>NC_090647.1:515513122-516234372 GCF_040937935.1 Hyperolius riggenbachi
CAGCTATGGTATATAAATAAGCATGCTTTTCAAAAAGTACAAATCCTTAATCATGCTACTTTTTCTATCGAATTGATCATAATGGAAGTATGGTTTATGCTACCGGCAGCTTTAGCATGTAGTGTGGGTCATGGTCTAGAGGGTAAGACAGATACCTACTACACACTAGGTTCTGGGTTCAAATCCCAGCTATGGTATATAAATAAGCATGCTTTTCAAAAAGTACAAATCCTTAATCATGCTATTTTTTCTATCGAATTGATCATAATGGAAGTATGGTTTATGCTACCGGCAGCTTTAGCATGTAGTGTGGGTCATGGTCTAGAGGGTAAGACAGATACCTACTACACACTAGGTTCTGGGTTCAAATCCCAGCTATGGTATATAAATAAGCATGCTTTTCAAAAAGTACAAATCCTTAATCATGCTACTTTTTCTATCGAATTGATCATAATGGAAGTATGGTTTATGCTACCGGCAGCTTTAGCATGTAGTGTGGGTCATGGTCTAGAGGGTAAGACAGATAGCTACTACACACTAGGTTCTGGGTTCAAATCCCAGCTATGGTATATAAATAAGCATGCTTTTCAAAAAGTACAAATCCTTAATCATGCTACTTTTTCTATCGAATTGATCATAATGGAAGTATTGGTTTATGCTACCGGCAGCTTAGCATGTAGTGTGGGTCATGGTCTAGAGGGTAAGACAGATACCTACTACACACTAGGTTCTGGGTTCAAATCCCAGCTATGGGAAGTATGGTTTATGCTTACCGGCAGCTTTAGCATGTAGTGTGGGTCATGGTCTAGAGGGTAAGACAGATACCTACTACACACTAGGTTCTGGGTTCAAATCCCAGCTATGGTATATAAGCTGTTTTGAAAATCTGCAATTCCCTACTGCATTGGAGAGAGAGAGAGAGAGAGAGAGAGAGAGAGAGAGGAGAGAGAGAGGAGAGAGAGAGAGAGAGAGAGAGAGAGAGAGGAGAGAGAGAGAGAGAGAGAGAAGAGAGAGAGGAGAGAGAGAGAGAGAGAGAGAGAGAGAGAGAGAGAGAGAGAGAGAGGAGAGAGAGAGAGAGAGAGAGAGGAGAGAGAGAGAGAGAGAGAGAGAGAGAGAGAGAGAGGAGAGAGAGAGAGAGGAGAGAGAGAGAGAGAGAGAGGAGAGATTTTTATGTCATTCCGGAAAATTCCGTCGGAATTAAAAAATTTCCGCGGAATTCCGTTTGAGAGGAATAGGAATTCCGATTTCACTACCGGAATCGGAATTAACCTAATTCCGGCCGGAATCACGGAATTTATAATTCCGCGGAATTTTCCGACCATGCCTGCTCAAATCTACCAGTACTTTAGCTCGCCATCCATGCTCCCCGACTTAATCCCCGCTGGCTGCCTCTTCTCCACAACCCGTCGCATACTGTTACTCAATAACGTGCCAGGTCACTGAGGAGAGGCAGGCATTGGGATGAAGTCCGGGAACATGGACCAAGCAGAGCTCTGGGACAGGTGAGTTGCAATGCTTTTAATGCAAGGGCGTAGGAAGCACGGTAGAGATGAGGGGTTTGATCGCGGGAGGTCAGCAGTGGGGGGGGGGGGGGGGAACAGCAGCACTAAGGGGCTGAATTTGCTTAGGTGGGTAGGTGGAGGGGTATTAGGGGGCCCTGGGGTTACCTTGTCCCAGGGACCCATCAGAACTTGAACTGGCCATGCACTCTGTAGAGGGGTCACATTTGGCCACCTATACTAAGGGAGGTTACCTAATACTGGTGGATCCTCGGGCTACCCATGCTGGGGGACTACTTCTGGCTGCCTATACTGAGGGGACACCTCTGGCTACCTATACTGGGGCATATCTGGATACCTATAGTTGGAGAAGCTAACGAATTCTGGGGGGCCATCTGGCTACCCATACTGGTGGGTACCTGGGGCTACCCAATACAAGATGTACTTCTGGATACCTATACTGGGGTCTGCTTCTGGCTATCCATACTGGGGCTATCTAATACTGGGGTACTGGAGGGAAGGGAGGGGTGTCTCTGACTACCTACTGTATACTGGGGTCTGCCTCTGGCTACTAGTACCCATACTGGGACTAATATTGGAGGGGGGGATCTGGCTACCTACGGTATATTGGGGACTGTTTAGGGCTACCCAATAGACTTCTAGCTACCTATTACTGGGTAGAGGCACATCTGGGGGAGGGGGGGGGGGGGGAAGGAGGGGGGAGTTGTAAAGGTACCTAATGTCTTAATTTTTTTGGGTGGGGGGGGGGGGGGAGAGTCCCGTTTTTAGTCAAAATTTATCGTGATTTCTAGTTACACCCTTTGCCGCCCAAGATGATAATTCAAGATTGGTTCCTCCATTCAGCAGGACGCACTGATCTGCAAATAGCCAGGCTGCATTTTTGTATGGGTAAGATACATTGAAACCAAGAATGATAGCTTTAGACAACCATTCTGGCAAATCTAAGTTCACACTTCCTCACATGAGGAGAAGTTACAAAAACACTTTAACACAGGTCATCTTTCTGAACAATTTGGCATGGATTGATGATAAATCAGTAAGCACATTTTTGGAACATGCATAGAACATGCATGGGAAGGGAAGTATTCAAGAATATTACAAGAAAATAGAATACATTCATGGTGATAGGTCAGGTTTGTTTACATGTGAGTTAAAAAGTAAAAAAAAAAAAACTTCCGGCATTGAAATATTTCAGGATAGGATGTCTTCTGTAATGAGAGATAATGACAGTCTGTAAACAGATGTGCAGCAATTGGCACCTGCGTGTCATTGTAATGATTTCATTTGAAAGGAGATGACTTGAGTGACTCTAAATACATGTATGAGATGGATGCTGAGCATATACACAGCATACAGAACAACCACTGGAATCAGAAAAACAAAACACTTTTTATTAAAGTGCAAGGATAGTTTTCAAGTTTATTTGCACCTCTTCACTCCTACCACCAATATATACCTCTTCAACTATAGTCATTTTTCTTTCAATGGCAAATGCCACCAGTTTTTCACGGCACTGTTTTTTCTGCATGATTCTGCACTCGATTTTTCGCTCTATTCTCTTATCTTCATTTGTTTTTCTTATCTTTTTCCATTCACTGCTATGAGAAATCAAGCGCAGAAACGATCGGGAGCAATATCGGACATGGCGGATTTTATCAATCGGATCCATCTATCGCACAGAAAATCATAGGGCTTGATTCCTTAAACCATGATAACTCAAATAGCACACCTTATCAAAGATCACACCTTATGAAAGATATCACACCTTATGAAAAGACATCACAAATTATCAAAGTTAACACGCCTTATCAGAGTAGCATAGCGAGCGCTACGAACTTATGCCTGCTAATTGGCAATGGCACTCGTCCTACCCTGAGCACCTGCAGGTTCGTAGAGCTTGCTATGCTACTCTGATAAGGCATGTTAACTTCGATAAGGGGCTTGATTCACTAAACCGTGATAACTGATATCCCAACGCATCCATTTCCGTGTGAAAATTCGCGTTTCCGCACAAAAATTCACGATTGTGCATGAAAACCGTTATGCGCGTTATAGCACGAGCAAAATGCTAGCGCGACCGTGATATCAGTTATCACAGTTTAGTGAACCAAGCCCAAGGTGTGATATCTTTTCATAAGGTGTGATATCTTTCCAAAATGTGTGATATATTTTCATAAGGGTGTGATATCTTTGATAAGGTGTGATATTCGAGTTATCACGGTTTGGTGAATCAAGCCCTTAAAGTAAACCTGAAACAAAAGTCCTAATGTTGCTTTATTGGAGGGGGACTTTTCAGGGGGGCCCCCAAGTTAACTGTTGCCGGGGCCCCATTGTTACTAGAACAAGCCTTGCAACCCCCCCAACACACACACACACGCTGCATTAGGTGGCCTTTCCATAAGATGGCCTTCACCTCATCTACCTCCCCCCTTCAGTGCAGCATAAGGCGGCCCCTTCCTCTGGAGTTAGCTGCGTTAGGTGTACCCGTTGTCTCAGCCCAACAACCACTAACCCCCCATCCTCCCCCCCTCCCCACCCGTAGCATTAGACAGCCTTCCATGGTCCTGTTTTACTCCAGAATACTCACTTCCTTCTTTGGTCAGTGTCCATCTGTCCCCGCCAGTGCTTCTTCTACATTCCCCCGTCGGCTTGTACGTCCTCATTTAACATGTTGCCGGGTCATCACATGGGAAGAGCAGCCACGGGGATGGAGACACTGACCATAGCAGGATGTGCAGGTGAGTTTGCTGTGCTTTATACACTCTCCGGTAAAACGGGCCCCGGGGTACCATGATTAACTTGGAGGCAGACCTGGGAGGGTTGCAACAGCATTTTCTGGTGCCAAGGGCGTAACTATAGACCCTGCAAGGGATGCAACTGCAGGGGGGCCCAGAAGCAGCAGGGGGCCCCATGAAGGGAGAAATGTATTGTCCCTTTTCTGAGAGACTGACAACTAAGGGCACTGAGAGAAAAAAACTTTCTGCTCTCTGAACAATTGTTCTAATGACTGCATCTGCTCAGCCAATGATAAGGAATCGTTCAGAGTTTTGTAAACAAAGATTTGTAGACAGTCCCTATTGAGTGTGCAGCAGGCTCTTGTGTACAGCACCCAGCCCCCAACCTCTCTACTCCTCACCAAGTGCTGTGTTCGGTAGTGATGCTGGATGAGTCTGCAGAGCCAGTTCTGCTCCATCAGACATGAACAGAGTAAGTGTAATAAACTGAAGCTGGGAGCTCACTCATCTGTCGGTTTTCTGTATGTGATTTCTTCACACCTTTCGTGTTTGTATGTTTTGAAAACATGCACGTTTTATCACAGAAGCTAATGTAATTTATAGAGAAAATGCTCCCAGTGCTTCATTGCTGTCTGTTTTTATCTATATGGGGAATACACATGCGTGTGCAATAGCCAACTGAATAATATTGGTTCTCAGTTTTCCTGTGCAGAAAGTGAGGGTGGGAGGGGGCCCAAACCAAGGTTTCGCAGGGGGGCCCAGTGATTTCTAGTTACGCCCCTGTCTGGTGCCCTTGCCCTGTTTAAACCTATAGAAGTGCCAACCCTGTAAGAGAAGGCAGGGCAGGAGGCGAGGACCGCTGTGGCCTGTGAGAGTTAAACATTAATAATATTATTTATGCCAGTGCTTCTCTGCGTTAAAGGGAGACATGTGGCATGAGATAGACATTTGTATGTACAGCGCATAGCACACTAATAAATATGCTGTAATGCTTTTCTTCTTTCTCTGCATGAAAGAGTTAATATTCAGCTATGCAACTGTTTTTCTCCAGTCAGGGAACCAGTCAGGCTAGTGATAAGGAATTACAGCCATAAAATACTACAAGGAAGCACAGTTCTCTGTCAGGAGAGGAAAGATAAAAAAGGTCAATATTTCATATATTTGAGCACTGTGAGACACAGAGACAGACTGTTACATTCAGCTGAGACAAAACAATAAATCTGCTTTTTAAGTTTTTAAACATAACACAAAACTGTGGGATATGTAAACGTAATTTTTACGAGTAGGAGGAGAGATACAATTGTTTATCTCTTCACTTTGTTTTCACTTAAGTATCACTTTAACCGCTTGAGGACCACAGTCTTTTCGCCCCTTAAAGTGAACTTAAAGTCAAGGTAAAAAAATGAGATTTACTCACCTGGGGCTTCCCTCAGCCCCCTGCAGCCGATCGGTGCCCTCGCAGCTCCGCTCCGATGGTCCAGGACCCGCCAGCGAACACTTCCGGTTTGGCCGTCACCGGCCCACAGACATGGGAACGCGAGTGATTCTTCGCGTTCCCAGCCTGTATATCGCCCCCTATGCTGCTATTGCGGCCAGGAGGCAAAAAGTGAATTTTCCCATTTTGAAGCATCTCTGACTTTTCTGAGCACCTGTCATGTTTCATGAGGTGCTAAAATTCCAGGATAGTATAAATACCCCCCAAATGATCCCATTTTGGAAAGAAGACATCCCAAAGTATTCACTGAGAGGCATAGTGAGTTCATAGAAGATTTTATTTTTTGTCACAAGTTAGCAGAAAATGACACTTTGAGACAAAAAAAAAGTTTCCATTTCTGCTAACTTGTGACAAGAAAAAATGAAATCTGCCACGGACACACCATGCCCCTCTCTGAATACCTTGAAGTGTCTGCTTTCCAAAATGGGGTCATTTGTGGGGTGTATTTACTGTCCTGGAATTTTGGGGGGTGCTAAATTGTAAGCACCCTGTAAAGCCTAAAGGTGCTCATTGGACTTTGGGTCCCTTAGCGCAGTTAGACTGCAAAAAAAGTGCCACACGTGGTATTGTCGTACTCAGGAGAAGTAGTATAATGTGTTTTGGGGTGTATTTTTACACATACCGATGCTGGGTGGGAGAAATATCTCTGTAAATGACAATGTTTAGATTTTTTTTTTACACACAATTGTCCGTTTACAGAGAGATTTCTCCCACCCAGCATGGGTATGTGTAATAATACACCCCAAAAGACATTATACTACTTCTACTGAGTACAGTGATACCACGTGTGGCACTTTTTTGCACCCTAACTGAGCTAAGGGGCCCAAAGTCCAATGAGTACCTTTAGAATTTCACAGGTCATTCTGAGAAATTTGGTTTCAAGACTACGCCTCACGGTTTAGGGCCCCTAAAATGCCAGGGCAGTATAGGAACCCCACAAGTGACCCCATTTTAGAAAGAAGACACCCCAAGGTATTCTGTTAGGAGTATGGTGAGTTCATAGAAGATTTTTTTTTTTGTCACAACTCACAAGTTAGCGGAAATTGACACTTTGTGAAAAAAAAAACAATAAAAATCAATTTCCGCTAACTTGTGACAAAAAAATAAAATCTTCTATGAACTCGTCATACATCTAACAAAATACCTTGGGGTGTCTTTTTTCTAAAATGGGGTCACTTGTGGGGTTCCTATACTGCCCTGGCATTTTAGGGGCCCAAAACCATGAGGAGTAGTCTGGAAACCAAATGCCTCAAAATGACTGTTCAGGGGTATAAGCATCTGCAAATTTGACAGGTGGTCTATGAGGGGGGTGAATTTTGTGTAACCAATCATAAGCAGGGTGGCCTCTTAGATGACAGGTTGTATTGGCACTGAAGTGCAGGAAGCGCAGGATGTTCTCAAATCGGGACCTGGACATGGCAGCAGAGAACATGGGCATGTGATGTATTGGGTGCGTAGACCAATAAGACCGCAATACATTCTTTTTGACTAGACCCATGTTAAGGAGAAGGCCCCAAAAAATGTTACGTTTGGAAACTTGGAGTGGTTTCCACCGAAAAGGCTGGGCATGGTAGCTTCTTGGATTTGCGGTTGCGTATTGTATTGCATAACGGTTGGTTTCAGTCACAATTAAGTCGTAGAGACCAGCAGTGGTCAGAAAAAATTTTTTTGTCACTGCGGTGGGGCGGGTGAGGGTTTAGCTGGGTGATCAGAAGCCTGCAGGGGGCAGATTAGGGCCTGATCTGATGGATAGGAGTGCTAGGGGGGGTGACAGGAGGTGATTGATGGGTGTCTCAGGGGGTGATTAGAGGGGAAAATAGATGCAATCAATGCACTGGGGAGGTGATCAGAAGGGGTCTGAGGGGGATCTGAGGGTTTGGCCGTGTGATCAGGAGCCCACACGGGGCAAATTAGGGATTGATCTGATGGGTAGGTGTGCTAGGGGGGGACAGGTGGTGACAGGAGGTGATTGATGGGTGTCTCAAGGTGTGATTAGAGGGGGGAAATAGATGCAAGCAATGCACTGGTGAGGTGATCAGGGCTGGGGTCTGAGGGCGTTCTGAGGGTGTGGGCGGGTGATTGGGTGAACTAGGGGCAGATAGGGGTCTGATCTGATGGGTAGCAGTGACAGGTGGTGACAGGGAGTGATTGATGGGTGATTGATGGGTGATCAGTTGGTGATTAGATGGCAGAACAGATGTAAACAATGCACTTTGGAGGTGATCTGAGGGTGGGTCTGCGGGCGAAAATTCCAACTATAAAACACTTTCCTAGCAGAAAATGGCTTCTGAGAGCAGGAAAGAGATAAAAAGGGGAATTTCTTATCGGTGAGGGTCACACTGTAGTCACTTCCTGTCTGAGTCAGAACTGAATCAGCCACTTACATACCTGATATTTAACTCTTTCAGGCAGAGAGAGAGAGAAAAAGGAACACAGCATAGTTATTTGTGTGCTAGGCACTGTACATACACATGTCTATCTCATCATGTCACATGTCACTTCCGGTATCCTTTAAATCTTCATGGCAGCTTCAATTAGAGAGGAAGTTCAAGTCCGACCCCCTCCCTTGACCCCATCAGTAGTTACGGCACTGAACCTGTGCTATCGTGTTGTGCCTGCTGGCACTCCGCTGGTGGAATCTGCTATAGACCCACAGATAGCGCCTGGTTGCCTTGAGCAGCACTAGTCCTGAGACTGCAGGAAGATGGGGATTTGAAGGAGTAAGCTTATTTAATGAAATCAGGTCAGTAGCTGTTTGCCGCTAGGCCTGCATTGTTCTAAGCAGTTCCGCCACTGTCTCCTTCTACTGCATCCCCTGTGAGAGTACAGTGGCCTCTCCTGATCATTGTTGTTCACTGAGCAGATCTCTACAAACAGCTGCTTTAAATTACTATCCCACTCTATGCATAATTTATGGAAATGTGTTCCTAAAATAAACATCCCCATTTACACAAATGTACAAATGATCTAATTTTTCCTGAATGGCTGATGCTTTACTTCAAGGGTAATCAAAGCAGCTATTTCCACCGAGGCAGAAGCACGGCCAGAATACTGCAGCTGCCTGCATAGCTCCCAACTGTCCCTCTTTTGAAGGGACAGTACCTCTTTGGGAACCCAATACCCCCAGTCCCTCTTTCTTCCTCATTTGTCACTCTTTCAGGACTGATTTACAAATTTATCTAAATATATGTCATGTTCTACTGAAAAATGTGCTGAACTCTGAATTTCCGCTCTGCTCTAAATTATAAGCAACAGCATAATAACCTTTAACATTTATGTGTTACAGCTGATGAAAATCCTGCAATAAATCTGCAGTGTGCTTACTTTCTGCTTACATAGAAGCAGACTTAGGGTTAAAGTGGTTTGAAAGCCAGCATTTCTACTTTGCTCTAAAAGATTCCTCACAGCTTGAAAGGTACTATCACAGACATTTTTTTAGCAGAACGTCACTGAAATGGTTAACCAAAGCACTCTGTCCTGCTATTCAGCTTCATATCCGCATCCAAACTGGAGATAACCGTATCTTTGTTTGCATTCCAATGTTGTTACAATGTGTGTAAGGTGAGTAACAAGTGAAAAGGAGCTCTCTGTAAAGCTCTCTGTGCTTCACACACACACAGAGTTCAGAATAGCTCATTAGAAAATGTTAATATATAATAAAAAAACAGTTTGAATAAAATGCAATGGCAGGTTTCAGGGCAAGATAAACTACACTTTGGCAACTTGTAATTTGTAAACAGACAATATTACTTATGCACAAAAGCGAATATGATAACTGTATGGGTAATAAAAAGTAGGAAAACACATTTTTATTGAATGTTACGTCAGAGTTTCAGACCAAATTAACTGCTCTGCCATGGCAGAGGAGATTCCTGAGCTGGCACAGCTGAGATATCAAATTACACTGGTGATTAGTCATAGATGAGGGGGCATTAGACAGGCTTAACTCTCAATATACATACAGGCCCATATGCAATTCACTTTTTCTCCTGAATTTTCACCGAGGAACTTGTCATAAAAAGCTTTTAAAACCACCAGCGAGCAAGAAAATACTCAGAATAAATTTGATAGTTCTTTTTCACCAACTTTTGGGTACTTTTTCAATTTTAAAATGCTGAAAAGTTAGCTTAACCACTTCAGCCTACAGGGTTGAATTTTTTTTGCATCTGAGCAACTTTCACCTCCCATTCATTTGCCAATAACTTTATCACTACTCGGCACAATGAATGGATCTATATCTTGTTTTTTCCGCCACCAATTCGGCTTTCTGTGGGTGATACATTTTGCTGAAAATTAATTTATTCTAAATCAATTTTAACAGGAATATTCAGAAAGAAATGGAAAAAAATTAATATTTCTCAGCTTCTGGCCATTATACCGGTAGTTTGAAATTCATACATGCTACCATAATTAAAACCCATGTACTTTATGTGCCAATTTCTCCTGCTTATTACACCATTTAAATTATGTCCCTATCACAATGTATGGCGCCGATATTTTATTTGGAAGTAAAGGTGCAATTTTTCAATTTGCGTCCATCACTATTTACAAGCCCATAATTTAAAAAAAATATATTAATACACTCCTTTGACATGCATATTTATAAAGTTCAGACCCTTAGGTAACTATTTATGTTTTTTTTTATTATTATTGTAATTTTTTTTTTTATTAAAAATTGTATGTGGGTAATTTTTGGTGTGGGAGGTAAACAGTTATTTTTTAATGTAAAAATGTATTTGTGTAATGTAAAATGTATGTGGGTGTAGATTTTACTACGAGCTCCCAGGAAGAAGATTGAAGCAGGGGAACTTTTCGGAATGCAGAGAAGCTGCAGCGTCTGGACTGGAGAGACGCTGTCGGCTTTTCTCCGGGGGGGGGTCCCATCAGTGAAAGGGATCTATAAACCCTTTTACTGTTCGCTGGGCTAATGGCCGGTAGCGGGAGCGCGCACGGGGGGGCCTGCGGGAGCGCGCGTGACCCGCGGGAGTGTGCGCAGCCTAACTGGACGAGAAATTTCGTCCAGTTAGGCTGAAGTGGTTAAAGGGAACCAGAGACGAACAATCTCTAAAAAATGAAAAAAAAAATGTTATACATACCTGGGGCTTCCTCCAGCCCCATAAGTCTGGATCGCTCCCACGCCGTTGTCCTCCGCTGCCTCTATCGCCGCTACCGGGTCCCGTCACTTCCACCGGATGTGACCAGTTTTCCGCATGCACAGGGGCTCCCTCCGGCTCTGTACGCATGCGCCTGCGCAGTACGGAGGGAGCGCACTGCGTTTGCACTGGCCGGAATGACGGGACCCGGTACCGGCGATAGAGGCAGCGGAGGATGGCAGCGTGGGAGCCATCCTGGCTGATGGGGCTGGAGGAAGCCCCAGGTACGTATAACATCTTTTTTCTTTTGTCTCTTGTTCTCTTTAAAGAGAAGATTAAAATTATCTCCAAGGAGATAACTCCTAGAAAAGTTAATTGCAAATGGGCCACAGAGTATATTTCTCTATGTTTTCCTTCTGTCCTGTGCAAGAATTCAGGTTCACTTTAATTGACTCTAAACTTTATTTCTATCCTTTACTTTGGCATATTTTTTTATGTTCAAATTAAATGTTAATATAATAATTAAATGTTATTATAGGGAAATGAACCAGGATAGAAAGGCCCTGAATTAAAAAAACAAGATATTTTTCTTATGAAAACTTTATGGTATGTGCGTCTAGGGGTGTGCCGTATCTTCCTTTGTGCATAGAACTCTCAGTAACAAACATTCCATACAGATCACCTGGCTGAACTAAAGATGTCACCACCAGGGATACATTTCAGAATGTAAAACAGGGAGAGGACAGATTTTACAATGGCCAAACACTCCCAAAATAGTATATAAATTAATACTGTAAAAAAATAAGTAATTTTATTCATTATGGTATTTTCACTACAGTTCCCCTTTAAGTCTGTGTATTAGCGAAGCAATGGTGGTATGATGTGGGCCCTTGTTGTTCGGGGACGTGGTTTGCTGGAACTCACTTTGTAAACATGACAGGTGTGCTGGAACTTTTGCATAGTATTATCCTGTGTTAAGACCTGGAACTACTGAACCCCCGGAAGAGAATCTTAAACATCCAACATTTTGTCAATGTGTAAAAATGAATGTGTCTGAAATGATGCCGTATCAGCATGTAATCTGGAAGCAGCCTGTGCGGAGTAACACTTTATGCTGAAAAACTTAACAAATGTAAACATTGCTAGATTAATATTCTGTTCTGCTCTGCAAGGTGTAATGGTGGCCACTAATGATCCAATCTTTTTCATCCAATCTTACCAAATATATGTAGTATAAGGGTAAATTGAGTAAATACATTGAATGGATAGTTTAGGCAGTTCCCTTATATTACATAGAAATGGTAAGATTGGAAGAAAAAGGTTGGATCATTAGTGGCCACCTTTAGTAAGAGGAAGATTATGCGCTCATGCAGCAGGGCGTGGCAAGCAGGCAGAGTCACAGGATAACATCCCAGCATTCTGTGTAATGTCACCACTCATCCCTGTGTCACTTGACATGTGGGACGATTAGCAGTTAAATGAGACATCTGTCCTCTCAGGATGGCCCTACTAGTTTCTAGCGGTCTGAATGTTTTTAAAAGATAGTTTAAAAGGAACCCAAGGTGTGAGACCTATGGAATCGACTGCCATATTTATTATCCTCACTTTAAACAATACCTATTTGTCATAGACATCTGATCTGCATGCTTGTTTAGGGTCTATGGCTTAAAATATTAGAGGCAGAGGATCGGCAGGACAGCCAGGCAATTTGCATTATGTAACTGCTTTATAATAGCTATAGGAGCTGCCATAAACCCCCTCCCCTCTTCTCACGGTCCTTATTAACAGATGTGTCACAGATGCTTTCTTCACACACGACCTCTGGATAAGCTCTTGGAACGTCCTAATAACCCACTCCCCTCAGTAGATGAAAAGGTATTGCTTACTTCTTGGTAATGTGTGCAATAAAACAATTACTTAAGTCCTTAGCTGCCTGAAACCTCTGCGGTTGGGCCATCAGGCTGAATTAGGCTAATATGACCTGTGAAAAAAAAACACACGATTGGTACGCACGATGACCAGGGGCCCCGGACCTCTCTCACTGGCCGGGGCCCCAAGGCCAATATGCGATACCTGGAGGGGAGTGCAGGTGGGCTTGGACCTCTCACACCCAGGCTCTGGACCTCTCACATCCAGAAAACCCACCAACACTGCCTCCATACTGAATGCTAAATCCAACACACACAAGCAATAGAACACAGCAGTACATGCATCCAGCTACATTTAAGTGGCCAGCAGGCGCTCGTCAGCCAATCAGGATGCACTGTCATACACCCTTTACCTGCCATACCACATCTAGCAGCCATTAGCATTCAGGTGGGAGGCTTCAGTTGGACGCCATCGCAAGATTGCGTCGCTAGCAGGACCGCCCCGTGCAGGCATCCCTCCCACAGGGGTCCCTCCCTAACCGCTCACCTGTCCGCCATGTCCTACAGCTGAAAGAAAATGTTTAAAAACACACGATTGGTACGCACGATGACCAGGGGCCCCGGACCTCTCTCACTGGCCGGGGCCCCAAGGCCAATATGCGATACCTGGAGGGGAGTGCAGGTGGGCCTGGACCTCTCACACCCAGGCTCTGGACCTCTCACATCCAGAAAACCCACCAACACTGCCTCCATACTGAATGCTAAATTCAACACACACAAGCAATAGAACACAGCAGTACATGCATCCAGCTACATTTAAGTGGCCAGCAGGCGCTCGTCAGCCATCGACGCAATCTTGCGATGGCGTCCAACTGAAGCCTCCCACCTGAATGCTAATGGCTGCTAGATGTGGTATGGCAGGTAAAGGGTGTATGACAGTGCATCCTGATTGGCTGACGAGCGCCTGCTGGCCACTTAAATGTAGCTGGATGCATGTACTGCTGTGTTCTATTGCTTGTGTGTGTTAATATGACCCGTGCTAAACTTTAAATGTAAAAAAATGTAAAATAGAAGTTTTTTTAAATAATGAGACACATTGTTGGCATGCATTTTAATGTGCTATTGAAATGCCCTGGGTGCTAAAAATGGTGCTTGGTTCACTTTAAGTGAAATTGCTAGACATACAATACATAAGGGTATTGATGTTGTCAGAGACAGTAGGGTCGTTAAATGAAACAGTTGTGTCATTATCAATAGGCAATACCTCAGCCGGATATGTTGTGATTATAGAACCTTTAATAGCCACTTATAGAGAAAAGTGATTAGGAGTTGCAGTATCGGAACCCAGCTGTAACGATTGGTGTCAGCAACACAGATAATTCTGATTATTGGTGATCTGCAGTATCACCAATAATACAGATGCTATACCTGATTATATGGTGATCTGCAGAATCACCAATAATACTAGTATAGCCTGACACGTGACAACCAGTGGAGGATCGTGTTTGGGTGTGACAGTAATTCAGATGAGAGAGCCTACCCGAGGAGCGGGTGACTCAGCCTGCAGCTGATGCTCACCTAATGGCGGGGTGAATCAGACAGTACTGCAGGCAAGAGGGCTAATGTGGATAATACAATACTGCTGGATAACTGATCACCTAAGGCGCAAGTGATTCAGAGTGTACTGCAGCCCGGTAGTGTTTGGTGCACAGTATAAGGAGAGAACCACAGTAGAGCTGAACTCAAGCTCTCTTGAAGGACAGATAGAGCGGACTGTCTTGCAGCCTAGGAGTAGTTGATACAATTGGTGCTGAAGCCCGGTTTGATTCAGGCCTAGGCTAGAGTGAGACAGACAGTACTGCAGCCTAGTAAGTGACACAGATAGTACTGCAGCCTAATGGCGAGTGACACAGATAGTACTGCAGCCTAATGGCAAGTGACACAGATAGTACTGCAGCCTAATGGCAAGCGACACAGATCATACTGCAGCCTAGGATACCTGAGGAGCAGGTATCCTGACTAGAAGGCAGTATCCTACACCTAGGAGATTGGTGCAGAAAACTGATTTCCCTCACTGGTGGCAGGGCCCACCAGTGCGGGTAGAGTGGTCAGACAGGCAGAGTTTGGCAACGAGCGGACAGACAAAGTACAGAATCAGGAGACTGATTCAACGTCAGGGACAGGCTGGGTCGGCAACGTGAATCAGATAGATTGAGGTACAGAATCGACAAACGGAAGAATAGTCAGAGGAAGCAATAGGTCATAACAAATAAACAATGCACTAGTACTTTAAAGCTATCAACAGAATCTAGCTAAGTGTGAATTCCCAGCTCCGGCTGGTTCTAACACACTTTGGGAACTGACTGAGGTCTGAGAGCTAACACAATATAGCATACGCAACAGCAGACGTGGAGCTACTGACACGCCTGCTCTATATATACCCAGCAAGCTCCCCAGCGCCGCCCCCATCCCTCAGCCAATCCGGATGCCCGCTGGAGTCAGCTGACCGCAGGATCAGCTGACTCTCCTCTTAGCTGCATAAAGGTCCTGTCGCTCTGCTCGCGTGCGCGTAGCCCTTAACCTGTGAGCAATGGAAGGACCAGGCATAACTTGAGCATTTGACCGCGCGGCAGAGGCCACCGGCTGATACGTGGAGATAGCCGCCATGCCGCTAGTCTCTGCGGCGGCATCTCCGTTATTCTTTACACCAGCCTTCGCCTACAGGTGGAGCCTAACGCTCTCGCCACTTATCCCATATTTTATGAAATTTTGTGGGTGGCTCCTTGAAAGGTTCAGGAAGGGAGAAAAAAAAATCCATATCCACTTACCTGGGGCTTCCTCCAGCCCGTGGAAGGCAGGAGGTGCCCTCGCCGCCGCTCCACAGGCTCCCGGTGGTCTCCGGTGGCCGACCCGACCTGGCCAGGCCGGCTGCCAGGTCGGGCTCTTCTGCGCTCCAACGACGGGCTCTTCTGCGTTCTACGCGGGCAGGCTGACGTCATCGGACGTCCTCCGGGCTGTACTGCGCAGGCGCAGAACTACTGCGCCTGCGCAGTACAGCCCGGAGGATGTCAGCGCGCCCCCGTGAGGCGCAGATTGGAGCGCAGAAGAGCCCGACCTTAAAGCAAGAGAAAACCTACCTCCACACGTGAGAGAGTTATCTTACCTCTTCATTCCTTAAGTTACCTCCTCTGTAGTTAATTTACCTCCTCTGTAGTTATTTTCACATGCAGTTAATTAACAGCCTGTCTTTAACTCTGGAGTTATTTTAAGGATTGGAGAGTTAATTTAAAGACAGAAGAGTTAACTTTAGGCTTGCCTGAGGTAAAATGTTTCCTGAATACTACATGCCTTATCACCATGGTAACAACTCTAGAAGAGTTATTAAAGACAGGAGATAAGCTTAGTGAATTGAGGCCTATGGCCTGAATTCACTAAGATCATGCTAAAGATAATAAGGCAAGAGAAAACTTACCTCCACACGTGAGAGAGTTATCTTACCTCTTCATTCCTTAAAGAGAATCTGTATTGTTAAAATCGCACAAAAGTAAACATACCAGTACGTTAGGGGACATCTCCTATTCCCCTCTGTCACAATTTCACCGCTCCTCGCCGCATTAAAAGTGGTTAAAAACAGTTTTTAAAAGTTTGTTTATAAACAAACAAAATGGCCACCAAAACAGGAAGTAGGTTGATGTACAGTATGTCCACACATAGAAAATACATCCATACACAAGCAGGCTGTATACACCCTTCCTTTTGAATCTCAAGAAATCATTTGTGTGTTTCTTTCCCCCTGCAGTTCTCATGCACTGAAGTTTCAGGCTGCTCTTTTTTCCTGCAAACAGCTTTGCCCTTGTTTGTAATTCCTCAGTATGTGAAAGCCCAGCCAGCTCAGAGGATGATTTATCCAACTTGTAAAAGATAAGAGAGAAGAGAGAAGCTGCCCTAATCTAAATAATACACAGGCAGTGTGCATAGAGGGGCCTGGAAGGGGGAGTTCATAGCAGAACCACAACACTGAAGAACTTGGCAGCCTTCCAGACACAGGCCGACAAGTCTGACAGGGGAAAGATACATTGATTTATTACAGAGATGGTGATAGTATAAAGTGCTGCAGTAAGCCAGAACACATTAGAATAGCTTTTGGAACTTGTAGGATGATAAAAAAACAGGATGCAATTTTTGTTACGGAGTCTCTTTAAGTTACCTCTCCTGTAGTAAATTTACCTCCTCTGTAGTTAATTTACCTCCTCTGCAGTTAATTTACCTCCTCTGTAGTTATTTTCACATGCAGCTAATTAACAGCCTGTCTTTAACTCGAGTTATTTTAAGGATTGGAGAGTTCATTTAAAGACAGAAGAGTTAACTTTAGGCTTGCCTGAGGTAAAATGTTTAATGAATAATACATGCCTTATCACCATGGTAACAACTCTAGAAGAGTTATTAAAGACAGGAGATAAGTTTAGTGAATTGAGGCCTATCTCTCCTGAGTTTTCTCTTAGGTGATATTTTCACACCTTGCCAAAAAAAATGCCTTTTACACCACCAGCAAGCAAGAAAGTGCTACAAAAAAATATGATGGTATTTTTTTCACTTACATGTTGGTACTATTTCATTTGCAAAGTGCTGGAAAGTTATTTTAAAGAGGAAATGAAAAATTGTCACCTAGGATAAAACTCAAGAGAAAAAGTGAATTGCATATGGCCACTGCCACTAGCTATACAAATTGTATATTAGCCCAGCTCTTGTTTCCTCCCTATTCCTTTAGATTGTAAGCTCACAAGGGCAGGGCTCTCTCACCCTTTTGTGTCTTGGAATTTGCTGTAGATTTTGTTCATTGTGTTACATTTGTCAAAACAATGGCAAATCGAATTGAATCAGGATCGGATATGTTGGATTTAATTGAATCGTAAATAGAATCGTATCGTGTAGACTGGGCAAAGGGATGGTTTGCATATTCAGCAGTGATGCATCGTGGGAAACATCATTTTGCTCACTCCAACCTGAATAATCACAAATACCTTCTGTTTTAAAGAGAACCCGAGGTGGGATTTTATTATGCTAGTGGGGCACAGAGGCTGGTTGTGCACACTAACACCAGCCTCTGTTGCCCCATGGTGTGCCTCCATGCCCCCCTGTGCGCCGCTATACCCCCCGCAGTGCTGGCGACACGCAGCACGTCGCCAGCACAATGTTTACCTCTCACCTGTCTGTTAGTGCCGCTCCCCCGCCTCCTCTGTATAGGCGCTACCCGCCTGTGTCCCTTCCCTCCCGCTGATTGGAGAGAAGTGACGCGGGCGGGTATCGCCGATACGGAGGAGGCGGGGGAGCAGCACTGAGAGACAGCGCTTAGGTAAACATTGTGCTGGCAGTGGCAACGCGCTGCGTGTCTCCAGCACTGCGGGGGGTATAGCAGCGCGCAGGGGGGCATGGAGGCACACCATGGGGCAACAGAGGCTGCTGTTAGTGTGCACAACCAGCCTCTGTGCCCCACTAGCATAATAAAATCCCACCTCGGGTTCTCTTTAAGACGGCACATATCTGTATTACATCACATTTTAGTAAGAGGGCTTTTTGGTCCTTTTTAACCCCTTTTAGCCCCTTACTCCTAGGAGTTCTGGTTCACCATGAGTTTGCTGGGCAACTAAAAGCTCAAAAGTAACTTAGGCAGAGTACATACAATATTTGTAATAGGTTGAAAAGAACTGTGGCATTTAAATAATAACTATAGTGATATTCATGTGTGTCTCAGGCTGCAGTGTAGGATTAGGGTACACAGCGGGTTAAACTATTTGGTCCTTGGTGGTCTGTGAGCTGAGCTGTGTGCTGTGTAATCTGGCAGTGTCTGCATTCCTCAGTTATCAGAGCTCTTGTGGTCACTGGCACGGGTTGGGGGTTGGTACATTTCATCACTTCATCCCAGACACCCCAGTATCACCTCTGGGCTGGTTGCTGCCATGTATCCAGCCCAGCGCACAGCAGAGGGATGAGGATGGGGAAAGGTGCAGCGCTTGTTTACGTTTTACACAATTTCACAGCAAAACCGCCAGCGTGAGACTTGTGCTGAGCCAGGAAATTCTTCTAGATAGAATAATTTGTATTGTTCTGATTATTCTCAGCCACCCCCCTCCCAGCAGCGCATATTTCTGCAGTCAGTACTTACAGGCAAATATAGGAAATGAAAGCGGACCTGAACTCAAAGCTTCCTCTCTGCCTTAAAAAAGATACGCAACAGCATAATAACCTTTAAAGAACAACATTTCTTTGTTACAGCGGATACAAATCCTGCAATAAATATGCAGTGTCTACTTCCTGATTTCATGGATGAAGACATAGGGTTAACATCCTGTTTTTACAAATCAGCTGCTCTGCCAAGGCAGCCAGCTGACACAGCTGATAGATCAAATTACAGTTGTAATTGGGCAGGCTCTTCTCTTAGGGCCCTTTCCACTAGACGCATACCGCTCCGCAATGCAAGGAAACTGCAACCAATTCACGTCAATGGAGTAGTTTCCATTGACGCAAATTTACCTACGCGATCCGGCAGGATGCGACGCGGGGGAAATTAGGGATAGCGTGCTGCAGTTTTCCGCAGCACGCATTCGAGTCCCCATAGCCGCCGAAGGGAAGCCGCATGACGCCGCATCCGGTTGTATGGCAAACAACCGGAAGTACTTGCGGTGGGATGCGCGGCAATGCGGCGATAGCCTCGCCTTTAAAATGCCAGTGGAAACGGGCCCATACAATACACCCAGGGTGCATTCTCTCCCTGCTTGTGCTGCACTGCCCAGCCCCCTTCATCTGCAGCATGCGCCCTAGGCTATGACCTGTGTGGCCTTTGCAGAAATTTGTCCCGATGCCCACTCTACAAAAATTGTTTTAGTTTGCTGCCATCCTTGTTTCTGTTGGAGAGATTTACCCACTTCCTGTAAGAAAGGAATTCAAGCAAAGCCTGCTGGGGACTAAACAGCTATGACAGCCGAAGCAAACTCTGTTCCACACTAATCAAAGTTAAAGGGAACCTTAACTGAGAGGGATATGGATGTTTCCTTTTAAACAATACCAGTCGCCTGGCATCCTGCTGATCTCTTTGGCTGCAGTAGTGGCTGAATCACACACCTGAAACAAGTCATGCAGCTAATCCAGTCTGACTTCAGTCAGAGCACCTGATTTGCATGCTTGTTGAGGGGCTGTGGCTAAAAGTATTAGACACACAGGATCAGCAGGAGAGTCAGGCAACTGATATTATTTTAAAAGGAAAAATCCATATCCTTCTCAGTTTAGGTTCCCTTTAATAAAAAAAATGCCTCCCTCCCCCACTACAACCACATTACATAGCTGGTTTCACCTTTCCTCTCAATTTACTGGAATTGCGCATATCACAGAATTTATCAGCATGTTACAGCTACACCTCCTCTCACTGCAGCAGCACCAGTGAATCATTCTAGAGGCTAATAACCCAGGCTGAAGTTCTTCTCTGCAGATGTGTGTTGTTTATGTGTGTTGAGGGTGTTTATTGTATATGGTTCCAGCGAGCTATAGATACCACCGATGAAATAAACACATTTCGCAGTTTACGACCGCTATCACGCACTGACTGTGAAATGTGCTGCAGCAACGTGCAGGTTACAGGCGGAGGCAGCAGTCAGAACACATTGCTGTAAAATGTGTGGTATGTGTTACTCCTACAAGGATTAGTCACTGGGCATGCTGGTAATGATGAGGCACTTTGCTCTGCTGGTGATAGAGTTGTGTGTCAGAATCCATCCAGTTAAAACTTCTATCAAAAGTTGGACTCGGAGTCCACCTTCAACCAGAAAATACAAGGAGGCAGCCAGTGTAACTTGTTTGTTGTTTATAATAAACAGTGGCCTGCTTTACACTTTCATGTTTTGTACGCATTAACTGTTTTTTAGGTCATTTTAATCAGTGTGAAAAGAGCAACTGTTTCTTCTTGCTACATTTTTATCAAGGTTTAAAGAGGATGTGAGACGCAGACGAAGTAAGTGAAATAATTGATACTTACCTTCCTGTAGACCACAGAAGTCAAACACAAGGCCTGCTGGCTGAATGCAGCCCTCCTTGCGATTTTATGTGGCCCCCAGAGCTTTAAATGTGCATCACTGTAAAGCAGTAAAATAACAAGCTTCAGGTAGGTCCACACTGGTCCACTTGCAAATTCAAACGGATCCGTTTTTCTAAACTTTCCTTTTCTCCTCCCGTTTTTCCTAAAGATGCATTTTTGCAGCATACTGTAACGATTGGTGTCAGCAAGTAACAGAATTCTGATTATTAGGTGATCTGCAGTATCACCTATAATGCAGATATATACCTGATTATATTATGATCTGCAGAATCACCTATAATACTCGTATATAAAAGCTGATGTGACAACCAATAGCAAATGAGTGATAGGTAAGGTTTAGTGCTTGGTACAACAGTAGTACTGATAGGTTTAGCTATGCCACACCAGAGGAGCTGGTGGGCACTAACAGTACAGCGCCCCTCACCAGAGACTAGGGCCCTCTGGTGAGAGTAGAGAGGTCAGACTAGCAGAGTTGGCAACAGGCTGGCAGATACGGTACAAAGTCAGAAGGCAAAGGCAGGAAGGTTATAACAGGCTGAGTTGGCAACGAGATTAGATGGGCAGAAATACAGAATCACTGAGAGTAAGAATAGTCAGAACGAGCAAGAGTGATATACAGATAATACAATATTCAATTATATTTATGGCTATCAAATAATCCTATCACTGTGTGAAATCCCCGGTTTCCTCCCAGATCAAAGCACACCGGATCTTTCTAAGGTCTGAGCGCTAACACGAAGTATTCGCAACAGCAGACAAAGAGCAACTGACAGCTCTCTGCTTTATGCTGCCAGAGACTCCCCGAACCCTGCCCAACTAGCCAGACCAATCAGCGGTGAGAAGCGCTCCCTGTGACGTCAGCCGACCTGCAGGTCAGCTGACACGCCTTCGGGAAGCATAAAGGTCCCGCCGCTGGGCGCGCGCACGCGTATCTCTGAGCCTGTGTGCCAGTGAGAGCCCCATGCGTGGCGTGCAACCCAGCTGAGCGGCGGGGATGGCGGCGGCGGTCACGCTGCTCTCCGCGATCGCCGCTTCCCCGCCACTCGTTACACATACGTTTCCAGTCTGTGGAAACGTATGCCCAGTCAAGGGGGGCACAATGCTGGAGGGGGTAGCAGCCAGGACGGGGATGACCGCAGGCGGCGGGGAAGGGGGTCCCCCCCCTCCCTCGCCTGGGTACCCGTCCCCGCTCCCCCTCAGGCTACTTGCGCAAAAGTTGTTATAATGAAAGTAGGCAGCAAGCGGGGAAGCTTACCTTCTCTCCTTGCGTTCCACCGCTCGCCGCTTGACCTCCTGCAATGCCGCCCTCTATACTTTGGGGGGCGGCATTGCAGGAAGTGACGCGGCGAGCAGGGGAAGTAAAGAAGGTACGCTTCCCCTCTTCACTTTCCCCTTCATTACTAATGTCAGCTGTCCTCATTATCATCTGTATCCAAACTGCTCCTGATTGATCCCGTTGATCGGGAGCATATCGAACATCTAGAAAATAAATTGTCCGATCCTGTTAGTCGGACGGGAAATTGCATTATGTGTACCCAGAATGATGTCCTACCATATTATTATACTGCATTGTACGTGGCTGAAGGAGATCTTTCAGGAATCCCCTCATTTGAAAATCTGGGGTTTGTCCCTACACATCTCTGCTGGGTCCCTCCCAAAGCTAGTAAACAGACCTGTCGGTGAAAGTTCAGGATTTCTCTGGCCCATAAGATGAACACAAGCTCTATATGTGAAAAGCAGTCCAAACTAAGCCCCAGTCACATACACAGCATGTGATGGAAAGCTGCTGAAGCAGAGGTTACTGACAGTGAAAGCTGCATGACTGAATTCTCAGCTTACACTGCAATGGACAAGGCCAGTAGGTAGAGAGTGTGTATAGCACAGATATGCTGTACCGCTTTGGAAGTCTATATCTGCTACACTGGAGAGAGGATGTGTGTCATTTTATCAGATGAATGGCCATGCATCTGCTATCCAAAACAATCGTGCAGGTCAAACTCGGTCACAATGAAAACAGGCATGTGTGAATGAGCACAAGGGAAAGCATGGCTCTATTCTGCATGTGTATTGGTCTGCTGAATCAGAGTGAGGTAAACTCCTGAGCTCTCTATTGGTCAATAAAGCTGTCCATCACATTATACACATGTTAGATAACCTTCGGCCAATCTAGTTGTTCAGCACCATCTCATATGAGATTTTAGCACGCATACAGCTGCCCCTGACCTGCTGGATCATTAAATGTGTTATTACTAACCCCACCCACTTGTCTATTGCCTGGTCATCCCTCCTCCCCACTCCATTGAAGTATACATGCTGGTTGGCTATATCCGAGCAGCATATCTGTACAGTGTTCACACCCTGTCATCCTGATGACCAAGCAAGTTTTCTCCAAGTGATATTTTACACCTCATCAATAAAATGCCTTTTAAGGGTTCTCTTGCCTATATAAAAAAAAACAAAAACTGCCACTTACCTGGGGCTTCTATTGGACCCCTGAAGCTGGAATGTCCCGCGCCATCCTCCTCCGATGCTCCATTCACCGCTGCCGACACCAGGCTAATTATTCGTCTAACTAGACAAATAGAACTGTGGCGGCGCCATTGGGAGCTTACTGCGCGTACTGCGTCTGCGCAGTAAGCTCCCAATGACGCACGCGGGAGGGAGCATGCGTGCAGCCACGGCAGCGCAGCTGCAGTTCTATTCTTCTACTTAGTGGAATAATTAGCCTGGCGCTGGAGGCAGGGAACGAATCATCGGAGGAGGACGGTGCGGGACATTCCAGCTGCAGGGGGCCGATAGAAGCCCCAGGTAAATGGACGTTTTTGTTTCTTTATATAGGCAAGAGAACCCCTGTAAGCCACCAACAATCAAGAAAATACTCAGAATAATTTTGACATTTCTTTTTGAACTACTTTTTGATACTTTTTCAGTTGCAGAGTGCTGAAAAGCTATTTTAAACAAAAGATGAAAAATTATCGCCTAAGTGAAAACTTAAAGGAAATGTCAGTCAAAATACCCCCCCCCCCCCCCCCCCCCCCGGATCTACTTACCCAGGGCTTCCTCGAGCCCCTTGCAGCCGACATGTCCCACACTGAAGCTCTGCTGCCAGCCGCCGCGTGTATCAAAAAAGGGCGCCTGGAAAAAAGGGCGCGGGGTATAGCCGAAATTTTGAGTTTTAATGCAAAACCATATTTATCTTTTAAGGGGTTGTAAACGAAAATTTAGTGCTAAATAGGTTAAATAAACGGAAATGAAATGGGAAGCTACCGTCTATAACAACAAACGAATTCTGAAAAGAAACGTCAAATATCGTCTATAACAAAAACGATATTTACACTTGTATTAAGCATAGCAATGCAATGGTAGGTTTTACAGATATTTTACTGTAATTATACCAAACTGTAGGCTCACACAGATCTCTCCCTATCCCTATCCCTAACCCCTAGACCCCTCTTTGTTTAAATATATATAAAATTTAATAAATTGTATATATTACATATATTGTGCTGTAACTATACCTAACCTTCTCACACAGAGCCCTCCCTGTACCTATCCCTAACCCCTAGACCCCCCTGGTGGTGCCTAACCCTAAGATCCCCCTGGTGGTGCCTAACCCTAAGACCGCCCTGGTGGTGCCTAACCCTAAGACCCCCCTGGTGGTGCCTAACCCTAAGACCCCTCTGGTGGTGCCTAACCCTAAGACCCCACTGGTGGTGCCTAACCCTAAGACCCCCCTGGTGGTGCCTAACCCTAAGACCCCCCTGGTGGTGCCTAACCCTAAGACCCCCCTGGTGGTGCCTAACCTTAAGACCCCCCTGGTGGTGCCTAACCCTAAACCCCCCCTGGTGGTGCCTAACCCTAAGACCCCCCTGGTGGTGCCTAACCCTAAGACTCCCCCTGGTGGTGCCTAACCCTAAGACCCCCCTGGTGGTGCCTAACCCTAAGACCCCCCTGATTGCGTATATTATACTGTAACTATACCTAACCCTCCCTGTACCTATCCCTAACCCCTAGACCCCCCTGGTAATGCCTAAACCTAACCATCCCCACCGCACAAACACCCTAAACACATGTAAACAATAATATATTTAATCCTTAAAATACTTCTCTACAAATAACATGAATAAAATAATTTATATATTTGTAATAGAATAAATAGCCTTAAAATAGCCTTAAAATCACGTATACATTAATATTATAAATAGAGAAAAGTATATATAAATATATACAATACAATAGATAGCCTTTCAAGCATTAGAAATCTTAAAATAACAGTAACATTAAAAGCGATATTTTAGTAACTATAATCAACGCATTATAAGTGTAAAAACAACCTTAAAATAACAGTAATATTAAAAGCGATATTTTAGTAACTATAATCAACGCATTATAAGTGTAAAAACAAAGTTAATACCAAAAGCAATGTATTTCTAATACAATAAGGTTGAAAACGGTATTTACGCATTATACATATGAAAACTAATTTTTAAATGATCAAAGCAGTGTAAATGAAAATTTAGTTGTTATACCTTTGTAAGCGAAATTTTTAAACTAAATAATAAGTAAAAACTGATATAAGCGAAATTTAAAAACGAAAAAATAAGTATAACACAAACTCAAAACGAACTTGTAAACGATATTTGTTATTCTGTAAACGAAAACGTTTGTTTAACACGATCCCTGTAACCGCTATTTATCGGGCGCCCTTTTTTCCTGTCGGGCGCCGAATAGCCGATATTTTGCATTGCAGTCTATGGCGGCGCCCTTTTTGTCCACTATCCCTGTGCGCCCTTTTTTACTAGCCCGGCCAGCCGCCAGCCCAGGGTCACCTCCGGTGTGGTGGTCGCGAGGTCGTCCTCCACTGCGCCTGTGCAAGCGCCGCTGTCAATCAAGTCCACGTCGTCCGGAGTGTACTGCGCAGGTGCAGAACTAATACACATGTGCAGAACACTCCAGCCCACGTGCGAGTGATCGACAGCGGCACTCGCTCATGTGCAGTAGAGGACGACCTTGCAAGGTGAGCCTCTGCACCGGCGGGGACCCCGGGTCGGTGGCTGGGAGCAGAGGTGCGGTGGGGGATGTATCGCCTGCAAGGGGCTGGAGGAAGCCCCGGTTAGGTAGATCAGAGTGTAGGTTATTTTGGCTGAAATTTTCTGAATGAAATAAAGGCCAATGTAAGTATTCCTCAGTGTGGACGCCCTACAGGCACTAATTTGTACTAATGGACAAGCAGATTGTGCTGGGATATAAAAGACACAGGAGCCGCTAGCTTTATCTTACATCACCATCTGTGGAACTCTATTTTTCCTGCTCTTTAATTACAGCTTCTCCTACATTATCTGGTTTTGCTCCTTTGGGACTCTGCATCAAATTAAATTGGAAGTTTGCTTAAAAGATGCATTCTTGAAGGACAACGAGCATCCATAAATCTAGCCGCCCCTGATTGTTTTCTCTCATCGATTGTGCTTTAATTGTCCATTAATGGCTGGGATCGGAGCAGGATTCCATTATTCACTTTGTTAGCTGTGGAATGGCTGGTGGAAGAGCTCAGCCACTTGTCCATGAGTGGCCTATTCATCAACGTCCTGAAAGCCCACAAGGAAGAGGTGCATGCAAATTCCTGGCCTCCAGGACTCTCCTCTCTCCTGAGTCCCCTGAACAGTACATTAGAATGTGCGGCGCTTGTGACAGACACACTTCTCAGGGAGGTCATGTGATGTGTTTGTCACGTCTGGACTGTAAATGGCAGAAGCAAGCGCTTTCCAGATAGAAAACAAAAGTTTGCTTTCTTAAAACAGAAAGTATTTGCAATAATGCAGGTTGGAGTGATCATACGATGTCTCCCACAATGCATCACTGCTGAATATGCAAATCATCCATTGTTGTCCCTGTAAGGTAGCCCCACCTCCAAATCCGCTGGAATGCAATGATGTGTCAGCTTGTTAAATATACAGAGCCACAATCAGGGCCGGGCAGAGGGTAGAGAGGCTCCAGCCTGGGGGCGCAGTGTAGGAGGGGGAGCACAACTCAATCAGCTATCAATCCCCTATTGTGGTTTATACAGGAAGTCGCGTCAGAGGCTAGATAGAGGAACTTCCACGCTGGAGCGCACGGAAGGTATGTAACTGCCGCTGCCCGCCGCCTGCATACCCAAATGTATTGATGCTGGAGGGAAGCGCAGAGGGGGAGCCCGAGGTGAGGGAGGGGGGACCGCCCCCGCTCCCCACCGAATGTGACCATAGCTCTCCCCTCATGCTGCAACCCCTCCAGCCCCCCAAAACGGCCCCGAACGGGCCCCAAGGGGGGGCCCGGGCCCCCCCGCGGGGGCAGGGGCTGCAGGCCCTATTGTTACGCCAGTGGCCAGAGGTTCCCACTCCACAATAGGCCCAAACAGGATCGCACAAAAAGCCTCAGAGCTTGCGATTAGCAGCAAATCCAGATACTTGAATCCCAATTAGGGTAAACTTAGGGCAGTCACCCGATGCTTATTGCTTACAGATGTAACAAGATTGGTGACCATCCCCACATTAAATAAAAGAGATAATCAGTAGCACTTGAAAATCTGAAAACAATGTTAAAGCGGACCTGAACGCAAAACTTCCTCTTTGCTCTAAAAGATATGCAACAGCATAATAACCTTCAAAGAAAATAATTTCTTTGTTATAGCTGATACCAGTCCTGCAATAAATCTACAGTGTGTCTACTTCCTGCTTTTGTGGAAGCAGACACACTGTTAACATCCTGTGTTTGCAAATTAGCTGCTCTGCCTAGGCAGCCAGCTGACACAGCTGAGAGATCACATTACAGGTGAGATTAGTCACATCACATATAGGGGAATTAGACAGGATAAACTCTCTAAATACATACAGGGTGCATTTCTCTTCTGTCCTGTGCAAGAGTTCAGGACCACTGTAATGGAACACATAAAAACAGTAACTGGTGTATTAATACTCACATAGTGGTCCCTATGATAAGGACCCTTTAGATGTGTACAGGCATATTCGGTACATTCAGTGTAAATGCAGAAACACAGATAGAAAGTTGCTCAATCTCCAATCCCAACCGGTTTTGGCCTGGTGTCGTCATCCCCTGAAGGCCGAAACCAATCGGGATTGAAGACTGAGCAACTTTCTTGCTCTGTTTCTGCATTTACACTAAATGTGCCTGATATGCCTGTACACTTCTCAAGGGTCCTTGTCATAGGGGCCCACAATGTAAGTATTGATTAATCTTGTGATCGGCTCTCTGCACATCAGGTCTGATTAGGCATGTGGGCATAGGCAGGCAGGGTATGTACTGCAGAAAGAGAACAGATCACGGATTTTAAATTCATATTTGGCAAAAACAAAATTTTCTACATACTGCCGCCTCTGAAGCATTCATGAAATTAACTCAGACAATAACATTTACTTTATCAATGTTTTAGAACCCACATAAGACGGAGATTTACTTACTGTGGAAAGCCAACTCTTGCTTCATTTATATAAAAGTGATTAAACAAGCCTGTTTACAAATCAGTTACAGCTGTGAAAGCCTGCAGTTTGGAAAGCCAGGGTGTTACAATGTAAACTACATTAATCATAAATCCTTTAGCTGTCAAATGCAGCAAAACTAACATTTAAGAAGTGGATTCATAGTTACAAAAAAAAAAAATAAATCTACATCATTCAAACACATACCAAGTACAAAATGCAAATTCAAAGTTCTTAAAGTGGACCTCCTGCACAGGACAAAAGGAAAACATAGAGAAATGCATCCTGTATGTATTTAGAGAGTTTAGCCTGCTTAATCCCCCCTCATCTGTGACTAATCACAAGTTGTAATTTGATCTATCCCTGTGTCACATGACTGCCACGGCAGATAAGCTCAGTGGAAAGGTCTGCTTCCATGAATCAGGAAGTAGAAACGGTGCAGATTTATTTTAGGATATGTATCAGCTGTAACACACAAATGTTTTTCTTTAAAGGTCATTATGCTGTTGCCTATCTTTTAGAGCAGAGAGGACATTCTGAGTTCAGATCCACTTTAAAGTAAAAAAAAAGTCTGCTATCCTATGGAGAGGTAAGGCCTTGGATTCTATTGAGTCTTCCCTGTCCCCGAGAGTTCCTGAATATGGACGGCTGCATACTGCGCATAATCAGTACAGAGCAGCCATCTGGACACAAGTGCTCCCAAAGCCCTTCAGGGGCTCCCCGGAGGCAGTGGCATAGTGATAGGGGATGCAGAGGCTGTGACCGCACCGGGGCCCTTGGACCAGAGAGGCCCTCCCTCAACCGCAATATTATATCTTCAATGGTGCTATGCTGGTATGATATATATCTATATCTTCTATATATGTGTTAAATAGTGGTAATCATAAAAAGACTGCTTACACCTCTCATACTGTGGATACCCTTGGCAGGTTGTGTTGAGCCATATGAATTGTTATGTATAGAGTGCTTGGGAGGCCCAATGTAAAACTTGCACTGGGGCCTAAAGCTCCTTAGCTACGCCACTGCCGGGAGGCGATGTAACTTAATAGGGGGACAGCAGTGGTATGAGAACACTGAGAGGGGACAGAGAAGGCTCAATAGGACCAAGAGCCTTCCCTCTCCATAGATGAGCATTCAATTGACGGCACCTATTTTCATCCGACTTGATTATAATAATCGTATTGGATGGTCGATCGGCCGCCAGAGAGCGATTAAGCTCTATTTTTAGCGCTGGTGATTTTAAACATCGCCTTAAAAGCGCTTGTACAATGTTAGCTTATGTGAGTGTTCTCACATGAGCGATGAGCTTTCTATCAAATCGCAAACGCGGCTCCTGCATCATTTTCTGAGCGTTTGCGATTCAATAGAAAGTATAGGGAAATCACAAAGCGCTTGAAAAGGCCCTTTGAAAAGCAATTTCCAGAGCGCTTTAATGAATAGATACATTGGGCCTGATTCACAAAGCGGTGCTAACAGTTAGCACCCTGGTGAAAAGCCCTTTATCATGCCTAAACTCAGTTTAGGCATGATAAGTTTAGGTGTGATAAGTTTAGGTGTGATAAGTTTAGGTGTGATAAGTTTAAGCGCCAACTGCGTTAGCACCGCAGTGCACAGCTGATCAAAAGTTTTACGCTAGCAAAGACTGGTGCACTTCGTATAAAGTTTAATGGCGCTGCTTTGCGTGCAGGACTTTGCAAGCGATCTAAACTTATCTAAACTTAGCATGCCTAAACTTATCACACCTAAACTTATCATGCCTAAACTTATCACACCTAAACTGGCTTTTCACCAGAGTGGTGCAATGGTTATCATGCCTAAAGTCTCTAACTGGGTTAGCACCGCTTTGTGAATCGAGCCCATTGTATTTATTCATTTCCAGGTCAAAGAGTTCACTTCCTCAGTGACGAAAACACATTGCTCCACGCTTTTCTAATCGAAAATTGCTCAGGAAGCACTTGTGAAAGCGCTTAAAAGAAAAACCCTATAAATCGATCAGCGCTTGCGATAGTGCTGGCGATTTATAATGTGAACAAAGTTTAGCCTTTTTTTTTATTTTTATCACTTTTTTTTTAATCACTACAAATTTGCTCTAACAAGAAAAGCTCTTGTTACAGCTTCTGAAATCACTGTTCAAACAAGATATGATGCGAAGAAGCAGAGAAAGCAGTAGGAAGTGTATATAGTTGTACTACATACAGTACATTCATTGAAAAGCTGATAAAGTGGATTCCTCCTATCTCTGCCTGGTCATAGATTCTACCTACTCAACACCCTACACTCAGGGCTGGTTTATAGAGAGACTGAAGCCAGGGCCGGCCTTAGGTTTCACAGCGCCCTGAGCGAAACCTGATTTTGGTGCCCCTCCTTCATTCTCTTCACATGTGAACACACACACGCGCCCATATGGAATTCACCTTCTCTCCTGAGTTACCTCCTAAGACGGTGGTTCCCAACCTTTTTGAAGTCGTGACAAATCACACCAAACGCTGAAATCTCCATGACACATCACATATGTATAATAGAAAAATACTAATAACCACAAAATGGATGAAAAGAGTGCATTATCCTGAACACACTTAAAAATTAAGCCGCAGTGCACCCCCCCCCCCCCTCAAAAAAAAAAGAAGAAAAAACACCCTCAGACTCAGTAGAGGTAGGTAGCCAGGCATAGGTGCCCCCAGTACAGGATCTCATGTGTAGGTGCCCTCAGTATAGGTAGCCAAGCATAGGTGCCCCCAGTATAGGAAGTCAGTTGTAGGTCTCCCTCCATAGATAGCCAGGTGTAGGTGCCTCCAGTATAGGTAACCAAGCATAGGTGCCCCAGTATGGAAAGTCAGGTGTAGGTCTCCTCCCATGGGTAGCCAGGCGTCAGTGCCTCCAGTATAGGTAGCCAGGCGTCAGTGCCTCCAGTATAGGTAGCCAGGAGTAGGTGCCCTCCCTCCATTAGATGCCCTCTTGGAAGCCATCGCCCTGAGCGACCGCTCGGGTCGCTCAGGTCAAAGGCCGGCTATGACTGAAGCGTTTCAAAATCCCTGTTTTATTCATCAGGCCGCTTCAGCATTATAATCCAATCTGATTCGTCGCAGCAGTGTGGTAGAACGAGGTCTTTAACCCCCAAAATCCCGGGGCAAAGTTCCACTTTCCAGGTCGTGGATTTTGATGCCCGGGGAGGCAAAGCTGTGCGCAGTAGCTCTTCCTCCAGTCGCGTCAATCTCTGCGGATCTCCGCCTCTCTCCACCCCTCTCAGGGAAAGAAGACTGAGAGGGGCAGGAGGAGGCGGAGATCGTCGGAGATTGACTCGAGCAGAGGCAGAGCTACTGCACAAAGCTCTGCCTCTACCAGGAAAGAGCCCCAAATTTTGCCCCAGGGATTTCAGGGTGATTAAGGCCTTGTTCTGCCGTGCTGTTGTGAGTAAGTCTGGATTATAATGCTGAAGTGGCCTGATGAATAAAAACAGGTATTTTAAATCGCTTAAGACTCTCTTTAAGTGGCATGGGGGCTCCGACGCATTTTATGTGTAAATGACCTGCACCCAGTCTTGGAGTAAAGGCAGGCATCAGGGCTGAAGACAGAGCATGGTCGGAGCAGGCAGGCAGCAGGGCTGAAGACAGAGCATGGTCGGAGCAGGCAGGCAGCAGGGCTGAAGACAGGGCATGGTCGGAGCAGGCAGGCAGCAGGGCTGAAGACAGGGCATGGTCAGAGTAGGCAGGCAGCAGGGCTGAAGACAGGGCATGGTCGGAGTAGGCAGGCAGCAGGGCTGAAGACAAGGCATGGTCGGAGTAGGCAGGCAGCAGGGCTGAAGACAGGGCATAATCGGAGTAGGCAGGCAGCAAGTCTGAAGACAGGGCATGGTCGGAGTAGGCAGGCAGGCAGCAGGTCTGAAGACAGGGCATGGTCGGAGCAGGCAGGCAGCAGGGCTGAAGACAGGGCATGGTCGGAGCAGGCAGGCAGCAGGTCTGAAGACAGGGCATGGTCGGAGCAGGCAGGCAGCAGGGCTGAAGACAGGGCATGGTCGGAGTAGGCAGGCAGCAGGGCTGAAGACAGGGCATGGTCGGAGCAGGCAGGCAGCAGGGCTGAAGACAAGGCATGGTCGGAGTAGGCAGGCAGCAGGGCTGAAGACAGGGCATGGTCGGTGTAGGCAGGCAGCAGGTCTGAAGACAGGGCATGGTCGGAGCAGGCAGGCGGCAGGTCTGAAGACAGGGCATGGTCGGAGTAGGTAGGCAGCAGGGCTGAAGACAGGGCACGGTCGGAGCAGGCAGGCAGCAGGGCTGAAGACAGGGCATGGTCGGAGTAGGCAGGCAGCAGGGCTGAAGACAGGGCATGGTCGGAGCAGGCAGGCAGCAGGGCTGAAGACAAGGCATGGTCAGAGTAGGCAGGCAGCAGGGCTGAAGACAGGGCATGGTCGGAGTAGGCAGGCAGCAGGTCTGAAGACAGGGCATGGTCGGAGCAGGCAGGCAGCAGGTCTGAAGACAGGGCATGGTCGGAGCAGGCAGGCAGCAGGGCTGAAGACAGGGCATGGTCAAAGCAGGCAGCAGGGCTGAAGACAGGGCATGGTCGGAGCAGGCAGGCAGCAGGGCTGAAGGAAGACAAGGCATGGTCGGAGTAGGCAGGCAGCAGGGCTGAAGACAGGGCATGGTCGGAGCAGGCAGGCAGCAGGTCTGAAGATGGAGCACGGTCGGAGCAGCACCAAGACAGGTGAGTTACTACAATGCAGCCACACAGCATGCAGTGGGGACTCTGGAAGCAGTCAGCGGGAGACCACCCAGGGAAGTCGGGGGGCTGGCAGCAGTCAGGGGCCCAGCCTGGGGAAATTGCTACCTTTGTCTTAAATGGTAGCACCAGCCCTGCCTGCACTGTCACTGCTAAACTCAGGTGTCTAATGACAGCTTAGCTCTGTGAGCCAGTCAGGAAGCAATTTGATTGGCTCCTGACCCTGTGTTCATTGTGGTCCGAAGGCTGTGGGCCTGCGAGTCCTAGAGTAGTTAGGGTGAGCTCACATAAAGCACCACAGAAGATGCTAGTGCCATGTAAACCCAAAATAATAAACAATAATAATAAATAAAGCACTTTTAAAGTCCAAGTGTAAGCACAGTTTTCAATGGAGGAAGCGGAAGATGGATGGGCACTGTGGCAAGGGACAAATGCACGCACGGTGGGGCACAGTTACACTAGGGAGGACAGCGGCCGGGAGTTCCCTCCCGTTTGTTGCTCGTCCCGTTATCGCATGCGTAACCAATCAGGCACGGCGGCCCAAAATTTATCAGCACGACCGATCAATAGATTTCGGCCTGAATTGGTTGCATCATTAATCGGGCACGGTCTTGGCAGCACCAATTTTCATCCGATTCGATAATAATTATCGAATCAGATGGTCAATTGGCTGCCAAGTCGAGCAATATATGGGCACCTTTACAGCTCGGGCCCACTATGGACACTTTTGCTGTGCTTGCCGATGGTCTGCGATCAGCAACAGCTAACAGATGGTATACTGAGATCTGTGATGGGAGTTGGCCTTTGAAAAACTAGTTGGTGTGCTTATAGACATTAAGCTGGATCCCCCATTTAAATCTCCCGCGTGGGAGGCTGTGGAAGTCTTCAGGAGCCAGAGTGCTGCTGAAGACGGGCGGCACCATACTACGCATGCGCAAGAGAGCATGCTCGCACTGCCGCACATGTACAATATGGAGCGGCCCATTTTTGGGAGTGCTCGGTCTCCTGAAGACTTCCAAAGCCTCCTGCAGCGGGAGATTTGAATGGGGGACCCAGCAGTGGAATGAGGGGACCAGGAGAGGAACGGGAAAGCTCTATAGGACCCAGAGCCTTCCTTCTGTATCTGCTTTGTTTTTGTTTGTTTTTTTGCTTTAGACTACCTTTAAACAAAAACAGTAAGTGTGACTTTGTGGCTTTTGGTGTGTGTTTGTGTTTTCTTATTGTTACAGTGTAACGTTTTACCGTCCCTGGGAAGCTCTGCAGCAGACCAGGAAGTGTATCTGTTTTTCAATGCGAGGTGTCTTATCCAATTACAGGATATTACCCTGACAGGCAGGAGCGAAGACTTCAGCCTCGGCGAAACAAGGCGGCATTATTCCCCATGACAATCGTCCCGCTGACTCGGCGGTTTGGAGTAACAAAGATTTGCTCTTGCCGCCTAATCCGTTCGGGCTCATCATTTTGCTCGCTGGAAAAACATTGCTGGGCCAATCTGTCAGAGAAATCAACACTGACTTTAACATTTGTCCATATTTTCTGTGCTATAAGGAGGAGCTTCCTAACACACACACACAGATATTTAAAGGGTGTACCCATAAGAACAGTAACTAAAGAGCCAACACATTAAAGCGTGAACAATGTGATCTGTGGCCCGGCACAAAAGCCAGGACTTCCTGTCTGGCACGTTTTCAAACAAAACTATAAATAGCAGTCCTTAAAGGACACCTGAAGTGAGAGGGATATGGAGGCTGCTGTATTTATTTCCTTTTAAAGTGGACCAGAACTCTTGCACAGGACAGAAGGAAAACAGAGAAATGCTCCCTGTGTGTATTTAGAGAGTTAACCCTGTTTAATTCCCCCTCATTTGTGTCTAATCACAAGTTGTAATTTGATTTCTCCCCTGTGTCAGATGATGATGACTGCCATGGCAGAGATGGCAGATAAGCTCATTTGAAAGCACAGGCGGTTAACAAGATGTCTGCATCCATGAATCAGGTAGTAGAAATAGTGAAGATTTATTGTAGGATTTGTATCAGCTGTAACAAAGAAATGTTGTTTGTTTAAAGGACACCCGAAGCGAAAATGAACGAATGAAATAAACAATTGTATCAATCTTCCTTCTCCTAAAAATGACTTTTTAAGATATTCCACAGTTTTATTTTATGTTTAAATCTACTTTTTAAGTTTTAACTGTTTGATTCTTTTTGCTCAATGACATATTCATTGAAGTATGCCAGAGCTAAAATCTATGAACTATTGACCCTTTTTATCTGTTTCCTGCTCTCAGAAGCCATTTTCTGCTAGGAAAGTGTTTTATAGTTGGAATTTCTTATCAGTGAGGGTCACACTGTAGTCACTTCCTGTCTGAGTCAGGACTGAGGCCTAGTGCACACCAGAGCGGTTCTGCTGCGGTTTGCGATCCGCTTGCGGGTGCGGATCCGCTAGGGTAATGTATTTCAATGGGCTAGTGCACACCAGAGCGGGAGGCGTTTTGCAGAAACGCATACTCCCGTGTTGCTGCAGATTTTGGATTGCGGATGCGTTTCTGCCTCAATGTTAAGTATAGGAAAAACGCAAACCGCTCTGAAAAACGGCACTTCAGAGCGGTTTGCCAGGCGTTTTTTGTTACAGTAGCTGTTCAGTAACAGCTTTACTGTAACAATACATGAAATCTACTACACCAAAAACGCTTCACAAAACCGCAAAATGCTAGCTGAAACGCTACAGAAAAATAAGAAAAAGCGTTTCAAAATCTGCTAGCATTTTGCGGATCTGCTAGCGGTTTTTGGTGTGCACTAGGCCTGAGTCAGCCACTTACATACCTGATGTTTAACTCTTTCAGGCAGAGAAAGAAAAAAAGGAACACAGCATAGTTATTTGTGTGCTAGGCATTGTACATACCCGTGTCTATCTCATTATGTCACATGTCACTTAGGGTATCCTCTAAAGGTAATTATGCTGTTGCGTATCTTTTAGAGCAGAGAGGACTTTCTGAGTTCAGGTGCAATACCAGTTGCCTGGCTGTCCTGCTGATCTTCTGCCTCTAATGCTTTTCAGTCATAGATCCTCAATGGGGAGTAGGTGGTTTTGGTGGTGACTGACTATAGCAGTAATGCTATAGTGCACACCTTGCACAAGGGTAATCCAGAGTTCCGGCAGTCCCGGGACCGCAACCTACTTCTCCCTTTGAGCTGCTATGACCCAGAGAAGGAATAGTAGGAATTACGCTGGGTATTCGAGTGCCAGCAGGGTGAGCCATTTGGCTTACCCTACGCCCAACTCACCGGGGCGTACTAATACGTACGCCCTGAACAAGCATGCAGATCAGATGTTTCTGACTGAAGTCAGACTAGGTTAGCTGCATGCTTGTTTCAGGTGTGTGATTCAGATATTACTGCAGCCAAAGAGATCAGCGGGTCTGCCAGGCAAATGGTATTGTTTAAAAGGAAATATGGCAGCCTCCAATCAGTTCAGGTGTACTTTAAAGGACAACTGTAACAGGAGGAATATGGAGGGTGCCATATTTATTTCCTTTTAAACAATACCAGTCGTTTGGAAGCCCTGATGATCTATTTGGCTGCAGTAGTGTCTGAATAACACCAGAAACAAGCATGCAGATAATCTGGTCAGATCTGACAATAATGTCAGAAACACTTGATCTGCTGCATGTTTGTTCAGGGTCTATGGCTAAAAGTATTAGAGGCAGAGGATCAGCAAGTTAGCCAGGCAACTGGTGTGGTTTAAATGGAAATAAATATGGTAGCCTCCACATTGCTGTTGTTACAGTTGTCCTTTAATAACACACACATACAGCTTCATTTGTATATTTACACACTTTACTGCTCCTCACTCAGCGATCCTTCAGTGACCTAAAAAGTGAGCCGACAGCATGAGTTACTTGCTTCAGACTTTCAGATAAGATAGACAGGAAACTCAGGCTGTGTTTATCTGCTGCATCACAACATCTTAAAACATGTAGACTTTATATACAGGAGTATTTTAGTTTTTCCCTGGAAATGGCTTCCAAGATTGTTCTACATCGTTTTTTATCCTCCTAACGACTGCGTCACACCGATGGGCGTGAACACGGTGGCTCCCCAGGACTGCCTAACGCAGATTGCCGTCAAGTTCTGGGGGAGCGTTTTGCCGGAGATCGTGCGTGCATCTACGCTTGAATGAAGGAGTTCTGCTCTGTCATCAGCCTCCCAGCGACGATCGCCGCTAGGAGACAGTCATAGTCAATCGCTGTCATTGGCTAGTGTGGAGAGGGAGGGTGGGGTTAATTTAAAATAAAAAAAAATAGTAAAATTTATTTAAAAAAAAAAAAAAACATAAATAAACATCCCAGCAGGGATCTGAGCCCACCAACAGAGAGCTCTGTTGGTGGGAGGAAAAGGGAGGGGGGAATCACTTGTGTGCTGAGTTGTATGGCCCTGCAGCGAGCAGCTGCAGTGGCCTAATTACTGAAAAATAGCCTGGTCACTAGGGAGGTGTAAGCCTATGATCCTCAAGTGGTTAATATCTGTAATCTTGTAGTTTTAGGAAAGGGATCAAACCTTCAGTATATATAGAAAAACAGTAATGGGTTGAAGAAATTCAGCTTGGAAAAAAATAATATCCTATTTCTGTGACCACCAGAGATGCATTAGCCTAGGTGTGTGTACAATAAGAAGTGCCTGAGTGATAGATTGTATTTCTCTTGTCATATACAGGCTCACTAGACACTTCTCCTAAAATGACACCCCACCCTGTACAATCTGTACTCCACCTCCATGAGACAGACACGGGTTAATCCAAAGATAAATCCCTTTTCATGCTGATCGCCTAAACAACTGTGAAGTCATCATCTATATATATAAAATCGGATGTATGTGTGTGTGTGTGTGTGTGTGTATGTGTGTGTGTGTGTGTGTATGTGCCGCGATCACTCGAAAACGGCTTGACCGATTTGAACGAAACTTGGTGCACAGATCCCTTATTACCTGGGATGATATGTTCTGGGGGTCTCGCGGCCCCCCTGCACACGTGGGCGGAGCTACGAACAGCAAATCAGATTTCATCCATTCATGTCAATGGAAAAAATTTAAAAGGCTGCAATTCTCACAGTAATCAAGCCAGAGTCCCCACACTTGGCACAGTTGGTCACTTGGTGACCGAGGTTACAAATCCAGGAAAAGTGGGCGGAGCGTAAAACAGCCAATCAAATTTCAGCCATTCATCTTAAATGGGAAAATGTAAACTGCAGCCATTCTTAGACTGTTAATCGCAGGGCTCTCAAACTTGGCATAGTTGGTCACTGGGTGACTGGGATTAAGATTCAAGAGGGTGGAGCCTACAACAGCCAATCAAAATTCATCTATTGATTTTTCAAGGGGAATATTGAAACTGCTGCCATTCTTACACTGTTAATGGAAGAGGCTTCAAACTTGCTACAGTCGGTCATTGGGTGACTGGGGTTCAAATTCACTAAAGGGGCGGGGCCACGAACAGCCAATCAGATTTCCTTGGTGGATAAACTGCTTCCATTCACACATTTTTGATGCCAGGAACCTGAAAGCTCACAAACTTGGTCATTGAGTGTCTGTGTGTCAAGGTTACAAAAAGTGGGTGGAGCCAAAAACAAATTTCCCTGGGAAAATATAAACTGAAGCCATTCTTACACCGTTAATGGCAGGGTTCTCAAACTTTGCACAGTTGGTCACTGGGTGAAAGAGATTAAGATTTTGGAAGGTGGGTGGAGCCTACAACAGCCAATCAAAATTCACCTTTTGATTTTCAAAGGGAATATTTAAGCTGCTACCATTCTCTAACACTGTTAATAGCAGATGCCTCAAACCTGGTACAATAGGTCACTGGGTGACTGGGGTTCAAATTCAGAAAGGGGGCGGAGCCACAAATAGCCAGATTTGATTATTTTTCAATGGGAAAATACAAAGTATTGATACCAAGGACCCCAAAGCTGATAAACTTGATAATTGAGTGACTGTATGTCAAGGTTAGAAAAAGTGGGCAGTGCCAACAACTAAATTTTTAACATGGCAGGGTTCCCAAACTTTACACAATTGGCCACTGGGTGACTGGGATGAATATTCAGAAATGTGGGTGGAGCCTACAACAGCCTATCAAAATGTACCTATTGATTTTCAAGGGGAATATTCACATTGCTACCATTCTTGCACTGTTAATGGCAGAGGCCTCAAACCTGATACACTCAGTCATTGGGTGACTGGGGTCCGAATTCACTAAAGGGGGTGGAGCCACAAACAGCCAATCAGATTTTTTAGATTGATTTCATCTATCCTGTTATTGGCAGGGTTCTCAAACTGGGTGGGTAGGTGACAACACAGTTGGTCACTGGATTCTGAAGGGAGCGGGCCAAAAACAGCCAATCAGATTTGTTTAATTTCAATGGTAAAATGCAACTTATTGATGCCAAAGACCCCAAAGCTCATAAAATTGGTCATTGAGTGACTATGTCAAGATTACAAATAGTGGGCGGAGCCAAAAACAACTAACTTTTTTCATGGGAAAATGTAAACTACAGCTATTCTTACACTGTTATTGGCAGGGTTCTCAAACTTAGCACAGTTGGTCACTGGGTGACTAGGATTAATATTCGGAAAAGTAGGTGGAGCCTACAAGAGCCAATCAAAATTCAATCAATTGATTTTCAAGGGGAATATTGAAACTGCAGTCATTCTTACACTGTTAATGGCAGAGGGCTCAAACCTGCTACAGTCGGTCGTTAAGTGTCTGGGGTTCAAATTCAGTAAAGGGGTGGAGCCACAAACAGCCAGATTTATTTGCTGGATAAACTGCTTCCAGTCACACAATTTTGATGCCAGGAACCCAAAAGCTCACAGACTTGGTCATTGAGTAACTGTGTGTCAAGGTTACAAAAAGTGGGTGGAGTTAAAAACAGATTTTTCTAGGAAATTGTAAACTGCTGCCTTTCTTCACTGTTAATGGCAGGGTTTTCAAACTTTGCACAGCTGGTTACTGGGTGACTGTGATTAATATTCAGAAAAGTGGGTGGAGCCTAAAAATGCCAATCAAAAATCACATGTCGCTTTTCAAGGAGAATATTAAAATTGCTGCCATTCTTGCACTGTTAATGGCACAAGCCTCAAACCTGGTACAGTTGGTCATTGGGTCACTGAGGTTTAAAATCAGAAAAGGGGACAGAGCCACAAACAGTGAATCAGATTTGTTTCATTTCATGGGAAAATACAAATTATTGATGCCAAGGACCCGAAAGCTCACAAACTTGGTCATTGAGTGACTGTATGTCCAGGTTACAAACAGTGGGTGGAGCCAAAAACACATTTCACTGGGAAAATGTAAACTGCAGCCATTCTTACGCTGTTTATGGCAGGGTTCCCAAACTTTGCCCAGATTAATATTCAGGGAAGTGGGTGGAGCTTATAATAGTCAATCAAAATTCACCTGTTGATTTTTAAGTGGAATATTTAAATTGCTGCCATTTTTACACTGTTAATAGCAGAGGCCTCAAACCTGCTACAGTTGGTCATTGGGTGACTGGGGTTCAAATGCTGGAGAGGGGGTGAAGCCACAAACAGCCAATCTGATTTGTTTAATTTCTATTGGAATATACAAATTATTGATGCCAAGGACCCCAAAGCTCACAAACTTGGTCATTCAGTGTTTGTGTGTTAGGGTTAGAAAGTGGGCGGAGCCAACACCAGTGAAATACATACCCGGGCAACGCTGGGTCATCAGTGGGTGGAGACAAATACAAATTTCACTGGGAAAATGTAAACTGCAGCCATTCTTACACTGTTAATGGCAGGGTTCTTAAACTTTGCACAGTAGGTCACTGGGTGACTGGGATTAATATTCAGAAAAGTGGGTGGAGCCTACAAAAGTGAATCAAGCTTCACCTATTGCTTTTCAAGGGGAATATTTAATTGCTGCCATTCTTGCACTGTTAATGGCACAGGCCTCAAACCTGGTACAGTTGGTTATTGGGTGACTGGGGTTCAAATTCAGAAAAGGGGATGGAGCTAAAAACAGCCAATCAGATTTTTTTCATTTCAATGCAAATTATTGATACCAAAGACCGCAAAGCTCACAAACTTGGTCATTGAGTAATTGTGTGTTAGGGTTAGAAAAAGTATGCGGAGCCAACACCAGCCAAATACATACCCGGGCAACGCCGGGCAATCAGCTAGTTAATAATAAGTCAGTGAGTAGAGCACTGCAGAGCAGCAGTGTAACAAAAGCAGCAGTGTAACAATACAAAACTACTTATGAGCTCTGTAAAGTAGTTAAGGGCTCGTACACATGCACTACATATGTCGCCTGCTAGATCCCCTTGGGCGACATCGCTTGTCCGGGTTGCACACGTGCATGCAGGCCCTGGATTTACCTTACAGGAGCCTAGAGGCACAGATGTCCTTGCACCTTAGACTTCGCCCCAGGGGCGTAACTAAGAGCCACCGGGCCCCCCTGCAGAAATTCTGAGCGAACCCCCCCTCGGGCCCGCTCGTGGGCGTTTTGGGGGGCTGGAGGGGTCGCAGCATGAGGGGAAAGCTATGGCCACACTCGGCGGGGAGGGGGGGGGGGCGGTCCTCCTCCCTCCCTCACCTCGGGCTTTCCCCTCTGCGCTCCGCTCCAGCTTCAATAGCTATACAAGTGCAGCGGAGCGGCGGGCAGCGGCAGGCAAACATACCTTCCGTGCGTCCGGACGCTTCTCGCTCTAGTGACTGACACGACTTCCTGTTTTATACAGGAAGTCCCGTCAGTCACTAGAGCGAGAAGCGAGAAGTGTCTGCGCTGGAACGCACGGAAGGTATGTTTGCCTGCCACTGCCCGCCACTCTGCTGCACTTGTATGGCTATTGAAGCTGAAAGGGAGCGCAGAGGGGAAAGCCCGAGGTGAGGGAGGGGGGAGGACCGCCCCCCCCTCCCCGCCGAGTGTGGCCATAGCTTTCCCCTCATGCTGCGACCCCTCCAGCCCCCCAAAACGGCCATGAGCGGGCCCCAGGGGGAGGAAGCCCACTCAGAATTTCTGCAGGGGGGCCCGGGGGCTCTTAGTTACGCTGCATGGGCTGCATCTCCTATTGTTACGCCCATGCTTCGCCCTCCATGAGTTCGGTGTGGATTTGCCCACCGAACTGCACACCAAGTGGGCTAGCTGGCCCAGCTGTCACTTCTCCCTACTTTGCTTGCCTGTCCTAGGCAGCTACAGGTGCCCCTTGTATTAGGTAGCCAAAAGTACCCTCAATATTATGTAGCTAGAGGTGCCCCCAAGTATTATGCAGCTAGGGGAACCTCAGTATTAAGTAGCTAGAGGTGCCTCTAACTGAATGGGAGATCTCGTCAGTGGAATGCCGAGAGCAAAGTGAGTAACCTCTCGTTTACATTCTCATCAGGACTCATCAGGATTGGGGAGAGGCGTGAGCTGTCTTTCCATCATCAGGCACCTGCAGACACGTGCCTACAGTGCCTTATGGTAAATCCAGCCCTGCATGCGTGTCAGCTGTGTCGCTATGTGGAGGGGGGGGGAGGGGAAGACGCCGGAGGGAAGACGAGCGGTGCATGCATTAAGTTACTCGACGGGCGGGGGAGCGGCGTAAACAATGAGAGTCGGGGGAATCGGGTCACTGGGGTTGGGTAGACCCCTCTGGCGGATCGCTTGCGGGTTGGGCGTCGGGGACCGTCAAATGCTGTACACGCGCCTGATTGCCAGCAGAGGCGGTTGTTATCTGCTTAGCTGATGTGTGTAGACGAATAGGTATGATCATTCGTATTCGGTGGAGTTGAAATTTCTGCATTTCTGATCGGAAATCGGAAAAAAGGAAATCAGAATTCTGGGCAGCACGGTGGCGTAGTGGTTAGCTCTCTCGCCTTGCAGCACTGGGTCCCAGGTTCGAATCCCAGCCAGGGCACTATCTGCAAAGAGTTTGTATGTTCTCTCCGTGTCTGCGTGGGTTTCTTCCGGGCACTCTGGTTTCCTCCCACATTCCAAAAAAAAAACCATATGGATAAGTTAATTGGCTCCCCCTAAAATTGGCCCTAGACTACAGTACTTACACTACATAATATAGACATATGGCAATGGTAGGGATAAGATTGTGATCTCCTTTGAGGGACAGTTACTGACAAGACATATATATATATATATATACATACATTGTACAGTGCTGCGTAATATGTCAGCGCTATATAAATACTAAATAATAATAATAAAAAAAAAAAATTCTGTGAAAAATCCAATTTACTGCCACTCGGTAATTTTAGCCCAATCACAGAACTCAGAAGCAATAGACCAATCAGAGAATGCATTTTTTTGCCTAAAATCGGATTACCGAAGTAATTTTAGACCAATCGCAAGATTCCGGTTTTCCGATTTCCGATGATCTGATGCAAAAAGTTACAAATAAAATACTCCGAAGGCCGGTTTCACATTGCAAACCAGCGATAGCGTTGTGGTGCGAGGCAACTCAACGCCAAAAACAGCCTTCGGGGATTACCGTATATGGCATCAGGCCAATCAGGAAATGAGGCTCTCCAGCGCTCACTTCTTGTGGCTAAAAAGACGAATTGCGTGGAGGTGTATTGACAAAACACGCTTTCGCGCATGGGCGACGTGCATACTTGAGGCGAACGATTCAAAATAAGTATGGTGCCATAGACTAACTTGACTTCCTGTCCGCTGCACATCGCCGCGTAAGCCAGCCTTCAATGTGCTATTTCCCTCGCGTCGGGCAGCAGCAAAAAACACCACTTCCGTCGCATCGCGACACATCGTCCCAGTATGAAAGGCCCCTCAGACTTTCATCGGTGTAGCACTGCGGTAAAAACACACAACACAGCGTCCCAGTGTGAAAGGAGCCTCAGAAATTAGAAAAACAAAAAATTGTAAATCAGAGAAATGGAAATCAGTAAAATGGAAAATTGGAAGATCGGGAAAAATGGAAAATTGGATATTGACATTGGCAGAAATCGGAATTTGTGTGGAATCGGAAATGGTCATTACCGACCATCCCTATAGACCAAGGGTGTCAAACTCAAATACAGTGACTTGCAAAAGTATTCGGCCCCCTTAAAGTTTTTTATACATTTTGTCACATTACTGCCACAAACATGAATCAATTGTATTGGAATTCCACATGAAAGACCAACACAAAGTGGTGAACACATGAGAAGTGGAATGAAAATCATTCATGATTCCAAACATTTTATACAAATAAATAACTGCAAAGTGGTGTGTGTGTAATTATTCAGCCCCCTTTGGTCTGAGTGCTGTCAGTTGCCCATAGACATTGCCTGATGAGTGCTAATGACTAAATAGAGTGCACCTGTGTGTAATCTAATGTCAGTACAAATACAGCCGCTCTGTGACGGCCTCAGAGGTTGTCTAAGAGAATATTGTAAGCAACAACACCATGAAGTCCAAAGAACACACCAGTCAGGTCAGGGATAAAGTTATTGAGAAATTTAAAGCAGGCTTAGGCTACAAAAAGATTTCCAAAGCCTTGAACATCCCACGGAGCACTGTTCAAGCGATCATTCAGAAATGGAAGGAGTATGGCACAACTGTAAACCTACCAAGACAAGGCCGTCCACCTAAACTCACAGGCCGAACAAGGAGAGCGCTGATCAGAAATGCAGTCAAGAGGCCCATGGTGACTCTGGACGAGCTGCAGGGATCTACAGCTCAGGTGGGGGAATCTGTCCATAGGACAACTATTACTTGTGCACTGCACTAAGTTGGCCTTTATTGAAGAGTGGCAAGAAGAAAGCCATTGTTAACAGAAAAGCATAAGAAGTCCCTGTAATGAATAGCGGAGATGCCGCCGCGCGGTCTAGCGGCAGGGCGGCTATCTCCGCGTTCAGCCCGGCAGTTTCTGCGCAGCAACATGTGTCTAGTTTGCCTGGGCCTTTTGGTGCACACAGATGGAGAGCTACGCGCGCGCGCTCCAGAAGACAGGACCTTTATGCCAGCAGGAAGGGTATCAGCTGATCAGGCAGATCAGATGATCCAGACTGGACTTCTGATTGGCTGAGTGGTGAGTATATATAGTATTTGGTTGGCAGTTGCCGGTTGTCTGCCGTTGCGAATACTTACATGTGAGCACTCAGACCTCAGTCAGATCCTACAGTGTGTTAGAACCAGTTGGAACTTGGAATTCACACTTAGCCAGATTCCGCTCTTGAAGTTTACTGAGTTATACCTTAGACCAGTTCCGGGGTGTTGAGACCAAGGACCTCACACCCAAGTATAGGATTACCGTGTCATTACTGAGTTATACCTTACACCAGTTCCGGGGTGTTGAGACCAAGGACCTCACACCCAAGTATAGGATTACTGTGTCATTACTGTGTTATACTTTAGACCAGTTCCGGGGTGTTGAGACCAAGGACCTCACACCCAAGTATAGGAGTACTGTGTCATTACTGTGTTATACTTTAGACCAGTTCCGGGGGTGTTGAGACCAAGGACCTCACACCCTAGCAAAGGATACTGTCTTATACTTCAGACTAGTTCCCGGGTGTCGAGACCAAGGACCTCACACCTCAGACTAGGATTGTGCTTATTGATATTTTTGTTATGACCTCTGGCTCTGTTGACTCTTGATTTCTGATTCGATACATCCGCCCATCTGTCTACCAGTTGCCAACCTTGCCTGTACCCGGTTACCGAATCAGCCTTCTGTCTCTGTACCTTATCTGCTCGTGTGTTGCCAACCTGGCCTGTCTGACCTTTCTGGCTGTCACTCATCCCTCGAGTGATCAGTCTTACTGTACTACTAGCGACACTAACCCTCCAGGTGTCAATTAGCTGCAAGGGCTACCTGCTCCTCAGGAAGTCCTTCTTGCAGTTCAGTCAGGGGGCTCTACCCCATAGGAGTCCACTGGCTGCAGTACAGTCTGATTCCCAATCCATCAGGGAATCTTTGGCTGCAGTAGTGTCTGTATCTCCCGCTCCTCGGGAGATAACCTTTCTTACTGTTGCACCAAACACTTTACCTCATTAGGTGTCTGTGTGAGCTATACTGGTATTATTGGTGATTCTGCAGATCACACATAATCAGGTATAGCGTCTGTATTATTGGTGATACTGCAGATCACCAATAATCAGAGATCCTCTGTGTGCTGACACCAATCGTTACAGTCCCGTTTGCAGTTTGCCACAAGCCATGTGGGGGACACAGCAAACATGTGGAAGAAGGTGCTCTAGTCAGATGAGACCAAAATGGAACTTTTTGGCCAAAATGCAAAACGTTATGTGTGGCGGAAAACTAACGCTGCACATCACTCTGAACACACGATCCCCACTGTCAAATATGGTGATGGCAGCATCATGCTCTGGGGGTGCTTCTCTTCAGCAGGGACAGGGAAGCTGGTCAGAGTTGATGGGAAGATGGATGGAGCCAAATACAGGGCAATCTTGGAAGAAAACCTCTTGGAGTCTGCAAAAGACTTGAGACTGGGGCGGAGGTTCACCTTCCAGCAGGACAACGACCCTCAACATAAAGCCAGTGCAACAATGGAATGGTTTAAAACAAAACATATCTAAGTGTTATGGCCCATACTCATGAGGGACAAAAGTGGCCTGTCGCCAGCACACGTGAGCGTGTGCGCGACAGGCCGGCAACAGCTCGTCGCCAGGTCCCTCCGCATTCACACGGCGGAGGGGCCTGGCAACTGATGCGCCGGAAGCTGTCGCTGTTGCGCCTCCCCTCGCCGGAAGCCCAATGGATTACAATCTTGTTGTTGTCGCTAGTCCGCGTACTCACGCGGACTAGCGACAGTTGCGGCGGAGTTGCGGCGGCGACTGTCGCCAGGCGATTGACCGCGCCAATCGCCCGGCGACATCAGCGACGGTTCGGGGTGCGCGCCCGTGCAACGCCGCATACTCACTGGCGACTTGTCGCTGCAACACGCGCACGCCGCGTGTTGCGGCGACATTTGTAGCCCGTGAGTATGGGCCATTAGAATGGCCCAGTCAAAGTCCAGATCTAAACCCAATCGAGAATGTGTGGCAAGATCTGAAAACTGCTGTTCACAAACGCTGTCCATCTAATCTGACTGAGCTGGAGCTGTTTTGCAAAGAAGAATGGGCAAGGATTTCCGTCTCTAGATGTGCAAAGCTGGTAGAGACATACCCTAAAAGACTGGCAGCTGTAATTGCAGCAAAAGGTGGTTCTACAAAGTATTGACTCAGGGGGCCGAATAATTATGCACACCCCACTTTGCAGTTATTTATTTGTAAAAAATGTTTGGAATCATGTATGATTTTTGTTCCACTTCTCACGTGTACACCACTTTGTATTGGTCTTTCACATGGAATTCCAATACAATTGATTCATGTTTGTGGCATTAATATGACAAAATGTGGAAAACTTCAAGGGGGCCGAATACTTTTGCAACCCACTGTACAAAGAGCCAAAATTGTACACTGGGACCTAGTCCCGGGCCAACCTCAATGTCTACTGCCCACCTTCCTCCCTTATAAAGTTCCCTGGTGTCTAGTGGCCCCCCTCCAACCCCTATACAGTTCCCTGGTGTCTAGCGGTCCTCACTCCCCTATACAGCTCCCTGGTGTCGAGAGGCCTCCACCCTCCCCCTACAGTTCCCTAGTGTTAAAGCGGAATATAACCCTGCATTTCAACTTTGCTCTAAAACATTATTTACAGTATATTATATGCAACCAGCATTTTTTTTTTTTACTAGGCCAGCATTGGAAGGGTTACACAGGGCTTTAAAGTTCCTTTAGATTTCTGCAGACGCATCCGAAGCTGAAAAGAGATACATTTTGTTTACAGAAATGTATCTAAGTGTTGAATGACTCATCTCTCTGACTGAGAAGGAGCTTGGAGGACTGCCAAAGAGTGTGTAACTGTTTATCAATAGATACATAGAATGTAACAATCTGAACCTCTGCATATCTCTCCACGGAACTTGAAACGTCTGTGTTTAACCCTTCCAATGCTGGTCTAGTAGAAAAAAAATGCTTTTTGCATATAATATGCTGTAAATAATATTTTAGAGCAAAGTTGAAATGCAGGGTTATATTCTGCTATGGCTTCTCTGGTGTTCTAGGATTTCACCTCTAATATAGCTTCCCTGGTGGTCTAGTGGGCCAAACTTAATGCAAAGTGGGGAAACCACTTGGCGGCCAAATTTTATGGCTATGAGGGCCAAATTTGGCCTGTGGGCTGGAGTTTGACATGTATGCTATAGACGATTATAAAATAATCATACAATTTCCTTGTACAGTTTCCCTATGAACTCCTCCTCAGCTTGCGCAGGCTGGTAGTGTTGTCATATAATCAGTTGAAGCGGAGAGTGTGCAGACGTGTAATTAGAAGTGGGAATGTATGTTGCTTATTGCTGTTTGAATACTAAGAATCAAGCCTCGGGCTATAGAAATAACGATTTCAGCAGTAAGAGTATCACTAACCTTTGCGTATAAACCACTGGCTGCTCGTTATTTCACAATACACCCACATCCAGTTAGCTGGAGTCCGTGGCAGAGTCATCTCTCATGTGATAATCTTTCATTTGAGAAACATTACTGAAAATATAATCTGCGAAGGTAACATCACATTCAAGTGCAGTCACTTTCCTCCCGGTATCTAAGGAAACCGAGGACACGGGGAGGATGATTCACTAGCACAACGTAAACCTGTGACCTCCAAAACTGACGACCAAGTGTTTACTAAACAAAAACCGACCATGTGCAGCTGGCAATGGCAGTTCAGAAAATCACAACGGGGCCGCACAACGCTGTGCTTGCAAGGATGGCTACAATGGTTGTTTGCTAAATGACAAGTGAGGAGGCAGCCAGGGACACATTGAAGTCGTGCAGGCACGCTTTTAACCACTTAAGTACCAGCGGCACACAAATAACTGCGCTGTGTTCCTTTTTTTCCTTCTCTGCCTGAAAGAGTTAAACATCAGGTATGTAAGTGGCTGACTCAGTCCTGACTCAGACAGGAAGTGACTACAGTGTGACCCTCACTGATAAGAAATTACAACTATAAATCACTTTGTTAGCAGAAAATGGCTTCTGAAAGCAGGAAAGAGATAAAAAGTGTCAATAGTTCATAGATTTTAGCTCTGGCCTACTTCAATGAATGTGTCATTGAGCAAAAACAATAAAACAGTTAAAACTTAAAAAGTAGATTTAAACATAAAATAAAACTGTGGAATATCTTAAAAAGTCATTTTTAGGAGAAGGAAATTAGATAAATTCATTTATTTCATTTGTTTATTTTCGCTTCAAGTGTCCTTTGAGGACCAGAAACCGCTGGTGCAATAAGGACGGAATCCTGCCGCAACCGCCGTCACCGCAGAACGTCGGGATCCTAAGGACACCCACTCTGTCGTCTCTATGACGGCAGAGTCATGTGAGCCGGTCAGGAGCCGATTTCATTGGCCCCTGACCGTGTCTATCAATATAAGCCTATGGGAGCGGCTTACATTGATAGACACGGCCAGGAGCCTATGAAATCGGCTCCTGACCGGCTCACATGGCTCTGCCGTCATAGAGACAGGCAGAGCCAGTGAGCTGCGGCAGGAGACGTTGGGATTCAGCGGTGAGATCGGCGGGGAGCGACGGAAACGGCGGATGCACGCTGCAGCGGTGATTGAAATCTACGCCCTGCCAGCCAGGAGCCCACCAAAACAGGGCGTAGATTTCAATCACCTTGGTACTTAAAGAGGAACTGTAACGACAAAACGTCCCCTGGGGGGTACTCACCTCGGGTGGGGGAAGCCTCCGGATCCTAATGAGGCTTCCCACGCCGTCCTCCGTCCCTCGGGGGTCTCGCTGCAGCACTCCGTGCAGCTGTGACGTCAATATTTACCTTCCCGGCTCCTGCCGCGGCGGGAGAACGGAGGATCGATTGGTAATGGCATGGGCACAGGTTGGCTGCAGGGGGTTGGCAGAAGCCCCAGGTAAGTGAAACTCTAATTTTTTTTAGGGTACTTTGGTTCCGCTTTAAGGGCCCGTTTCCACTTCGCAGCCTTCCGCACCATTTTGGATGAAAATGTCAGCCGAATCGCTGGCACCAACGTTTTGGGCGGTGGCTCCATTATACCCTATGGCAGTTTCCCCGCGCAATTTGCCTGCGGGGAAACTCTACAGATTCGGCGCGGAGACCGCGTCAGTGGAAATGGGCCCTTAGTCAGTTAAGGAGAGAAATTATGAGTTCAGTTAAATAAGGAGAGATAAATAATGAGTTAAAGGGGAACTGAAGAGAGAGGTATATGGAGGCTGTCATGTTTATTTCCTTTTAATCAATACCAGTTGCCTGGCAGCCCTGCTGGTTTATTTCTCTGCAGTAGTATCTGAATAAAACCAGAAACAAGCATGCAGCTAGTCTTGTCAGTTTTGACTTGGCTGGCTGATGGTGTAATGGTTAAGGGCTCTGCCTCTGACACAGGAGACCAGGGTTCGAATCTCGGCTCTGCCTGTTCAGTAAGCCAGCACTAATTCAGTAGGAGACCTTTGGCAAGTCTCCCTTACACTGCTACTGCCAATAGAGCGCACCCTAGTGGCTGCTGCTCTGCTCTGGCGCTTAGAGTCCGCAAGGAGAAAAGCGCAATATAAATGTTATTTGTCTTGTCTTGTCGACTTTAAAGTCTGAAACACCTGATCTGCTGCATGCTTGTTCAGGGGCTATGGCTAATAGTATTAGCGGCAGAGGATCAGCAGGGCTGCCAGGCAACTGGTATTGCTTAAAAGGAAATAAACATGACAGCCTCCATATACCTCTCTCTTCAGTTCCCCTTTAAGTCATCCAAAGAGAGATCAAGTGTGAGTTTATAAGTATGGTGAGATTATTCAACAGAAAAGCTTTGTGAATAAGTATCCCAGTCAGAAGACTTTTTCCAAGTGGTAATATTAATTAAAGGGAACCTAAAGCGAGGCTTCCATATTTATTTCCATTTAAACAATACCAGTTGCCTGGCTGTCCTGCTGATCTCTTTGGCTGCTATAGCATCTGAATCACACACCTGAAACAAGCAAGCAGTTAATCCAGTCAGACTTCAGTCAGCGCATTTGATCTGCATGCTTGTTCAGGGTCTATGGCTAAAAGTATTAAAGGCAGAAGATCAGCAGGACAGCCAGGCAATGTGTATTGTTTAAATGGAAATAAATACGGCCTCCTCTATATCCCTCTAGCTTTAGGTTACCTTTAAAAATCTGTTTTCCTTGCCTACCTTGTAATGCCTATGGAAGATGATGGAGCTATACAAATTAATAATAATTATAACATAAGTGATGGTAGCAAGATGGCATAGGTTTGGTCTGAATCCAAGCCAGAGCACTATCTGCGTGTAGTTTGCATGTTCTCCCTGTGTCTGTGTGGGTTTCCTCCAGGCACTCGAGTTTCCTCCCATATCCCCAAAAACACAATACAGATAAGTTAATTGGCTTTCCCCTAAACTGACCTAGACTATGATACATACACTACACAATCCATGCATAGACATGTGACTATGGTGGGAATTAGATTCTGAGCCCCTCTGAGGGACAGTTAGTGTCAACACAATATACTCTGTAGCGCTGCGGAAGATGTCGGTGGTATATTCGGTAAATACTAAATAAAAATATAAATAATAATGTCTACATAGTTACCCAATCTGTTGGATGTGCATTACAACACTGAGGCTAGATTCACAGTGGGACGTTGCGTTTTGATGCCACGTTAAAGTCGCACCGCAAACTTACAACGCAACGCGCCCAAAAAGTGGCAACGCAGCGTTACCGTCACATACAGCAGATACAGTAAAAATACAGGCAATGAAAAGTATGCTTCCAAGTCATTACTGAGCATGTGCAAACAGTCCAACGCAGCTAATAACGTGTATAACGCACTGCATGCAGCACTTTTACTTAACGTGCAGCGTTAGACACCAACGTAACGTGTGCACTGTGAACAGGTCATTGATTTTTCATTGCAGTGAGTTATTCTGCGTTAAATGCTGTTTTAACGCGCGACTTTAACGTCCCACTGTGAACTTAGCCTCAAAGGACACCTGAAGACCTTTTAAGAACTAAATAGCAACAAGTATACTAAACTCAGCAATCATCTTAAGAGATACTAGCCATTGATTTATAAGGGAAAGTTATTATACACTGTTTATGTATAACTGAAACTGAATGTATATTTGAAAAATCAACAGTATATTTCTCATTGGACTGCTGTAATGTAAAAAGTAAGTTTATTTTTATATTGTTTTAATATGTCTTGGCATATTGTTAAAATTTTTTGGAAATTCCAATAAAAAATATTGAAAATGAAAGGACACCCTGAATATGGAGGCTGCCATATTTATTTGCTTTTAAACAATTTCAGTTGCCTGGCAGCCCTGCTGATCCTTTGCCTCTTATGCTGGGAAATAATACACGGTTCATTTTGAACCGTGTAATCGAGCCGCTGATGGCTCGATTGATAATTTCCGACCTGTCCGATACCCCGATGGATCGATTCCCCGCTCGATACCGCGGGCAGGACAATAGTAAAAAACAAAAAAGAAGATAAGAAGCCGCCCGCGGGGACGAGCGGGAATTGATCCGGGCGCCCGCGGGGACGAGCGGGAACACGCCGGAATCTATCGAGCGGCTCGATACACGGTTCAAAACGAACCGTGTATTCCCAGTATAATACATTTTAGACATAGGCCTCGATTCATAAAGCATTCCCGCATTCGGAAATGCAGAAAACGGCTCACTTTACCGACCACACAGCAAAATATGTATTCATAAAGGCTTTTTCCGCATGAAAAGCCGACATTCGCGAGCAGAGTGATCAATCACCGCCTTGCGCGGTGATTATCATAGCAAAAGTAACAAATGTCAATTCATAAAGATTAGAGGTAGCGGTATGCGGACGGGTATTACCGCTACCTCTGATGTGGCGAGAAGCGTGCGGAATACATTGAGTGAATGGGACAGACCTCCCAAGCAGCTGCAGAGAGAACACCGCACGGAGGGATTCTGCCTGCTTCTCCTGTTTCCGCATGTCTCCCGACAGCCTAACGCCTGCCTACAGCGGAATATCTCCGCACGCCTGTCACAAGTAGCAAAATTTTTATGAATTACCACCCTGAAGGCGGAAATACCGACAGCGGTGTTTCCCCGCTCGACGTTACCTTCCCGACAGCACTTTTATGAATCGAGGCCATAGTCTTAAAAGGTGGAGGGCGCTTTTGTAGGCTGACCAGAGGCTCCCTATTTCACCCGCAGCTAACCAGTCACGTGTGGGGTCACATCCACTCAAGCATAGATGAATGTGATAAAACTATTTTTATCAATTGCACCTAATGATATTGGTACCAACTGTTGTTTTATTGTTATCTATATGAGAGTTTTATGAGCATATTTATGAGCATATTTATCTTATATATTTTTTGCAAGAATAAAATGATGCATGTTTTTAACTGCTAACCTTGTGTATAAGCACCTACTATTATTAATGGTTCAAGAACACTGAATACTTAAACACAGATCAGATGTTAGATTAGCTACATGCTTGTTTCAAGTGTGTGATTCGACACTGCTGATGCCTGCGGCCAATACTACTTTTACCAGTGGATGGGCTTACTAGGGGCTTATCCTAACCATGCATGTGTAACCGAGTAGGTTGCCTGTACAATATTTAATGCAATGGTTTGGGAATATTAGTCTCTATTCTCCTTTTACATTTAGTCCCATTTCTGGGGTAAATCTGTGTCTCCTTTTGTAGGATTATTACTACCCAACAGATGTGGTTTATTTTAATGGTGGTCCACACTTGGGATCGTGTATCTGTAGGCTAATACGACCGATTGGTTCTACTGATTAAAATTCTAGAGACTTCTTTCGAGGGAGCACCCCTTGAGATATTTGTTTATGGTGGAGGGTTTTCAAGGTCCAATTTTAATATTTTAGTGTATTTACATGAAAAGTTAGGGTACTTATCCGTTAGCCGGGCGCATCCGGCAGGTGGCGCTAATTACTATACCCCCTCCAGGCCGCCATGGATAGTAGGGAAAGATGTAACTCTGGTGGAGTTTTGTCGCCACCTGCCGGATGCGCCCAGCTAACGGATAAGTACCAAAGTTAGGTTTTAGGTACTATTGCACCACTTAGAAGTGCAAATAGGGACATTTTTGGTCTCAGTGTTTTTTTTTTCTAGTTCACTGTGAGCGGACTGTGGACTTGTAATTGCTGCTCAGTCAGCACCTACTTCCTGTGAATTTCAAATCCTGATACATAGTGATATGGCATCTATTGTTCCTCCTACTATAAATGTGGTCTGGCCTGTCCAGCAGCTGAAACCACAGAGGAAAGGAAGCAAACTGCTCTGCAATACCAAGCATATCTGTCTCATGAAGCCGGTATGGTACTCTGTCCACCATTTTGCTTTCATGCATTGTTTATTCAACCCAATTGATAGTAGAATTTGCCTTCTTCAATTCTGGGCTTGATCAGGTGTTTAAGGTAAAGGGAGATCAAATGAAAACATAAATTAAATTTAAAACCTATTTTGATCAATAACAAACAGAGACTAATCTTTCCACAATCCCTCTCTGCTCCCCCACTCATAGTGACCATAAATGTAGAAAACACCTCAATAACTTCAACTCCTAAAGCTTACTGTCTTGGGGTAACTCTGGACTCTGCACTCTCGTTTAGACCACATATTAACTACTACACGACCGCATCACGCCGATGGGCGTGAACGCGGCGGCAGCCCCAGGACCGGCTAACACTCTTCGGCGTAAAGTCCTGGGGCTGCAGTTTGCAGGAGATCGCGCGCAGCCTGTGCGCGCATCTCCTGTTCGGGGAGCACCGCACCGCCTTCAGTCTCTGAGCGCCGCTCGGGAGACTGTTAGACGGCGTAATCGCCATCTAGCAGTTATCTCAGCAACACTATCTATAGCGTGTGCTAGGACCAACAAGAAGTGAATTTAGGACAAGAGAACTAGGTCCTTTAAAGAAGCACCAGTTGCCTATCCATGCACACAGACTCTTCCCCAGTCCTTGCATACTCAACTTTTGCACCAGACTTTTGTGGGGAACAGTGTCGAAGGCCTTTGCAAAGTCCAACTATATCACAGCTACATCTACATGTGACATGATGAGATAGACATGTGTATGTACAGTGCCTAGCACACAAATAACTAGGCTGTGTTCCTTTTTTTCTTTTTCTGCCTGAAAGAGTTAAACATCAGGTATGTAAGTGCCAGTTCCTGTCTGAGTCCGGACTGGGTCAGACTACAGTGTGGCCCTCACTGATAAGAAATTACAACTATAAAACACTTTCCTAGGAGAAAATGGCTTCTGAGAGCAGGAGAGAGATAAAAAGGCCAATAGTTCATAGATTTTAGCTCTGGCGTACTTTAATTAATGTGTCATTGAGCAAAAACAATAAAACAGTAAAAACTTAAAATGTAGATTTAAAGGAGTCATCAGAGAAAATTAATAAAATAAGTGCTACTTACCAGGGGCTTCCTCTAGCCCCAAGCTCCCAGCATGTCCCTCGCGAACGGCGCTGTCAATCACCGACACGTGGGCCGGAGCGGACTGCGCAGGCGCAGAACTACTGCCCCTGCGCAGTACGCTCCGGCCCACGTGGCGGTGATTGACAGCGCCGCTTGCACAGGCACAGTACAGGCCAACCTGGAGGACGGCCTGACGTCATTGCCGGGGACTGGGACGGAGCTGCAGCGAACGGGTGACTGCAGAGCTGCGGCGAGGGACATGCTGGGAGCTTGGGGCTGGAGGAAGCCCCCCGTAAGGAGCACTAATTTTATTAATTTTTCCCCTGATAACTCCTTTAAATATAAAATAAAACTGTGGAACATCTTAGTCATTTTTAGGAGAAGGAGGATAGATAAAATTGTTTATTTCATTTGTTTATTTTCACTTCCGGTGTCCTTTAAATTAGCATTGCTAGGTAGCAATGGAGGTTCACTGCCTTAGGCCCCGTTCACACTTGCGGTTTTGTAAAAACCGGAACGGATGTCCGGACCGCACCGGATCCGGACCGGACCTAATCCGTACGGTTCCTATCCGGATCAGGTCCGGATCCGGTCCGTTTGCATCCGTTTTCCGTGCGGTATGAACACGGTTGCGGTCCGGATCCGGTTTCTTAAAGAGATAACAACCTGTATAAATACCTGGGGTCTGGGAGGTCAGCAGAAGCTGCACCTGTAGAATCAGGTCCTCCGCAGTGTAGGGCCTCACCTCCACGTCCGACATACAGCCTGTGACAATCCAGCCCCGCAATCCCGTCGAGATCTGCTCCCGTTAGCGTACGCAGGAAGTACGGGCGCAGACGGACAACGAGACCGGTTGCTGGATCGTCAGAGGTAAGAAAGTAAAGGGCGACAGAGCGTGCCAATCCCGTCTAATCTGCTCCCGTTAGCATACGCAGGAAGTACGGTGAACAGACTGACAATAAAGATTGGTCGCGCAGCTGCCGACAATATGTAATGGGACAAACATCCACCAATCCCGTATTACTAGGCCACTGTTGCCATGCAGGTCTCATGCACTAGAGACTGCTGGAGGCAAATTCACTGTGTGCGTAGTAAACGGTTAAGATTGGTTGGAGGTGCCCATACATGTACAATTCTGATTGTATATACAATCGGTAAACTAAAAATATCGATTTTGCGCTGGAAATCGGGTAAATAAAGTAAACTGCCACCACTCTCTCAAGTTCAGGGAGGAAAGAGACTCCCGCTATCATAATACGGTAGCCAGCCCAATCACATTCAACACGCTCAAGTCACCGTTCGGGGAATAGTCACTTCCGACGGCTTAAAGACTGTGAGCAATGTGACGTTAAAGAAAGGTTGCTGGGTCCCTATATGATGCAATCTCGAATTGTATTTACAATCGAGGAACGAAAGTTATCGATTTCGCACGTTATCTGATTATATACAGTTCAAATACCGTTATTGGTAGTCCATGCGGCAATCGCAAGTCTTTGGCGAAAGTCCCAAAATGGCGGTTGCCATGCGGCCAACAGGCCTTTGTTAGAAAGTTCAAAGATGGAGGTCGGCCCGTGTCCCTGCGGGCTGCCAGGATGTTACTAGGCATCAGAGTGAAGGTAAAGGACGCAGAGCTTTCTGGGCTCTGTCTGGTTATAGCCCCTACTCCAGCAAGGAGGGGTTAGGGGGCGTGGATCACACATCTCTTTGCAGCAGGAGGTCTCTGCCCCTCTTATAGAGGCAAGAATTTACCTGAATCATGATAAGTGTGCTCATCTGCAAACCGTACAAGTTATGTTAAATCTAATAACATTTTTAGGTTTGTCAGAATTTATCAAGAACGTTGATACCAAACTTGGGGGGTTTAGAGTGAACGGTGACCCCAAAATGCATATCTCTGCTTTGGCAGGGCTTACCTTGAATTCAGAAACATCCAATCATGTGGTTGGTTCCGAATTTCAGAATAAGCGGGTTCTTAAGGCCGTTGCCTATTTGGAAAGCCATCTTTATGGCAAAAAAAGGATTTCATATTTGTGAGATCACAGAAAGGTCAGCTGGGAGATGGAATCTCCTTGATCCTTCAGCTGAGGTAATCCTGGGAGAACCCCCTGCTGTGATCGGTTCCTAGCAGTCTGGAGGAAGGGGCGGTTTATTAGCTTCTGTCCATCTAATCTCTGATGGATGAGCTATAACCTTCCAGGGATGCTGGAGAAACACTTTCACACTGAGGTGAGAAAAGCTGTAATTAGAAGCTACCAAAGAGCCAGGGTTTGTTAGCATTTGACCAGGGAGAGGAACTGTATTAACCCCTGGCTCCCCTGATCTTCTTATAAACAAAGCCTTTCCCTCTGCTGTCACTTTTAATAGTGGCGACAGGGAATATTTTATAAGGCTCTAACTACTTTTTTAGGACGAATAAACGTTGATTCGTCACACAGCCAAACAGCTCCAGCACAAAGTCACTGCTGCTCCACTCCAGAAATGCTGTGCCCATGTGTCCCCATCTAAAATGGCCGCTAGAAAACGCGTAGGAAGTGGGGTAGAACGTCCGGTTTTTATAGCCAGTGTGTTGTGCGCTCTCCGGTTCTCATTGGTTTGTATTGGCCGGATGCAACAGTCCGGCTCCGCTCCGGATACGTCTGCCGGAGGAGCCGGACCAAAAAATAGCGCATGTTGGATCTTATGCCGGAGTCCGGATCCGGTCCGGACGCATGTGAACGGACGCATAGACTTTCATTGCTATGCCGTGCGTCCGTTCCGTCCGTTCCGCATGCGGTCCGGCTCCGGCACGGCGATTCCGGACGGCGACCGCTAATGTGAACCGGGCCTTATCCGCTAACCTTTGTGTCTCCTTCCCTAATGTCTCCAACCTAATACCCTCTAGATTGTAAGCTTGCAAGGGCAGGGACCTCCTCCTAGTGTGTCTTACTATGCTTTAACTTATCATATGAAAGTGTACCAGTATGGGTGATGTCTCAAACCACACATCAACTATGTATGTGTTTGTTTTTGTATTGCTGGATGCCCTAATTGTACAGAATCTTGAATATCTCATGTGGTTCTCACCATTTATTTTGTACTCTGTACAGCGCCACAGAAGATGTTAGTGCTATGTAAACAAAAAAATAATACGCTATGAAAATAAAAAATAATAATATTCAACAAAAATTATTAACAAATGACATTGTAGTGTGCAAGTACGAAGATCATGTCACTTCATGGCCTGCTGTCCATTAATTAACTGCAGAAGAGGCGGGCACTGGGCAGCAGAGCTCACACAGAGAGGGCGAGGTCTCACAGATAGGCCGTCATGTGGCAGAGAGCCAGGGAACCCGACCCTGAATGTGTCCTGTGTCCATCATTTTACATGCGTTCTCCAGTAAGAGTGTTGGGGAAAGATGACTGTTTTGCCAGGTGTGATGGATGAATGAGCTTGTGTTCTCTGGACAAAGTGGAGTCACCAGGTGCTGCGGAGCTACACATCCAGCCTATAGACTGTGGTCTGCATCTCTTAAAAAAACGATCTGCATTTTAAAGTGTTAACTTCTATCGGTATTCCGCCCAAAAGTTAGAGTATACCACGTCTGTAAGGCCATTTGGGCTTAAAGGACAACTACTGCCAAATATTGTAAATTGCATACGTATAATATGTACATTTCTCCCAGAGTAAAATGCCCTATAATTTACTTTTCTTCTATATTGCTGTTGCTCTTGAAGGCTTCTGGAGCCTCTATTATGAACACAGATCTTCAGTTTTTTTCATAGAAATTCAATTGGATTCAAGTTGGATGATTGACTAGGCTTTCTACCAGCTTTATTTTATTTCTCGGAAACCAATTGAGAGTTTCCTTGACAGTATGTGTGGGATCATTTTCTTTCTGAAATGGGTCCACCCTTGTTTCATTTTCAGCATCCTGGTAGCATCTTTCTCTATTCCTACTTCCTTCAGTTATATTAAGTCTGCCAGTGCCATACGCTGAAAATCATCTTTACATCATGATGTTTCCACCGGCAAACTTCACTGTTGGTATGGTGTTTTTATGGGGTGATCTGTGCAGTTCCATTTCTCCTCCAAACAAGGTGTGTGCAATTCAGGTCTCATCTGACCAGACTATATTCTCCCAGTCTTGAGTGCGCCACGTTGACTGATTGCATTACTTATTATTTTCAACACTTCCAGGTTGAAAAGCTCACTGAGTTTGGTCCTTGGCTCTTGAACAACTTTTCTGATTATTCTTTTGATTCCTCTATTAGAAAGCTTGTGAGGAGCCCCCTGGTCATGGCCAGTGTATGGCGAAATTATGTTCTAACCATTACCGGGTTAAGGTGTTCTTCGGGTTAAGATGGCATTAGTTGCATCTGTAACTAATGCCATCAGTATATTTTGCAATAATAAGGTTGCAAAGGTGTTTTTGAGGACTCTTGCTTTTACCTATCATGAGTTATTTTTAAAGAGACTCTGTAACAAAAAAAGTTCCCCCGGGTGGGGGGGTACTCACCTTTGGAGAGGGAAGCCTCAGAGTCCCAATGAGGCTTCCCCCTCCGCTGTAGCTGCATGCAGTCCAGCGCTGGCTCCCCAGAGGTGTCCCGGAATCCTCCCCAACAAGCCTGACAAGCCCTGATTTATTTACCTCTCCTGGCTTCAGCGGGGGCGCTGTTGCGGCAAACTGTTTGGAGATAGGCGGAAATACCCGATCTCTGTCGGGTCCGCTCTACTATGCAGGCGCAGGAGACTTGCACCTGCGCAGTCAGTGCAGTTTCTAGGCTAAAATGCACCCAGGGCGAGGGTGTAAAAATTGCGCCCCCCCCCCCCCCCCGAAGCAAGGTATGGGTGCCCGCAGTGTAGGTTAGCCAGGTCTAGTTGCAGTATAGGTAGCCAGCTATAGGTCCCCCCAGTATAGGTGGCCAGGCATAGGTGAGCGAGCCAATATAGTTGCCTAGGTAGGTGCCAGGTATAGGTTAGCCAGGTAGGTGCCTCCAGTATAGGTAGCCAGTATAGTTGCCCACAGTATAGGTTAAATAGGCAGGCGTCCCCGGTAGATAGTTAGGTGCCCCCAGTACAGGTTAGCTAGGTGGGTGCCTCTAATATAGGTAGCCAGAATAGTTGCCCCCAGCATAGGTTAGATAGGTAGATGCCCCCTGTATAGGTTAGTTAGGTAGGTGCCTCCAATATAGGTAGCCAGTATAGTTGTCACCTGTATAGACTAGCTAGGTAGGTAGGTGCCCCCAATACAGGTTAGATAAGTTAATGCTCCCACTATAGGTTAGATAGGTAGCTGCCCCCCAGTATAGGTTAGGAAGGTGCCCCCCAGTATAGGTTAGATAGGTAGGTGCCCCCAGTATAGGTTAGATAGGTAGGTGCCCCCCAGTATAGGTTAGATAGGTAGCTGCCCCTCAGTATAGGTTAGATTAGGTAGCTGCCCCCTCAGTATAGGTTAGATTAGGTAGCTGCCCCCCAGGTTAGATAGGTAGGTGCCCCCCAGTATAGGTTAGATAGGTAGCTGCCCCAGTATAGATTAGGTAGGTGCCCCCCAGTATAGGTTAGATTAGGTAGGTGCCCCCCAGTATAGGTTAGATTAGGTAGGTGCCCCCTCAGTATAGGTTAAATTAGGTAGCTGCCCCCCAGGTTAGATAGGTAGGTGCCCCCCAGTATAGGTTAGATAGGTAGCTGCCCCAGTATAGATTAGGTAGGTGCCCCCCAGTATAGGTTAGATAAGGTAGGTGCCCCCCAGTATAGGTTAGATAGGTAGGTGCCCCCCAGGACAGGTTAGATAGGTAGCTGCCCCAGTATAGGTTAGGTAGGTGCCCCCCATGATGGAGGGGGGAGCCGCAGCCGCGGGGAGGGCAGCCCGACCTCTCCCTCCCTTCCTCTCCCCGGGCCGCCCTCCGTGCGATCCCCCCTCGGACTCACTGCAGAGTAATGTGCAGGGAAGCGCTATAGAAAACTACTCACCTCCCTGGTTCCGATCGCTGCTCTCTCGCCGCCAGTCTCCTCTCTCTCCATACACGCTGATACATACACACGCTGCTTCCAGCTAAACAGGAAGCAGCGTGTGTATGTATCATCGTGTATGGAGAGAGAGGAGACTGGCGGCGAGAGAGCAGCGATCGGAACCAGGGAGGTGAGTAGTTTTCTATAGCGCTTCCCTGCACATTACTCTGCAGTGAGTCCGAGGGGGGATCGCACGGAGGGCGGCCCGGGGAGAGGAAGGGAGGGAGAGGTCGGGCTGCCCTCCCCGCGGCTGCGGCTCCCCCTCCATCACAGCGCCCCCCTCCCAGCAGCGCTCCGGGCGGCGGCACGCCCCGCACGGCCGTAGAAACGGCCATGTGCGCAGTAGAGCGGGCTGACAGCGATCGGGTATTTCCGCCTATCTCTGAGCGGAGAGCAGATAATGCGCCTGTGCTGGAGAGGGAAGGTAAATATTTACATCCCCGTTGTTCGGAAGGGAACAGCGAGGCTGCCTTGGGACACAGGAGGATGGGGGAAGCCTCGGTCAGATCCCCCTATTGAGGTGAGTACCCCCCAGGGGAAATTTTTGTTGTTACAGAGTTTCTTTAAGGACTAAACCAGCTGATATTAATTTGTAATGATCGGTGACATGGTTGTTAGCGGCGTTACTACAGGGGTTCAGCCTCTGCGACCGCAGGGGGGCCCAGAGCTGTAAGGGGGTCCCAACTACTACTTCACTCCCTCTGATAAAGGGGTCTATCCTTCAGATCAGGTGTTATTGTGTGAACACTTGTTATGGGTGGTGATGATGCCGATGTCCACACTTGTTTTATGACCCTTGCAAGGTGGCCTCCAGGCTGTGAGGGTCACCAGGGGTAGGAAAGGGTAAGTGTGAACTCTGGGGGGCCCGTCAAAGTTTTGCTGGGGGGGAGGGGGGCATGATTTGTAATTATGCCCCTGAGGGTTGCCTTCTAAATACTGACAGGATAAGCCCCATTAGAAATGTATTTCTTGAGAAAAAATGTAATGTGTTCAATACTTATTTTTCACACTGATATATATATATATATATATATATATATATATATATATACATACATACTATAGGGATAGGCTCCCACAGTGCCACAGTGTTAACAAGGCAGCCTAAAGTTTTGCACACACACAACGGTTCTCAGCTGGTGTACAGCGCCTCCCGATCACCTCGATGCATCATCAGATGATCTGCTAAGGCAGACCAACTCGGCCGAGGGCCCTGTTCTCTCCCTCTGCCAGCCTTCAGCTCTGTCGGCCCACCTCCCACATCCAGAGTTACAGTTCTCTCCATTAACTTATTATGAAACTGTCACCTAAGGGATTGAGTCCCAATGCCTGCCAGGCAACCTTTGTCCTACGTGTACCCAGCTTCAAGGAAATTCGAGACAAACATAAATAGTGTTCTTTTACTTACCTGGGGCTTCTCCCAGCCCTCATAGTCTTGTAGGTACCTCCAGAGCCGGGACAAGGTCCTCCAGCATCCAAGGCGGAGACACCAAAATGCGCCCCTCCATCCCTCCCACCCCAGCCATCACACACTGATGCATTCTGCACATGTGCACTACATTAAGACTCGTAGTTGTGCATGCACAGAATACTCCCATTCAAGAGAGCGTGATCAAGGAGGTGTGCTGCCGGGTAAGCACATGCACAATACTTGACCACCCCCAGAGTTCAACTAAAAACAATTGGAGCCAGAGCTTTCTGTCATGCTGCCCCTACCCTGTGGAATTCCTCCCCAAACTTTATCAAAACAGCTCCAACCCTGGACCCATTTAAATCAAAACTGAATAGTCACCTGTTTAGTCTGGCATTTATGATCACATAACTTTTCCCCCCATACACATAACTATGTACTGATCTGAGTTTTGGGTCCTACAGGAGAATATCGCTTTACAAATGTTTTGTTGTTGATGTACTTTCAGCACAGTTCATTGGAGGAATGTCAATGTACTCTGTTTTGTGAGAAAAATGTGTTCTACTTTATGGTAGCGCAACAGACAAAGCTGCAATGGACTCTTGTGAATGCGTCAACATGTTATACAATGTCCTTTAACCTTTGCGATCCACTGCAGAAATATGCCAAAGGCACGTTTGTAGAATCATTTTTAGCTGTTACATCTTTCTTCCAAAACTGTCACACATCTATAGCAGTGTCACCCAGTTCCACTAGAAACATGCCTACAGGTCTGACGGACATGTGTGCAATGCTAGAATGGCGGACAGCAGTGACAGATCTATCCCAGGGCTGAGGCTGAAAGTCAGGCAGCTATCAGGTAACAGCAGAGGAGGAGGAGGTTCAGACAGGTTCCTGCCATGCTAACACTGTGACAGCGATCAGATAACAAACAGTACAGAGGAGGAGGAGCAGGTAGCCACCATGTGACAGATCAGGTAACAGCACAGGCTTCTGCTGTATCGTCATTGTCACATTGATCAGGTAACAGTGCAGGGGATGTACAGCCAGGCTACTGTACTGCCACTAAGACACTGATCAGGTAACAGTACATAGAAAGAGGACCAGTTAGTCACTAGGACACTGATCAGGTAACCGTACAGGGGGATACTTAGTCACGCTACTGCTATACTGTCACTGTGACACTGACCAGGTAGCAGTATATGGAATGATCAGTTAGGCTATTGCTGTACTGACACTGTGACACTGATCAGGTAACAGCACAGAGGATGTTCTGTCAGTTAGGTTACTGCTGTACTGTCACCGTGAAAGAGATCAGGTAGCAGTATATGGAATGATCAGTTAGGCTATTGCTGTACTGACACTGTGACACTGATCAGGTAACAGAACAGGGGATGTTCAGTCAGTTAGGCTACTGCTGTACTGACACTGATAAGGTAACAGCACAGGGGATGTTCAGTCAGTTAGGTTACTGCTGTACTGTTGCTGTGCCACAGATCAGGTAGCAGCATAGGGGATGATCAGTCAGTTAGGCTACTGTTATACTGTCACTGTGACACTGATCAGGTAGCAGTATATGGAATGATCAGTTATGCTATTGCTGTACTGACACTGACCAGGTAACAGCACAGAAGATGTTCAGTCAGTTAGGCTACTGCTGTACTGACACTGATAAGGTAACATCACAGATGATATTCAGTCAGTTAGGCTACTGCTGTACTGACACTGATCAGGTAACAGCACAGAGGATGTTCAATCAGTTATGCTACTGCTGTACTGACACTGATAAGGTAACAGCACAGAGGATGTTCAGTTAGGTTACTGCTGTACTGTCGCTGTGACACAGATCAGGTAGCAGCACAGAGGATGTTCAGTCAGTTAGGCTACTGCTGTACTGACACTGATAAGGTAACAGCACAGAGAATGTTCAGTCAGTTCGGTTACTGCTGTACTGTCGCTGTGACACAGATCAGGTAGCAGCACAGGGAATGATCAGTTAGGTTACTGCTGTACTGTCGCTGTGCCACAGACCAGGTAGCAGCACAGGAGAGGATAGGCTAACACTGTGGTGATGATCAGGTAGGGGAGGGAAGGATAGAGATGGTGATGATCAGGTAACAGGTGCAGCTCATCCCTCTCCTCCTCTCAGCACTGTACACAGGAGGGAAGAGGGGGCGGGGTGGGGCCGAACGGATGTGACGTCACCATTCACCTGCTGCTCGGTGGGCTGAGCTGGAGGCAGCGGCACAGTCAGAGACACACATAGAGGATCCCGGAGTGTTGGCTGCATCGCACACATGGCTCTCCCGACTCTGCTGCTGTGCCTGAGCTGCTGCTGCTGGGGTGAGTACCGCACCTGCTGCCACCACCACCACCCATCCCCAGCCTACTGTCACTTCTATTCTATCTCACACTGGGGACTCTCTCCAGCCACCCCGCACCAGGACTGCGGAGATCACAGTGCAGCCACCTCCCATCCACTGCCTGCTGCGGGGCTGCTCATTCTCTTTCAACTTTATTTTTTCCGATATCTGCTTTATACTCCCATAATGTGTGACTTTTTCCAAAGTTTTTAGTTTATCATCTAAAGTTACCTGCATTTTATTAATTTGTGTTGATTTGGTGTACTGTTATTATGATTTTATGCACTTAATTATGTCACTTAACTGGCCCTCCGAGGGGCTCAAAATCTATTCCTTACCATAGTCCTATGCATGTATCCTGTAGTGTATGTATGGTAGACAATTTAGTGGGAAGCCAATGAACTTATCTGTATGCTTTTGGGATGTTGGAGAAAACCAGCGTGTCCGGAGGAAACTCACACAGACACCCTCCATGCAGATAGTGCCCTGGCTGGGATACAAACTGGGGACCCATCGCTGAAAGGCGAGAGTGCCAACCGCCACCGTATATGGCACAATTCATCACAGGACCCCTTGCATCAGTCCTACATGGATGGATTTGATAACTGTTCAAAGCAATATACTATATTAGAAGTGACTGGACCACTAGATCCTGATTACATCTAGTTGGAGAAGCCTGGCCAATGTTTATCCAACAAATGATTGTATCACTGATGACTGGAAATTGTGAAGAAGCCCATTTGTAAACAAGTGATTGTTTCCTCCATCCTTTTTGCAATTGACCTATACAGGAACCCAAAAGATCAGCCGCAGAAGCATATGGTATTTTTCTGGCTGAGTAAGAAATCAATTTATGAGGATCGATCACCCCAAAGTTTTTGTGGATCTGCTCATGTGTACACAGCCTAAGCTGATTGAATTGGCTTCTATGGAAGCTTTGGTCCTAGTCTAGTTCAGGGGACCCAGCAGGGAACAGTTCTCCAGTCACAGCACCCTCTACAACATGAAGCGTTCTGATTGGCTGAATAGTGTGGGTGTACTTTACTGAAAACTAGCAGTTTGAGAGGTTGCTGTACACTCACTCATGTTAGCAGAATATCCCTATAAGGTATCCTGCTGGGTCCCCTGAACTAGACTAGTACTGTTCAAAGCAAATGAAATTGAAACCTACTGACCTGTCCAATCCCCCTTTTCAATTGACCAGAACCTCAAATTCTATCAGAAGTGATTAAGGTTGGAGACAAATTCCAAATCTGGAAGAAACTGATTGTTTAGGTTGAACTGTCCAAGATCACCTAGCAGATGATCAATCTCTACCCAACCACAAATCCTATAACATAGCTATGGCTGGTACCACCTTGTCCCACTCAATCTTGGTTTGAAGCAGCCAATCTCCTTTCTGAAAAACTTCCAGCCACTCCTACCGTAGTTAATCTTACAATCAAATTTTGTAAAATCAATCAAAATTTATTTTATAACCCAGTATCCTGGGTGCAAAAGATAACCAACTGATTTGATTAAATCAACTGAAAAAAAATCTGCTTGTGTGGCCGGGACAGATAACTTTACAATCTGAAGTTAGCATACATTTTAATTGCTGCCTTGTATTCGTTGTACAGTGCTGACATATACGATGCTTTAGAGTATAGAGAGGCTCACATCTGTCCTGGCCCCTGAGGGAGTACAGAGTCTAAATATATATCCTCTTCTTACCTGGTACAAATCATTTCCTGTTAATCTACAACTAAATGGAACAGATATTGAACTGCATTGTGTGCTGTTGTGCTTTTCCCCCTTCAGCCATCCACTGCATGGCACACATGCAAGTTGGGGTACCCTGACCACAGAAAACTTTGTAAAGTTAGCCATGCATACCAGTTATGGGCAGACGTGTCTGATAATATTAAGGTAGCCATATATCAGGTGATTTTTTGTGGTCTGATCAACCTTTTAATTGGATCATTTTATTGGATAAGATGAGAATTGATTGTTCTATTCTGCCTGATCCACAAAAACTGGTCAAATCTACCACTTTAGATGATCAAGCAGAGTGGAAGATGACGGTCGATTACACAGGAATCTGCAGCTTTTCCTGTAGTTTCAATCGACATGGAATTGATTTTTGGATTCAGAATATGAAGGCACATCATTGGTCAGATCGATTAGTGAATCGAATAGATATTGCTTGTAGTGTGTGGGCCATTAGTTGATCAACAGCACTGTAGTTGATTGCCCGGCACTAGTCTACTTTAGGGGAGCCAGCAGGAAAACTCGTAGGGAAATGCATCTATTGTGATTGGATGGACAGCACTCTCTCGACCTGCTGGGCCTCCAAAAGGCTGTAGTAAACTACACCCACACTATTTGGCCAATCACAATACTTTGTGCTGTGATTGGTGAACTGTTATGAGGTTACCTGCTTGGTCCCCTAAAGTAGACTAGCACCGATTGTCCAATAAAGCCGACCAATGCAAAATCATCTGTTTTCCTACCTTTACCCCATACCTGAACCTAGATTACTGTGAGGTGTCTGTAAGGAAGCTGGTAATCATCATGCTATCCGCTATACAATACTTCTGCTAGTTCGACATTTTCCGCTGCCCTGATTGCTTTTGTGCTTTGAATCAAATTGTACATAATTCAGGCATAAAGATTGACATTGGCCAGGTGTAATTGTTATATAAGTAAACCAGTTTGCAGTTTATGGTCCGTGGATTTGGTCGTACACCTAATCTCTTGTCTTTCTCTAATGCTGCTCTGAGTCAGTTGTGCAGCCGCTCACATGCTGGGCAGTTTGTGCAGTGATTCACCTCCTTTGACCAGCAGTCATTCCTACATAGTTTTTTAATATGTGTGCTAAATCATTTTTTACATGGTCGTGTAATGTGTTAATCTGTGAAGTGTGTACATAACCCTGTGCTGGTGCTTTGTAGCTGTTTAGCATTGTTGTTACTGGTTTTATATATTTCGGTGCTTTCCTATTGTTTACTCTGAGTAGACCTTCTTGTTTTTTTGCACGGAAAGGTTTTCAATCTTTCTGCTGCTTTGTATTGTTGCCGTTGGGCTTTTGTGGGTAATTTTTTTACTGGCTTTGACTGTCTGTAACTTTTTGATTCTGGATGGAGAAGCTGGAGGCAGAGAGGATTGTTGTGTTTATTATGTGTGCATTAATTTGCCTCTTTGCTTTGAACACATTGTTGGTGTAGGATGCCTGTTTGATGTTTATCTGCCAAAGCTGATGTAGAAGCAGTTCTTGTAAAGCCAGTTGTATCCCAACTTTGTTTCCCTGAAAGTTCATCACCCCTCCTATGTCCATGTGCTTTCCCTCTATCTCTTTCTCATCAGTAGAGATGGGGGTTGCACTGGGGGGATGGTGGGCTCAGACCTGATCCTATTAAACAATAAAGAAGAGGATCTTCACAAGGAGGGTGGAAGGGGGGCGCAGGCCTGAGTCCTTTACTCCTTTCTGTTGACTCTGGAGGAGGGGTAGATGGTACTGATTGTCTCAGAAATAAATTAAATTCCTCTTTGAATCATGTTAGTGGTATTACCATCGTTTTTGTCTTTGTCCGTGTGAGACAGCCGCACGTTTACTGTGTGTAAAGTGTCAATAAAGCTGTGACTGTCAAAGGTGTCGATAAAGTTGTGTGAACAATCGCTGAATTGGAAAAGTTAGAGGCTGATTCTTATTAACTGTAGGCAGATGGGCATCTTTTGATGGTCTTTGTTTGAATGAATATGTAGAGCCATTGATGAATTGGTTGTCTAGTTCTATACATGCTGTTTACTTGCGTTCCAGTAAAAGTGAGACCCGAGATTCGACCTGTCAATGCTTCCCATGTTCAGTTAGGCCCCTTTCACACTGGAGATCTCAAAAATGCGGCGTCGATTTTCATAGTAAAACGCTTTTTTTTTTTCGTTATGCATTTTCAAGATTTTGGAGCGATTGCGATTATCGCTTTTTAACATTGCGATCGCTCAGAAATCGCAAAAAGCGATGTATGCTTCACGTTTACCGTGAATCGCCAGTGAGATCACTGCCATATACGTTACACCATCGCTTTTAAAAGCGCTAGCAATCGCCAGCGATTAGCAGTGAAAGCCTGCTAATCACCCCAGTGTGAATGGGCCCTTACTGGGCTGATCTGGAGCATCAGCCAGGTCATTTTAATGTACGACCAACACGAGGAACCAGACGGCATGTTGTTTTCAGGACCGTTATGTACACATTTGCGGACTAGTTAAATGACCAACTAATTTTAAATACTGCACGCACACACCATGTCCGTATTTAAAAAAAAAAAAAAAAAAAAAAAAAAAAAATATCCTCCTCTAATCAGTCTCTTGTCTAGTCAATGCCACACATACACGTGCCAAACCTATCGTCCAACAGACACAAGTTTGGAGGATAGTTGGGTGGTAGTGTTTTTTTTTTTTTTTATTTTTTTTTTTTTCTTCCTCCATCTGTGTACTAGCCTATGCCCTAATACTCATGTACCTAAAGGCCTTTTTCTCCACTTGCATTTACTGCATGCAGATTCGCAAGACAATACAAGTAAATAGGTCTGTTTCCATGACAGGAGAAATTTGCTACACCCTGCCTCTGTAACCATTTTAAGCGTTTTGCGTTAATGCGTACACGTTTACGCATGCGGAAGTCAATAGTAACAAATGTCCACAGTAAAATAAAAAAGAAATTAGCGTACGCATGAAAATTTGCATGGAAAAACAGCATGCAAATGCACACGAATTCGCATGTGCATGCAAATCCATAGTTAGGTGTGTGTTTTTTTTTTTTTTTTTTTTGTTCCATGCAGATTTGCCTAGGAATAGTGGAAACGGGCCCTAAGGGCCCATTCACTCTTGGGCGATTTAGCGGGCAAGTCCTGCTAATCACCAAAGCACTATCGCTTTTTAAAGAGACCCTGTACTGAAAAAAAAAAAGTCCCCTGGGGGTTACTTACCTCAGGAGAGGGAAGCCTTACGGTCCCAATGAGGCTCCCCCCCTCCCCTGTAGCTGCAGGCAATCCAGTGCTGGCTCCCCCGAAAGTCTCCTGCAATCCTCGCTTGACAAGCGCTGATAAGCACTGATTTATTTACCTTCACTGGCTTCAGCAGGTGGCGCTGTTGTGGCTCTCAGCATGGAAATAGCTGATCTCTGTCGGGTCCGCTCTACTACGCAGGCGCAAGAGACTTGCGCCTGCGCAGTAGAGCAGCCCGACAGCGATCGGCTGTTTCCGCCTATCTCCAAGCGAAGAGCCGATACTGCGCTGGGACCGAGAATGTAAATATTTACATCCCTGTTGTTCGGAGGGGCTCAGCGAGACCGCCGTGGGATGGAGGAGGACGGGGGATGCCTCGATAGGATCTGGAGGCTTCCCCCACCCGAGGTGAGTACCCCCCAGAGGAACTTTTTTTCGTTACAGGTTTTCTTTAAAGCGATAGTGCTATTCTAACCTATGGCACTGTTCTCACTGCCATGATTGGCGCCTGTTGCGGGCGTTTGGTACTTGGTGCCAATCGCAAAATGCGTTACCTGCAGCAGTTTTGCTCCAATTCTGGACAATCATGGTACAGCGCTTAGTAAACCACTGATGGCTCTGAATCGCAGAAGTATCCAGTGATATTTTTTTTTTTACCGCGCTAATTGTGGTAAAATTACTTGCGGAAAATGCTAGCGCTAAGCGCTAGCATTTTGCGACTTCAGCTGTGATGGGGCCGTAATCATAGGCAGAGGATTTTTCTAAAGTGAGTCACAACCCATTTTACGGTGGTTTGTTTTTTGTGATACCAATTATTAGCCTTCTGAATGAGGGTCCTGTGCCCATTTCCTGTTCAGCCCTCCCTAATTTCAGGTCCTGTGTAGCCAATCATTCACAGAAAGTGGGATTTTACGCTCCAGTCTGGTTCGCAGCCGCCCATGTGTGAAGTATTGGTGCTTCCTCCTGGCTGTTGATGTAATCTCAGCACGCCAGGATAGAGTTCCCCGTTATTACTGAAGCATGGTTTGTCATTGTAAACAGACAGATGCTGCATGTAGGCTTAATCACCGTTTCAAGCAGCGTGTTTTGTTTTATAGCACACGGTGCGCGTGTCATGAATGCTCGTAAAAATGACTGACTTTATGATGGCAGCAGATTTGGCTGTTTGGAAGACTGGCATAAATATTGTCAACGTGCTCAGTACCTGTCGTTTTCTCTGATTGCGTGCGGATCACTGTCCAGTGCGACAGGAAGTGATAAAGGTCCAGTCATACAATTCTGCATGAGCGCTCGCTTTTGTTACTGCAGAAGCTGAGGAAAAATCACACACTTAAGTCAGAGGCGGCCGATGACGGCCTCAACCGATAATCAGTTTCGTGTATGGAAGCTGGCAACCCCTGAGCGATCTGCAGAGTCGGATCTACTCAACCCTAGCGACAATGATTCCAGCCTGGTCGATTGTCTCAACCTAGCACAAGCTGAGGGTATGGCTCTCCTACTCATCCCTCCCGATACGTGCTACTCCATCGTTTGCTGTACTGTTGCAGAGTTCTCCCCAGAATTTTTTTCCAGCCGGGTGGCATGAAAAAGTAGCCGGGTGGGGCGAGATGAGAGAATGCAGGGCCGATGCTTCTCTGCACAACTCTGCTTATAGCAGAGAAGGTGAGCCAATGACAGCCTGGTGCTCATCAAAACTAACCGGGTGGAGCACCCCACTAAAAGAGCCTGGGGAGAACACTGCTGTTGGCCCCTTCTCCTCTCCATAGCAACAGAATGTGTCGTTGGCCTACAGGCTAACGATACGTCAGTACAAAAGTCGACCCTGAACTTCTGCCAGAGACATGGTTACAATCCCTGCAGGCGATAGTACTCATATGCAGGGCTGTGGAGTCGGTACAAACATCATCCGAGTTTATGGCACCTCTGACTCAAGGTACCCAAATATTGCTCTGACACCTCCCCACAGCCCTGCTTGTACCTGTGTATGAGGCGGAGCTCACATTTCTAGTAATGATTGTTTCGGGCAGAACTTCACCGTATAGAGAAGATACTGGCCTCTCTGCCAAGCACCATGTTCTGCTCTATGGCGAGGGGAGCAAGCTGTCATTGCCTGCGGTGGTATGTAACCATAGCGATGTGGCATGGTTTTCCAGCATACCTGATGGGTACCAAGTTGTTGACGGTCATTGGATTACTCCGGTACACAGTAGGAAAAGATGCCTGAAATAATTATGACCGAACTTTTTAGAGACTTTGAAAGTTCACAGTGGGAGCTGCTTTGTAGCAGTGGAGGGAAAAAGTCCCATGACTGTTATGCCCCTGTTGCATCTTATGCAGACAATGAAAAGTGTGCTTCACTGCTACATGCATTATGCTGTAGCGGATGCTCCACGTTACACTGCCTCACGCTAGATGTAGTCTAGGTTGCATCACTGCAGAGGGAGTACACAATTGCCCCATATGTGGAGAGGCTAATCCACCTCAAAGACATGGATCCTGAGCCTGTACTGTCTGAGTGCCCACAGCCTGGAGATAGACAGGCAGGGCAGCACAGAAAGACATGGAAGCCCCGGGAGGAGAGACTGTGCAGACAATGTGAACAGGGGGTCTTGGAGGACTCTCTTCCTTCTACGCTGCAGCAAATATGCACCTGTGAGGACTGCCCACTTCCAGAGACTCTCCGCCCACATCCCAGATTTCACTTCCACAGATGGGAGGAAACTCTTCATCCTACTGGGAGAAGAGGAAGCAACCGTGCAAATAGCGGCACGATACGTCACTACCTGCCACCAACTGAGAGGAACATGCATACAGGTGCCCATACATTCGTCAGATTAGCAGCAGATAGATAAGAACTCCATCCGATGATCTATCTGATGCGTTTTTAGAACATTTTTTACTAGGATAGAATTCCAATAGATTTCAGCTTGGAATCTATTGAAATTCGATCTGATGGCATTTTTTTGCCATCAGATTTCCATTAGGGCCAATGCAAAATGATAAGCAATCTCATCAGATCGACCTACATTTTCCACCCTGCCAGTTCGATGGAAATCCATCGAAATCGGTCGATTGGCCAACCGATTTGCAATCGATCAATCGATTTTGATCGGTCGGCCAGAAAATCGGCAGAGTGTATGGGCCCCTTACCCCACAGACTGTATGCCCCCTATACCCTCCTCACCCTTATGAAGTATATATCCTAGCCCAATTTCCTTCATACCCTCCCCTTAAGCCCAATCTACACGATGCGATTCTTTGTACGATTCAATTACGATTCTATTTACGATCCGATTAAATCCTACATGTCCGATCGGGATTCAATTCGATTTGCCATTGCAAAACAATGGCGAATTGAATTGAATCAAATCCCAATCAGATATGTCTGATTTAATTGGATCGTAAATAGAATTGTAATGGAATCTCACAAAGAATCGTATCGTGTAGATTGGGTTTTAAAGGGAACCTTAACTGAGAGGGATATGGATGTTTCATTTTCAACAATACCAGTTGCTTGTCCGTTCTGATCTCTTTGGCTGCAGTAGTGGCTGAATCACACACCTGAAACAAGCATGCAGCTAATCCAGTCTGACTTCAGTCAGAGCACCTGATCTGCATGCTTGTTCAGGGGCTGTGGCTAAAAGTATTAGAGACACAGGATCAGCAGGAGAGTCTGGCAACTGGTATTATTTAAAAAGGGAAAAATCCATATCCTTCTCAGTTTAGGTTCCCTTTAATCCCACAACCACCCCCTCCCATGCTAATGTTAATGTTTTGCTTTGGAAATGCTAAATGTATTTGGTCCTGCTAATAAAGCTTTTGGACTTGCAATTGCAGTGCATTACTTTTTAGCCTTGCGCTGAAGGGTTTAACTGCATGTGTGCTTTAGCTAATAATTGGACTTATATAAACACCCTCAGTGTTCTCCCCAGAATTTTTTTTTTCCAGCTGGATGGCATGAAAAAGTAGCCGGGTGGTGCGAGATGAGAGAATGCAGGGCTGCTGGTTCTGAGCACATCTCTGCTTACAGCAGGGGTCTCAAACTCAATTTACCTGGGGGCCGCAGGAGGCAAAGTCAGGATGAGGCTGGGCCGCATAAGGAATTTCACAATCACGGCACATCGCCGCCCCTGCCCGCCCCTCTCACTCTTCCTTCACAGAAAGGGGCCGGGGAGAGGCGGCGATTGACATCAGGAAGGGCAGAGCTGAAGCTGAAAGCTCTGACCCTTCCAGGAAATGCCGGCGGATTGCCCCCCGGGCGATTTGGGGGCTCTGCAGCCCTCGTTTAGTGGCGGGGATTCGGCGGATTACTTGGGAGCACTGAAGCGAACTATAAGGAAGCTTTTGCAGGCGAGGGCCACAAAACATTGTATCGAGGGCCGCAAATGGCCCACGGGCCGCGAGTTTGAGACCCCTGGCTTACAGCATAGGAAGAGGTGAGCTGAAAACTGCCGGTTGTTTACCAAACTACCGGCTAAAAGAGCCTGGGGAGAACAATGACCCTATTTGCATTAAAGGTGCACAAATGAGACATTTATAAACTTCCACTTTGCAGGAAGTGGCTAAATTGCATGTGTACAGCTGGCCATACAGTCAATGGCCTAGCTAAGGAGTTGTGGGCCCTGGTGCAAGTTTTACAATGGGACCCCCCAAGCACTCTATACATAGCAATTGATACAGCGCACCAAAACCTGCCAATGGCAACTACAGTGTCAGAGGTGCAAGAAGGGGATGGGGAACAGTTTATTAATGTTTGACACTATTCAAAGCATCTATAGAAGTGATTATTATGAGCACAGGACTAATAGAGAGCTAATACTGTGGTTGAGGGAGGGCCCCTCTGGCCCAAGGGCCCCGATGCGGTTGCTACCTCTACGCCCCTGCATACAGTTATAGATTTCCACCCAACATTCCAAAACAATCAACTCATTTCTGAAAAGAATTGATTCCTACCATACACTTCACATCAATTCCCAATAGATTCCAGCAGGGAAACTCATCGAAATGCAGAGTAGCACTTTTGGAACCAGTGCAAAGCTATAGGTCTTTGATCTACCAATGCTCTCCCTCCACCCCTGATTGACCTACATTTTCCGTCCAATTACTACTGTTGTCTCCCAGCCATCATCTATTGAGGTGTGGTCTGGTGTTAGTTGTGGAATTTCCGAAGATATGCTGTTTGTCAAAACAGTGGGTTACCTTTACTGACTGCTGTACATAGTTTTCATGCAAGCTTTCTAAACTTCTTCTCTAGGCACGATACAGAATGTCTTCGGATCTCCTGCCATGAGCAATGACCAATCACAGATTCTATGTTTTACTTGCAGGGCAAACCTGCGCTGCATTACCCTATTTTACTGCAAGGGTCTGCAAAAGTAGACGTTCGCATCTACTGTGGAACACAGTAACCAAGCAAACCAAAACCACAAGGAAAGTATAGGGGACTAAAAGGGACTGAAAAGCCCTCTTGGTTTCGGGTTACCCCGAGCTGCTTGGCTACTGTGTTGTACTGGTCCAAGCCCTATCCCATAGAGCCATATCAATCCCTGATATGCACTGAGGAGGACCAAAAGTCCGAAACAGGCTGTCTGCATGTGGGGTTGATGTGGTTCTGTAAAATTTATAACCTATAGGCTTGCTAGACACCAGCGGTTCTGGATGCAGGCTTGGCTTAAAGAGACTCTGAAGCGAGAATAAATCTCGCTTCAGAGCTCATAGTTAGCAGGGGCATGTGTGCCCCTGCTAAACCGCCGCTAAATGGGGGTCCCTTCACCCCCAAACCCATCCCCGCAAACCTTGGTCGTAGAATTGGTCGTTCCTGGAGGCAGGGCTAACGGCTGCAGCCCTGCCTCCAGTCGCGTCTATCAGCGGCGCATCGCCGCCTCTCCGCCTCTCCCCCGCCCCTCTCAGTGAAGGAAGACTGAGAGGGGCGGGGGAGAGGCGGAGATACGCGCTGACAGACGCGCTTGGGGCAGGGCTGCGGCGGTTACCCCTGCCCCAACCAGGAAGAGGGGATGCGCTGCACGGAGGGGGATTTGGGGGTGAAAGGACCCCCCGCTTCAGACTCTCTTTAAGGGGCATAAACGGATAATTTTCATATTCAGTAGTGGTGCATTGTGGGTAACCACAGATGTTCACTTAAAGCTGAATTATCGCAAATTCCTTCTGTTTTAAAGGACTTACGAGGCCAAGAATAGAAAAAAAATTAAAGTTAGCTACCTGCATCAGCTTGTAAGGCACGGAGGACGCCGTCCGCGTCCTCCGTGCCAGTCCGCCGGGTCCCTGCTGCTCAATAGCCCCCCGACCGCGCGACCCGGGTCGGGCTCTCCAGCCTGTACAAAGATGGCCGCCGGAGCTGGCCGCGGCTACGCAGTCCACATAGCCGCGATTGCGGCTGCGCAGCTCTAAGGCCAACCCCCTGATCCACGTAACAGGCCTTTTCCTGTAGCGTGGATCGGGGGGGGGGTTGGCCTTAGAGCTGCGCAGCCGCACTCGCGGCTATGCGGACTGAGCAGCCGCGGCCAGCTCCGGCGGCCATCTTTGTACAGGCTGGAGAGCCCGACCCGGGCCGCGTGGTTGGGGACCGTTCGGGGGGGCTATTGAGCGGCGGGGACCCGTCAGAATGGCACGGAGGGCGCGGACGGCGTCCTCCGTGCCTTACAAGCTGATGCAGGTAGCTAACTTTTTTTATTTTTTTATTTTTTCTATTCTTGGCCTCGTAAGTCCTTTAAGAAGGCAAACCACACTAAACATCTATTGTGCATCATTGTGGTGCGCCAGAAGTATCTGATCCAACGCAAGGGCAACAGCGTGTTACTGCAAGCACTGCGCTTGAACGCACGATGCTTGGGTATAATGGAAGTCTATGGGCGACGCACTATGTGTAAATGACGGAACACAGTGCGTATGTGTGGGCCGATGGGACAGTGACGTACTTCCTGTCTATCATAGTGGCATCTTAGGCAATTGCCCTGGCACCCCTCAGTGCTTACCAGCTGCCCCCCCCCCCCCCCCCCCCCCCAATTCCCCCAGGGATCCCACTGAAATGTATAGTGTTCCCAGGGCACTTGCAAAGTTTTCAGCAGCATAGCCACTCACCTGTCCTGGCTGGTGCAGTACTCTATTAGTCCATGTGTTCATCCTCGCTGGCCGCATCTTCTCAGTTCTGGAGGAGGGGTGCCCTTGTGAGGATGAAGACCGGAATGGATGGACTAGTGGAGGAGCGTACCAGCCGAGACAGGTGTATCTCTGTGTTGTTGCCAAACTTTGTAGGGAACCGCTATAAAGTTGGGGAAGACCGGGGCAAGTTTGTGGAGGCTGTACAAAAATTGTTCGACTCCGACTCCTCAGTTTATGAAACCACTGACTCCAACTCCAGGTACCCCCAAATTGCTCCGACTCCTTAGTCTAATACTTCCCGGGGCTGTGGAGTTGGTACAAAAATCATCTGACTCCTCAGTTTATTGAAACTCCAACTCCAGGTACCCAAAATTTGCTCCAACTCTGACTCCTCTACTCTACATCCCTGCATCAGGAGGACTCTGGGAGTTGGTGGGGAAATTTGACACCACTGTTGGGGCGTTCATTTTGCCCAGGGACCCCACTGTCACTGGCCCTGGTTATTCTAGTAAGATAAAATCATCTTTTTGTTCTTTACAGTTTCCTGGTCTGATATCATGTTTTTGCACGACGAATGGGATGACATAGTATAAGTTTGTTTATTGAAGGCTCAGTTGGGAGGTGCACTGTGGCCTACTCTTCGCAAGTGGTTGTCCTCTCCAACCAATCTCTTTGAAAGCCACAAACCGGTTTTCTTTTGAACCTGTGCGGGTTTGTGTATACAGCTCACAGCTTTTCTACCAGCGTTTGTGAGTGACATAGTCCACCCCGCTGCTGGTGACTGGAGGCCGTAGAGATCTCACGTTGTGAAACAGTCAGCGGGAAAGGTGATCTCACCCCATGTCATACAATCTGCCAGCGCCCTTTGTACTCTCGTAGCTGAACTTATCTTCCAGTGAGTGGGTATCTGTTGACTTTCAATTGGCAACACACTGTTCTGTGCTGACAATTCTCCATGCCTGCTTCTTATCTGCACCGCTCTGATGTCATCCCAGAAACAAATGTACTGTCTGCTTATTTATACATCACGTCCACTCCTTTTTATAGTGTCTGCCAAGAATGTCGAGAGCGGCCCTCTTCTGAAGGGATGTTCCTGGCAGAAACTGGACAGGATAGTAAAGTATCTTCAGATGCAAATGAGATGATCTCCTGTTTTACACCCACAGCTTCTGTCAGACAATATGGCTGCAGTGGTGTGTGTGTGACCAGGAAGCTGCAATTCAATGCCCTGTCAACAATGGTGTCTTCAGGGAAGTTCACACTTCGAGTGATTCCTGGCATTTACTTTACAGCTCGAGCAAAATGCTAGAACAAAATAAACTCCATTGTTCCCCGTGAGTTTGCACTACAAGCTTGGCATTAACTGAACTTGATGAAAATTCTGCTGCAGGCATTTTGCTGGCACCTGCTAGTGATTGGCCCATTCTAGTAGTCCGTAGCAACCATGTTTCCAGAAAAATAAGATGGTGTCTTATATAAATTTTTGCTCCAGAAGATGTGCTAGGGCTTGTTTTCAGGGGATGTCTTCTATTTCTCTGAACGCAGAAGTTCCCGTGCTGTGTGTCTCCCTGTCTTTCTTTTCCACTGTGCCGACTCTTCCTTTGCTGGCTCCACCTCTTGTGTCCTCCCTGTCTTTGGCTGTGTCAGCATTTTCCTCCTGATGTCCCCCTGCATCCTCCTCCCTTCTCCCAGCTCCATGCTGCACTGTCCCCGAGCTTCAGCCTATCGACAAAAAGTATGGCAACTTGTGTTTCTCCTGGAGCCAATAGCTTTGCGGGCGGGACCATGGCTCCGTTATTGGGCCAATCACTGAACTTGCTGAGTAGCAGCGGAGCCATGTTCCCATCTGAGTCCATCGGCTCCAGTAATCACACAAGTTGCCAAACTTTTTCCATTTACTGCTGCCTGGGCTTACTTTTTGGGGTAGGGTTTATATTTCGTATGATGGAACAGCAGGGCTCGTAATCGGTCGGCAGAGTTTGTAAAAAGCATTGAGGACAAGCATGCTTGGGCATTGGGGGTCATTAAAAATCCATCAGGACAGATCTTTTACAATGCCCAAGCAATATCCATCACTGTACACACAACAATCGTTGGCTGAAACGATCATTATCGTCCATTTCAGACAGTGGTTATCACGTGTATACATAGCTTTAAGGTAGCCATACACTGGTCGATTTGCCATCAGATTCGACCAACAGACAGATCCCTATCTGATCAGAGAGGGATCGTATGGGTACCTTTACTGCAAACAGATTGTGAACCGATTTCAGCCTGAAACCGTTCACAATCTGTGGTGGTGCTGCCGCCGCTTCCCCCCCCATCCCGCATACATTACCTGCTCCGCCGGCACGACTCCCGTGTCTCCGCTCTTCTTCTCCGCTCTGGTCTCCGGCATGCTTCCCTTCTTCCTGTCTGGGGGAAGTTTAAACAGTAGCGCGCCCTCTACTGTTTAAACTTCCTGCCGGGACAGGAAGAAGGGAAGCATGCCGGAGACCAGAGCGGAGACGGAGAAGAAGAGCGGAGACACGGGAGTCGCGCCGGCGGAGCAGGTAATGTATGCGGCTCTATTGCGTCGGTCGTCGGGCACTCGAACGCCGCTAGTGATGCGCTCTTTACCTGCGGGCGATCGACTGTTATTTTCCGCACGGCGCGATCGACGGGATCGGACGGAATGGATCGAAATTCGGCGTGTAGCGTGAACGATTGGCAGCAGATTCGATCCCAGTGATCGAATCTGCTGTCGAAACGGCGGCAAATCGGGCCAGTGTATGGCCAGCTTTAGTGTGCATACACACATCCAATTATGATTGGCTAATTTTACCACTTCCATGTAGTATGAAAACTTGCCTACATAAGCTGTTCATAGTATTCAAAATCTGTTGGCCTTCATGCTACATGCACAGCATTACATGAGACTAGCAGTAACATCTAGCAGTAGGCGGGGACTAGAAACAGATGCACATAGATACCATTGAAGACAATAGAATACCCCAGCAGCTCAGGGTGACCCAAAACCACTCTGAAAGTGAGGACAATAGGTACTTTAGGACATCATTCAGGGAACTCCATTGTCAGAATATCAGCTGTAACACCCATTGAGAGACAGAGGTAGAGAGGCCCATCAGCAATAGACAATGACTAGAATAGGCCCTTTCACTAACGTTTTTGGTAGACAGTATCTGCGATACAGTGTGGCTTTTTAGCAGGTGGATTTCACTTTGCTACAAGTTCTGCCTACCATACAGTATCAGATTTCAAGAGGAACTTTAGTGAAAAGGGGGAAAAAAAATAAGTGAAGTTAAAAAATAGACAAGCGATCAAGAAATTTTTGATATTCTCCATGTAATTGATGTTGTTTGATACACAATCGGCCTACACAGCATCATCTTTACTGCTGGCAGACAAGAAAGGCCCCACGTCCACCACTGCTGTCCACCACTGCTGCCCAGCAAAGGTGTCCCCTGGCACCACAGGGCCCCACTGGGTCTGCACCCTCATCAACCAGCCATGCGGACCCTGAAATTAGGAGTGATTCTCCTCGAGCAACCTGGCTCAAGTGATCCCTGCTGGCCGCCTCCATCACGATCCCCCCCCCCCCCCCCCCCCCCCAGCATCCTCTCTACTTTCCGCGGACAATCGGAGCACCTGTCTAGTTGGGAGCGTGTAGCTGTGTAGCGTCCAGTGCCGAAAATGGCAGCGCTCATATCAGCTCTCAGGCTGCTCCTCCAGTCCCACTCTTTTTCTGTTCCCGCTATCAGTGTATGTCTTGCTATGCTATGTGTGTATTACGTTAATTGTACGGGTATGCTGTAATGCTCTGTTTGTATTATGTTAATGTACGTGTATGCTGTAATGCTCTGTTTTTGCTTTGATTTTGCTTTTGTTTATACGTATGTACCTATGCTTAATTGTATACGACGCTCTGCTTAAATGTACGCACAAACTGTAATGTTGCCCTATGTATGCTTGTCCCACGTCTACGTATGTACCATGCTATTTTCTGTTTTTCACCAACGACCCTGTATGCGCCAAAACCAATTCCGGGTACAATTCACCGTTGTACTTGGCGAAATAAATTCTGATTCTGAAAAAAAAAAAACTAGAGGGCACCAACTGCCATTATTTATAAACACTGCAAAAAGGATAAAGTGTTTTTTTTTTCCTCCATAGATAAACAGTACATATGCACAGTGCCCAGAGGTAGATACTGCTTGCTTGGCAGTTGGAAACTGCTGTTATTTCCCCATTTCACAGACAGGAAACTGTCATGACCATGGTCCTGAAATCACACTGAGGAGGGTACACATATCGCTCCCATCTGAGTACAGGCGGCGCCCCCCGCCTACGAGTACAGGCGGCGCCCCCCGCCTACGAGTACAGGCGGCGCCCCCCGCCTACGAGTACAGGCGGCGCCCCCCGCCTACGAGTACAGGCGGCGCCCCCCGCCTACGAGTACAGGCGGCGCCCCCCGCCTACGAGTACAGGCGGCGCCCCCCGCCTACGAGTACAGGCGGCGCCCCCCGCCTACGAGTACAGGCGGCGCCCCCCGCCTACGAGTACAGGCGGCGCCCCCCGCCTACGAGTACAGGCGGCGCCCCCCGCCTACGAGTACAGGCGGCGCCCCCCGCCTACGAGTACAGGCGGCGCCCCCCGCCTACGAGTACAGGCGGCGCCCCCCGCCTACGAGTACAGGCGGCGCCCCCCGCCTACGAGTACAGGCGGCGCCCCTACAAATACACGCAGCGCCCCCCCCTACGAATACACGCAGCGCCCCCCCCTACGAATACACGCAGCGCCCCCCCCTACGAATACACGCAGCGCCCCCCCCTACGAATACACGCAGCGCCCCCCCCTACGAATACACGCAGCGCCCCCCCCTACGAATACACGCAGCGCCCCCCCTACGAATACACGCAGCGCCCCCCCTACGAATACACGCAGCGCCCCCCCTACGAATACACGCAGCGCCCCCCCTACGAATACACGCAGCGCCCCCCCCCTACGAATACACGCAGCGCCCCCTCCTTACGAATACACGCAGCGCCCCCCCCCTACGAGTACACGCAGCGCCCCCCCCTACGAGTACACGCAGCGCCCCCCCCCCCCCCCCTACGAGTACACGCAGCCTGCGAGTACACACAGCATCCCCCTGGTCCCATTATCCTCCGCTGGCTATACGGCTCCCCTGTGGTTCATGCTGGGTTAATCCTGGCATTGTCCCCCCCCTGGATAATTTAATTATCTTGCTGCTAGGTAAATAACTGGAGCAGTGCTTATTTTCCAATAGCCTCTTGCACAACAGAGGTGATTAGATCCCTATCATGTGAATGTTCCGCCATGACTCTGCCCATTTGCTGACTTGTTCCTCATGATTGCCAGAAGTAATTAGCGTTTCCCTTGGACATGAGCTCTGGCTTTCTCTGCTTTCTGGGCCCTGTGAACATGCTGCTGTGTAAATTGAGGCTAAATGCAGGTTTCATGCTTTTATATAACCTGGCACAAATGTCCCACCACCCATCTGCTACCCGTCCACACTGATCAGACTAATGCCAGTTATATGAGAGCTGGACTAGAGGCGTGCAGAAGTACACGGTGGAAAATATATAATATAGAAAAAAGGTTTTAAAGTGGGATTCAAGGACCACTGTGACGAAACTTTTTTAAAATACATGTAAACACAAGTATGTTTCTTCCAGAGTAAAATGAGCCATAAATTACCTTTCTCCTATGTTGCTGTCACTTACAGCAGGTAATAGAAATCTGACATTACCAACAGGTTTTGGACTAGTCCATCTCTCCATAGGGGATTCTCAGCATAGCCTTTGTTCTTTATAAAGACACTCCCTGAAAAAAATTATACAAAGATGCTGGCCGGCCTCCCTGCTCACCGTCCACTTTTTTGGCAGTTGAACTTAGCAACTGCCATTCCCTAAGTGCTTTTGAAAATAAAGAAAACCCTGAGAACCCCCATGAGCATATGGCTAGTCCAAAACCTGTAAGTTCTGTCAGATTTCTACTGCCTACTGTAAGTGACAGCAACATAGGAGAAAATAAATGTATGGCTCATTTTACTCTGAAAGAAGCATACTTATTATTTGTGTATGTTTACATATATTTAGAATTTTTAAGATTTTTATGACAATGGTCCTTTAAACTCTGACATTCAGTAGAAACGTTTTTGCTACTTTTTATTACCCATACAGTTATCAAATTTGCTTTTGTGCACAAGTATTATTGTCTGTTTACAAATTACAAGTTTCCAAACTACAGTTTATACAGTTTTAGCTGCTGTATTTATATATTGACAATGTATCCAGTGAGAATGTGTCTTCTGTGTACAATTTCTGCTTGTATTCAGCTGAAACACTGCTAGGAATGTTTGCCAATAGTGGCTGATAAGAAACAACAAGATCATGTAATCACGGGCCGGTTTCCACTACATCTGAATTCGCATTGCGATTTTCCATGTCAAAACTGAAACCAATGTGTATCAATGGTGTAATTTGCGACCTGATAAAAGTCATTTGAAATGTACGAACCAACAGATTTTTCAGTTTTGGGTGACAGTCATAAAAAAAACAAACAACCCAATCTCAGGTGTTCTGCACAAGCCAACTGATCGATCAATTCATATATCTATTGGCCACATAATGTGTAGTCGACCGGTGTGTCCAAATGACATTGTGCATGTCATGTGACGTCCCTTCCAATTGCGCGTGCAGTTTCCAAACAACGTAATTGTATGGAATATCGGTGTGTGTGTGAACGTCATTTTAAACTACCTGTTCCTTTTTGCCGGGTAATGTCGTTTGAGCGATGTGGCTCTTTTGTGTGTGACGACTTCTATCTAGTTCTACAGACCACATGCATAACACAGATCCCCCTATATTCTGGAAAACAGACGTTACAGCTGGTACATTTTAAGAAGACAATCTTCTGCTTTGCGGAGCATTTTAGTTAGAAGGCTTTCAGGTCTCTTTCAGCCCCTTCACCCTTCTAGGAGTTAAAATAACCTCATCCTCACTGATATGGTATTTTGGGAAATCTGTTTTGATGCTTATGTGAAAATTCAAAGGAGTTGTTTTGAGTCCCGCCCACTCAATGCTTTTCACAGTTCACATCATTATGAGAGCTCAGCAAACTGACCCACCTAGAGAATGTGAGCATCTGGCAGCCGGAGGAGTGCTGAGAGTTTCATAAAATTCAGAGGTCATCCTCTAAGTGAACCCCCCCCCCCCCCTGAAAAGACAGTCTACAAATGAGCAAGCAGTGGTGTACAAAAGTAATATACATTTTATCTACATTCTCATTACCCGCTAAGGCCTTTTGCATGCTATGTACCTGATTCGCAAAGCTTTTCTGTTTAAATTATCTCACATTACTTGTTACCTCATAATTCTTGTCTCCTTAACTGACTAACTTTTGGTTTCTTTCCTTATTTGACTTAACTCATGATTTATCTCTCCTTGGACTTGATTCACAAAGCTGTGCTAACTGTTGGCACGCTGGTGAAAATAATAATAATAATAATAATAATAATAATAATAATAATAATAATAATAATAATCCGAACATTTGTATAGTGCTTTTCTCCTTTCGGACTTAAAGCGCTCAAGAGCTGCAGCCACTGGGACGCGCTCAGGAGGCCACCATGCAGTGTTAGGGAGTCTTGCCTTGAACTCCTTACTGAATAGGTACTTGACCTAGCCAGGATTTGAACCCTGGTCACCCATGTCAAAGGCAGAGCCCTTAACCAGTACACTATCCAGCCACCAAGCCCATTATTACGCCTAAACTCAGTTTAGGCGTGATAAAATAAACTCGAGCGTAAAGTTTTGCACGTAAAGTTTTGCGCACGCAATGCCATTAAACCATATGAGACGTTTTGCGCGCACCGGACTTTGCGTGCGATGTATCCGGGCACTATCATTTTCAGGCACTTGTATTGACCTGAGGAAGCGGCTGTAGCCGTGAAACGCATTGTCTAAAGTGAACTAGAAGAGTAAAGGAGTCGGCACTAGTAGCTGACGGCAACCTAGTTGGGGGTAGGTGGATGGTTCAATGTGCCCTCGGATTGGCCAAATACATCAGATCAAATACAGGAGAAAAGTAGAATCCGGGCACCATGAGCTGCAGTTACCACACTTTATTACATCCCCAATCACAGACAGATACAGGTGTATAGGGCTGGTCTGACAGCCGTTTCACAAGCAGGCTTGCTTGCTTCCTCAGAGACCTGCTTGTGAAACGGCTGTCAGACCAGCCCTATACACCTGTATCTGTCTGTGATTGGGGATGTAATAAAGTGTGGTAACTGCAGCTCATGGTGCCCGGATTCTACTTTTCTCCTGTATTTGATCTGATGCATTGTCTAAAGTGCTCCAATTAAACTGATCTGCTTAATTTGAATTTCGACCATATTTCTTATCCATAAGGTAGGACTACTTTATATTACTCATATTGTTGGGTCTACCTTGTGGAGGATCTATACTAGCTCACTAACATTGTGCATTACATACACTCCACCCCGGGCGCCTCCTACTTGCTTTCAAGACAAAAGTTTCCCAACTTTGTCCTCAGGGCCCACCAACAGTGCATGTTTTTTGGAAATCCACAGAGGTAGTTAATCAGCTCACCTGTGCATGTTTGTGGGTTTCTGCAAAACATGTACTGTTGTTGGGCCTTGAGGACAGGGTTGGGAACTGTGCTGTAGAAGACAGGCGGATCCATACTGCGAATGCGCGAGTGAGGGCGTGCGCAGTGGGGAGCAGCAAGTTGGTCGAATACTGCTTTCGGGGAGCCAGCGCTGGAAAGGGGGCCGAGAGAGGAGCGGGAGGGCTTTATAGGACCCAGAGCCTTCCCTCTCCTTAGGTAAGTATCCGACTTTTTTTTATATACACATCTCTATCTATCTATCCCCTTTTTTTGGTACAGACTAACCAGCAAGCTCATGGTGAACCAGAACTCATTAGTGTGTGTAAGGGGCTACAATGGTCCTAAAAGCCCCCTTACTAAAATGCTAAGAAAAACAAGTTTGCGGTCTTAAAACAGAAAGAATTTGCAATAATTCAGGTTGGAGGGAGCTTGAGATGTCTCCCAGTGCATTACTGCTGAATATATGTAAATTAACCATTGTTGCCCTTAGAAGCTAAACACACCTCCAGAATCGCTGGAATGCAGTGAAGATGTGTCAGCTTGTTAATTTGTACAGAGCCATAATAATCCAACATGCATTCAGACTGTTTTGGATTGTTTGATCCTCATCAGTGCATGGCATAGATTAATTTGGCTCTATGGAGTAGTGCTTGTAACACCGAGAGGTACAGACTAACCAGCAAGCTTATGGTGAACCAGAACTCATTGGAGTGTGTAAGGAACTACAATGGTCCTAAATGCCCCCTTACTAAAATGCTAAGAAAAACAAAAGTTTTTGGGGGAGCTATGTGCAATGTGCCACATAGCATCTAATCTAACACTAGACTGCAGTGATCAGTTAAAGGACCACTATCGCGAAAAAAGTAGGCAGTTAAAAAATGTGACAGGTTTTGGGCCAGTCCATCTTTTTTAAGGGGGATTCTCAGGGCTTTCTTTGTTTTCAACAGCATTTCCTGAGCAACAGTTGCAAAATCTAACTGACATAATAGTGTGCAAGTGATTAGGGAGGCCGGCTGGTATCTTGCTATTTTGGCAGTTAAACTGTTGTTCAGGAAATGCTGTTGAAAACAAAGAAAGCCCTGAGAATCCCCCTTAAAAAAGATAGACTGGCCCAAAACCTGTCACATTTTTTAACTGCCTACTTTTATCGCGATAGTGGTCCTTTAAGGATTGCCAGCCCACCTTCTCATTTATTAGATAGAAATTCTTGTAGTGTGAGTCAGTCAGGCCTGTTGTTGCCACAAACGACTTGAAACGCCGCCGGCACAGGGGGACACTTATCACCTGCATTGTGCTGCGGAAATATCTATCATCATTGTTTGGGATGGTCAGCAACTTCCAGCTTTATCTCCAGTTTCCTGTGAAGCTCATCCTGGCGGTGTGCTGGTCTAGCAACAGTCTGGTAACCGCGACTCCCAGTCATTTGGGATACCTTTTCTGAACATAGTGGCTTTCTGGGGATTGCAGATAATGAATTGGCCATTATGCATAATAAAGTCCCTTTCAATGGTGTTCCTTCTGCAATAGACCTTCTCCGCTGTGGAGAGGTTTCACTACGAATGTAGTTATTAAAAGGAGAAAGTGCAGATATCCTGACGTGATGCTTTGTGACGTGTATCAAATGAACAGAGACCGAAAATGTTCCAGGCTGATATTTTGATTGACTAACCAAGTGAATTCCATGTTCACTCAGGCCTGGTCACCAGTTAAAGGGGAACCTGAAGTGAGTGATATGGAGGATGACAACCATAGTACAGTACGTACGTATGCATGCACTACGAGTCGTGATGACATGCGCAGAGCTCTCCTGGCTACAGGAGTGCGATCAGTGACGCCCACCGCTGGGCCTAGCACTTGCGCACTGCTGCCCACTTGGAAGCAGCTTCTGATTGCTCTTACAAGAGAACAAGGGGGCACAGAAGTGTTCTAACAATGTCCTTCACCTCAGTTAAGGCAAATGCTGTAGATCCCTCCAGCAACACATGAGAGGTTGGAGATGTTTACACTAGTGGAGAGCTCATTTGTGTAACCCCAAAAGATTGGACAGTTGGCCACTAGACCAACCAACACTTGTGGATTGGGTGAATGATATCTTTAATGTACCCTTGAAGTGAAAAAATATATTGTGAATCAAACCCATGATGGTCTAGACCAGGGGTTTCAAACTCGCGGCCTGCGGGCCATTTGCGGCCCTCGATACAATATTTTGTGGCCCCCGCTGGCAAAAGCAAAAGACACAGAAGCGAACTATTTTTGCCTATTTGACCTTATAGTTCGCTTCAGTGCTCCCAAGTAATCCGCCGCATCTCTGCCGCTAAACGAGGGCTGCAGAGCCCCCAAATCCCCCGGGCAAACATCCATGACTGCGCTGAGGGGCAGAGCTTCCAGCTGTAGCTCTGCCTCTCTCCGCCCCTCTCTGTGAAGGAAGAGTGAGAGGGGCGGGCAGAGGCGGCGATCTGCCGCGATTGAAGTCAGGAGGGGCAGAGCTGAAGCTGAAAGCTCTGCCCCTTCCAGGAAATGCCGGCGGATTGCCCCCCGGGCGATTTGGGGGCTCTGCAGCCCTCGTTTTGCGGCGGGGATACGTGAAATCCCTTATGCGGCCCAGCCTCATCCTGATTTTGCCTTCTGCGGCCCCCAGGTAAATTGAGTTTGAGACCCCTGGTCTAGACTCTAGAGCAGTGTTTCTCAACATTTTATTGGTATGTACCCCTTTTTTAAAACCCTGTACTTAACAAGTACCCCCTAGCATAGTAAACATTATCACAAGTACCCCTTGACCAAATACATATTTAGTCGTACGTAGTGCATGATATTTGGTTCTAAATCATTTCCAAGAATTTACTATTGCTTTTAATTTGACACTAAAACACCAATTTGGTGGTGTTTAAATAAGATCGATCATTTTCTAAAACTCTAAATTTGTTATTCTTAAGTATATCTAGCCTGAGTACCCCCTGGAACCGTCAACAGTACCTCCTGGGGTACGCGTACCACATGCTGAGAACCTAGGGTCTAGAGCACATGCTGCTCTTTGCCTTTGGGGTCCCTCCCTTTTCTTTAATGTTTGACTAACCCCTTGGTTGAATGTTCTCAAGGAAGTGCCTGTGGCTGGGCACAAGCGCTCTTGAACAGGGCTAGCAAGTTCTGTACCATGTATGACCACTAAAAAGAAGCATGCGTACACCTAAGAAGTGCATGAGTGCTCCTTTTTTTTTTTTTTTTTTTTTTACTGGGCATGTGCGGTTTGGAACTGGAACTCTCAATGGAAATGGGAGAAAGGGCGACAAGGCGGTGCACAAGTGAGCAGCATCTAGCGCAGGGGTCTCAAACTCAATTTACCTGGGGACCGCAGGAGGCAAAGTCAGGATGAGGCTGGGCCACATAAGGGATTTCACAAAAAAGTCCTCAAATGTCATTATTAACAGTTTTAATTATTTCTTCTGAACATGAAGTGTCCTACCTTATAGTTCGCTTCAGTGCTCCCATTACAAGTAATCCGCCGTATCCCCGCCGCAAAACAAGGGCTGCAGAGCCCTCAAATCGCCCGGGGGGTAATCCGCCGGCATTCCCTGGAAGGAGCAGAGCTTTCAGCTTCAGCTCTGCCCCTCCTGACGTCAATCGCGGCGGATCGCCGCCTCTCCCCGCCCCTCTCACTCTTCCTTCATAGCGAGAGGCGGCGATCCGTCCAGCGATTGACATCAGGAGGGGCAGAGCTACAACTGGAAGCTCTGCCCCTCAGCGCAGTCGTGGATGTTTGCCCGGGGGATTTGGGGGCTCCGCAGCCCTAGTTTAGCGGTGGGGATGCGGCGGATTACTTGGGAGCACTGAAGCGAACTGTAAGGTAAAATAGTTCGCTTCCTTGTCTCTTTTGCCGGCGCGGGCCACAAAATATTGTACAGAGGGCCGCGATTTTGAGACCCCTGATCTAGCGGGTGGTGGTGGGTAAGTACAACCTGCTTCTTTGTTGCCTATTTTTGTCGGTGTTATTTAACCCTCCTGGCGGTAAGCCCGAGCTGAGCTCGGGGTAAGCCGCCGGAAGGCACCGCTCAGGCCCCGCTGGGCCGATTTGCATAATTTTTTTTTTCGCTGCACGCAGCTAGCACTTTGCTAGCTGCGTGCAGTCCCCGATCGCCGCCGATCCGCTGCTATCCGTCGCGCCGCAGCCGCCCCCCCCCCCCCCCCCCCCCCCAGACCCCATGCGCTGCCTGGCCAATCAGTGCCAGGCAGCTCTATGGGGTGGATCGGAATCCCCTTTGACGTCACGACGTCGGTGACGTCATCCCGCCCCGTCGCCATGGCGACGGGGGAAGCCCTCCGGGAGATCCCGTTCTTTGTCTCGCTACATGGAAAAAAAAAAAAATTTAAAAAAAAGATTTGCTGCCCCCTGGCGATTTTTTTTTTTTTTTTTTTTTTTTTTTTTTTTTTTTTTTTTTTTTTTTTTTTTTTTTTTTTTTTTTAGCAAACCGCCAGGAGGGTTAAAGATCTGGTGATCATCGTGGAACCAGTGTTTTTCTACTCTTTTCGGGGTGTTTATGGTCCTTTATGGTGTTTATAGTCTTCTCTGGAGATGTTGAAGTTAATCAGGCCTGTTGTTTTGCTAGCAGAAGTTTCTGGCTTGTTCCAGCTGTGTTTTGTCTCCATGGTTCCATTTTAAGGTCACATAAGTACCCTCTTCAGATGTCATAAACATGATGAGAAGCTGCATTAGTTAGACACAGGCTCTTACTGCTGACCTGCTGTCCTTTGCTGAAGGGCACTATCTGCAGCAGACTTCACAAAAGACCATGCCTGTGATCAGGTGTAATTTCCTCAGCACAGTTTCCATGGCGTAAATGCAAGCCCAGCATCCACAGAGAAGGATAAAATAGCTCCTCTAAGAGATAAATAATGTAGGCAGAAAAGTACAAACATTCAGACCAGCAAAATCTGTTTGTTCCAGTCGCTGTCAGGCTAACACAGCTGCTACTGCTGTTCTGGGGCTGTCTGCTATCTATAGCACCTCCATTGGGGTTCAATGTTAGAGTGGCCCCATCTTGTGACTTTTGCTGGATTAGGAGAATCCTTATGAGAGGAACGTAAAGATTTAAAGGTGACTTGGAACAAACCCAGAAATAATTGTGCTGACCTTTCATTGCCAAGATCTCAAGATGTAAACACTGACCAGTTAAGCATCATAGACACTTAAGAGGGATGTCACCAGAAGGGGATCAGTACTCTATCCCTCGGACGTCAGTGTGGGGCCAGGGCGGTGTAGACATATTGCTGGCCTTCAGGTTAGCAATACATTCTGTTTCTATGTGAGGGGAGGACAAATTGTGTCAATTGGGCGCCGTAATAGGCAGCCAACTTGACAAATGGGGGACCCAGGTCGTTATTTGGGCGCTTAGATTTGCATATGCATCAGTGAGCCCTGGGACACCCATGACCCCATCACCAATTCACAAGTTGACCATCGTTGTTTGGTGGTTATTAAGCACTGCATGCTCAAAACACCCCAAAAGATCTGCTCCTTTAAAGATTCTAAAGAGTTGAAGGATACAGGAGGTGACATATGACATAACATAGACATGTGTATGTATCGTGCCAAGCACACAAATAACTATGCAGTGTTCCTTTTTTTTTTTTTCTTACTCTGCCTGAAAGAGTTAAACATCAGGTATGCAAGTGACAGCTTCAGACTGGGTTGAACTATAGCGTAACTCTCACTGATAAGGAATCACATCCAGAAAATGGCTACTGAGAGCAGGGAAGAGATAAAAAATAAGTCATTGAGCAAACAGTAAAAACTTAAAAAGTAGTTTTAAATAGAAAATAAAACCATGGCATATTTAAAAAATAATTTTGAGGAAGGAGGATAGATACAGTTGTTTATCTCATCAGTTCATTTTCACCTAGTGTTTCCTATAACAACAAAAGTTGTTTTTGATGTCTTTACTGATTAACCTTGCAAGCTTTCTAACTTTAAAGTGGACCCAAACCAAACATTTTTTTTTTTAATTTAAAATATTTAGTTGCACTAACTAGTATAGTGGCTAGTATAGTGCCCAGTATAGCTAGTATAGTGCCCAGTATAGCTAGTATAGTGCCCAGTATAGCTAGTATAGTGCCCAGTATAGCTAGTATAGTGCCCAGTATAGCTAGTATAGTGCCCAGTATAGCTAGTATAGTGCCCAGTATAGCTAGTATAGTGCCCAGTATAGCTAGTATAGTGCCCAGTATAGCTAGTATAGTGCCCAGTATAGCTAGTATAGTGCCCAGTATGGGTAGGTAGCGCCCAGTATGGGTAGGTAGCGCCCAGTATGGGTAGGTAGCGCCCAGTATGGGTAGGTAGCGCCCAGTATGGGTAGGTAGCGCCCAGTATGGGTAGGTAGCGCCCAGTATGGGTAGGTAGCGCCCAGTATAGCTAGTATAGCGCCCAGTTTAGCTAGTATAGTGCCCAGTATAGCTAGTATAGTGCCCAGTATAGCTAGTATAGTGCCCAGTATAGCTAGTATAGTGCCCAGTATGGGTAGGGAGTGCCCCAGTATAGCTAGCTAGGTGGGTGGGTAGGTAGTTAGTGCCCCTCCCCGCTCCCCCCGCGGCCGCCGCTGCTATTACCTTAGGCGGCGCCGTTTCCTCAATCCCCGTCCTGCTCCGGTAACTAATTTACAGCAGCGCGCCCCTCGCTGCTGTGATGACGGAGGAAACCATAGAGCGGCTTCCTGTAGCGGCGATGCTGTTACTATGGGAACCGCTCTCTCTATGGTTTCCTCCGTCATCACAGCAGCGGGGGGCGCGCTGCTGTGAATTAGTTACCGGAGCAGGACGGGGATTGAGGAAGCGGCGCCGCCTAAGGTAATAGTAGTGGCGGCCGCGGGGGGAGCGGAGAGGGGCACCACCTGCCCACCCACCTACCCATGACTCGCAAGCAAGCCGACCCCCCAACTTTTGGGCCACTTTTGGGGGGTGAAAAATTCGGCTTGCTTGCGAGTATATACGGTAAATGTAAAATATTTTATATTTGTCATCATGCAGCTGAATAAAGACTGCTGCGGTATTTATTATTCTAATTTAGAAAATAGATTTTATTTCTGTAATCTTGTATTTTTAATTTGGGTCCACTTTAAGTTCATTTGTCAGGCATGTTACAGAACTGGATAGGAGCTGTACGGTTATAGTTCTGATCCATTTACCTTTTCCACTTAACCTTTTCCACAGCTGCCAAATATATCTCACCCACGGTGAGTAATTGTTATAAGATAATCAGTGTTATTTCCTTCTCCTTGTCCATAGTGTTAATGTTTGAGCTAATGAGTATGTCAGTAGCTAAAGGATGCCTCGGACCAACAAAGTCCACCTCTGTGAATTCTCACTGTTAAAGGGGTTCTTTCACGAAAAAGTAGGCAGTTACAAAATGTAACAGATGACAGGTTTTGGGCCAGTCCATCTTTTTAAGGGGGATTCTCAGGGCTTTCTTTGTTTTCAACAGCATTTCCTGAACAACAGTTGCAAAATCTAACTGACATAATAGTGTGCAAGTGAGTAGGGAGGCTGGCTGATATCTTGCTATTTTGGCAGTTAAACTGCTGTTCAGGAAATCCTCTTGAAAACAAGGAAAGCCCTGAGAATCCCCCTTAAAAAGATGGACTGGCCCAAAACCTGTCACCTGTCACATATTTTTTAACTGCCTACTTTTTTCGTGAAAGAACCCCTTTAAGAAGAAAGAAGTTTTGTCCCTTTGTGGTGTACGTTTGGCGTTATGCTCTTTCCTGTTTTTCCTCTGTGGTAGAAGTTCGCAGTGTGTGTGCTGTGCTTGGTGTCCAGTGTCTGGAAAGCAGACCTGCTGTCTGTGATGCACAGTGCTATATTACAGTGCTGCAGGATGACTTGTTTTGTTAGCAGTCCCAGCAGAGCGAGGTCATTACTCCACGTGTTGCTAGGGAACTCAGACGGGCTAAACATGACTCTCTGTGACTTGTAGCAATTTGCTTTGTAGTGTTCTCGGTGCTTGTGTACACAAAGTGCCACCATGTCAGTGGGGCTGCCATATTTCATGGGGCAATTAAATTTAATTCCATTTTTACAAATCTCACTGCAGGCTGTGCACACAGAACTGTCCTATATAGTGGACTGATCTGACCTCTTTATCTGCCCCTTACTCAAAGTCCTGAAACGCCTTTTAATTTTTATTATTTATTGTACAGGTAGTCCCCGGTTAACGAACGAGATAGGGACTGTGGGTGCGTTCTTAACCTGAATCTGTTCTTAAGTTGGAACATTGTGCCATCTCTGTCCCCTGTACCTCTTCTGTGCCTCCAGTGTCCCCCTCTGTGTCACCTCTGCCCTCTGTACCTGCTTATACAAGTTTAAAAGCCATATTTTCTTTGAATTTTTTTTTTTAAATTGATTTTCTCAAAAACTACAAGTCCAATTTGAAATATTTTTTTCTTTTACTTGTTCCCATGGAAACAGAATCCATGCCGTTCGTATCGGCGGTCATTCGTAAGTCGGTCACTACCTGTATTTATAAAGCGCCAACATATTACGCAGCGCTGCACAGTAGATAAATACAAGGTGGGACATACAAGGAACTCGCAACAAAACAAGATCATTTTTGTATTCTTTTTTCATAAGAATTTAACCGAAAAGGGATCCACTTGCAATTGCAAAACACTCTAAACAAAAATACTACTGTTTTTGTAAAGTGATTTTGCTACTTAACCCTCCTGGCGGTATGAAAAAATCCGCCAGGAAGGGAGCGCAGCAGATTTTTTTTTTTTTTTTTTATTATCATGTAGCGAGCCCAGGGCTCGCTACATGATAGCCGCTGCTCAGCGGCATCCCCCCGCCCGCTTCGATCGCCTTCGGCGATCTCTGATCAGGAAATCCCGTTCAAAGAACGGGATTTCCTGGAGGGCTTCCCCCGTCGCCATGGCGACAGGGCGGGATGACGTCACCGACGTCGGGACGTCATTGGGAGTCCCGGGCCAACCCTCGACGCTGCCTGGCACTGATTGGCCAGGCAGCGCACGGGGTCTGGGGGGGGCGCTTGGCGCGACGGATAGCGGCGATCGAGCGCGGGGCGGCGGCGATCGGTGTGCTGACGCAGCTAGCAAAGTGCTAGCTGCGTTCAGCAAAAAAAAATAAAAAAAAAAATAGACAAATCAGCCCAGCAGGGCCGGAGAAAACCTCCTGCGCGGCTTACCCCGAACTACGTTCGGGGTTACCGCCAAGGAGGTTAAAGGAAATTTCAGTGGAATAAAAAAAAATAAAAGATCTACTTATCAGGTCTTCCGCCAGCCCCTGGCAGCTGTCCCGTGGCGTCGCCGCAGCACTGGTGTCCTGGGATCCCCTCTGGTGGAGATGCCGACCTCCCCAGGTCAGCATGGTGACAGCGCTGGCATGGTTCGGCGTGTACTGCGCAGGTGCATTACTTCTGCGCCTGCGCAGAACGCTCAAGACCACATGAGCACGGTAGCCAGCAGGGCTCACACAGGCGCAGTAGATGCCTGGCGCAGTAGGCATCTCCAGCGGAGGGAATCCTAGGACACCGGATGACAGCTGCCAGGGGGTGGAGGAAGCCCCAGGTAAGTAGATCTTCTTTTTATTTTTTTTATTCCTCGGAAATCTATTTTGGGCCCTGCTTTCCCTTATGAGATTGCTCCGAAAATGCTGCATGCAGTGACTGCGAATTTATTTATTATTATTATTATTATTATTATTATTATAGATTTATAAAGCACCAACATATTCTGTGGCGCTGTACAAAGTAAGAAACAAACATGGGGTACATAATACAGACAATGGTGTACACCCACCAAAATACAAGAGACATAATTGGTGTCAAAATACAAATTATAGAATTGGTAATGACAGTGATAAAATTAACATGACGAATAAAATGTATAATGGTTACCAAGACACAAAAGGGTCAGAGAGTCCTGCCCTTGCAAGCTTACAATCTAAAAGGAATGGGGGGGGGGGGACAGGAAGAGGGGTAGTATGCAGCAAATCTATAGAGGATTTGTGTTTTAGGATACCTAGTAGGAGTGCAATTTGGTTTTAGTACAAAGGGAAGTGGCCTAAGGTAGCGCATATGCTTGTCGGAACAAGTGTGTTTTTAGAGAGCGTTTAAAGGTAACAAAGGTTGGCGAGTGACGGATGTGTTGTGGGAGGGCATTCCAGAGGAGGGGTGCAGCGCGCGCGAAGTCTTGTAAACGTGAATGTGAGGAGTTGATTCTAGAGGAGGACAACAGAAGATCATGTGCCGATCTGAGATTGCGAATGGGTTTGTATCTGGAAATTAGTGAGGCTATGTACCGGGGAGAGAGATTGTGGAGAGCTTTGTAGGTTAGGGTTAGGAGTTTGAACTGAATCGTCGGGTTAATTTGCAGCCAGTGAAGAGCTTGACAAAGAGGGTCGGCAGAGGAAGATCGAGAAGAGATGAATGAGACGAGCAGCTGAGTTTAGTACCGACTGGAGCGGGGCCAGTTTGTTAGAAGGTAGTCCACAAAGTAGTACGTTGCAGTAGTCCAGACGAGAAATTATGAGAGCATGTATTAACATTTTAGTTGTGTCTTGAGTGAGAAAGGGACGGATGCGAGATATGTTTTTGAGTTGGAGATCGCAGGAGCTGGTTATGGAGTGAACATGAGGAATAAAAGAGAGAGATGACTTGAATATCACCCCCAAGCACCGAGGTTTGGGAACTGAAGTTATGGGAGTGTTATTAACATTTATTGTTACTTCAGGCAGGGAGGTGGACAGAGACGGTGGAAAAATTATTAGTTCTGTTTTACTCATATTAAGTTTTAGGAAGCGAGAGGACATGAAGGAGGGTATAGCAGACAAGCAGTCAGGAACACTTTTAAGGAGCTCTCAAGACTCACCCTTTCATGCTCGCATACCCCCCTACACCAGCACCATAATATGTTCTGTTAGACACCTTCTCAACAGATACACAAATTGTCTCCACCCCCACCCTTAATATTGTAAGCCTCTGGCAGGGCCATCTCCCTTAGTGTTTCCAGCTTGATTATGCAATCTTACTGACAATCACCCCTCTTGTGGACTAGAACAGTCTCTATTTTGACCTATGACACTGTATTATCAAATCATTTGCATGATCTTGTTTTGTTGTGAGTTTCCTGTATGTCCTACCTTGTATGTTAACCCCTTTTTTTATCTATTGTGCAGCGCTGCGTAATATGTTGGCGCTATATAAATACAATTAATAATAATAATAATAATGAGGGAGTTAAGGTCTGGGGCAGAGAGGTACAGTTGTGTATCATCTGCATAGAGGTGGTATTGAAACCCGAATGAGTTGATTAAATCACCAAGACCATGCATGTAGATGGAAAAGAGGAGGGGACCAAGGACAGAGCCTTGGGGAACCCCGACAGACAAAGCATGAGGAGAAGAGATCTGATCTGAGTAGGAGACTGTGAAGGACCTTCCAGAGAGGTAGGAAGATAACCATGTGACAGCGAGGCCCTTTATTCCTACATTTGAAAGTATTTGTAAGAGTAAGGTGTGGTCAACCGTATCAAATGCTGATGACAGGTCAAGAAGGATGAGTATGGAAAATTGACCTTTGGATTTGGCTGTAAGAAGGTCATTGGCCACTTTGGTAAGGGCTGTTTCCGTGGAGTGGGGAGTTAGCAGATAAATAATGGCTTAAAGGGACTCAGAGCAGTGCAGAAACTATGGAAAGAGGCATATCATTTTAAAGCTCTCTTTCTCCTCTTTCCAATGATATATAAACTGCCGCTCTACGCCTTTTAGTTTTCGCGATTGAAATTGCCGCGGCCGCAATTTCAATCGCGAAAATAGAGAAAACTAAAAGGCGTAGGGCGACGATTTAGGTGTCGCCAGAAAGAGGAGAAAGAGAGCTTTAAAATTATCTCCATCTTTTCATAGTTACTTGTATTACACAGGGCGACTTTTTTTTCCTAAAGTCAGCAGCTCCATTCTGCTGAATGGAGCTGCTGACACTGGGGAAAGTGTCGTCCTGTGTAATACAAGTAACTATGGAAAAATGGATATCATTTTAAAGCGCCCTTTCTCCTCTTTCTGGCGACACCTAAATCGTCGCCCTACGCCTTTTAGTTTTCGCGATTGAAATCGCGGCTGCGGCAATTTCAATGGCGAAAATAGCGAAAACTAAAAGGCGTAGGGCGGCGGTTTATATATCATTTGAAAGAGGAGAAAGAGAGCTTTAAAATGATATGCATCTTTCCATAGTTTCTGCACTGCTCGGAGTCCCTTTAATTCTGCATGTATATGGCGTTCCAAGTAGTTTGGATGCAAATGGGAGAAGTGACACTGGGCAGTAGTTGGCAAGTGTGGTAGGATCTAGAGAAGGTTTTTTAAGTAGTGGTGTCACAACAGCTTTTTTGAGTGCAGACGGAAAGATGCCAGTAGAGAGGGACAGGTTAAATAGCGTTTAGTGCAGGCAAGAGAGATGAGGGTAGCTGCGGAATGAAATGGGAGGGAATAGGATCCAAAGAACAGGTAGTTAGATTAGCTTTGGCAATTATAGAGGAGAGAGAGAGTGTTCAGAGAGTGGAGAGAAGGCAGTTAGAGAACAGTCAATGAGAGGTGTGGAGGTGGGATTTGAGGCCTGCGTGAAGAATTCACTTCTGATTTTGTCAATTTTATCAGTGAAGTATGTTGCAAATTCTTCAGCTGATAAGCAAGATGGAGGAGGAGGGGGATGGAGAACGGAGTTGAAGGTGCTGAACAAGCGTTTTGGATTGTGTAAATGGGCGGATATTAGGGAAGAAAAATAGGACTTTGTTGCCACAGAGTGCATTTCTGAAGTTGTTCAAGGCAATTTTATATGAGATGAAGTCCTCACTTGTGTTTTCCTCCAGCGCCGTTCAGCTGCTCTAGAGCATCTTTTTAACTGTTTAGTGGTTTTGGTCATCCAGGGTTGGCGACAGACACTGTGAGGGCGGGCATTGACGAGGGGGGGGGGTGAAGTCATCCATGACTTTTGTAATGGAGCTGTTGTAGTGTATAGCAGCCGAGTCTGGGTCAGTGAAGGATTGTATGAGGAGAGGTGTCAGGGCATCAGAGACAGTTTGTATGTCTAGATTGCGATAGTTTTGCGATAGTTTCTTCGAGTATGTGAGCGTGCTTGTGCCAGGGTGGTAGGAAAAGAGGAGAGAGAGAAGCTAAGTAGGTTATGGTCAGAGAGTGGTAGTGGATCATTTGTAAAGTCAGTGACAGAGCAGAGACGAGTGAATACAAGGTCAAGCGTATGGCCATCAGTGTGGGTTGAGGTAGAGGACCACTGAGACAAGCCATAGGAGGAAGTGAGTGTTAGAAGGGGGGTGACAGGAGGTGATTGATGGGTGTCTCAGGGGGCGGTTAGAGGGGAAAATAGATGCAATCAATGCACTGGGGAGGTGATCGGAAGGGGGTCTGAGGGGGATCTGAGGGTTTGGCCGAGTGATCAGGAGCCCACACGGGGCAAATTAGGGCCTGATCTGATGGGTACGTGTGCTAGGGGGTGACAGGAGGTGATTGATGGGTGTCTCAAGGTGTGATTAGAGGGGGGAAATAGATGCAAGCAATGCACTAGCGAGGTGATCAGGGCTGGGGTCTGAGGGCGTTCTGAGGTGTGGGCGGGTGATTGGGTGCCCGCAAGGGGCAGATTAGGGTCTAATCTGATGGGTAACAGTGACAGGTGGTGATAGGGTGGGATTGATGGGTGATTGATGGGTAATTAGTGGGTGTTTAGAGGAGAGAAGAGATGTAAACATTGCACTTGGGAGGTGATCTGATGTCGGATCTGCGGGCGATCTATTGGTGTGGGTGGGTGATCAGATTGCCCGCAAGGGGCAGGTTAGGGGCTGATTGATGGGTGGCAGTGACAGGGGGTGATGGGTGGCAGTGACAGGGGGTGATTGATGGGTGATTGATAGGTGATTGACAGGTGATCAGTGGGTTATTACAGGGAATAACAGATGTAAATATTGCACTGGCAAATTGATAAGGGGGGGTCTGAGGGCAATCTGAGCGTGTGGGCGGGCGATTGGGTGCCCGCAAGGGGCAGATTAGGGTCTAATCTGATGGGTAACAGTGACAGGTGGTGATAGGGGGTGATTGATGGGTAATTAGTGGGTGTTTAGAGGAGAGAAGAGATGTAAACAATGCACTTGGGAGGTGATCTGATGTCGGATCTGCGGGCGATCTATTGGTGTGGGTGCGTGATCAGATTGCCCGCAAGGGGCAGGTTAGGGGCTGATTGATGGGTAGCAGTGACAGGGGGTGATTGACGGGTGATTGACGGGTGATCAGGGGGGATAGATGCATACAGTACAGGGGGGGGGGGGGGGGTCTGGGGAGAATCTGAGGGGTGGGGGGGTGATCAGGAGGGAGTAGGGGGCAGATTAGGGACTAAAAAAAAATAGCGTTGACAGATAGTGACAGGGAGTGATTGATGGGTGATTAGGGGGGTGACTGGGTGCAAACAGTGGTCTGGGAGGTGGGCAGGGGGGGGCCTGAGGGGTGCTGTGGGCGATCAGGGGGCAGGGGGGTGGGGAAATCAGTGTGCTTGGGTGCAGACTAGGGTGGCTGCAGCCTGCCCTGGTGGTCCCTCGGACACTGGGACCACCAGGGCAGGAGGCAGCCAGTATAATAGGCTTTGTATACATTACAAAGCCTATTATACATGCGTGCAGCGGCGATCCGGGTGCTAGTAACCCGCCGGCGCTTCCGAACGGCCGGCGGGTTACAGCGAACGGTGGGCGGAGCCAATCCCCGGCGGCTGATCGCGTCACGAATGACGCGATCGCCGCATAGCCACTCCCGCAGCCGCCCCCGCCGATGGGCGTATTGCGGTCGTTTGGGCCCGGACTTTGCCGCCGCCCATCGGCTGGGGGTGGTCCTCAAGTGGTTAAGTAGAGTATTTTCCACCATGTTCCTTCAGTCGTATCATATTTTCTATAAAATGGACACATTTTCTGTTTGCAAAGAAAAACGTTTCATTCGCTTTTGCTTGTATCGTGAATGGTCACCTTTTTGGGCCAGTTCACACTGGAGCACTTATTCTGGAGTGTTTTTGCAGCATTTGCATAATATGTATAAATCAGAAACTGATTTAGTCGCCAAGTTCGACAGGTCAAAACCACAAATGCATGCAGCTTTTAGGCTGCGATTCTCCTGAATGAGAATCTCAAAACTGAATTGCCGGAAAATGGCGCAAATGAGAGTTCAAACTATCACAGGACTGTGCGGTAGTCGTCTGGGATCTTAAAGAGAAACCGTGACCAAGAATTGAACTTCATCCCAATCAGTAGCTGATGCCCCCTTTTACATGAGAAATCTATTCCTTTTCACTAACGGACCATCAGGGGGCTCTGTATGGCTGATATTGTGGTGAAACTCTGAGGACCATGGTACTCCTGGCAGTTTCTTGTCTGTGAACCTTGTTGCATTGTGGGAAATAGCTGTTCCCAACTGCCAAAACAGCAAGCAGCAGCTACATCACCTGCCAGCATTAAAAATGTCACCATGTAATGTCAGAATGTAAATCAGGGATTTAAAAGATTTTTTACATCGGGCAAACACTGACTATATCATTTGTATATTATTATTGTAAAAATGAAGCACTTTTTTATTACATTATTTCACTGGAATTCCTCTTTAAAGATCCGTTCCTCTGTGATGGTCCTTATCGCTATGCATCGGTAAGCAGCATCTGGCAAATCGCGCACTCGTACTCGCGTATCGAGATCGCAGAAACGATCACTCGTCGCTCAAAGAAAATCACTGGTAGTCAGAAGAATCGTGCACAAAATCACCTGGTGGATATACAAGCCTTTAGGTTTATTACTTCTCCTGTAACCAGCCTACTAGGCGGTGAGATGTATGTGCCAAAAACCTTTACTTTGTGGGATATTATAGAGTTAAGGTTTTGAACTTGTTGACTTGGGCGCTGCTTTGTACGTGAGTAACACTTGGATTAATTTGACTCATGCTTGAAATATTCCATTCCCAATTAAGTACAGCACAGCAGTCAAATTACCGCCGTGTGTAACCGGCTATCGTTAAAGGAGCCGGTAAATGACTTTTTATAGCCCTTTTCAGTAATTTACTTGGATGGCAGCACTTGTTGGATTTTTTTTTTCTCTTTTTAAAGACATGCAATCCCCCGTGATAAAAACAAAAAAACCTTACAAGGCTTTGCTCTTGTTCTACAATACCAATGAAGCCAATTACTGGGCTAAAATGATGAAATATACATTACTAGCTTTTTTATAAGGAATAATTTAAAGCAGGGGTGTCAAACTTAAATACAAAGTGGGCCGAAACAGAACACTGGGACCAAGTCGCGGGCCAACAATGTCTAGTGGCCATCTTATACAGCTCCCTGGTGTCTAGAGGCCCCACCCTCCCCTATACAATTCCCTCATGTTTAGTGCTTTCCCCCTACCTCCCCATATGGCTTTCCTGGTGTTCTAGGGCTTCACCTCCAATATAGCTTCTCTGGTGGTCTAGAGTGGGCCAAACATAATGCGAAATGGGGAAACCACTCGAGGGCCAAATTTAATGGCACTGAGGGCCAGATTTGGCCTGTGGGCCGGAGTTTGACATGCATGGTTTAAAGATGGGGCTTCACAAATAGGTGGAGTCTGGCTGGAAATGTTGTCCACAAGTTCTTTCAACCTATCTGGGCTCAATTTGCTTGTGTCATATGTGACCACCTTAAAGCCGCATCTACACCAGTAGATGCGGCCGCGATGCTCCTTATCGAGCCGCTGATGCGGCTCGATTGATAAGATCCGACAGGACGGATCTCCGCACCGCCGATTCCCTGCTCGATCCCCGCGAGGGAACAATGGCAGGGAATCGTGCGGGAGATAAGCGGGGACGAGCGGGGAATCGAATGCGGCGCGGCGAGCGGGGACGCGCAAGAGGCCGCCGATCGCCACAACATCTCCCCAACATCTCCCCGTGTAGACGGGGCTTTAGGGCCAGTTCACACTGGGGTGCTTTTTTTCAGGAGCTGTTGGTGCAGAGCCACCTGATATATGTGAGGGTGAAGGCTAGAATGTAAAAAATTTATTTTAGAGCAGCGCCTGCTGCAATGCATGCTTGGAAATGTAGTCTGTGAATACAGAACACATCTCCCAACATGCATTGCAGTGGGTGCATGTGCACTAATTCGCCGGGAAGTTCATAATGCGGTACAGCTGTGGCTGGTGCTTGGAGAAGATGGGGGCTAGAGGAACAGGACACCTTGGGTAAGTAATTATACTTACCCTACAATACAAAGCACAAGCCTGATCTAGGGTCTGATCGGCTACTTGTCATTTTTGTGCATTAGCACAGTGTTTCTCAACATTTTATTGGTATGTACCTCTTTTAAAGCCCTGTATTCACCAAGTACCCCCTAGCATAGTAACAGGGCCGGCCTTAGGTTTCACAGCGCCCTGAGCGTATCCAGATTTTGGTGCCCCCCCCCCCCCCCCCCCCCCAGACTCCGACGCCCGACTCCTCAGTTTATAAAACCACGACTCCGGGTGCCCAAAATTGCCCCGACTGCACAGTCCTGGCTACTAGACTTGTATATGTAAGCAGATCCTCCACTTTAGTGTATGTATGTATGTGTATGTATGTATGTATATATATGTATGTATATGTATGTATGTATGTATGTATGTATGTATGTATGTATGTATGTATGTATATATGTATATATATGTGTATATATGTGTATATATGTGTATATATGTGTATATATGTGTATGTATATGTGTATGTATATATGTATGTATATATGTATGTATATATGTATGTATATATGTATGTATATATATGTATGTATATATATGTATGTATATATATATATGTATATATATATGTATATATATATGTATATATATATATGTATATGTATATGTATATGTATATGTATATGTATATATGTATATGTATATATGTATATATGTGTATATATATATGTGTATATATATATGTGTATATATATATGTGTATATATATATGTGTATATATATATGTGTATATATATATGTGTATATGTGTATATGTGTATATATATGTGTATATATATGTGTATATATATGTGTATATATATGTGTATATATATGTGTATATATATGTGTATATATATATATGTGTATATATATATATGTGTATATATATATGTGTATATATATATATGTGTATATATATGTATATATATATGTGTATATATATGTATGTATATATATGTATATATATATACATACTAAAGGGGGGATCTGCCTACATTTACAAGACTAGCAGCCTATATACACGAGGGGGGGATCTGCCTATTATAGACAACCCCCCCCTAGTGTATATAGGCTGCTAGTCTTGTATATGTAGGCAGCTCCCCCCTTTAGTGTATATGTAGGCAGATCCCCCCTTTAGTGTATATAGGCAGATCCCCCTTTAGTGTATATATAGGCAGATCTCCCCTTAGTGTATATGTAGGCAGATCCCCCCTTTAGTGTATATATAGGCAGATCCCCCCTTAGTGTATATGTAGGCAGATCCCCCCCTTAGTGTGTGTGTGTGTATACATTATATATATATATATATATATATATATATATATATATATATATATATATATATATATATATATATATATATATATATAATCCCCCTTAGTGTATATATAGTGTATTAGGCTGCAAGTTTCCCCTTTAGTTAGGCAGCAGATTAGCCCCCTCGCCCCCCCCCCCCCCCCCCCCCCCATCAAGCATAGAATAGGAGGGAGGGAGCCTTACTTTTGGTGGTCACTTGGGGAGCAGGGGAGGAGATGGCCAGGTCTCGCAGGACTCAGGAGGACAGTCGCAGGGCAGGGTAGCTGCCGGCACACGTGCTGCGTGCTTCAGCGCTCCTGGCTGGCTCCATCCCTCCTATCACGGGAGCCGAGCGCCAGGCGGAGTCTCGCACTGAGTGACTCCAAGAGGCAGCAGTTGCTGGTCTTCGCCCCCATCACCCCCAGCGGCAACAGGGGGCGGAGCCAGGGGGGAGACGCACTAGCCCAAGCAGCAGTCGCCGCAGCCGCTGCAGCACATAATAAATATGCGGCCAGGGCGGCAGGAGCGCGGCGCCCCCCCCCTGGAAGCCGGCGGCCGGCGCCCTGAGCGATCGCTCCGGTCGCACAGGTCAAAGGCCGGCCATGCATAGTAAACATTATCACAAGTACCCATTGACAAATATATATTTAATCATCGTACATAATTGGTTCTAAACAATTTCCAAGCATTTACTATTGCTTTTAATTAGCTAAAATACTTATTTGGTGTTGTTTATATAGGATTTATCATTTTCTAAAACTCTAAATTTGTTGTTCTTGGTTAAGTATATCAAGCCTGAGTACCCCCTGGAACCATCAGAAGTACCCCCCTGGGGTACGTGTACCACATGTTGAGAACCTAGGCACTAGCAGACACTTATTGTCTTTTTGTTGTCTTGCAGCTTCTCTGAATGCCCTGACTCTGCTGGCACCAGACAAGAAGTCCTACGAAGGTGTCCAAGGTAGTAAAATCACTCTGGAATGCAAGTACACTTTAGATCCTAATGACAATGGAACTCTGGACATCGAGTGGTTTCTGGTGGCAGCTGATTCCCAACAAGCGGATCAGATGGTATGTACTTTACAATAAATACTGTATCTGTTAAGGCAGCCATACATCAAGCGACATGGCTGCCGATTGACCATCCCATTCGATAGAGTATAGAATGTGTGCCACCAAGAGCAGGCCCGATCGACAATGGCACCAATTTTGGTCCGAAATTTATAGCATGTATTGATCAGACATACTGCAAGATGCTGGGCCGACATACTCAGTCGGCTGCGTGGCGGTAATGGCGTGCAATATTAGGATGAGTGACAAATGTGACGGAACCCCCGGGGATGTCGTCGTGCCCTGTGCGTGCCTACTTTACGTATCTGTGTCTGCCGCTGGCTTGGTCCTCAGTCCACATACATGTGCCCTTCGTGATTGCCGTTGTATACGTGGGCACATGAAGAGCTTACCGATATGGTGGCAACCACGTGTTGGGGGGGGGGGGGGGGGCCTCATATATTAGTACTGGTTAAGGGCCCATTCACACTAGCAATCGCAAAAACCATTCACACTAGCAATCGCAAAAACCACGATTAAAGGGGTAAAAATCACTGTACACTCGTGATTCTAGAGCGATCGTGATACAGTGCTTAAAAAGCACTAAATCACGATCGCACTAGAATCGCGGTAAAATGCTACATTCACCGCATTTGCAATTGCCTCTAATTGCGAATTGCCAACAATTGGTGACAATCGCGGCAGTGAGATCACTGCCATTAAGTTAGTATTGCGACTGCGCTTTGGCGATTTAGCGGGAATCGCCCGCTAATCGCACCACTGTGAATGGGCCCTAAAGAGTGCTTGAGGTGTAAATGACAGAACCTGTTATGACAAGGTCTGTCTATATGATGAAGAATTGGGGGGAGGGGTCATGGGGTTTATGGCTGTATGTGGTGATCGCTGCAAACCCCGACCCCGCCAAAACACTAGAGGCACAGGGGGGCATAGAGGAGGTACAGGAGACAGATGGCGCAGAGTTGGGACGGGGGGACGACAACACTGAGGCAGGGGTCACACTTGCAGGGCCGTTTTCCCCTGTGTTTCCCAGGTTTCCATCGGGTTTTGCGGTCGCGTCTAACGCGTGCGTTTCTGCGTTTATGCGTTTGCATGGCATGTACTGCCATGCAACGTGCGGGAAAAAGCAGAAAACTGTGCGTTTAGAAAACGCTGAAAAAAACGCAAACGAATGTGGTACAGCGTTTCCTGCGCTAGGCTATTCATTTCAATAGCCTCTAAAATCGCGCGCGTTTTGCCGTTCGCGGCAAAACGCGCAAAAACGCATGTAGTGTGTTCCCTGCCTGAAGGCACAAGGTAAAAGCGACACAGAGGGGGACACTACAGGCACAGGGGGCATAAAGGAGGTACAGAAGACTGGGAACTACTATTGTGTAAAAAAAAAAAAAAAAGATTCATTACTTTTCGCTTCAGTTCCTCTTTAATATATTGTTCATTGAAAAAGATACAAGCATCGGATTGAAATGTATTCTGAATGTATGTGGTGTCGGCTGCTGTGAGAGAATTGGTCGTACTCCTGCAGGCATGTTGGGTCTCTCTGGTGTTGGGAGAGCTGTCAGCAGACAGGATGAGCAGCTCACAACAAGCTTCATACAGGCACTTCTCTTCTGTCACATCAGGAACATTTGTATATCAAACTTCCTGAAATGGACAGTGAACTTTAGCCTGCTATGAAGACTATAAATCTGTCTGCTGTGGCAGTGATGGTAATCCTGCCATGGCTATAACTGCATGTTTACTCAGCTTGTCACTGCACTGTGGAAAGTCACACTGTGGCTGGCGATAGGGCGAAAGGTGGCAATTACTGAATACATGTGTCTGGCTGATTTATTAATACAGGTGCATGGCTCCCTAGAGATTAAGGGGAGGGGCTGCTCAGGGCAATGAAACCTATTTCAGCTGCTTATTTAAAGGAGAAGTGACTGGTTACTCTTAAAGGGGAACTGAAGTAAGAGGTATACGGAGGCTGACATATTTATTTCCTTTTAATCAATACCAGTTGCCTGGCAGCCCTGCTGGTCTATTTATCTGCAATAGTATCTGAATAACACCAGAAACAAGCATGCAGCTAGTCTTGTCAGATCTGACATTAATGTGAGAAACACCTGATCTACTGCATGCTTGTTCAGGGGCTATGGCTAATAGTATTAGAGGCAGAGGATCAGCAGGGCTGCCAGGCAACTGGTATTGCTTAAAAGGAAATAAACATGGCAGCCTCCATATACCTCTCTTCAGTTCCCCTTTAAAGGATCCCTGAGGTGAGAGGAACATGGAAGCTGACATATTTATTTCCTTTTAAACAGTACTAGTTGCCTGGCAGCCCTGCTGGTCTATTTGGCTGCAGTAGTGTCTGAAGCACACCAGAAACAAGCATGCAGCTTATCTTGCCAGATCTGACAATATTGTCAAATGCCTGATCTGCTGCATGCTTGTGCAGTGTCTATGGCTAACAGTATTAGAGAATCAGCAGGATAACCAGGCAACTGGTACTGCTTAAAATAAATATGGTCTCAGGTTCATTTAAAGCTCTTTAGATTTTGTGAAGGAGTAAGGGGTGCGCTGAGTAAATGGTAATGTACATTACAGATATTTTTACTATGCACTTAACCATTCTTAGTTGAACTTTTCCCACCTAGTGTTCCCATCTAATACCTAATACTACCCCCTCCTTTCAATAACCCTGCCCCCCCCAAATACGTCTGCAGTAGCCAGACCTCTGCATTCAGACATCCTGGGTTAGGGATTACGGGTTTTTTTTTTTTTTTTTAGTTCCTTGATGCGCTCTGTAGAACAAATGCAAAACTGTGTGTCTGTGCATGCGTAGGCAGACGCAAGTACTGCTATTCTACAAAGGAGTTTTTCGTTTTAGTCTGGAATAATACAGTATAATGTTAATCCATGTTGGCAGGAGCTGGTCGTATTCAGAAGCTGCAACCTCTGGGCACTCCAGTCTCCTCCCATTTCCCCAAAAACATAAAAGTGCATTTTTTTTTTTATCCCAAAGTTGGCCTTAGAATATGCTATGGACACGCCACCATGACTTTAGTAAATATTACATTGTGAGCTCCTCCAGGGGACAGCTAGTGACATGACTATGTAAAGCATTGAGGAAGGTGTCAGTACTGTAGAAATATATACATTAACTGAGGGCAATAAACCAGGTAAATTCCTAGTTCCCCATAATAAATCATTTCCCCTCTGGAGCCGCTGGTTCCCTGTTCTGCGTACAGCCCTGTGGCTGGTGTTGGCGCACGGTCTGTCTTGCACTCGTCGTAGGAATGCCTGGCACACACTCTGCGTGCACACAGGGCCACGCCTACAGGAAGGCTCTCCCACTGGTCAACATTCTCCCACATCTCAATCACCTTTCCATAAAATAAAGTGCTTGCCACCCACGTGCTGCTATAGTGTAACATAACCGCAGTAAACTTGTGATATGAAATGGATATGTTTGCCTCCTAGTGCTATAATTCTTTTGTGCTGAAACACAATATACGGTACATACGCTGGTGTGTGTTCAGGATTTGTGCTGCCCTAGGCTCTTGTGAATGGTGACACCTTGTGTTATAGGCTTTACTCCACTTACACAGGAATGTTGTCAGGTGCCTTGTTCAAGAAACGGACTTGCTAGATTTCAAACCTGGGCTACTTTTGTGAAATTCGCTGCTTCTGTGCTATTGTAGCTCAAATACAGGCACATATGCCAGGGGACTCAGTGGCAGAAAGGCCCGCTGCTAGGGGTAAAGATCCCCAAATCTATGCTGGGCTGTCCCAGATGTCAGGTGCCGATCTCCCCCTTCCCTCCAACGTAGCACAGCAAGCGGCACTACTCAACTTTTCCAGTCACTTGATCTCTGGTACCCTGACCAGACGTCCCATTTTACCTGGGATACATTCCAGGTTCAGGGTCCCCTGTCCCAGGCTGCAATGTGTCCCAAGTTATGTCCCACTTTTGGCTGCTGGGTGTCCCAGCCGTTCGACTCTGTGGCTGCATGAGGTAATGTTTGCCTCATTTACCATTTGTGGAGTCGGCGTAATCATTTTCTGCTGCATTTCATGTGTCAGAGGTAACGGTAGTTGCAATTCATGTGCCAGAGATAACGGTTGCTGCAGTTATTACTTGATGGTCATAGAGACTGCATTGGCTACTTTGGAGTTATTTTTGCAGCATTTGGCATTTTGGGGACTCATGGTTATTAAATGGTATGCTAATCAGCAGCTTCTGCAGGTTTCACAATCTATTCCCACCATAGTCATAGTCTGTTTTACGATATTATTATATATTTATGTAGCACTGACATCTAAGGCAGCACTTTGCAGAGAGTGTAGTCATGTCCTTGGCGGAGCTCACAATCTCTAATCCTGGCCATAGTGAAAGTCTATTGTCCCACCAGATCATTATTACCGTATGTTTTTATGTAGCACTTGCATCTTTTGCAGAACTTTACAGAGTACATAATCATGTCATGGACTGACATCCATGATGCAAAACCCCTATTTCACCACATCATTGTGGGAACAATGCTTTTTCTTATGTGGTTGGGGAACATTGCCTAATTACCTTTAGTTTGCTTTTGTTCTGGCCCACTGCCTCAGTTACATTACAGTTCGCTCCGCCCACACCATGTCAATTACATGCCCATTTTCCACCATAGTCATGGACACGCCCATTTTTTTGGCACAGAACTAGCACCCCCCTTCTGTCCCAGGTTTAGCCAAGAAAAATCTGGAGACTCATGACTTCTTCTGTACCAGGCTTTTCCCCCAGTGTCTGAGAATCACTAGCCCAGGGAATACTTTTTTGGGGGACCACTGGGCTACCAGGGAATACTATTGGGGGTTTGGGGGCCACTAAAGACCCATACCCCTGCTCCATTTTTTGAATTTGCTATTTTGTTGAGCGATGAGGGATCATTTCTATGATTTCACTACATGGGTACAGGCGCGGGATTATGCAACAGACGCTTGGTGAGATTCCCGACAACGCCACGCAAAGTACAGTGACCGCTTGGCTTCCTATTCGCGCCCATCATGTGTTGTGTGTGCCCGCAGGAGGATGGATCAGGGAATGCTCGTCGAGGGACGTCACTGAGATCCCTCTTCCTGGGTAGCCAGGTGAGTATTCAGCTTAAAGTGAACCTCCAGACTAAAAATCTACTCAGCAGCACCGAAAAGGCTTGGAGTTTCTTTAACAGTTTCACAACATCAGAACTTTGTTTTTCTTACCCAAGCCTAATTTTGCTGCATAGGCCTAGTGCACACCAGAGCAGTTCGGTTGCAGTTTTAGGAACGCTTGCGGCTGAGGAAACGCTTGGGTAATGTATTTCAATGGGCTGGTGCACACCAGAGCGGGTCGGTTTTAGCTGAAACGCAAACTCCCGGGCTGCAGCATTTTTTGGATTTCGGAGGCGTTTCTGCCTCCAATGTTAAGTATAGGAAAAACGCAAAACGCTTGATAAAACGCCAGATCAGAGCGGTTTTCCAGGAGTTTTTGTTACAGTAGCTGTTCAGTAACAATATCTGTAATCTGCTACACAAAAACGCTTCACTTTAAGTAAAAAACGCTACACAAAACCGCAAACCGCTTCATAAGAAAAACGCTTCGAAAACCGCTAGTGTTTTGCGGATCTGCTAACGGTTTTTGGTGTGCACTAGGCCTCTGACAAAATCGTGTGCAAGTGATTAGGGAAGCTGGCTGGTATCTTACTTTATTGGCAGCTAAACTGCCATTCAGGAAATGTTGTTGAAAACAAAACCCTGAGAATCCCCTATGAGGAGATGGACTAGCCCAAAACCTGTCGGTTCTCTCAGATTTTAACTGCCTACTTTTTGTGATAGTGGTCCTTTAAGTAACCAGGGAATATGAGGTTATAGGGGGGGCCACTAGACGACCAGGAAATACTATGGGGGGAAAACTAGACGACCGGAGGGACTGCCAGGCCCATTTTTTTTTGGCATGGAGTGCTGCTAGAGTGCCTAAAGGTGGCCTGGATCTTTCAGGACACTAGCAACGCCCCTGGTGACAGAGCTGGTTTGTAGATAAGTCACTATTGGGAGGCAGCTTTCTATGACCCGCCCCTTGCAGTACATTGACAGGACTAGAAATAGCTATAGATGCTACCAGTGCTCTTTTGTGAGGAGCCACTTTTCTGACCGTAAAAGCAATCCTTAAGTGAAAATAAGCTGAGATATACTATTGCATCTATATTCTTAACTAGGAATTTTATGTTACCATACAGTCTTATTTTGTGCACTGGGCTTTAGCCATAGTCACTGCACAAACATGCAGTTCAGGTGCTCTGACAGAAGTCTGACTCTATCAGCTGCATGCTTGTTTCAGGTGTGGGATTCAGACACTACTGCAGCCAGAGAAATCTGCAGAATGCCAGGCAATGTGCATTGTTTAAAAGGAAATAAAATATTGCAGCCTCTCTATCCCTCTCACTTCAGCTTTGCTTTGATGAAACGTGAACCCGATGAGAGAGTGATATGGAGGCTGCCATATTTGTTTCCTTTTTAACAATACCAGTTGCATGGCAGCCCTGCTGGTCTATTTGGCTGCAGTAGTGTCTGAATAACACCAGAAACAAGCTTGCAGCTAAACTTTCAGATCTGAAAAACACCTGATCTGCTGCATGCTTGTTCAGGGTCTATGGCTGAAAGTATTAGAGGCAGAGGATCAGCAGGATAGCCAGGCAACTGGTATCGCTTAAGGAGTCTGAAGTGACAAAAATTGCATGTTTTTATTTCAGAATGCTCTTCAGCCTTGAGAGCAAAGATAATTTGCTGCATCCCCACGGCTGTATGAGGTCTTTATTCCCCCCCCCCCAAATCCCTGGGCAAAATACTACGGCTTTCAATGTTGCAGATTTTGCTGCCCGGGGGAGGCAGAGCTTTGTGCTGTAGCTCTGCCTTCAGTCCATTCAATCACCTCTGATCTCTGCCTCTCCCCGCCTCTGTCAGTGAAAGAAGACTGAGAGGTTCTTTGATCGGCGGTGATTGAATGAACTGAAGGCAGAGCTACAGCGCAAAGCTCTGCCTTCCCCGGGCAGCAAAATTCTGTGCTATGAAAGTCGTAGAATTTTGCCCTGGCATTTGGGGGGGAGGGGGGATAAAGACCTTGCGCGGCCGCAGGGATGCGGCGAATCATTTCTGCTCTTAGGGAAGAAGCATTCTGAAATAAAAACAGGTAATTTTTGTCACTTCCGACTTTCATCAAAAGGAAATAAATATGGCAGCCTCCATAAAACTCTCATCTCTGATTCACTTTAAACCTGTAGAGTTGTGCTCTATAATGATATCTCAGATTGTGGCACAGCTGCAGTGTCTCCTGGATAGGACATGATGATGATTTGAAGCCGGTCTATAATGCCTGGTACACACCATGCAATTCCCATCAGACAGACAGGTCAAAACAATTTCCGACAGGTCCAATCTGATTTCTAATCGTTTTTCTGATTGATTTTCCGATCACTTCTGTACAAGATCGATCAGAAAAACAATGGGTAATCCATATTGGATCTGTCCAAATGTTGTTTTGACCTGTCTGATGGGAAATTGCATGGTGGCTACCGGGCATAACAAAGCGTGTGCTATAGAGAGAATGTGGTGATCTTAAAACATGCATTTATTTCAGTAATCCTTCATAGTGTGATCAGGGGAGTTCAGGGATGGCTCTGCTGATATTTACTATAGTAACACATGTGAGTCATAAGCTGGCCTTGTATTCCCAGCTGAATTCTGCTGCTCCTCCTCAAGGCCTGTCCCCCATCCACCCTGGCATGTTTTATATCTGGTTACATTTATGTACACTGCATTGTCCATAGCAGCTGCTCTACAATAGATAAACCCAACAAATAAGATGCCAACAATTAGGTGCACCTGAACTCCTGCACAGGACAGAAGGAAAACGGAGAAATGCACCCTGTAGGTATTTAAAAAGTTTAGCCTGTCCAATCCCCCCTCAACTGTGACTAATCACTGCTGTAATTTGATCTTTCGGCTGTGTCACCTACCTGCCTCGCCAGAGCAGCTAATTGGTAAATACATGTTAACCCTATGTCTACTTCCATGAAAGCAGGAAGTGGACACACTACAGGATTTGTATCAGCTGTGACAAAAATCTATGCTGTTGCGTATATTTTAGAGAGGAAGTGCCGAGTTCAGGTCCTCTGGAGGACCTTCAACTTTTTTTTTTTTTTTGTAAGTGGAACTAAACTCAGAACTTCTTCTCTGCTGTAAAGGATTAGCTACGGCATGATAATCTTTATGGGGGGGGGGGGGGGGGGGAGACAAAGTAAGTTTTGAATTAGAAAAGTGTCAAAATGTGTCCCATGTTTTACTGCCTGTATTCTCCATTCAAGAGATCCTCTTAATTTTTTTTTTTATATTACCAACTTCTTATCTGGTAAACCAGTAATAAGGATGCTAACCAGGCAATCCAAAAGTTAAAATTGCATACTTGTCGTTTAAATGATCCGTCCCCAATTTACCTGATTCTTATTTGATACACACTAAGGCCCCGTTCACACTGCACGCGTTTCCAGCCGCGTTTTGGAAACGCGTGCAGGTGGCCGACACGCACGACATCAGACATTGCATAGAGTGCAATGTCTGATGTTCACACTGCATGCGTTCCGGACCTGTGCGGTCCGGGAACGCATGCTGCACGCATTTTTTGTAAAAACGCATGGCTGTCCCATTCACTTTTCAGTGATGGGATCAGCCACGCAACGCACACAAACGCAGATGGCTTGCGTTCCGCGTGCCCGTCCGCGTTTGTGATGTGATTTGGTACACAAGAAGTTGCAGGGCATGCTGGGTTGTCCTTTTTTGCTTTTCTGCTTCCCCTCAGACATAATGCAGCCTGATTGGCTGAGGCCTCTTTCCCTCCTGGTTTCCCCTCCCTCACCTCTGTTCCTCTCTGGCCATATTTCTCATGCTGAGACGATGCACTTTCTATAGTGGAGGGCGGGCAATGCATACACAATCAGGCAGAGCAGAGTAAGGGAGGAAATTACATCAGGATTGGCTTCAATCTTTTTTCTGAGGTAGTATCGCTGACCGCTCCTCTATAATCAGGAGCAGGAATATGTCTTGTATGGAGATGGGAGGGAGCCGCCATGCAGAGTATCAGGTGAGTGTTGTCAGCTGTAGGACAGTAATGACCGCGCAGTGATTTTCTGGCGTGTCCTGTCACCTTTGTCCCTGGCAGACCTTGGTCAGCAGTGCTACCTGGCTCCCTAATGGCATTTGCTGAATGTTAACCTTTAAAGGAGAAATCAATATTTCTTTAGGATAGGGTTCACAGTGGGCGTTGCCTTCCTGTAAAAGCAGGAGTGGATAGTTATCAGTGTGTTGCGTCACCAATATTGATGCATGTGCTCAGTAAAACATATGCAGTGACTGAATAAAGTGCTGCCTTTGGGTCAGGACACTATCTCCATGGAGTTTGTATTTTCTCTCATGTTTCCATCGGCTCCCTCTCCCTCTCTCTCTCTCCCTCTCCCTCTCCCTCTCCCTCTCCCTCTCCCTCCCTCCAAGCATGCAAACAGTAATTTACCCTCTGTACCCGATACACCTGTTCATAACCAGCTGAAACACAAAGTAATAAAAGCAACTGAACTGTCAAAAATGGAGGATCTTGTGGGCATTGTTTCAAAGTACTGTATTTTTCGGACTACAAGATTCACTTTTTTCCCCCAAAAGTGGGGGGGAAAAGTCACGGCGTCTTAGTCCAAATGCAGGGAGTTCCTGACTTGTGAATGCTGCCAATAGGAACCTCCAATCCGCCGCACTGTCGGGGACTCCCTGTACTGTGCACATGCAGAGGAGGACACTGGGACACAAAGGGGCATAGAGGACACAAAGGGGCATAAAGGATGGCGCATGGGGGACAGAGGACGACGCAGGGGAGACACAAGAGGTACAAAGTGGACATAATCCACAAGATGCCCCTTCACCATGGATGCACCAGGTTTAGTATATATATTTATATATTTTCCTTTTTTTTTTTTTTTTTCTCTAAACCTAGGAGCGTCTTATAGTCTGAGAAATATGGTATATTCTAAGCAAAAGAAACTGTTCAAATTTGAATTCTAATAACTTGTATAAGATCTTGAAGTTTTTTATAAATGATTTTTATGGTTTTGTGTTTAAACAGATCATTAATTACCATATGGACCAGGTGTACCAGCACAGCGGTTCCCTGAATAACCGCGTGCACTTTGCATCTCCTGACCCCAGGAATGGCGACGCCTCCATAGAGATCGTACAGCTGCAGGCATCTGACACTGGAACCTACCAATGCAAAGTGAAGAAGCTTCCTGGCTCTGGAAACATGAAAATACCCCTCACAGTGTACAGTAAGTCTGAGCAGCTGTCAGGAGCACAAGGGAGGGATGTGGAGTCGGTGCAAAAATAATCCAACTCAAATTCCTCAGTTTATGAAACCACCGACTCCAGGTACCCAACATTGTTCCGACTACGCAGCCCCTGCACGACTATGGTGTGGGTACAAAAATCATCCGACTCAAATTCCTCAGCTTATGAGACCTCCGACTCCAGGTACTCAAAAATTGCTCTGACTCCACAACCCTGATATAAGGAAGGGGTTATTCCATATGCACAGTGCAATACCCAGAATCCTCAGAGCACTACCCACCAGCCAAATAAATATAGTACTAGTGTGTCTAATCCAGAGTCTGAGGTTTGGTATGCACCAGCTGATGCATCTGGGCAATCATCCCCAGTCGATTTTTCCCTTTAGTGATTGGTGCAAATTTTTGAAATGCCTAAATCCTGTTACACACCTTCAACTTTGATTGGCCTATCACTGACCAATTTTACCACCTCCCTGTAGTATAAGTGCCAACAGATATTGAATACTATGAACAGATTGTGTAGAAAAACTCTTACTACATGGAGGAGGAAAAATTGGTCAGTGATTGGCCAGTCAAAATGAAGGTGTGCACCAGGCTTTATAAGTTTTGACAAGTTTCTGCAGATTCCTGTATATACTGTATTGAGTTTTTGACTTGTTCAGTCACACAGCATGTGCGCAGTCCATGTTTACCTGCATGTCTGATCACTCATGAGCCAGTAGTAATAATCAATTGTTTTCTCTGAGAAGTCTGTAGCAGAAGCCTTTGACTTCTTCGGTGCAGCTGTAGCGTTTATAGTGTTGACTAGCTGATAAAGCAAGATATTTGGCTGCTTGGTATAGGCAACAAGCACAAATACTACCCAGACGAATGCCCCCATTGTAGTCTGCAGAGCATGTTTTTTTTTTTTGTTTGTTTTGTTTTTTAAAGGGCAACTGACATGTGACATGATGATCTAGACATACAGTGGAGGAAATAATTATTTGACCCCTCACTGATTTTGTAAGTTTGTCCAATGACAAAGAAATGAAAAGTCTCAGAACAGTATCATTTCAATGGTAGGTTTATTTTAACAGTGGCAGATAGCACATCAAAAGGAAAATCGAAAAAAATAACCTTAAATAAAAGATAGCAACTGATTTGCATTTCATTGAGTGAAATAAGTTTTTGAACCCTCTAACAATAAAAGGCTTAATACTTAGTGGAAAAACCCTTGTTTGCAAGCACAGAGGTCAAACGTTTCTTGTAATTGATGACCAAGTTTGCACACATTTTAGGAGGAATGTTGGTCCACTCCTCTTTGCAGATCAACTCTAAATCCCTAAGGTTTCGAGGCTGTCTCTGTGCAACTCTGAGCTTGAGCTCCCTCCATACGTTTTCTATTGGATTAAGGTCCGGAGACTGACTAGGCCACTCCATGACCTTAATGTGCTTCTTCTTGAGCCACTCCTTTGTTGCCTTTGCTGTATGTTTTGGGTCATTGTCGTGCTGGAACACCCATCCACGACCCATTTTCAGTTTCCTGGGAGAGGGAAGGTGGTTGTCGTTCAGGATTTCACGATACATGGCTCCGTCCATTTTCCCGTTAATGCAATGAAGTTGTCCTGTGCCCTTAGCAGAAAAACACCCCCAAAGCAAAATGTTTCCACCCCCATGCTTGACAGTGGGGACGGTGTTTTGGGGGTCATAGGCAGCATTTTTCTTCCTCCAAACACAGCGAGTTGAGTTAATGCCAAAGAGCTCTATTTTGGTCTCATCAGACCACAGCACCTTCTCCCAGTCACTCACAGAATCATTCAGGTGTTCATTGGCAAACTTCAGACGGGCCTGCACATGTGCCTTCTTGAGCAGGGGGACCTTGCGAGCCCTGCAGGATTTTAATCCATTGCGGTGTAATGTGTTTCCAATGGTTTTCTTGGTGACTGTGGTCCCTGCTAATTTGAAGTCATTCACTAACTCCTCCCGTGTAGTTCTAGGATGCTTTTTCACCTTTCTCAGAACCATTGACACCCCACGCGGTGAGATCTTGCGTGGAGCCCCAGAGCGAGGTAGATTGATGGTCATTTTGTGCTCCTTCCATTTTCGAACAATCGCACCAACAGTTGTCACCTTCTCTCCCAGCTTCTTGCTAATGGTTTTGTAGCCCATTCCAGCCTTGTGCAGGTCTACAATTTTGTCTCTGACATCCTTGGACAGCTCTTTGGTCTTTCCCATGCTGGAGAGTTTGGAGTCTGCTTTATTGATTGATTCTGTGGACAGGTGTCTTTTATACAGGTGACTAGTTAAGACAGGTGTCCTTAATGAGGGTGACTAATTGAGTAGAAGTGTCTAACCACTCTGTGGGAGCCAGAACTCTCAATGGTTGGTAGGGGTTCAAAAACTTATTTCACTCAATGAAATGCAAATCAGTTGCTATCTTTTATTTAAGGTTATTTTTTCGATTTTCCTTTTGATGTGCTATCTGCCACTGTTAAAATAAACCTACCATTGAAATTATACTGTTCTGAGACTTTTCATTTTTTTGTCATTGGACAAACTTACAAAATCAGTGAGGGGTCAAATAATTATTTCCTCCACTGTATGTACAGTGCCTAGCACACAAATAACTAAGCTGTTAGATAAAGAGATAAAAAAGCTTTAATAATTTTATAGATTTGAGCTCTAGCATACTTCAATGAAGGTGTCATTGAGCAGAGACAATGAAAAACTAGATTTAATTATAAAAGAACTGTGGGATATCTAAAAAAAAAGTCATTTTTTAGGAGGAGGATAGATGCAATTGATTTTCTCATCAGTTCATTTTCACCTCGGAAGTCCTTTAAAGAAAGCTCAGGTGAGAGGGATATAGCGACAGCTTTGTGAAATTCCCTCCCACACCTGCGTTCCTCTCTGGCCAATAAATTTCTTATGCTGAGACAATGCACCTTCTATAGTGAAGGGTGGGCAAGGCATACACAATCAGGCAGAGGAGAGTAAGGGAGGAAATGACATCAGGATTGGCTTCAAAATAGCCACAGTTAAAATGGGAAACGGTAAGAAGGATTTTCTTTTTTAATGTAGAAAAATAACTAAAATGAAAACCTGGACAGTGCAATACACAGGGGCGTTGCTAGCCCCAAAGATCGGTGGCACGTGCCTCGGATCTATTCTAGGGTGCCCCAGATGTCCCCTAGGCAGAGTCAGCTGTGGTTCCTCAATGGCAGGCATGCTGGGAGCTGTGGTGCATCAATCAGAGGTATGCTGGGTGCTGTGCTGCCTCTATGTAGGCATACTGGGTGCTGTGGTGACACTCTGGATGCTATGATGCCTTTATGTGGGCATGCAGGGAGCTGTGGTTCTTCTATGGGGCATGCTGGGAGTTGTGGTGCCTCAATGGGAGGGCTGTGGGAGCATGGGAGGGGGTTCACTAGAAGGTCAGGGAATGCTATGGCTTCCAGTCAACCTGGCAGCAAGTCAGCCCACCCAGCACAAAGTCAGACCAGCCAACACAGAAGCCAGGTAACTCTACCTAGAAGTGACACTGCCTATTTATGCGATATACTGCACTTTTTGTTTTTTTGTATTAATGGAGAGTGGGGTTCATCCAACATTTTGCTGGGCAGACCTGCTTAGACTGCTGTTAAGTTCAGGTAAGTTTGGCTCCACCCATGGCCACACCCACATTCTGGTACGTGGCCATACCCATTTTCCAGTTGGAGTGATCTCTGAGGATCCTAGCAACGCCCCTGGCAATACATATGTTATGTTAGAAGAGCAAGTATGTATCTACTTATATATGTTGGGTTTTTTTTTCTGAGATGGCTGACAGCTCCTCTTTAAAGAAATGTTGGTAGAAACCACATTTTTATTCTTACAGGTAAAATTTTAAGGAACAAGGAGGCTTGTAGTGAAGTTGACATGTGGGCCTTCGGTACAAGTTCTAATCAATCCATTTTGTTCACAGTTAAGCCAGGGCACACCAGGTGCTTCATTGATGGAAGGCCGGAGATTGGGAATGATCTCGCCCTGAAGTGTGCTGCCAAAGAGGGATCTGCACCGCTTACCTACTCCTGGCAGAAGATCAGCGACCTGGGGAAGCTCCCAGCTACAGCCACCGTTGGTATGGTTATATTGCATTGTTAGTTTGGTTGAAAAAAAATACATCTGTACAAGTCCAACCAGAATCAAGGCTGTGGAGTGGGTACAAAAATCATCCAACTCTGATGACTCTGTTTATGAAACCACCGACTCCGGATACCCAAAAATTGCTTTCTACTTCGACTCCACAGCCCTGATCAGAGTAATGGAAAAATAAACATTAGGTGATTAGATAAAGATCTCCCTTTTTAAAAAGCTAGTTTATACACATAGGAAGCATGTCCAGCAATTTCACTCCATTTTGGATAAATGGAAACTGGTCGATTTTCAGCCATTGATCGATCGGAAAGCGATTTTATCAATCGATTTACGGCCGATTTCGATTGATTTTGATGTATCTGACAGAATGGAAAATCTAGGTTGATCTGTTGCTGGCAGCAGATCGATGGCCCATAGAGTTGCATTGGATCGAATAGTCCACTAATGCATTTAGATCGATTTCCAATAGATTTCATTCGAATTCTATTGGAAATCTGTTCCTAGTGTGTGGCACACATCAGATAGATTCCTGTCAGATTCGACTTGACAGGCATCTGCCAGAAATCTATCTGATGGTCGAATCTGTTGCAAATCTATAAGTGTATGGCCACCTTAATGTGTAATGTTCTAATAGAGGTGATGTTTGTTGATCAGGATGGGTGTATGTTAAAGTAATGGAGACGGCATCTGTTACCACTGGCAACGGTTGTACGATACCTTAATTGTGGAAGTAGTATCATATCAGTTTTTCATACGATGCCAGTGTTGGCAGAACAGCCCATCTTACGCCACTTTTGTTCTAACTGTACCCCACCCCCCACCTATGCATTATGTATTTTTCTAATATTCTCTTCTGTTCTGTATAAGACTGTATGTACCAGTTGCTTTTTAGCTATAAGTTTATTGTATTATATGACCACTGGTCAATAAACATTTCTCTGGTTAAAAAAAAAAAGGAAACATTAGGTCTTCTCCTCCCTCAGGGCCAGTTCACATGGGCATTAAACCAGCATTAATCGCAACACTTGGCGTTCGTTGCTGAAGCACTGTCCATTCAACTGAATGTATGGGGGATTCTAAGAGTCTATACTGGCTTTTCCTGCCTGTGTAAAGGCCCTGCTTGATACCGTTGTCTCGTCCCGGTGTCTCGTTTTAGCGTCCAGGATTGGCTAAGCGTGGCACTTTCAATGTCTCCGTGCGGTGGTCAAACGTGGTGCGTCAAGTGAACGACCGAAACCATTGCTGAACTCTTCTCGTTTGCAGAGAAGCTTTTAGCATTGGCTAAGCGGTACATCTCTGAGTGCCCATGTGACTCTGCCCTAAATATAGGATGGGCTGGAGTTCTTGCCTGGACTTCACAGATCTCACTCACTTGTTTGTAAAAGTAAACAAGTACTTACTTATTTAGAAACACTTGACTTGTCAATCATTTTTTTTTTCTTTTTTTTATCTCTTCCATTTTCATAAAGTAGATGTTTTGCCGCATTTATTGAATTGGGGGGGAACTCTCCTTACTGTTCCTCTATAAAGTGGACCTGAACTCGCAACGTCCTTCTGCTCTTAAAGATAAGCAACAGCATAATAACCTTTAAAGAAAAAATGTCTTACAGCTGATACAAATCCTGCAATAAATCTGTGGTGTTTACTTCCTGCTTTCATGAAAGAAGACATAGGGTTAACATCCTGTGTTTAAAAAGTAGCTCTGTGCTATGGCTCCCAACTTGTGATTAGTCACAGATGTATTATATGACCACTTAACTGTTCAGGCTAAACTCTCTAAATACATACAGGGTGCATTTCTCTTTTCGAGCAGAGAGAAAATTCAGAGTTAAGGTCCACTTTAAAGGACTGCTGATCCTCTGTTGATTCAATCTTTTAATCTATTCTTGTTTGTTCTTGTCTTGTTTGTAAGGACCCATGTCCTTATATATTGTGTACTGGTTTTTTGTTTTGTGTGCGCAGATGTTGCTGACTTTGTTATACTTTGCTCTCCTTAGATCCAACGGGAGGAATTCTCACAGTGAAAAATGCCTCCAAGGAGTACAGCGGCACCTACAGATGTATCTCCCAAAACAGAGTTGGAAACGATGAATGCCTGCTCATCCTCAATGTAGAACCACGTGAGTAATGGATTTGCTTTATAGCGGTTGTGGAGGCAGGTCTGCTTGTTACCTAGGCAGACACTGACCCTGGGAAGAACCACTGAAGGCATAGCCGTTTGCAGGAGACTATTTCGTTTTCCAGGATACCCAATTTTACACTGGTTATCCTGGTTTCAGCATCACACACGCATACAATATGTAGATATTGCTGTATCATTGGTTTGTAACCCCGCCCTCCCAGTGATGTTCAGCCTAGGACTGTGCCGTCCAACATCACGAGCATGGAGGACCAATTTTTTTTTTCAGACTGATTTCAATAAATGAGGCTCTTGCTAGACCCCCCCCCCCCCAAGGAAAAAAAAACTGGCAGCAGTTTTCCACGAGATACACATCTGGCAGCTGCTTACTACAAAATACACATGATCTGGCAACCACTTCCCACAAAATACACATGATCTGGCAGCAGCTTCCCACAAAATGCACACAATCTGGCAGAGGCTTCTCAGCAAATGCACACAATCTGGCAGCCACTTCTCACAAAATACACATCATATGGCAGCAGCATTCTCCACCTGCCAAAAAATGGGCAGTGTTCCGCCGGTAATTTCATGACCTTACATCTGCCCTCCGATATCCATTCCCTCGTCAGGTACCTGAAAACGAAAAAAAATAAACTCACCTGACAGATAACTCCTCCAGCCTGATCTCCAGTCAGTTGTGCAGCAGCTCTGCCTGTAAATCTCCTGCCTCACACTGAGCCGCTAGTAATGAGTTGGAACTCAGGTGATGCGGTTGGAGTGTGTATCACTCCGCATCATCTTTCCGCTCATTTACAGCCAGCCCAGCTTTGGTTAAGATCACTCCACTGCCGCTCTGCCTTCCGGGACTTTGGGGTTGAGTCAGCGGCTGGTGGGACACAGCAGGAAGCCTGGCGGGCCGCCAGTTGGACACCGCTGCCTAGGATATTTAGTAATGCAGCCTTCTACCCCAGAACACTGGGAGACCAAGTGTTTCTGATCACCTCGAAACACTCAACAAAAATGTTCCGCAGTGATGCCTCTTGCCAGCAGTAGATGCTGCCACCTGTGATAAGTTTAAAGGAAACCTAAAGTGGCATTAAGGTGCCCAGTTGAACCTTTTGCCGACCGCTCCATGCCAATTGGCGTGACCGCGGCGGCAGCCCAGGACCGCACAATGCCAGTTGGCTTGAAGTCCTGTAGGCGTGTTTTGCAGGAGATCGTCCGCTAGGAGACTGTTAGACGGCGAAACCGCTGTCTATTTAAAATGTACAGCGCTGCGCTCTAAGCCAGCGCTGTACTAGGGGCAGCTGTGTCACTCGGCTGTCCCCTCTGGAGGCACATAAGTGATTGGCTGTCATAGGCTGATGCATATGACAGCTGATCGCTCTGATTAGCAAGAGGGAGGGAGTATTAAAACAAACAAAAAAAAAAATTCATTACAAATAAACAAATAAAAACACAAACATGCCGGCATGGATCAGAGCCCACCAACAGAAATCTCTGTTGGTGGGCAGAAGGGGGGGGGGGGGGAAATCAGTTGTGTGCTGAGTTGTACGGCCCTGCAGTGAGCCCTTAAAGCTGCTGTGGCCTAATATGTGTAAAAAAAAAACAAAAAAAAAAAAAACCCTGGTCACTGGGGGGGGGGGGGGGGGGTTAAAGCCTGTGGTCCTTAAGTGGTTAACTTGAGGCTTCTTCCAGCCCCTGTGACCGTCCTGATCCCTTGCAGTTGTTGCGCTGTTGTCTGTTCAACAGCTGTCACCTTTGCAAGCTGTGCGTACAGTAAATGACTGTAGAAGCGTAATCCTTTATCTGCAATATACATATTCACTGGTGGAAATCCGTTTCTCGTCTGTGTACATTGTAAGAGATCCTGAATATAAGCAGAAAGACTTGTTGAATTGTAATTTAATGGTTACTGTATGACAATGATCTGTTTTGGTTTCCTTAGCTGCAAACACCGCTGGGATCATTGCTGGAGCCATCATTGGGACCTTGCTGTTCCTTATTATTTTGGGACTATTGATCTTCTGCTGCTGTAGAAAGCAACAAGAGAAGAAATATGAGAAAGAAATTCAGCATGAAATCCGGTAAGAGACGCTGGTTCTACCTAGGGACACCGGGCCAAATTACTGACTGTGATCATCAGATATTACCTGACCTGTGTTAATAATAAGTCATCCACTGTTGGGTGGCAGCAGTTGGCTACCCTTGTCTGGGCCATACTACAAATCACATAATAGGGGTTACTGACATGTCCGTAACTTAAGATGCCGATACACTACTTGATTTACCATTGAGCGATTTGACTTTATTGGGTAATCAACTAAAGTGTGGTCGATCCCCTAGTGGCCCACACACTATAAGCGGGATCCTATGCAAGTCTCCTTCACTCTGAACGATGTGCCTTCATGCTCTGAATTTAAAAATCGATCCTGTGACATTCAAAAGCAAAAAACGGGAGTCTTCTGCTGCACTCCTCATAGTTATTCTGTAAGGAAGAGAACTCACAATAGCGTAATACTGTTCAATATGGAGCATGCAGTGAACAACCCACAGTGATGCTGCACACCCCGCTATACTGTATTCACTCACTGAGTAGTAGCTACCTCAGAAACCAGGTGGATCTAGCGTATAAACCAGTATAAGGCTTCTCTAGCTTTCTAGCATCGCTTCCAAAGTCCAATCAGACCCAACGTCCCCACTAATCTTCACAGCTTCAATTTTAATCCAATCTCAAAATATAAAACCAAATTGCACATAGTGTAATCCGATAAAACAGGGCTCTTTAACCTGCTCAAATCATATTGCACTTACAGAATGTCAGTATGGATTGGCACATATCATAAGGCTTTATCCTGGTCCACCCGGGCGCTGGCTCTGTGTGGAGGGCTGCGTCCCACTAACTCTTTGACCAGAGTTAGTTGATGTCACTGCGTTCGGACTCCTCTCTACGCGTTTCGTATAATGTACTCATCAGGGGCTGCAGAGTCAGCACACCTAATCCACTATACACGGCAGGAGGTTCTGGGGTGTCTGTAGGATGCATCAATCTAGAGAATCATGTGATCAACACATGATCTCTGCAGCCGTTCGTGTGACTAAACGTCACAGCCTTTTGTTGCAATAGAAGCGTAAAATCTCATGATCTAAGCAGAGGCTACCATGGCAGCTGACAGCGGTGGTTAGACAACATCTCCCTTTATGCCTCAAAATCATGTGAACAGTAGCCAATTTGCTTACGATCGACCAATCATTTTCCATCTTGCCCGATCCAGTAAATTGGTGGATTTGACCAGATATTGGCCAATTTCCATTGATCGAGAAGAATGGAATATAATCGGTTCTCTCCCGATCCAATAAAAGAATCGAATGCTCATTCGCATAGGAAAATCGAGCAATTTATGGGCACCATTGGAACTTTACATTCTTACCTTCTCCGGGTTTCTTCCGGGCACTCTGATTTCATCCGGCATTCAAAAAAAGAGTATAGATAAGTTGATTGGCTTCCCCCTAAATTGGTCCTAGACTACAATAGATGCATGACTCTGGTAGGGATTAGATTGTGAGCTCCTCTGAGGGGCAGTTAGAGGCAGGACTATATATACTCTGCACAGTGTTGCATTATATAAATACTAAATAATATTCATAAAGCATACATAAGCAAAATGAAAGCATTTCAGATTGACTTACCTGGGGTTTCCTGCAGCCCCTAGAAGCCCATTTGTCTCTTGCCACAGCTCCACTCTCTGCCAGTGTCCTGGTGTCCCCTCCATAGCCGCCGCCACCACCAGCATAGCCAGGTTGGAGGCTTCTGCGCATGTGTGTTCACGAGGCTGCACGCTCCTGTGGCCGGGAGTGTTCCGTGTAGGTGCAGAGGTACCGCCACAGGTCAAGTTGTCTTGCGGCTTCTGCACACGCGTGAGTGCCCGGATATGGCGCTCACGGTCCTGCCCACATAGCCGAGAGCATTCTGTTCTGGTGCAGTACTTTTGCACCTGCACAGAACGCTCCTGGCCACTGCGAGCTTGCGCCTGCACAGAAGCCGCTGACCTGCAGCAGTATTTCTGCCTCTGCACAGACTGCTCCCAGCCACAGGAGCGCAAGTGGTGCAGCCGCGTGGTCACGCATGCGCAGAAGCCACCGACCTGGCTGCTACGGAGAGCACCCCAGGACACTGGCAGAGAGCGGAGCTGCAGCGAGGGACACATAGGCTTCTAGGGGCTGCAGGAAGCCCCAGGTAAGTAAATCTGATTTTCCTTATATTTGGCTCAGGAATCCTTTATGAACAAACCTACAGTCCCTATCTTGTTCATTAATTGGGGACTGCCTGTATATATATTTCACTAACCTGGTCCAAGTCTGTAATGCCAGTTCTTGCTATGGCAACATCTATAGGATGGTTGATCCTCTGGCTCACATTGTATCATCCCTTCTTATACAGTGATGCTACTCCTGCCACGTACTTCACAGGGTCATGTGAGATCTCTGCTAATCTCCAGCCTGCTTATGGCTTAGTAGATCAGACAAGGTTCCTGCACTGCAAACAGCATTAATTCCTGCTTATTTTTACTTCTGCTCTGCAGTATGACTTTGTTTTATTATGGCACTTGGCTAATCTCGGGGAAAAATATAGCAGCTGCTGTAAGTCTCCATAGTCTGTGCTGCTCACATGAAAAGCTTGTCAGAGGCGAACTTCAGATTGATGATGGTACGCTACATACAGACTCTGTTACCGTCATCTGGAATGATTGATTGGTGGTCATTCTGGCTAACATGTTATACACGATCGCTGTACAGACATGCTGCTCGCCATAGCTGAGGAGAAAGGAAGGAAATGTGCAAGCAGTACCCTGTAGGAGGCAGAACATTTGAGAACATTAGCACTTGTTCATCAAGCAGTAGTCAGTTATGCATATGATAGATTTTCAGGCTTTACAAAACCAGTGGAAGGAAGACTGGAGCAAAAATGAAACAGGCAGTTAACCCTTTGCACACTTGCATGCAAATGTTCATACAAATGCATTCACAGGAATCAATCATCCAGGGACCACTGCTATCCCTACAGTGAAGTTAAAAGCCAGGGTCTTCGTTACAAAAGAATTCATTCCCTTGCGTAGTCACCTACACTGCGCAGAAGTATCCAGGTAATCGTAGGTGTCTTAACGCTGGCCCTGTAACATGCATAGTGCAGACATTGAAACATTCATTGCATCAAACCCATCTAAAGATTAGGAGCACATACTGTATAAGCAGATTTTTTGAGGCCAAAAAAGTGGCCCAAAAGTGCGGGTCTTGGCTTGTACTCGAGTCAGTCATTCGTGCACCCTCCACCGCAATGTGTAAAAAGACAAAATGCAGAGCAGCGCTAATGATCACGTGCCCCCTACTTGCCGCCATGCGTAGAGTAATCCGAGTGTCCCTCGATTGCTGCTATGCATAGAGTAATCCGCCTGCCCCCTCCCCCGCTTGCAGCTATGTTATATGTAGAGTACAGTAATCCGCAGGTTTTTCCTTCTCCGCCAGATTGGAGTGTATGGCCATCCTTTGAAGTATCCACCATGTCCCCTGGGTGTCAGGCTATGCGGCGTAAGTGGTTCTTCCCGATCCGGGCTGCGTTGGGATGCCTCTTCCTGTCTGATGCAGGCTTGTTGCTATGACGCTTGCAGTGGCAAGCATTTAAAAGCCACTAGAGGGTGTCATAGCAACAAGCCTGCGACAGACAGGAGGAGGCATCCCAGCGCGGACCGGTCAGAATCGCTCACGCCTCGCTGCAAATCCACTTGGTGGACATGATAAAGGCTGGCCACACACTACAGTCTGGAGGAGGGGTAATAAACCATTGAATTACCATACTCTTCACATAATGGCAAGCGGGGGAGGAGGGGCACTCGATCATTAGTGCAACTTACTGCCCCCCCCCCCCCCCCCACTACTTTGCATGCGCAGCCCGACAAAGCTAACTCCTGTATACGTTTACACAGCCGTGATCAGTCTGCGCAGGCTCAGTACGTAGTGTCGACAAATTGCGTCTGTACAGAGCGTTCCCTCTCAGCCACTTGAAAGCTTTGCTGGGCAGCACCCGCGCAGTAAGCCACGATCCACCCCATGTTTTGTTTCCACTAAGGTATCCTTTAATCACAGCAAGTTAGGGAGGTCTGTGGGGCACGAGGACCCACACTCTAGTTGACCTCTGTCACTACTAGTAGATGGGTTGTAAAGTTTGAAACTTGTAATGGTTTACACATATAGTATCTTAAAAAAGCTGCAGCCCCCATAATGTCAATAGATGTTACGAACACAAACATGATACAAAACAACGGCTAAATACTGTTATATCAGAATATCAAACTATTGAGAATAATTTTAAGAGACCTAAAGCTGGCCATACACTGGCCCGATTTGCGCCCGTTTCGACAGCAGATTCGATCACTGGGATAGAATCTGCTGCCAATCGTTTGTGCTAAACGCACCCGCCGATCGCGCCGTGCGGGAAATTACCGTCGATCGCCCGCGGATAGGGAGCACGTCGTTAGCGGCGGCCGATCCGATCAAGTATCGGTTACCTGACACTGGCTCCCGGGCATCTTCTCCGCACCGCTCTGTTCCTGCTTCCATCCCAGCGTACATGTACTTCCTGTGTCACTCCAGTGACCAGGAAGTTCATATAGAGGGCGCTCTATTTGAACTTCCTGTACACGGAGTGACACAGTGTACGCTGGGATGCGGTGCGGGATGCGGTGCAGCGTGGAGAAGAGGACCCGGAGCCAGCTTCAGGTAATGTATACGGGGGGGGGGGGGGGGGTAGGGCAGGCGGCAGGAGCAGCTCAACAGATTGTGATCTGTTTCAGCCTGAAACCGATTCACAATCTGTTTGCAGTAAAGGCAGCCATACGATCCCTCTCTGATCAGATTCGATCAGACAGGGATCTGTCAGTTGGTCGATCTAATGGCAAATCGACCAGTGTATGGCTACACCTTGTACCTTAACCACCCTGGCGTTCTATTAAGATCGCCAGGGCGGCTGCGGGAGGGTTTTTTTTAAATAAAAAAAAAAACTATTTCATGCAGCCAACTGAAAGTTGGCTGCATGAAAGCCCACTAGAGGGCGCTCTGGAGGCGTTCTTCCGATCGCCTCCGGCAGCCAGAAGTAACACGGAAGGCCGCAATGAGCGGCCTTCCGTGTTTTGCTTACTTCGTCGCCATGGCGACGAGCGGAGTGACGTCATGGACGTCAGCCGACGTCCTGACGTCAGCCGCCTCCGATCCAGCCCTTAGTGCTGGCCGGAACTATTTGTTCCGGCTGCGCAGGGCTCAGGCGGCTGGGGGGACCCTCTTTCGCCGCTGCTCGCGGCGGATCGTCAGAGTGGCGGCGATCGGGCAGCACACGCAACTGGCAAAGTGCCGGCTGCGTGTGCTTCTTTTTTATTTCAACAAAATCGGCCCAGCAGGGCCTGAGCGGCAGCCATCGGCGGTGATGGACGAGCTGAGCTCGTCCATACCGCTAAGATGGTTAGGTACAAGTACAAACAAGTCCAAGAAACAGATGGAAAGGAAAGTCACCATATTACTGGCAATATGAACATACCTTCATGTACTCTTCCTGAAGACAGGCTACGATGGCAGAACAAGTCTCGGGAATTATCAAACCAATCGCTTGTGGTGAGATGCCTGTGCTAAACTTTAAGTCTTGCAGCGCCCTGCCAGTGGCCAGATAGCGTAGCGTAGCCATTAGCCTTTGTTCTGGGGTAATGGCTTGGCGCATGTAGGCGTTTCGTTTCTGTATGTGTGGTCTTACAATTGTCAACAGCTTGTGAAAGGAAGCGTCAGACATCCGAAGATAATTGCGATAGTCCTCAGGTGAAGATAGCTTCAGCTCGCGCAGCAAGTTATCATGCGAGATATTTTCGCGATCCAAAAGCCAATCCTTTACCCAAAGTCGACACTTTGCTGCTGTACTACTCTCTGCTGCTCTCCGCTCCGCATCATCTATCAAAAGCAGAACGCAAGCTGCTGCTAGCAGTCTCTTCCTCCTTCTCATCCTAATCCGTTTCGAAACCATGCTGGAAACTGAAGAAAAACTGACGAGGACAAAGGCTGGAACTACCGTATACACCGTATATACTCGAGTATAAGCCGAGTTTTTGAGCCCAAAAAAGTGGCCCAAAAGTGGGGGTCTCGGCTTATACTCGAGCCAGATGCAGTTGTCTCCCCCACCGCATGCTTCCAGATGCAGATTCAGATGTATGCAGTGTCCCTCCCCGCATATCTTTTTTTTTTTTCCCCGTGTCCCCGCTTTGTGCTATTCTTCCCAATCTAGATGGCACAGTGCTGCCGTGTCTCCCCCCGCGTCCATTGAATGTCTCGGCATGTGCAGCGCGCTGTCTCTTGCCCCTTACCTGCCAGCTACTACCAGAGCAGAGCATAAAGAACAGATCTTTGTACCCCCGAGTGTCTCTCCATATGCAGCACCGATGTACGGTTCTAATTTACCGGGGTCCATGCTGCGAGGATTCTTCTTTAGCTGACGTCAGTAGCATTCACTCATTACTATCATGCCCTCTAGTGGCGCCTCTCATCACACACGCCACCGCAGGGCTGATAGCGTTGAGTGAATGCTACTGACGTCGGCTAAAGAAGAATCCTTGCAGCACGGACCCCGGTAAATTAGAACTGCACATTGCGCTGCATATGGAGGGACACTCGGGGGTACAAAGATCTATTCTTTATGCTCTGCTCTGGTGGCAGGTAAGGGGGAAGAGACAGCGCGCTGCACATGCCGAGACATTCAATGGACAAAGGGTGTTATGCTCAGCTCTGGTGGCAGAACGGGGGAGACACTGTGGCACTGTGCCATCTAAATCCGCAAGTAAAGTACAAAGTGGAGTCAAACTGCTCAGTGCACATGGGTGAACCTGGCAGCATGTGGCCATCTGGACTGACACATAATGGGCAAACAGCTCAGAGCACATGAGTGGGGTTACTCAGAGGGACACAGAGGTCTGCCATAGATATTGCCCAGCTCTGGCTGGGTATCCATCAAAAACCTGCTACCAAAATCTGGTTTAGAGGTTGACCACATCCATCAAAATCTGCTATGTACTCTGCTTATGGGGTGGCGCAAAGGTCTGTATTTCCTACCCTCGGCTTATACACGGATCAATCATATTTGTCCGTTTTTTATAGGTAAAAGTTGGGGTGTTGGCTTATACTAGGGTCAGCTTATACTCAAGTATATACGGTATGTCCACCATGCACACGCCAATGTCCTAACTTGAGGTGATGTGCCGGGATTTGTGTGTTTGTTTTTTCTTCGCCAAAAAAATGGAACAGACTTACCAGATCAACAATTCTGATTGGTCACTCTGAGCAACTGCTGTATTTCTGCAGCTACAGTAATTACAGTACTTAGTGACAAATGTAACATGATGAATAAATGTATAACAGATTGCAAGATACAAAATAAATAACATATCCAAGACACAAAAGGTTGAGAGAGCCCTGCCTTGTGAGCTTACAATCTAAAGGATATATACAATAGTATACAATATAAACAATCTAAAGAATATATACAGTACTGTTTTTTTATTACATATTTTTATTAAACATTACGGTACTGTATAAACAGTTAGAAGTAGTTTAAAACACATTAAAAGCACATTGAGGACAACCACAAAACATAGTTTATACTGTGGGTCCGAATCCAGAGCTGTCCAAAAGAAAATCATTTATTCACGTTTCACCATGTTTAACACTGGACTCGACTAACTAATAGTGGCCATTAACGGTACAATTCCACGGGTGATTTAGCCCATGCCCATTAACGTCCAAATTCCTGCTAACCAAACAAATCAATACGAAAAACTGATGGCTAGCAAGAATTCCGCTTTAAAGGCCATGGACTGTGAAATAGCTTTTGAGTCAGTGGTCCAGTTGCGCACACAGTGGAGAAACACTGCTCACCACACCGCCAGTCCAACAGAAGCAGGACCAAACTCCTCCATCCTTTCTAATGGTCCAGTTACTTTTGAGCCCCTGAAATGAAGGGTTGGTGTTTAAAAATAAATGCTTTAGTTGCCTCACATTTTTATTCAATTGTTTAATCGTTCATTATTCAATCCAATGCTTCATCCCATTGGATTAAAGATGAAAGTCTAAACTTCCACTGCATCTGAATTGTTTAATTGAAAGTGATCCTGTGCTGAAGCTCGGGATCAAAATAAGATACTTACCCGAAGAGAGGAAAGCCTCAATATCCTACTGAGGCTTCCCTCAGTGCTCCGATGTCCCCCATCGCTGAGCGTGGCTCCCCTCCACAGTGGTGCCATTCTCCTCCTCTGTTATGAGCGTGGCAGTGCAGTAGCGCAGAGTGGCTCATACACGAGTGGCTCCAGCTTACTGCGCAGGCGAGCTTGCACGGCTCAGATATGATTAGCGACGATGACTTCTCTCTAATCTTCCGCTGGGGGGGGGGGGGGGGGGGTCTTGCTTAGCGACAGGGGGACATCAGAGCACTGAGATGAGCCTCAATAGGATCCTGAGGCTTCCCTTTCATTCAGTAAGTATCTCAATTTGTACCCAAGCTTCGGCTTGGGTACACTTTATAATTTGTTGTGGTAATGTGCAGAGCCAACATTAGAGAAAATTGTCTGTCTAAATATTTGTGGACTTGACTGTATGTAAAAGTATGGTAATTGATGCATTATACCGGTGACTGTGCTGACCACCAACAAGCTGATGGCTATACTCCATTCCTCTTCTAACTACTTCTGCTCTGTCCTACAGAGAGGATGTCGCTCCACCTAAAAGCCGCACCTCCACAGCTCGAAGCTACATCGGAAGCAACCACTCCTCACTGGGATCCTTGTCTCCATCAAACATGGACGGCTATTCCAAAGCTCGCTACAACCAGGTACCGGGTGACGAGCAGGAGCGTCCGCCAAGCCAGATTCCAAGCCAGATTCCAAGCCAGAATGCCAGCTTCTCGGGACCCAAGGTAGCCGGTCCAAATCTTAGTAGAATGGGAGCTATTCCTGTCATGATCCCAGCACAGCACAAGGATGGCTCTATAGTGTGAGAGGGCATGGGGTTTCCTGTGTGGGCAGGGTGGCAGAGCATCCGCCAGACTTCTTATTGATTTTACTCCTCCCCTGCTCATTCCATAAAGGATCCGCCTCCTTCAGCTGGGGAACACCCCCGAGCACCCAGCTCTATAGCAGGTTCTGCACAGCAGCTACAATTCCACTTCCCTCACAGCCAAGTCCACGTTTCTGCTTTGGAAAACCCATCGTCGTTTTATCATCCACTGGAATTTTTTATTTTTTTTTTAATTGGGGTTTTGACACAAACTGAAGAGCAAAAAGGAAGTTGTCATGTCCCATATTTCAGCGTTCTCGCGGAAGGTACCAGTCAAGTATTAGGCACCTTGTATAGCTGTATAGTTTTTATCCTTTTTCATGAACTGTGAAGTTGGAGAAGCCGGTCTTTTTTGTAGGAAAGTCGCTGTTCGTGGCATATGCCCACGTGGCAGCATCAGGCATTGCTTCAGTCTATGTACGGTGTGTTTTATCTTTTATTTATTGTTTTTTGTTTATTACTAATGGTTAGTGCATACTATTATGTTGTAGCAAACTTCCTGGCATGGAACCTTCTTTAGATCAATTTTGAGTACTTTATATACTACTTGGCACATGCAGGTTGCTAACACTGAACACCAGTTGGCAACTGGTCTTGTAGATGGTTGCATTTCTTTCAACTAGGTTTTGCTCTTGAAACCGGAACAAGTGATTTCTGCCTTAGAGGTAACATGATGTAGAATAGAGCAACTGCTATTGGATGCTCATCTCTGATGACACTGTGTTCATACTAAGGGGTCAATTCACTAAAGAACGTTAATCTTAAAGTGTGCATATAGTGCACGTTAAGAGTACCAGCATTTACATTACGACTTGCGCAAATTGTGTAACTCTCTATATACATGCTTCACTTACGTTGCTTGAGTAACCTGGAAATGGCGCATTACATCCAAAGTAAGAAGGTCCTAGGTCTGGCTTTAGCCTCTGAAGACATGGGACACACAAAACAATTGTTAGGCAGGCCACTGCTGCCACGCTGCCCCACAGCCGCACCACAATGCATTGGTATGTCGTTTTTATCTTTATAAGTCTTTTTTTAAAGGGATACTGTAGGGGGATCGGGGGAAAATGAGTTGAAGCTACCTGGGGCTTCTAACAATCCCCCGCAGGCATCCTGTGCCCATGCAGCCACTCACCGATGCTCTGGCCCCGCCTCCGGTTTACTTCTGGAATTTCAGACTTTAAAGTCTAAAAACCACTGCGCTTGCGTTGCCGGGTACTCGCTCCCGCTGATGTCACCAGAAGAGTACTGTGCTGGCACAGACCATACTGGGCCTGCGCAGTATGCTCCTGGTACCATCAGCGGGAGTGAGGACACAGCAATGCAGGCGCAGTGGTTTTCAGACTTTAAAGTCTGAAATTCCAGAAGTGAACCGGTGGAGGGGCCGGAGCATCGGTGAGTGGCTACGCGGGCACAGGACGTCTGTGGGGCACCATTAGAAGCCCCAGGTACCTTCAACTCATTTTCCCCCGACCCCCTACAGTATCCCTTTAAGAATAGCCATTTGGAATCAAGCGTTTTTAAGCAGCAGGTAGTACCGGACCTAGAACTTTCTTTGGATATAGTCACACTGACTGACCAATAGGCCCTGAGCACAACCTGGTGCATACCCAGAGCAGGCTAATCTACCAGGAAACCTAGGCGGGTGCCTGGGGCATAGTGGAGGTCAAGGGGCCCACTTGCCACCTTCTCTGACCTCTCTCCCCTTCAGCTTAAAGGCCCACAAGGGGGTGCCAAATCCACGACCCTGCCTAGGGCCCATTACATCTTAAAGTGGACGTGAGCTCTTGCAAAGAACAGACTGAAAAGTGTTCATTCCACATAGAAATGCTGTAGAAATCAGCTGCACTGAGCTGTGTTAGTTTATTTAGTTACAGTTGTGTGTAATGAGTAGGCATGACTCACAGGCCTCAGCCTTGGCTGCCCTGGAAAGACAGATACTTTAACCCTTCCTTTGCTCCCTGAAATTTCATCCAGTAAATTTTCAGGACTTTTTGGGGGGATTTCTGTGCATTTTTCCCCTGATTGTTTTCATACTGTCCCTAATCTTTTAGAGTAGAGAGGAAGTTCTGAGCTCAGATCCACTTTAATCCGGTTACTCATCCGTCCCCACCCTGTCTGTGTTTGTCCACCATGTTTCCACAACAAAACACACTTGATCTGCACAGTTTGTATTGGCTAGCGGCTGTTGCCATAGAAAGGCAGACATCCACTTTTGAGCACGGCAACTGCCACGGACTGCTGTAGTGCACAGCGTACCTCTACTACACAGGGATGCTGTGTAGTAGCCTTATTCACAAGGGGGGAGGGGGGATGACTAAGGTATGATTTCAAGGGCAACCTAGTTGAAAAAAAGCATCCTGCAGCAGAGAATGTTTTCTATTTTTTCGCATTCTTTTCAGATCAAGGGTTTGTCGTAGACCAGCAGGGCACGTGTGAGATCACCTACTTTCATATGTAAACAAGTTAGCCACCATGTTGAGTGACCGTGGCCTGCAACAGCTGATTGCTGAACATTGCTTTACCCACGCTTCTCCAGGTCAGCTGGGGGCAGCTCTTTATGGCTCTATAGTCCTCTTCTGCCCACTTAATGGCATGGTGAAACCATGCCTAACCTTTCAGCCACCGGCTAAAGTGGATTCTGCATATTTTCCATTTGAAGGCTAGTACCAATGGGAAGTTAGTGTTTTCTCCCCTCTACTCTCTACTTTTTATAGGGATACATAGAGAATTCATATGGTGACACTGACGGGGACTCAAATGTCAAACTGAGCCTAGCACGGCTGTGATGGTGAGCTATAAAAACTGTAAGGTAACAGAGCTCTGCTTAATCCATCCAGATTGCAGTAACCTGCTTTGGCTGGAGTTCCTCTTCAAACTACAAATCTGGGTGGCAAAAAAACAAAACCTAGATGAGTATTATTTATCCTGCACCTTAATTGGCACTTTCCAGCAATGGTCATGTGACCTCTGCATGCACATTCCTCCTATCACAGAGCTCCGTTTAGGAACTGGCACAGTGGGACAGAGAGAATAGAACTTATTGAACATGTCTCTTTCACCCAAGCTACTTATGTACCTGTGTAATAAGTGCTTCTCCATCTCCAGAGCTGTGAAAGGGAGGAGCCTATGTTGGTCATGTGACCATAGCTTGGGTTAGCTGCTAAAGGTGTAGGGAGGCAGGCACTGGCTACTGCTGTGCCTCTTCTGCTTTGGGTTATTCTCATTGCAGGATAAGCAGCAGGTAGGGGTCTAGATACTGTATTTGGGTACTATGGTAGAATGCCGCCAGCACAGGAGAATTCAGCTTGGTCAGTAATATATCCAAGCCAACTAATTTTACCTGCATCAGGCTCTAAGAGCCTACCTCACAGCAGTGCTATCCTGTCAGAGAGAACAGTGACCCCTAATGGCGGCATATGGGTGGCCGCATCCCACACGATACAGCCGTGCTGTCCTGTCAGTGGGAACAGTGACTACTAATGGCAACATATGGGTGGCTACAGGATCTGTAATGGGCTCCTGTGCACTCCCGCTATGAGGCAAAGGAAGGCTGAACTGAGAGAAATATGGAAGGAACCATTTCTGACATTATGATTATTCCACTTATCTGGTTGCTGTGGCAATCCTCTACTTATAGAGTTTGAGCTACTGACTCAGAAGAGGTATACAGATCAGCTGACCCACTGACTCAGAAGAGGTAGACAGATCAGCTGTACCCACTGACTCAGAAGAGGTAGACAGATCAGCTGTACCCACTGACTCAGAAGAGGTATACAGATCAGCTGTACCCACTGACTCAGAAGAGGTATACAGATCACTTATACCAAGTACCCAGAGACTCCCCCAGTTTTGGGTAGTCCCCCAGTTGCAGGTATGTGACTCAAACCCTACTGAAGGCAATGACACTTAAAGACAGCCACACAACGTTCCAAAGAAAATCAAAATGGTGCCGCCTCTTCAAATGAGTTCAGAATCTCTTTCAAAAGTTTTTGTTGTTCAATTATTTAGATTTAAATTCAGCCTGGGTTGGGGGGTAAGCCTGATATTTGTATTGCCTGTAACTGCGTTTATCTTATTTCCATTGAAGTTCAGTACATATTTGTTAGTCTGTCAGAATATAAGCGCACAGGCCCTGGCTGAGAGATGCTATTCCCTGCAGGGATGGGATGCAAATAATGTGGAGTTGATGCAGCATTATTCAAATGTATGCAGCTTGGACCAAGAGTCGCATAAATTAGCATACAAAATGTACATAATCCTGCATCAACTCAAAATGATTTGCCTCTCATTGACCATCTCCAATTCTCTGTCACGCTGGATGTAGGAAGTGCCATTGCTGGTTTCGGTGTGTCTCCTCACTGGATAGTCATGTCGTGTGCTGCCATTTTATATGTGAGCGGTGCAGTCCCATTCCACGTCCGCCCCGATAGTGCCTTTTTATACTTACCAGAACCTTATGCAGGAATGTAACTGAAGTGTGCCTACACTTGTGTTTCTGGACAGGTGCTTTACATGGGAAGGCACGGGATTCTCATGCCTCTACACCTCTCTAACTACACTGAGTGATTATTTGTTTCTCTGTCGCCGCCAGCCTCATACTCAGGCGGCCCATACACACACAGGATAATAGCGCTGAATGCAGAGCGTCACGGAACCTAGATCATGATGTGTAATAAGCCTGAGTATGACGTGAGCTCGCTGTATTTTCCTCCTTGTACAGACGCAGTCCATCACCGGGGAACGGCCAGCTGCGGACACTGGAGGCCTTAATGTCCTATCATAACATGCAAAACAAACGTTTGCCTAAAACTCAGAAGATATTTGGAGTGAGCTCTGAGATGTCTCCCACAATGCAACACTGCTGAATATGCAAGTCATCCCTTTGTTTTCCATGTAAGCTAGCCACACCTCCAGAACGGCTGGAATGCAATGATGTGTCAGCTTGTTAATATTACAGAGCCACAATAATCCAACTTGCTTACAGACTGTTTTGGATTGGTTGGTTGAGCCTCATCACTGCATGGCATATAGTAATGTGGCTGTATGGGGTAGGACTCGAAAATATCCAGTTACAGATTACCCAGCAGTTCTGGAGGAGTTTTTAGCTTTCAGGAACAACAAAGTAACGATTTGCATATTCACTCAAGTGATGCATTGTGGGAGATGACATATGCTCACTCCAACCTGAATAATCACAACGCCCACTTACACACGCCTGGGAGTTCTGGTTCACCATGAACTATCATAACAGAGAAATTCTGTCAAGTAAAGGAAACTGCCCAGAATACAGCAAAGTCATTGTAAGAATGTGCAAGAGGGACTGTGAGATGGAAATGAACTCACCACCAGTGTGAAGCGGATGGCGAGTTTGTCAGAAAACCCAAAGGGTTTTTTTTCTCATAGGGAAAAAGGTTCTGCAGCCAATGGAAACAGCTGAAAGGGTGAAATCCCTCCTACTCAATGACGTTAGTCCTAGGCCTTATTAAAATTCAGCGTTGGATGCAAAGCCTTGTGGGTAATGATATCACATGCTGCAGTTCCTTCATACCACACATCAAGGTGGGGGCGGGGGGCTACCTACATATACTGGAGTGCTACCTTTTTTGGGTGGTGAGGGACACACACCTTTGGTTACCACCTATTATTATTATTATTATTATTACGGGAGAAAGGGGGCACAAATTATATGCTGCCCTGTTACCCAGTCATACAATGATTTTCCACAATGTCGGGGTGTGCAGCCACCACCCAAATCAAAGCTCTGACACCAGCATCCCTTATGTTAGACCAGATTGCCATGACATGCTGGATCCTACAGAGGAGCTGTGGCCAGAGCTGCAGTTTTGAAGATAAACACTTGGGAGGGTAGGAGGAGGCTACACTGCACTATGGGAAATTGCTTCTCTGCTCAGTAAGAGGTGCAGATTGGTGATGAACTAGTCAGGACTAGCCCTACTGCCTGTCTTTGGGCTTTATTGTAAAAGGATGGGGTCTGTCTTGCACAATCCTATCACTAGTTTAAAGTGTTGGTATATTTTTACTTTAGAGTGCTTAAAATGGGTCCCAGTAGCCTCGCAGTATTGTTTCTACCCCTTTTTGGATGCTGTTCCCCATTGCTAGTCTGCCTACCCTCAGTAGGAAAACCTGAGTTGCTGTTGCACTGGGACTGGACTATGGGAAGGAAGACAGAAAAGTGTTTGAGCAACTTGTGAATTTTTAAGGGTGGTATCCTTAAAAATGTTACTTCAGAAGGCACAACATTGTTCTTACAGTGACTTTGCTGTATAGTGGGCTGCTTAGTTTATCTGACTAAAATGATGTTAATTACAAATTACTCAAATGTTGGTCCCCAGGTGACATTTTCAAGGAGCTCCTGGGATATGTCCAGCTCTGATCACAGGTGGTCTTAAAATGTACCTTAGGTGTTGGAAGGTTTACGTAGCTGATTGGTTTCTAAGGTACTCAGACGTTGGGTACCCCCATATTATGTCAGACTTCCTCTCTGTGCTGCCGCTGTAGACCCTGTTCATAGTTCCAACTTGTTCCAGTTGGGGCGTGGCACATGCAATGTCCACTCTATGCACCCTCCTGAATGTCTGCAGAGCATCTCCAAACGAGGTCGTCAGGGGCATTGGTGGTTCAGAAGCATTAGTAACTGGTCATGCCTAGTACACCCTCGGTGGCTACACAGCCAAGCAGGAGCATGTGCGGAGTGGACAGAACGGGGGCTGGAGCAGCTGCATGGAGGGGAGGCAGGCCACAATTGTGGGATGCTGAGCGTCTCAGAACCTCAGAGAATAAGCAGGTATACAGAACTTCATTTTTTTTTTTTTTCCATCTCTCCTTACCTCAGGTTTACACATGAACTGAGAAGGATATGAAGGCTGCCATATTTATTTCCTTTTAAACAGTGCTAGCTGCCTGCCAGTCCTACTGATCTCTTTTGCTGCAGTAGTGTCTGAATCGTACACCTGATACAAGCATGCACTGAATACAGTCAGTCTTCACTCACGCCTGATCTGCATTCTTGTTCAGGGTCTATGGCTAGGAGTGTTAGAAATAGAGGCTCAGCAGGACAGACGTTGTTTAAAAGGAAATAAATGTCAGCTTTTATACCCCTCTCTGTCTAGGTGGGCTTTAAAGGAGAGGAATAGGGAGGATGACCTGTTTATTTCCTTTTAAACAATACACATTGCCTGGCTGTCCTGCTGATCCTCTGCCTAATACTTTAAGCCATAGACCCTGAACAAGCATGCAGATCAGATGTTTGACAAGATTAGCCACACTCAGGTGTGTGATTAACCACTTCGGGACCACAGTCTTTTCGCCCCTTAAGGACCAGAGCCTTTTTCTCCATTCAGACCACTGCAGCTTTCACGGTTTATTGCTCGGTCATAAAACCTACCACCTAAATGAATTTTACCTCCTTTTCTTGTCACTAATACAGCTTTCTTTTGATGCTATTTGATTGCTGCTGCGAGTTTTACTTTTTATTATATTCATCAAAAAAGACATGAATTTTGTCAAAAAAATGACTTTTTTAACTTTCTGTGCTGACATTTTTCAAATAAAGTAAAATTTCCTATACATTTGAGCGCGAAAGTTATTCTGCTACATGTCTTTGATAAAAAAAAAAACATTCAGTGTATATTTATTGGATTGGGTAAAAGTTATAGCGTTTACAAACTATGGTGCCAAAAGTGAATTTTCCCATTTTCAAGCATCTCTGACTTTTCTGCGCACCTGTCATGTTTCATGAGGGGCTAAAATTCCAGGATAGTACAAATACCCCCCAAATGACCCCATTTTGGAAAGAAGACATCCCAAAGTATTCAGTGAGAGGCATGGTGAGTTCATAGAAGATTTTATTTTTTGTCACAAGTTAGCGGAAAATGACAGTTTGTGACAAAAAAAAAAAAAAAAAAAAGTTTCCATTTCTTCTAACTTGCGACAAAAAAAAATGAAATCTGCCACGGACTCACTATGCTCCTCTCTGAATACCTTGAAGTGTCTACTTTCCAGAATGGGGTCATTTGTGGGGTGTGTTTACTGTCCTGGCATTTGGGGGGTGCCTAATTGTAAGCACCCCTGTAAAGCCTAAAGATGCTCATTGGACTTTGGGCCCCTTAGCGCAGTTAGGCCGCAAAAAAGTGCCACACATGTGGTATTGCCGTACTCAGGAAAAGTAGTATAATGTGTTTTGGGGTGTATTTTTACACATACACATGCTGGGTGGGAGAAATATCTCCGTAAATGACAATTTTTTTATTTTTTTTACACACAATTGTCTATTTATAGAGATATTTCTCCCACTCAGCATGGGTATGTGGAAAAATACACCCCAAAACACATTATACTACTTCTCCTGAGTACGGCGATACCACATGTGTGGCACTTTTTTGCACCCTAACTGCGCTAAGGGGCCCAAAGTCCAATGAGTACCTTTAGGATTTCACAGGTCATTTTGAGAAATTTCGTTTCAAGACTACTCCTCACGGTTTAGGGCCCCTAAAATGCCAGGACAGTATAGGAACCCCACAAATTACCCCATTTTAGAAAGAAGACACCCCAAGGTATTCCGTTAGATGTATGGTGAGTTCATAGAAGATTTTTTTTTTTTGTCACAAGTTAGCGGAAATTGATTGTAATTGTTTTTTTTCACAAAGTGTCATTTTCCGCTAACTTGTGACAAAAAATAAAATCTTCTATGAACTCGCCATTCTCCTAACGGAATACCTTGGGGTGTCTTCTTTCTAAAATGGAGTCATTTGTGGGGTTCCTATACTGCCCTGGCATTTTAGGGGCCCTAAACCGTGAGGAGTAGTCTTGAAACCAAATGTGGCAAAATGACCTGTGAAATCCTAAAGGTACTCATTGGACTTTGGGCCCCTTAGCGCACTTAGGGTGCAAAAAAGTGCCACACATGTGGTACCGCCGTACTCAGGAGAAGTAGTATAATGTGTTTTGGGGTGTATTTTTACACATACCCATGCTGGGTGGGAGAAATATCTCTGTAAATGACAATTATTTGATTTTTTTTACACACAATTGTCCATTTACAGAGAGATTTCTCCCACCCAGCATGGGTATGTATAAAAATACACCCCAAAACACATTATACTACTTCTTCTGAGTACGGCGATACCACATGTGTGACACTTTTTTGCAACCTAGGTGCGCTAAGGGGCCTAACGTCCTATTCACAGGTCATTTTGAGGCATTTGGATTCTAGACTACTCCTCACGGTTTAGGGCCCCTAAAATGCCAGGGCAGTATAGGAACCCCACAAGTGACCCCATTTTAGAAAGAAGACACCCCAAGGTATTCTGTTAGGAGTATGGTGAGTTCATAGAAGATTTTTTTTTTGTCACAAGTTAGCGGAAAATGACACTTTGTGAAAAAAAAAACAATACATATCAATTTCCGCTAACTTGTGACAAAAAATAAAATCTTCTATGAACTCATCATACACCTAAAAGAATACCTTGGGGTGTCTTCTTTCTAAAATGGGGTCACTTGTGGGGTTCCTATACTGCCCTGGCATTTTAGGGGCCCTAAACCGTGAGGAGTAGTCTTGAACCCAAATGTCTCAAAATGACCTGTGAAATCCTAAAGGTACTCATTGGACTTTGGGCCCCTTAGCACAGTTAGGCTGCAAAAAAGTGTCACACATGTGGTATCGCCGTACTCAGAAGAAGTAGTATAATGTGTTTTGTGGTGTATTTTTACATATAACCATGCTGGGTGGGAGAAATATCTCTGTAAATGACACATTTTTGATTTTTTTTACACACAATTGTCCATTTACAGAGAGATTTCTCCCACCCAGCATGGGTATGTGTAAAAATACACCACAAAACACATTATACTACTTCTCCTGAGTATGGCGATACCACATGTGTGACACTTTTTTGCAGCCTAGGTGCGCTAAGGGGCCCAACGTCCTATTCACAGGTCATTTTGAGGCATTTGTTTTCTAGACTACTCCTCACGGTTTAGGGCCCCTAAAATGCCAGGGCAGTATAGGAACCCCACAAGTGACCCCATTTTAGAAAGAAGACACCCCAAGGTATTCCGTTAGGGGTATGGTGAGTTCATAGAAGATTTTATTTTTTCTCACAAGTTAGTGAAAAATGACACTTTGTGAAAAAAACAATAACAATCCAATTTCCGCTAACTTTTGACAAAAAATAAAATATTCTATGAACTCATCATACACCTAACAGAATACCTTGGGGTGTCTTCTTTCTAAAATGGGGTCACTTGTGGGGTTCCTATACTGCCCTGGCATTTTACGGGCCCAAAACTGTGAGTAGTCTGGAAACCAAATTTCTCAAAATGACTGTTCAGGGGTATAAGCATCTGCAAATTTTGATGACAGGTGGTCTATGAGGGGGCAAATTTTGTGGAATCGGTCATAAGCAGGGTGGCCTCTTAGATGACAGGATGTATTGGGCCTGATCTGATGGATAGGAGTGCTAGGGGGGTGACAGGAGGTGATTGATGGGTGTCTCAGGGGGCGGTTAGAGGGGAAAATAGATGCAATCAATGCACTGGGGAGGTGATCGGAAGGGGGTCTGAGGGGGATCTGAGGGTTTGGCCGAGTGATCAGGAGCCCACACGGGGCAAATTAGGGCCTGATCTGATGGGTAGGTGTGCTAGGGGGTGACAGGAGGTGATTGATGGGTGTCTCAAGGTGTGATTAGAGGGGGGAAATAGATGCAAGCAATGCACTGGCGAGGTGATCAGGGCTGGGGTCTGAGGGCGTTCTGAGGTGTGGGCGGGTGATTGGGTGCCCGCAAGGGGCAGATTAGGGTCTAATCTGATGGGTAACAGTGACAGGTGGTGATAGGGGGTGATTGATGGGTAATTAGTGGGTGTTTAGAGGAGAGAATAGATGTAAACAATGGATTTGGGAGGTGATCTGATGTCGGATCTGCGGGCGATCTATTGGTGTGGGTGGGTGATCAGATTGCCCGCAAGGGGCAGGTTAGGGGCTGATTGATGGGTGGCAGTGACAGGGGGTGATTGATGGGTGGCAGTGACAGGGGGTGATTGATGGGTGATTGACAGGTAATCAGTGGGTTATTACAGGGGAGAACAGATGTAAATATTGCACGGGCGAATTGATAAGGGGGGGGTCTGAGGGCAATCTGAGCGTGTGGGCAGGTGATTGGGTGCCCGCAAGGGGCAGATTAGGGTCTAATCTGATGGGTAACAGTGACAGGTGGTGATAGGGGGTGATTGATGGGTAATTAGTGGGTGTTTAGAGGAGAGAATAGATGTAAACAATGGATTTGGGAGGTGATCTGATGTCGGATCTGCGGGCGATCTATTGGTGTGGGTGGGTGATCAGATTGCCCGCAAGGGGCAGGTTAGGGGCTGATTGATGGGTGGCAGTGACAGGGGGTGATTGATGGGTGGCAGTGACAGGGGGTGATTGATGGGTGATTGACAGGTAATCAGTGGGTTATTACAGGGGAGAACAGATGTAAATATTGCACGGGCGAATTGATAAGGGGGGGGTCTGAGGGCAATCTGAGCGTGTGGGCAGGTGATTGGGTGCCCGCAAGGGGCAGATTAGGGTCTAATCTGATGGGTAACAGTGACAGGTGGTGATAGGGGGTGATTGATGGGTAATTAGTGGGTGTTTAGAGGAGAGAATAGATGTAAACAATGGATTTGGGAGGTGATCTGATGTCGGATCTGCGGGCGATCTATTGGTGTGGGGGGGTGATCAGATTGCCCGCAAGGGGCAGATCAGGGGCTGATTGATGGGTGGCAGTGACAGGGGGTGATTGACGGGTGATTGACGGGTGATTGACAGGTGATTGACAGGTGATTGACAGGTGATTGACAGGTGATCAGGGGGGATAGATGCATACAGTACACGGGGGGGGGGGGGTCTGGGGGGGGTCTGGGGAGAATCTGAGGGGTGGGGGGGTGATCAGGAGGGAGTAGGGGGCAGATTAGGGACTTAAAAAAAAAATAGCGTTGACAGATAGTGACAGGGAGTGATTGATGGGTGATTAGGAGGGTGACTGGGTGCAAACAGTGGTCTGGGGGGTGGGCAGGGGGGGGTCTGAGGGGTGCTGTGGGCGATCAGGGGGCAGGGGGGGGGGAAATCAGTGTGCTTGGGTGCAGACTAGGGTGGCTGCAGCCTGCCCTGGTGGTCCCTCGGACACTGGGACCACCAGGGCAGGAGGCAGCCAGTATAATAGGCTTTGTATACATTACAAAGCCTATTATACACTGTTGCAGCGGCGATCCGGATGCCAGTAACCCGCCGGCGCTTCCGAACGGCCGGCGGGTTACGGCGAACGGGGGGCGGAGCCAGTCCCCGGCGGCTGATCGCGTCACGAATGACGCGATCGCCGCATAGCCACTCCCGCAGCCGCCCCCGCCGATGGGCGTATTGCGGTCGTTTGGGCCCAGACTTTGCCGCCGCCCATCGGCTGGGGGCGGTCGTTATGTGGTTAAGACCCTGTCTAGAAAGCTTAGCAGGGTTGCCAGGCAACTGGTATTGTTTAAAAGGAAATGAATATGGCAGCTTCCATAGGTCTCCCAGCTTCGGTTCCTTTAAAGTGAAAATGTCAAAATGATCAGTAGTCCTGGAGATGCTGACCGCTGGAGTAATGAGCAAATTGTGACAACTTGAAAAAGTCCAGCTTAGTCCCGCCCCATGTATTCACTCACCAATAGGGAACCTTCTGTATCTTCAGCTACTTGACTTGAACTAGGAAATAAACTGGCCAGCACTGCTTCCGAACTCCCAGGTGCCTCCACTGTCTGCAGCCGACACACTTTTTTGGCGTTTGAGATTTTGTTCATGGCCGGTGATGAACTGCATCAACCTCTGTAAATGTTGTAATAATATAATTGGGTGAACATGTATGTTTTGTCTAATTCTGCTGTTTATAATTCCTCCTAACACTTATACCTGTTACAGCCACACATTCCCGCTGTGCTCTGTTTTTAAACTCTTGAAACAGGGCAAGCTTTTTCCTTGTTGTACATATCTGATCGCTGTATCGCCAAAATAATCAATTAATGAGTGACGGACCTGCTTTAAAGCTGTGATGAGATTGGAGCAGGACGTATCCCGTGGCAACCATTAATTGTTTTTAAAGGATAACCCTGTTTTTTAAATATTTTCCTCACCGAAAAGCCCGGGAAGCATCATTGGGCAGGAAGACAGTAGGGGATAGTATCTGTACAGCTGCGGCATAAAGCCTATGCAAAGTTCCTGTCTGCACCCCTGGCCCCTTGCCCTGATAACACCACAACTAAGAACAGCCTGCGACTTTTGGAAATTGTTGTACTAAGGGATAGTCTAGTGTGAGAAATCAAATATGCCTAATGCTGGGAACACATTCGATTTGTTTCTGATTGATAAAGAAAAAAGGGAACACCGAGAGCCCAATATAGTGTAGTATGTACAATAATGGGTAATGAGTGGTATATAGATGAGTATAATCACAAGTCTCACTGATCGATAGTCTCACACTTACTGATCGATAGAGATCGATTTTACAGCGTTATTAGAAAATGAATCCCTTTATTGATTGGGAGCAGTTTGGATTGTACACACAATACAACTTCCTGTCAGATTACCCATCAATTGGATGGGAAATTGCATCGTCGGTTCCCAGCATGATGGATAGCAATCCACCCACCAGCCAATCAGCTTTGTGTGTCTTCATAGTAGAAGGCCCGCTGCTCTCCACTCATCCCAATTGATCATCTTGGTTGATTTCTGGATGAACTCTATCAAAAGTATCAATTGGGCATGCTGGAAAATCTCGGTTGCAAGAGCTGGATTGGGTGTGTGGTGGCACTGGCGTTCAACTGGAGGCGCTAAGAGGTTTTCCATTATCCAATAGATTTCATACTGAAATCTATTGGAAATCTGTCTGCAGTGTGTGGAAAAGCAATAGATTTTTCTTGGATCAGATTTGATCAGAGGGATCTATCTAATGGTCGATCTGGTGGCAGATAGACAGGTGTTGGACACATCTGTCACACCATCTGCACCAGTGCTGTGTGGTCACATAAGGGAAAGGAGGCAAGCCCGGAGCAAGGTCACATGGGGATTGTGGGGTGGGCAGCACAACCATGTTCACCATTCTGTGGCACAAGCACTCAGAGGCTGGGCGGAGCCAAGAGAGAATCTGTAAAAAGTACAACTCACCCTGGGTTTCCTTTGGGTGTAAAGATTTGATATAGGTTCATTACATGGCTATGAGCATAATGGAGGCCTCTGACAATGTACATATGGGATGAACAGCCACCGGTTGTTTCCTCACAGATCTCAAGACTGGGAAAGCATTCTATACACACTGGACAGAACTCTGCCCTCAGGGCTATCTAGGCTGAGAATCTAGTGGGTAGGGATGGTCAGTGAGATGCAAATCATGTGTTGATGCAGCATTGTGCAAATTTAAGCAGCTTGAACATGAACCAATCAAATCCTTCTGAGGTAAAATGTGATTGGTCCAATTTCAAGCTGCATAAATTTGCATTATCCTGCATCAACTCAAAAATATTTGCATCTCATTGACCATCCCTACTAGTGGGGGTAGCAGTGTTTTGTGGGGTCCCTTTATAGAACTGGCATGCCTCATCCAACAACCCTCTAGCGTTGTGGACCGAGGTTTGATTGTAGCGTTAGCAGAGTAATGCTGGGAATACACTGACAGATGGCTCTATAGATAATTTACGACAGGCCCGATTAGATTTTAATCATTTTTCTAGTCCATTATCTCATAAAAGTGAATAGAAATTGATCAGGAAAAATCAGAAAATCCATTGGCCAGTAAATTTGCAGCGACAACTCATCGTGTATTCCCAACATAAGCTGCTGGGAGTGCAGTCAGTAAGTGCAGGGCTCTGTGCTGCAGCTGTATGTAAAGAGGCCCTGTTCTCTTCACATCTTCCTGTCATAATGCACTCTATTGGGGGCTTCTGTGAGGTGATTGGGGTATCCTTTAAACACCCCTGGTTTGCTGCGCAGTAGAGTTTTCCTATGATGTGGAAGCTGTACTTTTCTAAAGTGTTTCTTTCAGGAGATCCACTGAAGCACAATTATCCCTCATCATTTTTATATCGCTTTCTTGATGAAATGAAACAAAAAACATTGTGTTCAATTTTACTCTTCTTTTTTTTATGTACCCAAAGGGCTTTCAGACTTGTTATATTTTGCGTAGTTTTGTGAAATTCCTGTACTTTTTAAAATAAAATATGATTGAAATCCAAAACTGTCTCTCTCAGCTTTTTGTCTCCCTATTCTTGATTTTTCTGCCTCTTGTATGTTTTTAGTTCCGTGATTGACTAAACTAACCAAATCTGTATAGCTGTCTGCTGCTTCTGCTCGTCTTGACAAATCATGGGTGACCTGGCGTTTATATGAAGTACTGTGATTGTACAGCTGCTGTGGGACTGGTGAGAATGTCTGTGCAATGTGTGAATGAAAACTTAAAGGAGAAATGTAGTGAGAGGGATATGGAGGCAGCCATATTGATTTTCTTTTAAGCAATACACGTTGCCTGGCAGCCCTGCTGAGCTATTTGCCTGCAGTAGTGTGAATCACACCGGAAACAAGCATGCAGCTAATTTTGTCAGATCTGTCAAAAATGTCAAACACCTCACCTGCCTGTGCTTGTTCAGGGTCTAGGGCTAAAAGTATTAGAGGCAGAGGAGCGGCAGGTTAGCCAGGCAACTGGTATTGCTTAAAAGGAAATAAATATGGCAGCCTCCATATACCTCACTACAATTCTCCTTCAAGGTGGCCGCACACGATACAATAAAACAATCAGTTTACAGCTTTTCCATAAACTATCATTTCCACAGAAAAATCGAAATCTATGTATTTTTTGCGTGTAGATTGCGATCGGATTTCCTGTTTTTTTCTTTTTTCTCGATTTGGAGTGGTGGAAATTTCTGATAATTTTTTTTTTGCGAGATTGTATGGTGTGTGGTAGATTGGCAATTTTGCAATGTAGAAACGCAAGTATAGTATCATGGAAGCAGCAAACATGAGCTTGGAAAAGCTTTGAGGGCAGTAGAAGAGAGGGGCTTGGCGTGGGGTCACAGGGAGAGGGGCACGACTGAATAAGTCGGTGGCTTCATAAACTGATGAGTTAGGAGTCTGATGATTTTTTTTACTGACTCCAGAGCCCTGCTCCTAGCGTTAGTTTTTGAAACTGGCATTGCCTAGTTTTATATCCTACCTAATAATATACAAGTGTCCTTGTGTCAGTGCTTTTGCGCTATGCGCTACTGCGCATGTCCTGCACTGACAGCGGTTGGGATAGGACGCAGGACAAGCCGGCCGGGAGGGTGTGTGCATGGCGGTGACAGACCTAGAACCCGTTTTTAAACTGGCTTAGGTCACTAGCGTTAACATTTTTGCAAATATGTACTCCAAAAGGGTAAGTTGCACCAGGTTCATAAGGAGGTGACAAAAATGTTTAATAATGACAAAGGACGTAAGTGTTGTGCCAGCAGCCAAAACACTAGGTCCAATGGTTCACGTTTAAATATTGTTTGACTCGCGACCATGAGTTTCATGGAGCGCAGTCCACTTCTTCAGGTTAATAATGAAAGTAAAAAAAATTGCTCCTGCTCAGTCCATCGTTTCAGGGATAGGCAGATCCCGATTGTTATAGTGGAACTACCTTATTAGATTGAGGCTAGAAACCCACTAGAAACGATTTCTAAGCGCTAGCGATTTGAAAAAGCTCTTGCTAATGCAATGCTATGGGGGATTTTTATAAAATAACATCCCTCAAGTGGAATCACACCCATAGCATTACATTAGCAAGAGTTTTCAAATCGCTCAGAAAATCACTCCTAGTGGGTTTCTAGCCTGAGGAAGGGGATTGGCGGATCCCTGAAATGATTGTCTGAATGCTGATTTATAGAATAATTTGGAGAAGCTGTATCCAAGTACCTAATCCCTTTCTTCTTATTTGCTTGATTACACTGGTGGGCACCAACCCCGGGGGTGATTGCACCTCAACTATTATCTACAGGGAACGGATTGTGCGATTCTACTTATGACTTTACGTCTACTCAGTTGAGTGGCTCTTGACTGAGCAGCAATTTTGTGACTTTTGTGAAAGGGGGGAGGGGGAATGATAGGAGGTGAACACAGGTTAACCCTTAAAGTGTATCCGAGATAAACTTGTACTCCTTGCATAATTGTGTTCCTTTCATATAGTTTATAGGGCATTCCTCAAGCCAAATCCTTTTTTTGTTTTAATACTCTAATTCCCTATAAACTAAACAAGCCTCGCCCACAGCTTTTCACAGTGCCTTGGAACTATAGCAAAGGCTTATGGGAGCTCAGTCTGGACAGGAGGAGGAGCATCTCCAGCCCTCAGCCTGTGACAATGTGACAAACAGAACATGGCTGCCCTCATTGTATCACAGGAATAAAAAATCATAACCTTTTGAAGCTGTTTGCAGCTAGATATGCGGTGTAAACTATCTAAACTTTAGATAAGATATAGACCAGTTACTTGTTATGGTTAATATTTCATCTCGGATCCGCTTTAAAGGACAACTGTAGTGAGAGTGATATGGAGGCTGCCATATTTATTTCCTTTTAAACTATACCAGTTGCCTGGCAGCCCTGCTGGTCTGTTTGGCTGCAGTAATGCCTGAATCGCACCGGAAACGCACAACTTACTAATAGGAAGTAACAGGAGAGGTCTTAAAGGACAACTGAATTGAGTGATACGGCAGCCTCCATATTTCTTTCCTTTTAAACCACAGGTGTCGAACTCCAGGCCTGGAGGGCCAGATCCATGCCAGTGTTTAGGATTGACTGAGAAAGAGAGGAACGTGTTCTACCTAATGGACCACAACTTTCCTGATTTCGATCCATCAATTAATTTGAGCTGTGTCAAAAATGTGTGAGGACCTCGGCCCTCGAAGGACCGATTTGACATCCCTGTTTTAAACTATGCAAATTACCTAGATGTCCTGCTGATCCTCTGCCTCTAATAAGTTTAGCCATAGACCCTGAACAAGCATGCTGATCAGATGTTTGACTGCATTTGACGCATGCTTGTTTCAGGCAGGTGATTTAGACACTACTGCAGCCAAAGAAATCAGCAGGATGCCAGGCAACTGGTATGGTTTAAAAGGAAATATTGTAGCCTCCATATTTAACTCACTTCAGTTGTCCTTTAACTACTTTGGCCGCCTGGACGTACTAGCTACGCCCAGGAGGCCATGTGCGCGTCCGCGCGCTCCCGCGGCCGATCGCACGTGTGCTCCCGGCCGCGGATCGTTAGCCCACGAATCAGTGAATCGGGCTATGGTGCCCGATCACTGATTCCTCTCCCCCGCAGAGAAAGCTACAGCTTCTCTCAGAAGCTCCGCTTTTTCTGGCTGTTGCGTCCCCCATGCGTATGTTATGCTTAGAGTGACGTCATGTAAACAAACTCATGGGCCCCATCTTGTGGCCAAAAAGTAAAACTACAACTAAAAGTAAAAAAAATAAAACTCAACACACACTTACATTATAAAAGTTCTGTTTACATCCCACCCTCCCAAAAAATACCCAAATAAAATGTTTAATATAAAAAAACAAAAAAAAAAAAACATTACAATAATAAAAAAAAATGTAAATATTTACCTAAGGGTCTAAACTTTTTAAAATATCAATGTAAAGATGAAATATTTCTATTTTTTTTTTTAATTCTAAACTTGTAAATAGTGATCGATGCAAAACAGAAAAAATGCACCTTTATTTCCAAATTAAATATTGTCGCCATACATTGTTATAGGGACATAATTTTAATGGTGTAATAACCGGCACATATGGGCAAATACAATACGTGAGTTTTAATTATGGAGGCATGTATTATTTTAAAACTATAATGGCTGAAAACTGAGAAATAATGATTTTTTTCCGTTTTTTTTCTTATTCTTCCTGTTAAAATGCATTTACAGTAAAGTGGCTCTTAGCAAAATGTACCACCCAAAGAAAGCCTAATTGGTGGCGGGAAAAACAAGATATAGATCAGTTCATTGTGATAAGTAGTGATAGTTATAGGCTAATGAATGGGAGGTGAACATTGCTCGGATGCATAAAGTGAAAACGACGGAAGGCTGAAGTGGTTAAGCATGTATGGATAGGTGTGCTCCTACTCCAAGGTTTTTTTTTTTTTTTAATTGGAAGAGTTAATTGTCACAGGTAAGGCTTTATAATTTACACTATTCCGCAGGACTCATGTCAGAGTTTGCCTTCTACAATGAGAGTAGTAGGGCTCTAACAGAAACTAAACTTAATTTTTCTATTTCCATCTTGAAGTAGAACACTAGTCAATAAGGTAATGTACCGGCCTTATTGATCTTACCCTCTTCATTAGATACAGGGCATCTACAGTCAGCTGACTAAGGAATCCTCATCTTCAGAGAGACTTGACTGCAGACTGCAGACTTTTGGGGAAGGGGGGGAGAAATCAGAGGTAAACTGTGACCATGCTTCATTTGGCTTCACATAGACTTTTTAAAAAGAGAAATATGTTGAGCCATTTCACATGAGCCATTGGGGATGGAAATGGCTGGCAGGCTTTTGTCTATAAACTGTAAAGGTAGCCATACACTGGTCGATTTGCCATCAGATTCGACCCAACAGATAGATCCCTCTCTGATCGAATCTGATCAGAGAGGGATCGTATGGCTACCTTTACTGCAAACAGATTGTGAACCGATTTCAGCCTGAAACCATTCACAATCTGTGGTGGTGGTGGTGCTGCTGCCGCTCCCCCCCCCCCCCCCCCCCCGCATACATTACCTGCTCCACCGGCGCGACTCCAGTCCCCAGGTCTCTGCTGTCTTCTCCGCTCTGGTCTCCAGGTCCAGCATGCTTTACTTCTTCCTGCCCGGCAGGAAGTTTAAACAGTAGAGCGCCCTCTACTGTTTAAACTTCCTGCCGGGCAGGAGGAACTGAAGCATGCCGGAGACCAGCGCTTACGCAGAGCAGTGGTGACCGGGGGTAGTCGCACCGGCGGAGCAGGTAATGTATTGCCGCTCTATTGCGTCGGTCGTCGGGCACTCGAACGCCGCTAGCGATGCGCTCCCTACCCGCGGGCGATCGATGGTAATTTTCCGCACGGAGCGATCGACGGGATCGGACGAAATGGATCGAAATTTAGCGTGTATCGCGAACGATTGGCAGCAGATTCAATCCCAGTGATCGAATCTGCTGTCGAAACGGCGGCAAATCAGGCCAGTGTATGGCCAGCTTAATGGTGCCCTGTATCTAATGGAGTGAGAAAAATCAATAAGGCAAGTAGATTGTGCTATTGATTAGTATTATTTTTAAAAAGTTGTGTGTGTGTGTGTGTTTTCTATGGTGACCGCTAATGAGCCAATCTTTTTCATCCAATTTTACCAAATCCATTTAGTATAAGGGTAAATTGAGTGAATATGTTAAATGGATAATTTTAGGCAGTTCCCTTATTGTATAGAAATAAGATTGGATCATTAATGGCCTCCATTAGACACGAGCTAAACGTATTTTGTTATCTAGAAGCAGTCAGTTATTTTTTTACACAGTGGGAGACATGGCAGCGCTTTCAAACAACCTCATACCTGAATGATTTAACTGCAATGGTGAGCAGAGCTCCAGAAACTGAACTAAATTACACACCCAGCATACACTGCAGGCAAAGAGAGGGAGGGGGAATTAGTGATTAAGCTGCATCAGTGGGCAGAGCTCCAGAAACTGGACTATATTACACACCCTGCATCACTATAGACCAAGGGGGGGGGGGGGGGGGGTGTTAGCTTCAGTGATAATTAGTGCACAAATTATGACCTAATAGACTTCCCCACGGCGGTGACGTACCCCCTTGGGGAAGACCTACCTCTAACCTAGCAATAAAAACATAATTCCTCGTGCTGCTATTCATAAATGGTATACACATTTCATAAGACAAACAAAACAGACATATGATAAGCGCTCAAGGATGCACCTGAATTGTAAGCCATCAGCGGCAATGCAGAGCCCCCTAGGGCTGAATACATGCCTCTAATGCAAAACAGATGCAAAATTATGTGCTAACTCTAATCTAAAAATTTGAGAGTGAATTTAAAACAGTGAAGGCAGCTAGCCAATAGTATACTTACATTTAAGTTTGCACAGTGGGAGACATGGCAGCGCTTTCAAACAACCTCATACCTGAAGGATTTAACTGCAATGGTGAGCAGAGCTCCAGAAACTGGACTAAATTACACACCCAGCTTTAGTTATTTTTTTACATCAGGGGTGTCCAGATTTTTTAAAACCAAGGGCCATATCACCACTCTTCAGATTGCTAGGGGGCTGAAACAGCAAAATTAAACACAATTTTTGCTGATTCCCCCTAGGTATGATATGCCTATTATATTTTTTTTAAATAACATTTCCAGGGAAAATAAACCATAGACCATGTGTGCAGTCAGCATGTTCCCTTCAGTGTCCAGGCATACTGCTGCTGCTAACGTGGTGGTGGCTGTTACTGCTGCTAATATAGTGGCGGCTGCTAAGGAGTGGCTTTTACTCCTGCCGGTGCAGTGGCAGCTGCTAATGAGTGGCTGTGGTGGCTGATAATCTATGCTTCTGCTGGCTCTGTGGCGGCTGCTAATGAGTGGCTGTTGCTGCTGCTGGCACATTGGTGGCTGCTAATGTGTGGATGTTGCTGGTGGCACACTGGCTGCTGCTAGCACAGTAGTGGGTGTTAATGAGTGGATGTTAATGTTGCTGGCACAGTGGTGGCTGCTAATGAGTGGATGTTAATGTTGCTGGCACAGTGGTGGCTGCTAATTTGTGGCTGCTGCTGGCACGGTTGAGTCTGTTAATCGGTGGTTGCTGCTGGTCCCCCCCCCCCCCCCCCCCTCCATATTCACTCACCATGTCCAGTTCTGCCTCCCCCTCTGCTGTTCCTCCTCCTTGATTCCTGTGGCCATTTTTACTTGTAGTGCAGTTATTAGAAGACCACAAAAATGACCACCTATGGCCACATTTATGGACCTATTTTCCAGCATATACACTATGAAAAAATATATCTGTAAGGGCTCGTTCACATCAGGGACGTTTCTGTGCGCTTTTCACAGCACACTGCCCTGTGTGTTCTGCAAGGTATTGATTTTCCAATGTAATTAAATGTGTCTGGTTCACATCTATGCGCTGCGCTGAGCAGCGTTACAAAAGCGTAGGGTTGCATGCATTTCTGTGCGTTGAGCTGTAAAGCGCACATCAATGCAAGTGAATAGGTCAGCTTTTTTAGCGCATACAAGCGCGTAGAAACGCATGTGTTTTTTACCCCTAATTGGGAAAAAATACATTTACATATGAAAACAATTGACAACTGCTACAATAAGAAAAACAGGCTTAAAAAAGCACACTGCAACGCACTGAAGCGCACAATAAAGCGAGCACAAGCACATGCGTTTTTTAACACGCGCTTTTACGCGTTTCTCAGCGCAACAGATGTGAACTAGATGCGATCTCCGGGTGCTATTTTTTAAAGTCCTATAGTAATTGCTATGTGTCTATACCAGGCAAGGGCAAACTTTGCCCTCCAGCTGTTAAGGAACTACAAGTCCCACAATGCATTGCAGGAGTCTGACAGCCACAGTCATGACTCATAAAGGCAAATGCATTGTGGGACTTGTAGTTCCTTAACAGCTGGAGGGCCAAGTTTGTCCATGCCTTGTCTATACCACTGTAGGAGAGTGGAGGGGGAGGCAGAGTGGCAACAGCGTGGGCCCTAGTATTAATGCATGCAGCACCACAACAATGGCCTGTGGGCTGCATGCAATTAAACACTCAAAAGCACTTTGAGGACCACTGGGAAAGGCTCTGCAGGTGGCGTATGGCCCGCAGGCTGGACCTGGATAAAGAAGCAGGCTGAGTTGGGACAATTCTTCACATCTATGTTCAGCTGAGTAAATCTTTTCCTCTATACTTTGTAAATGCCCATTGGCTACATTGCTTTGTCACCCTGAATGAAGGGTACAGAAAACATCAACATTCAAACTTTTTATTTATATAGCAGCAACATATTCAGTGGCCCTTTATAATTACAGTAAAGGTGGCCACACACTATACAATTTTTAAAGATCTGTTCAATGTAACCACTTAATGACCTGCTGACTTATAAAAACGTCCTGCTAGAGCCTCTTAATGGCTCCAGGACGTTTTTATAAGTCAGGCAGTGCTGCTGCCGCTGTGCGTGTGAAAATAGTGGGGGAAAAAACCACCCCCCCCAAAAAAATACACCTTTTTATTTCCAAATGATATATTGTCACCATACTTTGTACTAGGAACATAATTAAGATCTTGTGATAACCAGGACAAATGGGCAGATAAAATGTGTGGGTTTTATGCACAGTAGCAGTGTTTATATTAACCTTTTCAGCCGCGCGGACGTGAGCTTCACGTCCGCAGCGGCAAGTGCTAGAGCCGCAGGGACGCGCTAGTCACGTCCCTGCAGTTTGGGTGGTCTGCAGGCGATCGTGCGGGCAGATGCCCGCGATCGCGCTGCTGCTGCTAGCAGAGGGGATTGGCTGCAGGGGACAAAAGTCCCCTGTGCCAATCCGAGCATGTCCGCCGAGAATAAATACTGTTTTTGTTCAAAAACAGTGTTTATTCTGTAAATGGAGCCGCCGCGCTATCTCCCGCCGCGATTTCCGCCACCCGATCGTTAAATTTATGAATGGAAACAATGTTTCCATTCATAACTTCCCCGCCGCTGCTGTGATCGGAGGCTTCCGATGGAAGCCTACGTCACTTCCCTGGTTACAATGTAGTGATACATTGTATCCCCATTAGCGTACATTGTACGCTAATGGGATTTTTGCTCAGTAGGGACATCTTGTGGCCAAATAGTATAACACACCTACTAACTTTGGGGAATAAAAATAAATGGTTATTTATGTCAAGAGGACATAAAATTAATAAATATTGGGCTAAAAATAAGTGATGGATGTAAAACTGAAAAAGTGCACCTTTATTTTCAAATAAAATATTGTCACCATACATTAAACTAGGGGTATAATTTTAACATTTAAATAACAAAGACAAATCGCCAAATAAAATGTGTGGATTTTAGTTATGGTAGCATTAATTATTTTAAAACTGTAATGGCTGAAAACTGAAAAATGCATTTTTTTTTTTATTATTCCCATTATAATACAGTTAGATTAAAATAATTCTTAGCATAATTTACCACCCAAAGAAAGCCTAATTGCTGGCGGAAAAAACAAGGTATAGATCATTTTGCTGTGATAAGTACTGATAAAGCTATTGGGGAATGAAAGGGAGAAGCGCTGACAGGTGAAAATTCCTCTCGTCCATAAGGTGAAAAATCCCCGCGGGCTGAAATGGTTAAAACCATAGGGGATGAAATTGGAGAAATAGTGTATTTTTTTGCATTTTTTCCATTTCCTTTAAAATGCATAGAATTACTGAAAACAAATATCAACCCCAAAAAGCCCAATTGGTGGTGAAAAAAACAAGATATAGATCATTTCATTGTGATTACAAACAAACAAACAAACACATTTATATCGCGCTTTTCTCCTGGCGGACTCAAAGCCCCAGAGCTGCAGCCACTAGGACGTGCTCTACAGGCAGTAGCAGTATTAGGGAGACTTGCCCAAGGTCTCCTACTGAATAGGTGCTGGCTTACTGAACAGGCAGAGCCGAGATTCAAACCCAGGTCTCCTGTGTCAGAGACAGAGCCCTTAACCATTACACTATCCAGCCATTATTCGTAGTGATTAAGCTATTGGCAAATGAAAGGGATGAGCACTGAAAGGGGAAAAAGTCCGTTAGGGTAAAAACCGCCTTGGGGTGAAGTGGTTAAGAATAGCAATCAATTTTACTAACAGTTCAAAAATCTGACCAATGTACCACATACCTAATGTTAAATTTTCCCCAGTCATGAATAAAATAATTGAAAGCTCAGAAAAAATAAAGATAAATTTGGTCTGAAATTTCCAAGTTGTCCAATCTTCAAAAATCGAAAAAAGGGGAAATTCGATCGGGTTTATCGATTGAAAACAAAGAAAAGCTCTTAATTTTTTGGGGACAACTGATCGAAATTATGGAATTGGTGAAAAATTTGATCTTAATTGTATGGTGTGTGTGGCCACCTGATTACACTGCACAGATCAAAAACTGATCTGTTTACAGTTTCAAACGGATCAGTGTTTAAAATTGTGCAGCAGTTTTTCCATCTGTGTTAAGTTCCAACTCAGTATAACCGCAATGCTTCCTCATCGTCCATTCAAGAGTGGCATCCTCCTCCCTCCTCTCCCCCAGAGTAGCACCCTTCACCCCACCCAATGTGGCACCCTCCTCTCCCCCCAGAGTGGCACCCTCCTCCCACCCAAAATGGCACCCTACCACCCACCCATGTTGGCACCCTCCTCTGTCCTCTCCCCCCACAATGGCACCCTCCTACCCAACCAATGTGGCTCTCTCTTCTCTCCCCAGAGTGGCACCCTTCTTTTGTGGGCAAACGCATGCGCGGTAGTGTGCGGCTTGCCGAAAGGAATCACCCCCCCTTGAAAATCCTGGGTTTGCCCCTGCCATGTATCTCATCTCTGGTTCCCTTAAAACCCACTGACAGGCGGGAGGAATAACACAGATTGTCATTACAGTGGGATACATTAGGTCAGGCATGTCCAAAGTCTGGCCTGGGGGCCAAATGCAGCCTACCGAGCCTTTTCTGGTGGCCCCCAAAGCTCTCTACAGTTGGTAATTCCATGCAACAAATCATACAGTAGCTATGAAAAACAAGATATTACAAAAATGCGAATAAAAGTTGCGTAATGCATTCTTTCTGTGTAACTTCATTTCTCTGTATGCATCATGTGATGTCAGATCTGCCTTATCTATAGGAGGGAGGAGCTATGGAAAATGTTTGTGTCTTTTTTTTCCCCTACTTATAATTCTCTTAGCACTACTTTACCATTTCATACACATAACCCAATATGATGAATGTATATGGTGCAAGCATATTACATTCTGGGAAACACATATATCGCTACAGGTCATCAGAGGGGTTATCAGACAGATGTGAAAGTAGCAAGGTGAAAAGTACACCTGTCATAGCCAAAAATATAGAGGTGGGATGGGATATCCAGTAAAATCAAAGCAAAAAATAATTTAGATTTAACACCTCAAAGCAAGTACACTTTATTTAAATCATTTTTGGCCATCACCTGTTCCAAGTATTTACAGCAGTGAGATGCGCTGTGGGTGTGGACAGGCCCTAAGGGGTAGTAACTGGAGAGGCAGCAAACTGTACACAAGCTGGAACTGTGGGCCATATTCAGTAAACACACAGGGAGTGCACAGCAATTCCGCTGACTACATAGCATGCGTCACCTGAGTAACGCTCTTGTTGCCTGGGTAACCTGCACTATGCAACTCCGTGCATTAGCCTTACTTGCGTATGCCTGGTCAGGATGCGCTTGTATATCATTGGGAGCGCAGCAACAGTGGGCTTAAAGAGCAGAGGATTTGGAAAGCCCTCTGCCCAGTTTTGTAGCATACATTTAAAACTGCTGCAAGGAGAAATGGGCGCAATTTTTTACGCAGATGAACACATGAGGAAATACGTGCGCAGTTTCCACACAAACAAGTGTGAACCTGCTCTAAAAACCCGGCCCCGTGTATAACTAGTGTTAACGTCTTTTATCTTCACAGCTGTGATGCAAATATTCTCTCTCCGATTATTTCCTTTGAATAGGGGGATCGGCCAGCTGGCTGGGAAGAGGGTGTGTAATTTATACAGCTGATTTCTGAAGGGTAAAAAAAAAGATATTTCTGACAAATGTTATTCCTATTGAACATCCAGTCCATTTACTATAACCTCTTCTGGAGCAGATTCTGGTACGTCTTGCCTTTAGCAGGAGACAAAGCCATGCCGTGCAATTATGTGAGGAGTCGGCAATTATAGCTTTGGCGTGGTTATGTTTGGGAGTAATTGTTATTTCCTGAGGACATATTTGGCTGTGTTGATGTGGTGATGTGCTCCAGTTACAGATAAGTTATTAGAGCATCTATCCTAGGCCTCGTCTCTTATACAGGCCTAGCTGGGATCTACCCAGACCATCCTACTAAACTGAAGCTAAAAACACTGGTGGAGGCACCCATGATGAAAGAAAACAACTTAAGCTACTATATAGGTGAGAAGTGTCTTACCTTCTCAGGACAAACCAATAAGGTTTTTTATTCATGCACAATAGACAATGCGTTTCACGGGTATCGACCCGCTTCATCAGGTCAGTAAAAGTGCCTGAAATGCTGTAGGTCACTTTTATTTTTTTTTTTGTTAGGGCCTATTGCCCAGCTGTAATCTACTATGTTAGTGGAGGGGATAATAAAATATTGTTAATGTTACTGGCATTCTACTATTGCCTTCTTCCAGCGCCCAAATTAACACTGCCTCGATTCCATGTACATGTCACTCTCCATCTGTGCCTAAAGGACAACTATCAAAGTTACCTAAAATATTAAATGCCACATATATTTCCAGTAATTACTAGAAAATGGCAATACAAAGGCTTTTTTTTATATTTTCATGTTTTATGTGAAGAAAATATGACATTTACAGAGAACAGTTCTCACTGTGGGCATTACTATGGAGGACTGTGCCCAGCACATCCAACATACAGAAACCATCTTCACTAGCTGTAATACTGTGAGTAAAATGTGTTCAGAATAATAGAAAGCCGAAATACAGCTTCAAATGTGTGTAAATAATCATCAGCTGCAGCTCTGTGTGCCTGATCCTGTGTCTCTCTGCCTTGCAGAGTACAGTGAACAGTTTACAGCCAGGGAGAGCTCATTCTGAATGGGGGGTTGGGGGGAGGGGGGGGGGCGCAGCATCCAAGTAAGTAAAAAGTACAGGTCCTTCTTTTCAAATCCTTCTCTGTATCTAAAAAGCTCTCAGCTGTTCTTAGATCATCTGTGAGAAAGCAGGCAGGGTAGAAATAGTAAATCATTCCTCTGAATAGTGACAGAGAAGTGTAACCTAGCTACATGGTATAGCTCTAGCCCGATGCAGACACAAATTGTTACAAACCGCTGGTAAACAAGGCTGTTTTTGTACTTGACATATTGGGCCATAATCGACAGTGGATAGCAAATGCTACTGTACTTTGCATATTGGGCCATAATCGACCGTGTATGGCTAGCTTTAGTCATGTCTTTAGATCCTGCTTTTTATTCAAAACAGAAGTTTAACTTCTTAAAACAGAAGGTATTTGCAAATATTCAGACTGGAGTGAGCATATGATGTCTCCCACAATGCATCACTGCTGAATATGCAAATCATCCCTTTGTTCTTCCTGAAAGCTAAACACACTTCCAGAACTGCTGGAATACAATGATGTGTCAGCGTGTTAATTGTATAGAGCCACAATATAATCCAACATGTAAACAGACTTTTTCAGACTGGTTAGTCCACATCAGTGCATGGCATGGATTAATATGTGGCTCTATGGAGTAGCGCTTGAAACACTCAGACTACAGAGCAAGTGCATAGTGAACCAGAACTCCAAAAAGCCTAACTTACTAAAATGTTATGCAAAACAGAAGGTTGCCTTCTTAAAACAGAAGTTATTTGCAATTATTCAGATTGGAGTGAGCTCTGAGGTGTCCCACAATGCATCACTGCTGAATATGCAAATCGTCCCTTTGCTGTCCTCATATACTCACTCCAATCTGAAGTCGCAAAAAGGCAAATTTCTGTTTTGCATAACATCTTATGTCTGGTACACACCATTAGTGTTGGGCGAACAGTGTTCGCCACTGTTCGGGTTCTGCAGAACATCACCCTGTTCGGGTGATGTTCGAGTTCGGCCGAACACCTGACGGTGCTCGGCCAAACCGTTCGGCCACATGGCCGAACTAAGAGCGCATGGCCGAACATTCCCCGAACGTTCGGCTAGCGCTGTGATTGGCCGAACGGGTCACGTGGTTCGGGCCCGAACGCGCTCTGATTGGCCGAACGGTCACGTGGTTCGGGTAAATAAATACCCGAACCACGTCATATCTCCGCCATTTGTCTGTGGGTTTAGCTTTGGGTAGGCAGGCAGGGTAGTTCGCTCTCCAGCCACGCTAGCCAGGGTCCCCCCCAGTCATTGTGTGTCGCTGCTGGGAACAGTAGTACACCGCTCGCTCAGCCACACTATATATAGCATTGTTTACTGCCACTGTGTACCTCGCTCAGCCACGCTATATATATAGCATTGTGTTTTCTGACACTCTGTGTACACGGCTTAGCCTGACTAATATAGCATTGTGTGTACTGCCACTGTGCACCTCGCTCAGCCACGCTATATATAGCATTGTGTGTACTGCCACTGTGCACCTCGCTCAGCCACGCTATATATAGCATTGTGTGTACTGCCACTGCGCACCTCGCTCAGCCACGCTATATATAGCATTGTGTGTACTGCCACTGTGCACCTCGCTCAGCCACGCTATATATATAGCATTGTGTTTTCTGACACTCTGTGTACACGGCTTAGCCTGACTAATATAGCATTGTGTGTACTGCCACTGTGCACCTCGCTCAGCCACGCTATATATAGCATTGTGTGTACTGCCACTGTGCACCTCGCTCAGCCACGCTATATATAGCATTGTGTGTACTGCCACTGTGCACCTCGCTCAGCCACGCTATATATATAGCATTGTGTTTTCTGACACTCTGTGTACACGGCTTAGCCTGACTAATATAGCATTGTGTGTACTGCCACTGTGCACCTCGCTCAGCCACGCTATATATAGCATTGTGTGTACTGCCACTGTGCACCTCGCTCAGCCACGCTATATATAGCATTGTGTTTTCTGACACTCTGTGTACACGGCTTAGCCTGACTAATATAGCATTGTGTGTACTGCCACTGTGCACCTCGCTCAGCCACTCTATATATAGCATTGTGTTTACTGCCACTGTGTACACCGCTCAGCCAGACTATATACCGTTGTTTACTGACACTCTGTGTACACCGCTCAGCCAGACTATATACCATTGTTTACTGACACTCTGTGTACACCGCTCAGCCAGACTATATACCATTGTTTACTGACACTCTGTGTACACCGCTCAGCCAGACTATATACCATTGTTTACTGACACTCTGTGTACACCGCTCAGCCAGACTATATACCATTGTTTACTGACACTCTGTGTACACTGCTCAGCCAGACTATATACCATTGTTTACTGCCACTCTGGTTCTGCTGGGAACAGTAGTACACCGCTCGCTCAGCCAGACTATATGGCATTGTGTTTACTGCCACTCTGTGTACACCGCTCAGCCACACTATATAGCATTGCGTACTCTGCCAGTCAGTGTGTATATTGCTGGGATCAGTAATACTCCACTCACCGTCAACCACTATATGAGCTCAACATGAGTTCCCCAGAGACCTCCGCTGTGAGCAGCACTCCCAACAACAGCAACAGCCAACGCCCCACGCAAGCTATAACATCCACCCCAGCAGCCAGTGGTCAGCAGCAGCCCTCCCCGGAGGAGAACGTTGTGTCCATCGGTCCGGCGCCAGAGCGATTAATGAGGGCTGCCATTGAGGAGATGATGGGGCCTGATGTGGAGGAGGAGGTCTGGCTCAGGCCAGCATCCCAAGTTAATGTTGAGGACGATGAGGGGTCTGTGTCTGGGGATGTTGGGGTGGCAGAGGTGGTGGGTGGGTCAGACTCAGGAGAAGAGTTGTATGATGAGGATGATGATCGGGACCATCTGTATGTGCCTCAGAGTCTGACCCCGGAAAACATGTTGTATCGTGTGTTTAGGTACTAAAATCTGCGTTCCCTCCCAGTAGTGTTGGGCGAACAGTGTTTGCCACTGTTCGGGTTCTGCAGAACATCACCCTGTTCGGGGTGACTATATAGCAGACTATATAGCATTGTGTTTAATGCCACTCTGTGTACACGGCTCAGCCACACTATATAGCATTGTGTTTACTTCCACTTTGTGTCTGCTGGGAACAGTAGTACACCGCTCACCCGCCACTGTATAGCATTGTGCTCTGTGTCGCTGCTGACAAAAGTGGTACACCGCTCACCCACCACTGTATAGCATTTCTGTACTGCCACTGTACTGCTGCCAGTCAGCGTGTACTTTAAGGATAAGTGAAATGAGGAAGAAATCCGGTGAAAGAGGGAGGGGCAAGGGAAGAGGTGTTTCCCCTGACGGTTCACGTACAGGCCACAGGGGAGCACCCAAGAAAACCCACTCAATACCGCCCATGTTGTCCAGGACAACAACCCTCACAGATCCAAAAGAACAGGACCAGATAATTACTTGGATGACCTCTCAAGCGTCCAGCAGTGGGTTAAGCAGCACCAGCACATCACGCACGAGGTCCGAGTCCTCAGCCAGTTACAAGGAGCCAGTGGGCACAAAGCTGACACAACCGGCAGCGACACCACGCACACAACTGCCAGATAACCAGACGACGTTGGAGTGAGCTGCGTAGAGGTTGTTCTGGGGAGCTCTACTCCACGGCGGCGGCCCCCCACAATGACATATGACGAGTTTGAGGAGATGGAAGAGGAGGGTATGGACAATGTGGACATAGACCCAGATTTTGTTTGTGAACGAGAACATCGCCGTCGTAGCAGCAGCACAGATGAGTCTGTTGAGGAACCCACTGCTGCACGAGTTCGCCTTGTGCCACAAGGTAGGCGGCGCGCAATTTCAGGCACCGCAAGCATGGTTCAAGTGAGAGGCAAAAGAGGCGCAAACAGAAATCGCCAGCAAGGCAGGTGCTCCAAAGTCTGGGCTTTCTTTGAAGACTGCACTGAGGATGTTACCATGGCGATTTGCAAGGTGTGCAAGACCCGCCTGAGCAGGGGGAAAAGTATTAACAACCTCTCCACCACCAGCATGAGCCGCCACATTCTATCCAAACATCCCACACTGTGGGCAAACGCGGCAGGACAGGGTACCACCAGCAACACTGCCTCCCTTGGGTTCACCAGACTCACCACCAGACCCGCCTCAGCAGCAGCAGTAGTCCAGCCATTGCGTGGTTCACAACATTCACAAACATCAGACGATGCTGACACTGTCACTTTCCGGACTAGTGCTCTTGAGGTCTCCCAGTGTTCATCAAACACAACAACCAACAGCCCTTCGGTGTGCAGCCCTACGGTTGAGTTGTCTGTCTCTGAGATGTTTGAGCGCAAGAGGAAATTGCCAGCAAATGACCCCCGGGCCGTGGCAGTAACAGCCAGCCAGCATAGCCAAGGTTCTGGCCTGCGAAATGCTGCCATATCGAGTGGTGGAGACAAACAGCTTCAAGGGCATGATGTTAGTGGCCATCCCACGTTACGTGGTTCCCAGCCGCTACCACTTTGCGCGCTCTGCAGTGCCTGAGTTGCATGAGCACGTGGTCAGCTAAATAACCCGAAGCTTGAAGAATGCCGTTGCCTGCAAGGTTCACCTCACCACTGACACCTGGACGAGTGCGTTCGGTCAGGGTCGATACATCTCCCTTACCGCGCACTGGGTGAACCTTGTGGAGCCTGGCAGCGATTCCTCACCTGCTACGGCGCGGGTGTTGCCCACGCCGCAAACAGCTGCACCGCCGTCCCTCCCACTGGATAACAACAGCGGCACCTACTTCTCTGACTCCTTCTCCTCCAACGCATCTCAAAGCTGTACCTCATCCGGAAACGCTAACCCAGCACCAGCAGCAGTAGGATCGTGGAAGCAGTGCAGCACAGCTGTTGGCATGCGTCAGCAAGCGTTGCTGAAGCTGATCTGCCTTGGGGATAAGCAGAACACAGGGGAGGAAATTTGGAGGGGAATAAAGGAACAGACAGATTTGTGGCTGGCACCGCTGGACCTGAAACCGGGCATGAAGCTAGACACCTGGCACGAACTGGCAATGTACGCAATAGAGGTGCTGGCTTGCCCGGCAGCCAGCGTTATGTCGGAACGCTGTTTCAGTGCTGCCGGAGGCATCGTCACAGATCGGCGTATCCGCCTCTCCACAGAAAATGCAGACCGTCTGACTCAAATTAAAATGAATCAATCCTGGATTGGAAACGACTACGCAACACTCCAGGACCCCAACCAAGTAACATGACCAATGAACATCTGGGATGGTTTAGCGTTTCCGGTCCCTGTTTATTGAACCTCTCATCTGTATTACATTTATGACTGCATGGCGGTACAAAGCATGCTATCCGCACGCTTCTTGTCCTCATGCAAGGCCTGGGTTGTTGTGTCTCACAAAGCGTGGCCTTCTCCTCCTGCGCCTCCTCCTGTTCCATCACGTGTGCTGCTGCTGCTGGGTTAGCGTTGCCGGTCCCTGTTTATAGAACCTCTTATCTTTATTACATTTATGACTGCATGCATGGCGGTAAAAAGCATGCTATCCGCACGCTTTTTGTCCTCATGCAAGGCCTGGGTTGTTGTGTCTCACAAAGCGTGGCCTTCTCCTCCTGCGCCTCCTCCTGTTCCATCACGTGTGCTGCTGCTGCTGCTGCTGCTGGGTTAGCGTTGCCGGTCCCTGTTTATGGAACCTCTTATCTTTATTACATTTATGACTGCATGGCGGTACAAAGCATGCTATCCGCACGCTTCTTGTCCTCATGCAAGGCCTGGGTTGTTGTGTCTCACAAAGCGTGGCCTTCTCCTCCTGCGCCTCCTCCTGTTCCATCACGTGTGCTGCTGCTGCTGCTGCTGGGTTAGCGTTGCCGGTCCTTGTTTATGGAGCCTCTTATCTTTATTACATTTATGACTGCATGGCGGTAGAAAGCATGCTATCCGCACGCTTCTTGCCCTCATGCAAGGCCGGGGTTGTTGTGTCTCACAAAGCGTGGCCTTCTCCTCCTGCGCCTCCTCCTGTTCCATCACGTGTGCTGCTGCTGGGTTAGCGTTACCGGTCCCTTTTCCTGGAACCTCTTATATGTATTACATTTATGACTGCATGCCGACAAAAAACATGTTACCTGTGCAAAGAAAACAGACATTTCCCGCATTTAAAAGACAGTTTTCCCTTTGAAACTTTAAAATCGATTTTCTCAAAAACTATAAGCTCTTTTTGCTAATTTTTTTTCCCTCTTGTACCCACTCCCAAGGTGCACATACCCTGTAAATTTGGGGTATGTAGCATGTAAGGAGGCTTTACAAACCACAAAAGTTCGGGTCCCCATTGACTTCCATTATGTTCGGAGTTCGGGTCGAACACCCGAACATCGCGGCCATGTTCGGCCTGTTCGGCCCGAACCCGAACATCTAGATGTTCGCCCAACACTACACACCATGCAATTTCCCATCAGATTTCGGGTCAAATCAATAGTTTCTGGCAGGTCCGATCTGATTTCCGATTGTTTTTCAGATCGATTTTCCAGTCAGTTCTGTGCAAAATAGATTAGAAATACGATCGGAAATCATAACAGGTCTGGCAGAAATTATCTAGAAGACCTGAATTCTGACAGGAAATTGCATGGTATTTTAATAAGAGGGGTTCTTTGGTCCTTTTTAGCCCCTAAAGGTGGTCATATACTTAGATTTTCAGCAGATTCGACCATCAGATTTCTGTCAGATGCTTGTCAAGTCGAATCTGATGTGTGCCACACTCTAGGAACAGATTTCCAACAGATTTCAGAATGAAATCTATTGGAAATTGATCTAAATGCATTATTGAACCATTATGCTGGGCATACACGCCTCGATTTTTGCCGCTTTATTCTCCCGCTCGATTCCGTAGCAGATTCTCTTATCTTCCGCTCGGTTATCTTTTTTTTTTGCATTATCTTCAATGCGGAATTGAGAGGCGAAACGATTGGGGGTACACACCATACAATTTTCTGTTAGGCTGCATTTCCACTTGTGTGGTGCAAATTGCCGCGGTAAAAAAAAATCGCATGCAGATGCGAATTTCGCATGCGGGTCTATGCGAATTCGCATGGATGACGATGTATGCGAATTTAACCATGGCAGTCCTGGTGTGCTTTTCCATTGTTTCTATGCGAATTCGCATGAAAATTCGCATACCCAAACCTTATGCAAATTTCCTATTAAATACATTGTATGCGATTCGCATAGCGGTATGCGAATTCTGATGGCTCTGCCATGCGAATTTTTTCTGCACAGAAAAACGCAAAGGAATCCTGACAAGTGGAAACAGTCCCATTCACTTGTATTGCTATGCGAATTTGCATGCGAATTTGCGATAGTGGAAATGAGCCCTTAGATTTAACTGCCAGATAGATAATTTCACACATGTTGGAAATTATCTAACCATCTATCTGCCTAGCAATTAGGCATTGTTCTACTCAGCAGGGGATAACCAGAAGACAATGCACCAGAGATAATGACCAGTCTCTACCAGTACTACAGAAAATAATCTAACAGAAAATTGTATGGTGTGTACTAGGCATATGGGCCATCGATCTGCTGTCAGCAGATCAACCTGATTTTCCATCCAGTCAGATAGATCAAATCGATTGAAATCGGCTGCAAATCGATTGATCGATGGCTGAATTGGACCAGTGTATGGGCCCCTTTACACACTCCTGGGAGTTCTGGTTCACCATGAGCTCTGCTTTTTATTCCGTGGGTGGAATGACAACTAGCCGGGTGCTAGTGAGGGTGGGACAATAACTCACTTCTTGAGGCCTATTGATAAAAAACAAACGGTCTCTTATCTTTCTGCAGCACCCGGTTGGTCTTAATTGCTGAGGACCTGTGTTGGCTCAATCACAATAATATGTTTTCAATAATGCGTGAGTAATCGCTGCTGCAGATAGGGTGCTGGGCTGGCTCTTATTTGCTGAGCTAAGTAGAAGTTTCTGTTTGCTTTCTCACTATTATATAAATAAGAGAATGATGATAGACTATCCTAGGAGATTAGGCTGAGATTAGCGTGTTTGTACAGTACATGCTCCTGGAATCACATCTACACATAAAGTATATCCATCACTTGTACACAGAACAGAGTCCTCCTGCCTGCACTGTATTAAAGTGGACCTGAACTCAGAATGTCATCTCTGCTCTAAATGATTAGCAACAGCATAATAACCTTTAAAGAAAAACATTTCTTTGTTACAGCTGATACAAATCCTGCAATAAATCTGCAGTGTGTCTACTTTCTGCCTCCATCGAAGCAGACGTAGAGTTAACATACTGCGTTTACAAATTAGCAGCTCTGTCGAGACAGCCAGCTGACATATCTGAGAGATCAGATTACAGTTGTGATTAGTCACAGATGAGGGGGAATTAGACAAGCTAAACTCTCTAAATACATTTCTCTGTTTTCCTTCTGTCCTGTGCAAGAGTTTAGGTCCTCTTTAAGGCCCATACACACGCCTGACTACGGAGACTGACAGCGATCACCTGAGCCAGGTGGGTGTGTACAGTGGCTGTCGGCCCCCAACTCACGAGTGATCCACCTGGTGGATCAACTCACCCTGCGACGGCTGATCGCGTTGTCTGCGCCGCTCTCCATCCACCACGTGACGTCAGGTACACATGCGCTGCTCTGTCCTCCCTCCACTCCCCCTCTGCATAGCAACAGAAATGTGTTGTCAACTATAAAGATAAAATGTGTCTGTACAGGCCAGCAATGTAACCCTACATCAGTCCCGATCCTCCACAGGCAACATAAAACCAAGATTTTTTTTGATCTTCAGCCTAAACAAACATACTGACATTAAGTTACATTAGTTATGTTAATTAAAATAGATAGGTAATATAATCTCTTACCCACCTTGTTTTAAAAGAACAGGCAAAGGTTTGTGATTTCATGATGGCAGCCATCTTTTTGGTTGAAAGGAGGTGACCGGGAGCATGAGACACAGTTCCAACTGTCCTGTGTGCTGATCACCCCTCCCAGTTACTAGGCAACGAGACCAACAACATCAAAAAACCCATCATGCTTTGCACAGCATCAGGGGAAAAATACCTGGGCAGATTTCTTTGATGGGGCGGAGCTTAGCTTCTGTGCAGCTAAAAATGAGGTTTGGGTAAGAAAAACAAATCAGATGCTGTGAAACTGTTAAAGAAACACCAAGGGCTTGATTCACAAAGCCGTGCAAACTGTTAGGCAAACTGTCAGCTTCTTCTGCCTATGGCTAAAAGTATTAGAGGCAGAGGATCAGCATGACAGCCAGGCACAGAGGCGTAGCTTGGGCTTTCAGCGTCCAGGGACAAAGACTATTAATGCGCCCTGTAAGGAGGGTTCACGCACTGCGCCAAAAAAGGGGCATGCCCACGCAACAGAATGTGGGTGTGGTAATGGGTGGGGCCAAATATACATGACCTTAGCAGTGGTGTAAAAGGTCTGCCAGAGAAGTTTGTGCCATAGTGTTTCCCCCCAAAATACATGTAACCTGACAGCATTTCACCAAAAATACATGTAAATTGGCAGAGGTTCTTCCAAAATACAGATATGGCAATGTACATTAATTAGACCTAAATAGACAAAATAGACATAATCTGGCAGCAGTGGTTCCCCCAACATACATATAATCTGGCAGCTGTTCCCCAAAATACACTTAATCTGGTAGCAGCTGTTCCCCAAAAATTCAGTTAATCTTGCAGCGGTGTCCCCAATATAGGTAACCAGGTCTATAGGTGTCCCCAGTGGACGTAACCAGGCCTATAGGTGTCTTCAGAATAGGTAGCCAGAAGTATATGTGTCCCCAATATATGTAGCCCGGTGTATATGTAGCCAGGAGTATATGTAGCCAGGAGTATATGTGCCAAGTATATGTAGCCAAGGGTATAGGTGTCCCCAGAATAGGTAGCCAGGTGTTCCCCCAGCAGGAGGGGTGGCAGCTCAGATTAGGGGAAGCGGTAGGAACAGCGGTGGGGAAAGGGGGGAGTCTCCTCCCCCTTCCCTCTCCTTAGGGCTCCCCCTCCCTCGCTCCCCCCCCCCCCAAATATGAGCGGTGGGTGGGCAGAAGAACAACTTACTCTATTCCGGCGCGGTAGAGAGATCTCTGTCAGAGGCGCTCACACGCTTTATGGACCTGAACCAGTTTTATATGCTCCTGTACTGCCTGATGAAGCGGGATTGTTGACCGCGAAACGCGTTGCGATTTTATGGAGCTGTGAATAAATTGTATATTTTTTACTCTGCATTTGAGTATATGTCCACTACCAGAGGGAGGTAAGTCCACCTCGACTTCCCTCTTTTTATCATTTTTATAACATTGTTTTACTCTGCTTGGCACCTCTGTTCATACATATTACAGCAAGGTTAGGGATATACACAGATTGATCGCTTACTACAGGCAACAGTTTATATTCCTGCTTGTCAGACTGGAACAGTCCTTCTTTAGTTACATTTTCACTTTCAGGTATTTGCTGTCACCTGGTGGTGATAGTGTAATCCACACTACAACCATTCAGTTACCGTTTAGTAAAATATATTATTTAGTATTTATATTGTGCCGACATCTTCCAAAGTGCTGTACAGAGTATACTGTCTTGTCACTTAACTGTCACTCAGAGGGTCTAACAATCTAATCCCTACCATTGCCATATGTCTATGTATTCATCATGTAGTGTATGTATCGTAGTCTAGTAGTCTAGGGCCAACTGGGGAAGCCAATTAACTTACAAGTAAATAAGTAAAGTATTTACAAGTAAAATATAATCACTTCCTGAAGTCAAATACATTTATTCAGACTTGCATATAATGCTTAACCTCTTAAGGACCGCAGGCTTAAACCCCCCTAAAGACCAGACCATTTTTCACAAAAAGGGCCACTGCAGCTTTGAGGCCTCGCTGCAGGGCTGCACAACTCAGCACAAAAGTGACACACCCCCTTTTCTGCCCACCAACAGAGCTCTCTGTTGGTGGGCAATGATCGCTCCCAGGATGTTTTTTTTTTTGCCAAATATTATATATATATATATATATATATATATATATATATATATAAATTTTTTTTTTTTTTACACTATGGACCCTCCCTCCCTCCCCCTGCCAGCCAATCACCATGATCAGCTGTCAAAGGCATCAGCCTATGACAGCTTTCACTTCTATGTCTCCCAGGGGGACAGACGTACTGTCCCCAGTACAGCGCTGCCATAGATTGCAATGTATGTACAATGTATGGCAACAATATATTTGGAAATAAAGGTGTATTTTTTCTGTGGTTTTTTTGTGTCCCATCAATTGTAAGCCCAGATCTACTAAAATTATAATAAATTAAATCACTTCCAAAGGCCCTCCTCCTCCCCCAGTTACCAAGCAAACAACTTAAAATTAAAAAAACAAAAAACAAAATCCCCTAATAGTTGCCTTACGGGTTCAGAGAAGCTTTCTTTCTCTTCGTGCGGCCCCGCGCACCCTGTAGGTTCAGCGGTTTGCAAATTGGACGAGAATTCTCGTCCAGCTTGCCTTTAGCTGCACCTATCTGGACAAAAATACTTGTCCAGATAGGCTTAAATGGTTAAAGGATACCCGAGGTGACATGTGGCATGATGAGATAGACATGTGTATGTACAGTGCCTAGCACACTAAAAACTATGCTGTGTTCCTTTTTTTCTTTCTCTGCCTGAAATAGTTAAATATCAGGTATGTAAGTGGCTGACTCAATCCTGACTTAGACAGGAAGTGACTATAGTGTGACCCTCACTGATAAGAAATTCCAACTATAAAACACTTTCCTGGCAGAAAATGGCTTCTGAGAGCAGGAAAGAGATAAAAAGGAAGAACGGTTCATAGATTTTAGCTCTGGCATACTTAAATGAATATGTCATTGAATAAAAACCAATAAAACAGTGTAAACTTAAAAAATAGATTCAAACATAAAATAAAACTGTAGAATATCTTAAAAAGTCATTTTTAGGAGGAAGAAGATAGATGAAATGTAATGATTTTAATGTAGAAAGATTTTGTTGATCACATCTAACATCCATTTTATCTTCTTCATTCAAGTATCATGGCTTAACTGTGGTGTAAAGCGGAGAGCCCCTTGAAGACGGAGGAGCAGCAAGACGAGGCACGACACTGACTTTACTGGTGCACTTTTATATGGTTTGCATTTTTACTGTGGAACTTGTTTACTCTGAGATACAGAAGATATATTCTACGTGTGGACATTGGAGGACTTTGTGAAGGACAGAGAAGTATGGAATGTATTGCAGAGTTCCCCGGGCTGGGTGTATATACTGGAAGCGTGTTAGCACTGCTCATATCCATGGATGAGACGTTTACTGCAGCCAAAGAAGCAATTCCTAAGAAGCGATGTCATCTGCTGCACTTATTTGTACTGTATATATGGCCATACACATACAACTTTACTCTGCAGATGGGAGGCTGACAATCTAGGCTGGATTTATACTTGCTTGTGCCCCCTAGGCCAAGTATGTTGTGGTTGTGGATTCCTGTTCAGCAGCGCCCCTCCCATACTATGTGCAGCCCCCTCTTTCATGTGTTTCATCTATGTGCTGCAGCCCCTCTCATGCAAGGCCGGGCAGAGGCAAGAGAGGCTCCAGCCTCGGGGCACAGTGTAGGAGGGTCGCACAACTCACCGTTATCAATCATTCTCTTATGTTTGAAGCAGAGAGAAATAAGAAAAGGGGCTACATGGCACTGACTGCAAGCCAGATAACTAGAGATTAAGGTGTTTAGAAGGCGTACGAGAGAGAACGGCGCCGGAGACTTGGGCGCAGGACACAGCCAGTATATGGCTGATCCTGCTGCCGCACAAGTCCGGGCCGTGTTAATTACTATTCCCCCTCCAGGCCGACATGGATAGTGGGGGAATGAAATAATTCGGCTTCCAGCAATCGCTGGAATCCGAATTATTGTTTTAAAAGCAACTTCAGGTCCGTCTTCTGACGGCGCTGAAGTTACTCCCTGTGCCTGCGATAGCCGTAGTTCCTATTACGGCCTATGGTGGCGCCGGCTGCGCCCAAGTCTCCTGCGCTGATGCGCCCAAGTCTCCAGCGCTGGATTTACCGTGTTCGGTTTAGAAGCCCTGGGGCGCCTCTTAGTCTAATAGCAATCAGTGTGATGGTTGGGGAAAGGAGGGACAGCATGCGATAATGCTTTATGAATCTACCCCAATGTAGTTTTGTTCTGCGCTGCAGTAGTGGACTTCAGGTAGGCAGCTATTCAGTTCTCATTCAGTGATAGAGAAGCTGGCGAGTGGCAATGAACGAGTTACATTGGTATTTTTTAAAGTGATCAAACGCAGCCACAGTTCATTGGTTCCATTCTGCTCAGCTCAGAACAAAAGCACCGATTTCCCTAAATTCAATCAAAGTTTTCTATTGCGCCTGACTTCACCTTGTTCCATCCCCTCCTCTAAATCAATCAAAAGGTAATAGCAAGGCAGGGAGTCCGGAACCTTCAGAAACTTTCCAAGGGGGAGGGGGAAGTTTGTTTGCAGAAGTAGGAGATGTGGGTCCTTTTTCTCACTCAACTCTACAATACCTTCTCAGCACACAAGCAAAAACACACAGTTGAAATAAGTTGTTTCTGATCAACTTAAAGGATACCTGAGGTGACATGATGAGATAGGCATGGGTATGTACAGTGCCTAGCACACAAATAACTGCAGGGTTGGACGGGGATGCTAAGGGCCCACCAGGAAAGTTTCAGCCTGGTTAGGGCAGTTGTGGCTGGGGCAGGGTGCAGTGCAGGGACAGGGTGCTGGGGCATGGTGCAGTTACACACCTCAGATCTCGCGGCGACCGATCCCCGCCACTTGCCCCCAAATCTCATAGTGACAGACCTCAGATCGCGGCGACAGCAGAGTCACAGGCCACGCAAGCTATCCGCGCTCAATGTACTCTAAATGCGGAAGTGACATCAGAGGCCAATGACGTCACGTCCGCATTTGGAATATGTTCAGTGCGAATAGTGTGCGCAGCCTGTCACTATAAGAAGGAATTCGGGCTGCATGGAAAGGGGGGGGGGGTCAACTCCCCCCCCCCCCCTGCTACTCCATCATGCGTTGCGCCTGTGACCAATTCTACAGTGCCCGGGGCCCCCAGGGACGAACTGGGTCAGACTACAGTGTGACCCTCACTGATAAGAAATTACAACTAAAATACACTTTCCTGGCAGTAAATGGCTTCTGAGAGCAGGGAAGAGATAAAAAGGGGTCAATAGTTCATAGATTTTAGCTCTGGCATACTTCAATGAATGTGTCATTGAACAAAAACAGTTAAAACTTAAAAAGTAGATTTAAAAACTTTGGAATATTTTAAAAAGTATTTTTTTTAGGAGAAGGAAGATTCATACAGTTTATTTCATTAGTTTATTTTCACCTCGGGTGTCCTTTAAAATGGACCTGAACTTTTGCGCAGGACAGAAGGAAACCAGAGAAATGCTCCCTGTATGTAATTAGAGTTTAGCCTGTCTAAATCCCCCTCATCTGTGTCTAATCTCAACTTGTAATTTAACTTTCAGCTAATCTGGAACAGGATACTAATATGTCTGCTGCCTTGAAAAGCAGGAAGTAGACACTGCATATATGTTGCAGGATTTGTATCATCTGTAACAAAGACATGTTTTTCTTTAATGTTGTATTATGCAGTTGCATATCTTTTAGAGCAGAGAGGAAGTTCTGAGTTTAGGTCTGCTTTAAATTATACATGATTTTTATTCACCTAATTCTTAGGACTTGCTGGTTAGAGGCTGAACATGTTTGGTATGGATAAGGGGAGAAAAGATTTATGTAATAGGGTCGTTATACTTTTATCACCTTATCTACAGTACAGAGTACTTTTTTTGACCACCTAGCCAGTGATAAAGAACTCATAAGGTGGAATTCCACTTCACATAACCAGAGAAATTATTTTAAAGAGAACCCAAGGCATAAAAAGTTTGAAAAGCAAATATTTACCTACAAAGACAGAAGCCTTGGGATCCTCCCACACCGTCCTCTCTCTCCCCTTCCCTCAGAAGTTGTATTCTGCCAGTAACACTTTTGTGGCTATAATTTGCTTATCAGTGATGTTTACTATATTCCCGACAAGATAAAAGCTGTCACTTGCATGCCTGAAAATTAACTCTTTCAATCAGGCAGCACAACAACAAAAACTAAAGCTAGCCTGGTTATTAATGTACTGCACATGTTTAACTCATCATGAATTTAGTTGGATCTTAAAGGGGCTATACATGATTTTGTTTTTATTTAGTTTTAGTTTTATTTCCTGTTAGCAGTGTAAAAAAAAAAAACCTTTTGGTTTTCCAAATCGTGCCAGCAGGTGGAGCTTTACTGTAATATCACACTTTTATTCTTAATATTTCATATTTTGCTAATTAAAAAAACCTACAAATTGAAATTTGTAGTGCTATACAATAAATAAAATTAAGATGGAAAACACCACCTATCCCTTTAAACACAAAATTGTTCTGTTGTCAATGGCCTCAATTCACTAAGCTTATCTCCTGTCTTTAATAATATTTCTAGAGTTATCACCATGGTGACGAGGCACGTAGTATTCAGGAAACAGTTTACCTCAGGCAAACCTAAAATTAACTCTGTCTTCAAGTTAAAGGCCCATACACACGTTGGATTTTTCTGAACGATGGGTCGTTTGAACGTCCCGTCGTTCAGTCGTCCGCACGCTAAATCGGGCGTGTGTACAGACTGTTGTTTGAGTGATAAGACCAGTCTTATCACCCGAACGACAGTCTGTACACACGCCCGATTTGGCGTGCGAACGACTGAACGACAGGACATTCAAACGACCCGCCGTTCGGAAAAATCCGACGTGTGTATGGGCCTTTAACTTGAAGACAGACATCCGACGTATGTATGGGCCTTAACTCTTCAATCCTTAAAATAACACCAGAATTCTAAAGTGAAAGACAGTCTTAATTAACTGCATGTGAAAATAACTACAGAGGAGGTAACTTTAGGAATCAAGAGATAAATTAACTCTCTCACTGTGTGGAGGTAAGTTTTCTCTTGCCTTATCTCCAGCATGATATTAGTGAATTGAGGCCATTGTCAGAGGACACATCCTAGATGATATCCAATCACAGAACAGCAGTCATTGTGAATGCTCCGTCAACTGCATTGAGAAAGTTATTCTGTCAGGTGGCTCGGAAAATAGAGTTTGTTTTGTCTTTTTATTGCAGTTGCCTTGGCTATACTGTATATATCGGGAAATGTTTTTGTTTTCTAAAAAAGTCTATTTGCTTACTGTGAATATGTAAATAAAAAAAGGTTTTATTTGGCATTTGTATGTGTAGCTGTATTATAAGAAAAATTAAACAAAATCGTAAAATAGAGGATGAGATAATGTTTCACGAGAAATCATTTTATAGAAATGCCTGCTTTTCACCTTCATGGTTGTCACAAAGATATTGATCTTATGCTGGGGATACACGGGTCAGACGGCGGCTCGATTAGCCGCCGGATCTACCCCAGCCGTGTCCCCGCTCATCGATTACCGTTCGCCGGTGCTTCCTTATCAGCGCTCAATTCCCTGCCATTGTCCGCAGGCGGGAATCGAGCGGGTGCGGGTCGAGCAGCTTGATCGGGCCAGCTGCATATTATCAGCTGGCCGATACACGGTACAGAAACGTACCATGTATCCCAGGGGTCTCAAACTCAATTTACCTGGGGGCCGCAGGAGGCAAAGTCAGGATGAGGCTGGGCCGCATAAGGAATTTCACAATTGCAGCGCATGGCCGTCTCTGCCCGCCCCTCTCACTCTTCCTTCACAGAGAGGGGCGGGGAGAGGCAGCGATCCATGCGGCGATTGACGTCAGGAGGGGCAGAGCTGAAGCTGAAAGCTCTGCCCCTTCCAGGAAATGCCGGCGCATTGCCCCCCGGGCGATTTGGGGGCTCTGCAGCCCTCATTTAGCGGCAGGGATGCGGCGTATTACTTGGGAGCACTGAAGCGAACTATAAGGAAGCTTTTGCCGGCGAGGGCCACAAAATATTGTATCGAGGGCCGCAAATGGCCCGCGAGTTTGAGACCCCTGGTGTATCCCCAGCATTAGCGTTTATGAAGATGTATAAAATACTAACATTTGTATAGTACTTTACTCCTATCAGACTCAACACATGCAAGCTACAGGAGGTGTGCTCTATAGGCCAACCTGCAGTGTTAGGGAGTCTTGCACAAGGACTCCTTACTAAATAGGTATTGACCCAAAGCAGGATTTGAACTCTGGTCTCCCATGTTAAAGGCAGAGCAAGCCCTTAAAAGGAAACCAGAGATGCTTTGGCACAAAAATAAACATATTCCCGATAGTTTTTACTTACTTTCAAAATCACCTCGCTTTAACACCCTGCAATAAATAATCAAAGATTGCACATAGTGCCCAGTACTGCCATAAACAGTTCACAATAGACACCCCGTGCTGCACTCCAGGGGGTAACTAGCGTAATTTATAATTAGACCTATGTTACTTAAATTTAGTAGATAGGGTTCAGTGTCACTTTATTGGATATACAGGGGTGAGTATTTATGGAGAGGGTGGGTGAATTAATAATCCTTATAAAGGATATGGTATCACTTTAATTGGCCACAGAGGGATGTGCAATGACATTCTTGTGAGCTGGTGGGTGAGTTGGAGTAGATGTAATTTCACTATTGAGTGAGTGAGGGCATGAAGTCACTTTAAATATGGGGAGGAGGTATGAATTTTTCGGTAGTAAATTAGATAAACAAATAGGTAACTAAGTGGGGTATATATATAATATAATGTATTTAGCAATTTTGGGGTGACGGGTATGAACAGAGGGGATGAAGTGAATCCTATGGGAATATCAGTCATGTATAGTAAAGCATAAGAGCTGTAGCCTTAAATAATGTGTAGGATTTAGTTTGGATAGGTTAATGCACATCTGGTTTGATATTTTTTATAATTTTATGTAGTTTGATAAGTTTTTAAATGTGGAATATATTGTATGTAATGCCATACTGCGGATATCTTCGAGCCAGCACGCTCTGGCTGATGCCTAGCAACAAGATAGAGGGCGGTGCGGCGGGCGGAACCAGAGCAGAGGAGGCGCGGTGTGACTATTTTAACTTGACGTCGGATCGCAGTCTCCAGCCCCTGAATGAGTTACGTACTGTAACGAAACGCGTAGGGCGGAGTCGGAGGCGCGTTGACGTCATACCAGGAAGCAGGACAGACGGGGACGTGTTGCTCGAGGGTGTCCGTGGCTGGAGCTGATGCGCCTGATCTGTAAGCCTGCGTGCAGAAATTATTTTAATAAAGCGAGTTGCTGAGACAAACACGTACTCTACTTCTTGGCTGGCCGGAGTTGTGGATGTTATATGCAGTGACCCAAGACGCGCTTCTGGTGAGTGCACCCACAAAGGGGGAGATCAAGCTATATTCCCTATAAGGTGGTGGCACTACCTCCTGGAGTGCGGCACGGGGTGTCTATTGTGAACTGTTTATGGCAGTACTGGGCACTATGTGCAATCTTTGATTATTTAATGCAGGGTGTTAAAGCGCGGTGATTTTGAAAGTAAACAATTGTTAAAGGTGAAGTGACCTGTTTCATTGCTGCGATCCCCTGGTGTGCTGACTTGGTGGTCCAGTGGAGCGCAGTATATTTTTCCTCATACTTGATCGTTTTTACTAAATAAATACTTTACCTGGTATTTTCGCCGCTCTGGTGTGCCTTTTTGTCCCCCCCCTAAAACTCCATGCAAAACACAGTTCATCAGAAGAGCATATTAATTAGTGGGCTGTGTGCAAAATGAAATCACCATTTCTAAAAAACCTCTTATGGACTAACAAATACAGGATTTAAAAAAAAAAAAGTTTCAACATACCATTACATCAGCAGCTCCTCCCATCTCATCCAGTGCTGGGCCGAAATTACGCATTAGCGTAATTACGCATCGTAATTCACTACAAATGCACCGTAAGCGTTACGTGTAAGGTTACGGTATTACGCGTAATTAATTACGCGTAGACCGTGGGTTACGTTTTTACGCGTAACAAATTACGCGTAAAACAGTAAACTCCCATTGAAATTACACAGTCTTCCGTAATCGCGTAATATTACGCTCCCATATAATATAAAAAAGCCGCCGACTTTAAGAGTTAATAGCAAAGCCTCCTTAAGTGCTAAGAGCCTCAAATTTGGAGAATATATTAAGGAGATCAAAAGGAATAAGAGGAATTTTTTTTTTTTCAAAAAGACCTTATAGTTTTTGAGAAAATCGATGTTAAAGTTTCAAAGGAAAAATATATACATTTAAAAACCCGCCGACTTTAACGGTTAATAGCAAAGCCTGCTTAAAATTTAGGAACACCAAATTCACAGGGTATATTAAGGGGATCAGTGGGAATAAGAGGAAACATTTTTTTTTTCAAAAAGACCTTATAGTTTTTGAGAAAATCGATTTTTAAGTTTCAAGGGCAAAAATGTCTTTTAAATGCGGAAAATGTCAGTTTTTTTTGCACAGGTAACAATAGTGTTTTATTTTCATAGATTCCCCCAAGTGGGAAGAGTTTTACTTACTTCGTTCTGAGTGTGGGAAATATTAAAAATAAAACCGACGTGGGGTCCCCCCTCCCAGACCTCTTTAACCCCTTGTCCCCCATGCAGACTGGGATAGCCAGAATGCGGAGCACCGGCCGCGTGGGGCTCCGCACCCTGACTATACCAGCCCGCATGGTCCATGGATTGGGGGGTCTCGGAAGGGGAGGGGCAGCCAAGCTTTCCCCTCCCCCTCCGAGCCCTTGTCCAATCCAAGGACAAGGGGCTCTTCTCCACCTCCGATGGGCGGTGGAGGTGGAGGCCGCGATTTCCTGGGGGGGGTTTCATGGTGGCATCTGGGAGTCCCCTTTAAAAAGGGGTCGCCCAGATGCCCACCCCCCCTCCCAGGAGAAATGAGTATAGAGGTACTTGTACCCCTTACCCATTTCCTTTAAGAGTTAAAAGTAAATAAACACACAAACACATAGAAAAAGTATTTTAATTGAACAAAAAACATAACCACGAAAAAAGTCCTTTAATATTCTTAATTAACCATTAATACTTACCTGTCCCTTTAAAAGCCAGTTCCCACGCAATATCCTTGGAAATATACTAATCAGTTACAATGTAACAACTTTGTTACTTTGTAACACCACCGCACCCGACGTCACTCGCCGCTCACCCGCCGGCCGCCGCATACACGCTAAGTCCCCGCCGGCTCCCGCCGTCCACTCCGCCCACACCTGTCACCCATATACATGCTGGCACCCATGGGTGCCAGCATGTATATAGGTGACATGTGGGAGAGGCGGGGAGGGCAGCGGAGCCGGCGGGGACTTAGCGTCCCTTCACCCGACAGAGCTCTGAGCTATATAGCTCAGAGCTTTCGAAAGCATCTTTGTATTTGGGCTCCAAGGAGCCCCATTGGTGCTTAGCAGACCAATGGGGTTCCTTCTGATTTGAAGGAACCCCATTGGTCTGCTAAGGACCAATGGGGCTCCTTGGAGCCCAAATACAAAGATGCTTTCGAAAGCTCTGAGCTATATAGCTCAGAGCTCTGTCGGGTGAAGGGACGCTAAGTCCCCGCCGGCTCCGCTGCCCTCCCCGCCTCTCCCACATGTCACCTATATACATGCTGGCACCCATGGGTGCCAGCATGTATATGGGTGACAGGTGTGGGCGGAGTGGACGGCGGGAGCCGGCGGGGACTTAGCGTGTATGCGGCGGCCGGCGGGTGAGCGGCGAGTGACGTCGGGTGCGGTGGTGTTACAAAGTAACAAAGTTGTTACATTGTAATAACTTTGTTACATTGTAACTGATTAGTATATTTCCAAGGATATTGCGTGGGAACTGGCTTTTAAAGGGACAGGTAAGTATTAATGGTTAATTAAGAATATTAAAGGACTTTTTTCGTGGTTATGTTTTTTGTTCAATTAAAATACTTTTTCTATGTGTTTGTGTGTTTATTTACTTTTAACTCTTAAAGGAAATGGGTAAGGGGTACAAGTACCTCTATACTCATTTCTCCTGGGAGGGGGGGGTGGGCATCTGGGGGACCCCTTTTTAAAGGGGACTCCCAGATGCCACTATGAAACCCCCCCAGGAAATCGCGGCCTCCACTTCCACCGCCCATCGGAGGTGGAGAAGAGCCCCTTGTCCTTGGATTGGACAAGGGCTCGGAGGGGGAGGGGAAAGCTTGGCTGCCCCTCCCCTTCCGAGACCCCCCCAATCCATGGACCATGCGGGCTGGTATAGTCAGGGTGCGGAGCCCCACGCGGCTGGTGCTCCGCATTCTGGCTATCCCAGTCTGCATGGGGGACAAGGGGTTAAAGAGGTCTGGGAGGGGGGACCCCACGTCGTTTTTTTTTTATATTTCCCACACTCAGAACGAAGTAAGTAAAACTCTTCCCACTTGGGGGAATCTATGAAAATAAAACACTATTGTTACCTGTGCAAAAAAACCTGACATTTTCCGCATTTAAAAGGCATTTTTGCCCTTGAAACTTAAAAATCGATTTTCTCAAAAACTATAAAGGTCTTTTTGAAAAAAAATTTTTTTCCTCTTATTCCCACTTATCCCCTTAATATACCCTGTGAATTTGGTGTTCCTAAATTTTAAGCAGGCTTTGCTATTAACCGTTGAAGTCGGCGGGTTTTTAAATGTATATATTTTTCCTTTGAAACTTTAACATTGATTTTCTCAAAAACTATAAGGTCTTTTTGAAAAAAAAAATGTTTTCCTCTTATTCCTTCTGATCTCCTTAATATATTCTCCAAATTTGAGGCTCTTAGCACTTAAGGGGGCTTTGCTATTAACCCTTAAAGTCGGCGGCTACCTAACATTGATCCATGCGTCAACTTTTCCGCTTGGCAGCATGACCTTACGCATTAATTGCTAGTAGGATTTTACACGTAAGCCTATAACGTAACAACCTGAATTACGGTATTCTTACGCGAAAATTGCGTAAGGGCAATGCGTAATTACAGACATGTACCGAAATTGAATGTCTATGCCGTAAGCGTAATTTCGTAATGCGTAATAGCGTAAAATTACGCGTAATGATCCGTAAGCGTAGCTTTTTCCATTACGACCAGCACTGATCTCATCACAGCTCTCTGTGATGCTGCAAATGTACAGAACATGAAAGCAGAGCCAGAAGGGGGCAGGCTTGGGCTTGAAAAGACATTAGAGAAGACAGACTCAGCTATAATGATTCCTGAGCAAAGCCAGACAATGCTCAGTTGGGGATTTTATCAGGGCTGATAACAAGCAGGCTGAGCAGTGAAGAATGAAACAGAGAGCAGGGTAGGTGTTTTCTCTAATATTCCCACTGATATATATGGTAAAATACACGAGGGTCTCTGGTACACTTTAACCAGTACACTATATGTATGGATTAATCTGCTCACCTACTTGCATAAAGAAATAAGAATAAGAGTAAGTCTTGGATTAAAAAGTTAAACACGAAAAATTCTGTCTTGGTGTCACAAAATCACACCTGCATGGTCTCAGCAGAGTTCAGAAAACATCTATGTGGGAGTGTACTGCTTTATTTTCTCCTTCCAACTGACATTTACTGTGCTTGTGAGTTTACAGAAAAAGCAGAAAAGAGGCAGAGAAAAGATATTTAGACAAGAGTAAATCTACTCAGAGGTAGAGCAAAATATATACGGTAATGATTGCACAACCAGCCACTAATGGGGGCAGCCAACAGAGAAATGTTATACACAGTAACGCAATATTAGATCATTGTATCATAGTGCACTAATAATGTCAAACTCTTAATTCAAAATTTTTTGTTAGGTAAACTGCATGTAACATACAAAAGGCCTGATGTATATGTCGTGACCAAATTCACTTTGTCAAGGCAACTCATGGGCTGACACAATTATGGAGAGAGTGAGATAGGAATAAATAATAGCAATGCAAACACAATGATTAATGAAACTGAGAGGTGATCGAGTGAAACTGAGAAATGTGTAAAATACATCTAACACCACCGCAGTATCACAGGGTACAAAGTACACAGGAAGGACAGGAACATTGTCAGTACAGTATTGTGCTCATTTTAAACAAAGATGTATAGTCTTGGGTGAGAAATACTTGTTCTACCACAATGGTGGTACAAGGTCCTGCAGGGAAAGAAAACACAGGTAATGATTAATGGTCGAGTATACAATAACTCAAGCTTTACCATTTTCTTCAAATTGACACCAGAACTGGACTAAAATTCAATTTAGGGGGGAACAAGGAGGAGTAAAGAAAGGGCAGGGAGTGAGGAAGGAAAGTCCCAGCTGCTTACCGGTAGCCGTGTTTCGGCGAGTCCTCCAGGATGGCTGCTGCTGAGAGACATTGCTTGTCCCCTCCCCAAACGGAAACACCTGTAAGAGTAATCAATTTAAAAGAACCCGCCCTTATATAAGGACTCCTCCTCCCTCACCAACTCAGTTATTAAGAGTACATCACCTTTAACATAAATCAAACTTAGCAACTATATTACAATAGGAATGGGAACTCGGCAGCCATCCTGGAGGACTCACCGAAACACGGCTACCGGTAAGCAGCTGGTACTTTCTCCCATCGTCCTCCAGGATGGCTGCTGCTTAGACCAGCGAGAAATTTTCCTTAGGGAGGGATGATGGCTTGTAATACTTTCTTCCAAAAAACTCTGATCCTGGCTTAACAGTAGTTCAACTCTGTAGTGTTTCACCAAAGTTGTGTGTGACGACCAGGTAGCTGCTTTACATATCTGTTCCAGGCTTGCTCACGACCTCTCTGCCCAAGAGGCTGCCAAGGATAGAGTAGAATGTGTCGTAATTCTAGTATGGAATACTTCCTGCAATTCCCTGTAAGCTCAACCTATTAGCTCCTTAACCCATCTAGCTATAGTGTTTTTTTTTTTATGCCTGCAATCCTTTTGAGGCTCCCATATATGATACAAATAAATAGCTAGATCTTCTCCACTGAGCTGTCCTTTCTAAATAAACTATGATAGCTCTTCTCACATTAATCTGTTTCACTGCTCCTCTAACATCCTGCGGCTTGGGAGAAGAAGACGGTAAAACAATCTCCTGTGAACGATGAAAAGCTGAAGATAGCTTTGGAAGATAGGCTAGGTCAGGCAGGTCTGAACACAATTCTGAATGAATAACCATATAAAAAGGTTGTTAACTGATAATGCCTGAATATCCCCAATTCTTTTAGCTGACGTTATTGCTACCTTTAATGTTAGATTATTTAAAGGGGTCTGAGCAATAGGTTCAAATTTATCAGAAGTCAAGAAATTTAGAACTAAAGATAAATCCCAAGGAGGAACTAATTTTTCTGGCATTGGTTGGAATTTCGCTACTGAAAATAACTGAGTTGGTGAGGGAGGAGGAGTCCTTATATAAGGGCGGGTTCTTTTAAATTGATTACTCTTACAGGTGTTTCCGTTTGGGGAGGGGACAAGCAATGTCTCAGCAGCAGCAGCCATCCTGGAGGACGATGGGAGAAAGTGTGGAGTGTGAGGAAGGAAGGAAGGAAAGTGTGGAGAGGGAGGATGGAAGGACAGAGGGAGGGAGGATGGAAGGACAGAGGGAGGGAGGGAGGGAAGATGGAAAGGACAGAGGGAAGGAGGATGGAAAGGACAGAGGAAGGGAGGGAGGGAGGATGGAAAGGACAGAGGAAGGGAGGGAGGGAGGATGGAAAGGACAGAGGAAGGGAGGGAGGGAGGATGGAAAGGACAGAGGGAGGGAGGGAGGATGGAAAGGACAGAGGGAGGGAGGGAGGGAGGATGGAAAGGACAGAGGGAGGGAGGGAGGGAGGGAGGATGGAAAGGACAGAGGGAGGGAGGGAGGGAGGGAGGGAGGGAGGGAGGATGGAAAGGACAGAGGGAGGGAGGGAGGGAGGATGGAAAGGACAGAGGGAGGGAGGGAGGGAGGATGGAAAGGACAGAGGGAGGGAGGGAGGGAGGGAGGGTGGATGGAAAGGACAGAGGGAGGGAGGGAGGGAGGATGGAAAGGACAGAGGGAGGGAGGGAGGATGGAAAGGACAGAGGGAGGGAGGATGGAAAGGAGGGAGGGAGGGAGGATGGAAAGGACAGAGGGAGGGAGGATGGAAAGGACAGAGGGAGGGAGGATGGAAAGGACAGAGGGAGGAAGGATGGAAAGGACAGAGGGAGGAAGGATGGAAAGGACAGAGGGAGGAAGGATGGAAAGGACAGAGGGAGGAAGGATGGAAAGGACAGAGGGAGGAAGGATGGAAAGGACAGAGGGAGGAAGGATGGAAAGGACAGAGGGAGGGAGGATGGAAAGGACAGAGGGAGGAAGGATGGAAAGGACAGAGGGAGGGAGGATGGAAAGGACAGAGGATGGAAAGGACAGAGGGAGCGAGCGAGCGAGCAAGGAAAGGGCAGGGAGGGAGGGAGCAAGGAAAGGGCAGGGTACGAGGAGTGAGAGAGGAAGGAAGGAAGGGGCAGGGTACGAGGGAGGAAGGAAAGGGTTGGGAGGGAGGTTAAAAGGAAATGGCAGGTAGGGAAGAATGAAGGAAAGAGCAGGGAGGGAGGAAGGAAGGGGCGAGGGGGGAGGACGGAAGAAATTGGGCTGGGTAGGAGGAGTGAGAGAGGAATGAAGCAAAGGGCAGGGTAGGAGGGAGGAAGGAAAGGGCTGGGAGGAAATAAGGGAGGTAAAAAGGAAGTAGCAGGTAGGGAAGAAAGAAGGAAAGAGCAGGGAGGGAGGGAGGAAGGAAGGAAGGGGCAGGCCAGGGTAGGAGGAAGGAATGAAAGGGCAGGGAGTGAGGGAGGAAGTGAAAGGCCAGGAAGGAAGGAAGGAAAAGGGTAGGGAGGGGAATAAGGGAAGATAGGGGGAGGAGTGTTTGAAGAACTGATGAAGTGGGAGGGGGTAAATAGGAAGGGAAGTAGGGGGAGGGGCTGGAAGGAAGATAAGGATAACAAAGAAAGTGCTAAAATAAAAATAAACCATTTACAATGAATTGTAGCAAAAATGAATTGTTCCCAACATAGATCAAGAGAGCAATAAAACATGACCCAGGTTCTCACTCTTTCCTGCTTTAGGGAAGAAAATAGTCATTGCTGTCTTTTTCCAGACACTGTCCCTCACTTCTTGGCAGAGTCAGATTATCTACAAGGCAAAATAGGCAGGTGCCTAGGGCCTGTTGGGTGTCCATGGGCCTGACTTGCACTTAGGGTGCATACACATGCAATTTTGATTGGCCAATCACTGACCCATTTCACCACCTCCATGTAGCATGAGTGCCAAACGACTGAATACCGTACTATGAGCAGATTGTGTAGGTAGGCTCTCATACTGCATAAAAGTGGTAAAACTGCCCAATCAAAATTGGATGCATGTACCCTGGCTTTAAGCCTAGCACACACTAATTGTGATTGGCCAATCAATGACAGATGTTATTACCTCCCTGTTGTATGAGGGTTTACCTACACAATCTGCTCATAGTATTCAATATCTGTTGACCCCTAATCTGATGTAGAGGTGGTAAAACTTGAGACACAGAGACATTCAATCAGAGAGAGATCTGTCAGCTGCCCATAGATTCCCAAATCGATTTCAGCATGAAATCTCTTGAGAATTGGCCTAGCAACCATATCTGAGACCTCCCCTTCCCCTCCCAGCAGTTGTACTTTACCAGTGCGCTGTCACCAGTCGCTGTGCCCAGACATCTTTGGGTTTCTCCATTTGCATCTTACGCCGCCAGTGTATAGCACAGGACACGTGTGACACGTTAGTGGAGGAAGCAGAACACTGATGGACACCGTGGTAGGAAACAGTGCTGGGCTTTCGAGTAGTTTACTACTCGAATTCGGAATTCCAATGAAGTCTGACGTCACGTGTGACCACAGGCAGCGGGGAGTTAAAGGACAACTGAAGTGAGAGGGATGGAGGCTGCCATATTTATTTCCATCTAAGCAATGCCAGTTGCCAGGCCCTCCTGCCGATCCTCTAATACTATTAGCCATAGCCCCTGAACAAGCATGCAGCAGATCAGGTGTTTCTGACATTAAAGTCAGATCTGACAAGACTAGCTGCATGCTTGTTTCTGGTGTTATGCAGATACTACTGCAGAGAAATAGACCAGCAGGGCTGCCAGGCAACTGGTATTGATTAAAAGGTAATAAATATGGCAGCCTCCGTATACCTCTTACTTCAGTTCCCCTTTAATTAACCCAGACTTCTTTTGAATTCCGAATTTGAGTAGTAAACTACTCGAAAGCCCACCACTGGTGGGCAACTGCGGACAGGGAAAGCACAAATACACGGGGGCACATTTAGACTAGGGGGGGCAGTGCCGGGGGTCCTTCCAATAGTGCACCCAATCGACCACGTCTGCCTGAGATTTACCAGCATGTCCGATCTATACATACATGATCAGGCATGCTCTTGGCAGCACCAATTTTCATACAATTCAATAGTTATCCGATTGGATGGTCACCTTTAGGGTCACAGTGCAAAGATCTGGTACACCAACTATGCAGAGGACTGAAAAGCAGTAACGGAGGTAACTTCAGGTCATAGAATAATGCATAAAATCAGGCAGTGTATTTATAGATAGACCTACACTGAGTTGTGCAGACTAATGTCAGGTCTTATCAGTGTGGGAAAGGTTAATGGTCAGGGTGAGGGTTGTTATGTGCAGACAAGTCTATACAATGCTATCAGCATGGACATTATTAGCAGATAGCTTGAGTGCAGAAATAAAAAAATGACCTGTGTAAACACAGTAATGAGGACAGTGCCACCTGCTGTCTGCTAGAGTGTACTGCAGCGCATGGGGATTTCCAGCTTTGAACTTATACATTGTGTTGGCTTTAGGAAACTGCAAGACAAACCATTTCATTTTCTACATTCATTTCTAATTTTGCTTGTCTCTGTGCATACTAAATGGTCTAATTAGATTTCCTAAAGCAATATGAGTGATTGAATATTTTAAGGGCAACTGAAGCAAGAGGGATATGAAGGCTGCAATATTTATTTCCTTTTAAGCAATACCAGTTGCCTGGCTATCTGGCTAATCCTCTACCTTTTAAGCCATAAACCCTTAACAAGCTTGCAGTAGATCAGGTGTTTCTGACATTATTGCCAGATCTGAAAGATTATGGTGTGTACACACTTGAAAGATAAATGAAAGATATCAGACCAATTTTACCCCCTTCCATGTAGTATGAGAGCCATACTCTACACAGTCTATTCTATGGAGCTGAACTCCCCATCAGATACAAATCTTTGCAAGATGCTGCACACATTCAAAATATTATCTGCAAAAGATCTGTTCCTGCAAAAGATCCGTTCCTGCAAAAGATCCGTTCCTGCAAAAGATCCGTTCCTGCAAAAGATCCGTTCCTGCAAAATGCATTCATAGTCTATGATATCTGCAGATCCTCATACACACCTTGTTTAACAGACAATCTACTGACATCCGCACAGTGGTAACACGTCTTTACCTTCTCCTCCAAGTGTGTTAATGCTTACAGCGATGTTGCAGCATCCCGCAACTACCAGGTATCCAGTCTCAGCAGCCAGGAGAGGGACGCCAGACTCTCAACCCACGTGTGCAACAGGGGAGCATCCTGTCAGCCATCCGCCGCTGTCCACGCCCACATACGCGGTACACCCACATCACGTGGGCTTCTTCAGTGTGATGACGCTGTGGATGAAAGGTGGTGGGCGTACTCTCTCTCTAGCAAATTTTAGCAGCCAAGCCTCGTTCTAATTAGAGATGTGGCGAACGGTTCCCGAACCGTTCGCCGGCGAACATCTCCAAATCCCTGGGGCTCTTGCTACTTCCGGGTCGCACTGACCCGGAGTAGTACGCCTGCGCTGCCCGGCGGAGCGCGTCCTAGATCGCGCTCCTGTTGCCGGGCACTTTCTGTGCATGACGTCATGAATGACGTCACGCTCATGCGCAGAGAGTGCCCGGCAACAGGGGCGCGATCTAGGACGCGCTCCGCCGGGCAGCGCAGGCGTACTACTCCGGGTCAGTGCGACCCGGAAGTAGTAAGAGCTCCAGAGATGTTCGCCGGGCGAACAGTTCGCCACATCTCTAGTTCTGATTACCAGTAGGAACCAAGATTCACTCTCCATTCATGGAACAGCCTTTTCAGCACCCAAGCCTTATACACACACCTGTCATTATCAGGCGTGTGTATTGGGCTTTAAAGGAATACTGTTGGGGGGGGGGGGGGGGCAAAAATGAGTTTAATTTTTCCCGGGGCTTCTAATGGTCCCCCACAGACGTCCTGTGCCCGCGCAGCCACTCACCGATGCTCCGGCCCAGTCTCTGGTTGACTTCTGGAATGTCAGACTTTAAAGTCTGAAAACCAATGCACCTGCGTGGCTATGTCCTCGCTCCCGCTGTCACCAGGAGCGCACTACGCAGGCACTGACCGCACTGGGCCTGCGCAATGCACTCCTGGTGACGTCAGCAGGAGCGAGGACACGGCAACGCAGGCGCGGGGCTGGAGCATCGGTGAGTGGCTGCGCCAACACAGGATGTCTGCGGGGGACCATTAGAAGCCCCGGGTAAGTTCAACTTTTTCCCCCCCTACAGTACTCCAAGTTAGGAAAGCTGATTAATTAACAAGCGCCCCTATTAAAGGCTTCCCTAAAACACCTGCATATCACACCCGGGCCCATATGCAATTCAGTTTTCTGCTAAATGATGATATTTTCACACCTTGTCATAAAATGCCTTAGCATGAATATACTCAAAATAAATTTCGATAGTACTTTTTTTGGGCTACTTTTTCAATTTAAAATGCTTATAAGTTATTATAAAGAGAATATGAAAATTAACTCCTAGGAGATAACTTAGGAGAAAAAGTTCATTGCATATGGGCCCCTGTGTGAACAAGGTGAAGCCTAAATACCTGCTGTAAGCACAAACCGCCAGCAACGCACACCCTAGAACAGTGATGGCCAACATTGGCACGCCAGCTGTGATAAAACTACAATCCCATCATGCCTCTGCCTCCCCGAGTTATGCTTAGAACTGTCAGAGTATTGCAATGCCTCATGGGACTTGTAGTTCCACCACAGCTGGAGTGCCAAGGTTAGTCATCACTGCCCTAGAATCTGGAAATCAGTGTAAGGAAATGCAGAAAGATCCAGGCCATGCAACTGTATAAAAATAAAAAAACAGTCACACACAGACAGTCACACACACAGACAGTCACACACACACAGACAGTCACACACAGACAGATAGACAGACAGACAGTCACACACAGACAGATAGACAGACAGACAGTCACACACAGACAGATAGACAGACAGAGACACACACAGACAGACAGACAGACAGACACCTTTTCCTCCAACATCTGCAGCTTTGTAACCTCATCTGTTCAATGATTACTCACCCACATTTCAAGGCGGTCATACTATTTTTTTATTATTATCATTAGAATAAAAAGGTCATTTATTAGTTCAATACATAAAATATCAAACTGCATTTGTAAATAAATACATTTGGTATAGAAACGTCCAGGGCAAGGATTAACATGGATTCTGTGCAAGTCACAATGTATAAATATTAAAAAAAAAACAATAATCAGGCACTTCTCTACAACCCTAACCACAATCGTGCATCTCCAACAAGTCTTATGTACCAAAGTGCAATATCGTTTTTCAACATAAAAGGAAAGAAAAAAAAGATGCTTAACGCAATTTGGTCCAGCGCTGACTTTGGAATGTTAAGGTGCGTTTCTTCTCATGCAGCTGTATTCGCTGTGCACTGACTGCACGCTGAGCCCTGTACAATTCATCTCTATGGTGGCTGCCTAACTTCAGGTTTAAAGGGAACCTGAGGTGAGAGGTATACGGAGGCCGCCATATTTATTTCCTGTTCAACAATACCAGTTGCCTGCCAGCCCTGCTGATCTATTTGGCTGCAGCAGTGTCTGAATCACACCAGAAACACACATGCAGCCAATCTTGTCAGCTAAACATCTGATCTGCTGTATGATTGTACAGGGTCTATGGCTGAAAGGAAAGAGGCAGAGGATCAGCAAGACAGCCAGGCAACTGGTATTTCTTAAAAGGAAATAAGTATGGCAGCCTCCATATACCTCTCAATTCAGATGTCCTTTAAATGGAGGGATATGGAGGTTGACATGTTTGTTTCCTTTTACAGAATGCTCATTGCCTGGCTGTCCTGCTGATCCTCTGCCATAGACCCTGAACAAGCATGCAGATCAGATGTCCATGACAAATCTGACAAGATTAGCGGCATGCTTGTTTCAGGTGTGCGATTTAGACCCTACTGACCAGTAAGATCAGCAGGACTGTCAGGGAACTGGTATTCTTTAAAAGGAAATAAATATCTTCCATACGTCTCACACCTCGGGTTCTTTTTAATGTACTAGTGCAACTCCAGCGTTCCACGAGGATCCCAAGTCAGGATATCATAAACCATCAGGCAAACGTGAGGCGGATTGCTCAGAACTAGTCTGCCATTGTATGGTGGTAGACTGCAGCCCTCGTTCAGGTTTTGATGGAAAACTGTGGAAGTCAGTAAACAAATAGTTGTGTGATTGCAGTCTTATGCACCAGTATGGATTCTTGTTTTTATACGAACACAATCAAGCGGTCCTGGATTTAAAACAAAAACAGCCCCCTTCCCCCCAAAACGTAAAAAAAACAAAAAAACAAACAAAACAAAAACATTGATGCTGCATTCAACTGCAGTCACACAACCACCAACTAACTCACAATCCTTTCCATATACTTCACTAACCCTAGGGGGCGCTACATCTCTAGGGATCAATGAGATGCAAATATTTCCGAGTTAATGCAAATTTTATGCACATATATGCAGTTTCAAAGTGGATTAGTTTAAACCTGGGATTAAATTAATTGGTCCGTTTTGAAGCTGCATATATTTGCATAATTTTGCATTAACTCAGAAATATTTGCATCTCATTGATTATTCCTATTAGTCTAACTTATGTAACCCAAGCCTACACGAAGGATGGTTGAGAGAAGGGATGATCAATGATATGCAAAGGTTTCAGAGTTTATGCTAATTTTGTACACGTTTATGCAGATTAAAAATGGACCCATCAAAGTTTACCTCAGCAGGATTTGATTGGTTCATGTTCAAGCTGCATGAATTTGCATACAAAATTTGCATAATGCTGCATCAAATCAAAATTTGCATCTTATTGACCCTTCCTACCGATTGAGAGAGAGATGTAGCTGTAGGAAATGTTGTGCAATATGCCAATTTTAAATAAAGCGGCTGAAAATAAGGGAGTTAAAGCCCTCACTATATAGCGTCACTCATGTATCCCTAGGATTAGGCTTGATATGACCCAGGCTAGGGTTGCAAATCCTGACCAGGCTGTTTTTACTCTTCTACATGTTTACAAAAATAGATCAATTTGTGCCGACTGTGCATTTCTGAAATATATGAATATAGGTTAAACTAGGGAAAAAATACACATTTCCCATCAAGGACAACTGAAGTGAGAAGTATATGGAAGCTGCCATATTTATTTCCTGTTAAACAATACCAGTTGCCTGGCAGCCCTGCTGGTCTATTTGGCTGCAGTAGTGTCTGAATCACACTCCAGAAACAAGCATGCAGCTAATCTTGTCAGATCTGACATGTCAGAAACCTTTGATCTGCTGCATGCTTGTTCAGGGTCTATGGCTAAAAGTATTGTAAGGCAGAAGGGATCAGCAGAACTGCCAGGCAACTGGTATTGCTTAAAATGAAATAAACATGACAGCCTCCATATACCTCTCGCTTTAGTTGTCCTTTAAAGTTGGGGGAATTTACCTACAAAACGTGAGTGCGCCTCCTCCTAACATGCTTTTCAAGCGCAACTTCATGTTTCTTTTTTCATTCTGGACAAAGTGGGGAAGGGTTAGACACTCTATAGGGTGTTTATTGCTGTTCCCCAACTAGGAAAACTTACCCTAATGCCCTCCTGCTAAGCCTGAGCAATGTCAGACACAAACAAACCTCAAGACAAGTCTTTTCCCAATTTGCTAGGGAAAAAAAATCTGCCTGGGACTCCAAGAGAGATTTAATCTCCCTTCCTGTTATGTGGTGACCTTATCAATAGGACAGGAGGCCGAGAAAAATCTCCTGAAGAGAAGCCAGAGACAGGTCATAGAACGTTCCTACTCTAACCGAAAATTAAAAAAATTCAACCTACTGCAGTGCTGAGAATACTGAGGTGTGACCACTGCAATGCAACATTTCACCAGCAGGTGGTGTATTAAACTAGGAAAGTAACTCCGCCTCCTGGTACTATGCCAGGATCTGCTGTGAAGGGGGGTGGGGGATCTCCCATGTTACATTGCAGAGGTTCAAAACAAATGTGGAACTTCTTGTCTGGGAAACTGATGGGCGCACTTAGCTGTACACACGAGCTGTGCATGAGCGAACGCTTCCCCCCATCATGTGCAAATCTCTGCTTAGACTAGGCACTGGCGGCCGGCACTCAGCAGAGGCAGGTTAGTCCATTGGTTCCGGTCGTTCTGCATCATGGGTGGTATCCATGGCATGTGTCCCATCATCTTGTTCCTGCCCTGCTGGTAGCCAGGCACATAGCGCTGTTGGTAGTGGTAGTTTGCGGCCTGCTTCCTCTTTGGCATTTTGTTCCATGGAGGAGGAAGGGACACAAACTCTGGTATCTGAAAGAGAAAACAAGGAGCAAAACATTGTCAAAATCACCCCAAATATATATAAAAACTAAAGCGTCTGCATGTGTACTTAAAGAGCAACTCCAGTGAAAACAACAATGAAAAAAAAAAAAGCTTAATTTTTACAATAATTATTTATAAAGGATAATGGCCTCAATTCACTAAGATCATGCTGGAGATAATAAGGCAAGAGAAAACTTACCTCCACATAAGAGAGAGTTATCTTATCTCTTCATTCCTTAAGTTACCTCCTCTGTAGTTATTTTCACATGCAGTTAATAAACAGCCTGTCTTTAACTCTGGAGTTATTTTAAGGATTGAAGAGTTAACTTAAAGACAGAAGAGTTAACTTTAGATTTGCCTGAGGTAAAATGTTTCCTGAATACTACATGCCTTATCACCATGGTAACAACTCTAGAAGAGTTATTAAAGAGGCTCCGTAACAAAAATTGCATCCTGTTTTTTATCATCCTACAAGTTCCAAAAGCTATTCTAATGTGTTCTGGCTAACTGCAGCACTTTCTACTAACACAGTCTCTGTAATAAATCAATGTATCTTTCCCCTGTCAGACTTGTCGGCCTGTGTCTGGAAGGCTGCCAAGTTCTTCAGTGTTGTGGTTCTGCTATGAACTCCCCTTTATGCACACTGCCTGTGTGTTATTTAGGATTAGAGCAGCTTCTCTCTTCTCTCTCTTATTTTTTACAAGCTGGATAAATCGTCCTCTGAGCTGGCTGGGCTTTCACATACTGAGGAATTACAAACAAGGGCAAAGCTGTTTGCAGGAAGAAAAGAGCAGCCTGAAACTTCAGTGCATGGGGGAAAGAAACACACAAATGATCTCTTGAGATTCAAAAGGAAGGCTGTATACAGCCTGCTTGTGTATGGATGTATTTTCTATGTGTGGACATACTGTACATCAACCTACTTCCTGTTTTGGTGGCCATTTTGTTTGTTTACAAACAAACTTTTAAAAACTGTTTTTAACCACTTTTAATGCGGCGAGGAGCGGCAAAATTGTGACAGAGGGTAATAGGAGATGTCCCCTAACGCACTGGTATATATACTTTTGAGCGATTTTAACAATACAGATTATCTTTAAAGACAGGAGATAAGCTTAGTGAATTGAGGCCAAAGTCTGTGTTTGCCCGTTGTAAAATCTTTCCTTTCCCTGATTTACACAGACATCACATGGGAACATCTTTATTGCTGGCAGGTGATGTCTGTGGAAAGAGATGCTGCTTGCCTTTTTGGCAGTTGGAAACAGCTGATATTTCCCACAATGCAACATGGCTCCCACAGTGATGTCAGTACCTTGGTGCTGACATCACATTGTGGGAGGGGTTTCACCACATTATCAGCCATACAGACCCCCCTGATAATCCGCTTGAGGAAATAAAAACATTTCTCATGCTCTCCACTCTCCAACCTTCGGCTGGGTCAGGCTCTTCTGCACATGCACGCTTCATGATCGCGCTCCCAACACCAGGAGCGCTATGTGCAGTTCAATTCTCTCTGATCTGCCAGTGTGTTCACGAGAGGTGTGTGCCCGCGCAGAAGATCCCAACCCAGGTACAGGACGTGACTTTCCGGAGGGGAGAGAGCAGAAATACGGCTTGGGACTTAACAGACTTCTAGAGGCTGGAAGAAGCCCCAGGTAATGTGACATTGAGCCCCCCACAGGTTTTATCACTTTTAACACTGACACTAATCATCGTTTGAAGTGGCCCCACTCTATGCCGGCTACATGACTGAGCGCATGAGGTCATTGCACTGAATACAACTAAAGCTTGGTACACACTTTCAATTCTTATTGACCAATCATTGACCAATTTTACCACCTCCCTATAGTATGAGGGTTTACCTACACAATCTGCTCATAGTGAATGTGTATACATAGGGAATGTGTATACACCAGTGTGGTGTGTTTGTAGTGGCACCAGGGAATGTGTATACACCAGTGTGGTGTGTGTACAGGCACTGAGAATGTGTATACACCAGTGTGGTGTGTGTACAGGCACTGAGAACGTGTATACACCAGTGTGGTGTGTACAGGCACTGAGAATGTGTATACACCAGTGTGGTGTGTGTACAGGCACTGAGAACGTGTATACACCAGTGTGGTGTGTACAGGCACTGAGAACGTGTATACACCAGTGTGGTGTGTGTACAGGCACTGAGAATGTGTATACACCAGTGTGGTGTGTACAGGCACTGAGAATGTGTATACACCAGTGTGGTGTGTGTACAGGCACTGAGAACGTGTATACACCAGTGTGGTGTGTGTACAGGCACTGAGAATGTGTATACACCAGTGTGGTGTGTGTACAGGCACTGAGAACGTGTATACACCAGTGTGGTGTGTGTACAGGCACTGAGAACGTGTATACACCAGTGTGGTGTGTGTACAGGCACGGAGAATGTGTATACACCAGTGTGGTGTGTACAGGCACTGAGAATGTGTATACACCAGTGTGGTGTGTACAGGCACTGAGAATGTGTATACACCAGTGTGGTGTGTACAGGCACTGAGAATGTGTATACACCAGTGTGGTGTGTACAGGCACTGAGAATGTGTATACACCAGTGTGGTGTGTACAGGCAGTGAGAATGTGTATACACCAGTGTGGCGTGTGTACAGGCACTGAGAATGTGTATACACCAGTGTGGTGTGTGTACAGGCACTGAGAATGTGTATACACCAGTGTGGCGTGTGTACAGGCACTGAGAATGTGTATACACCAGTGTGGTGTGTGTACAGGCACTGAGAATGTGTATACACCAGTGTGGTGTGTGTACAGGCACTGAGAATGTGTATACACCAGTGTGTACAGGCACTGAGAATGTGTATACACCAGTGTGTACAGGCACTGAGAATGTGTATACACCAGTGTGTACAGGCACTGAGAATGTGTATACACCAGTGTGTACAGGCACTGAGAATGTGTATACACCAGTGTGTACAGGCACTGAGAATGTGTATACACCAGTGTGTACAGGCACTGAGAATGTGTATACACCAGTGTGTACAGGCACTGAGAATGTGTATACACCAGTGTGTACAGGCACTGAGAATGTGTATACACCAGTGTGTACAGGCACTGAGAATGTGTATACACCAGTGTGTACAGGCACTGAGAATGTGTATACACCAGTGTGTACAGGCACTGAGAATGTGTATACACCAGTGTGGTGTGTGTACAGGCACCAGGGAATGTGTATACACCAGTGTGGTGTGTGTACAGGCACTGAAAAATATTTATACATGAGAAAGGTTTATACAGCACTGTGGTGTGTGCAGGGTTGGCACTACCATAGAGGCAAAGTGTCTACCCCATCATATCTGTTGCTCTCAGGGGCCTCTGCAGAGTCTTTGGCAGAGTAGCAGTCTGTGGCTCCAGCCACTCCCATCTTCATCCACCACTGGCTGCATCTTCTCTGTGACCCACAGTGCGTTATTATGTAATAACATGCACTGGATCACAGAGGAGAGGCTCCCCTCCAGAGATGAAGTTTGGGAGTGAATGGAACTACAGACTGATAGCATCAAGCTCAGGGGCCCTGGGAGGAATTTTGGCTGCAACTAAGGAGCCCCTAATGCTGCTTTTTCGTCAGGGGGTGTCTGTTGGGGCCCCCAGGTTCATTTTGCCTAGGGGACCCATTGTTGCTAGAACCAGCCCCGGGTGTGTGTGCTGGCACTGAGGAATGTGTATACAGCAGTGTGGTGTGTGTACTGGCACTGAGGAATGTGTATACAGCAGTGTGGTGTGTACTGGCACTGAGGAATGTGTATACAGCAGTGTGGTGTGTGTACTGGCACTGAGGAATGTGTATACAGCAGTGTGGTGTGTGTACTGGCACTGAGGAATGTGTATACAGCAGTGTGGTGTGTGTACTGGCACTGAGGAATGTGTATACAGCAGTGTGGTGTGTGTACTGGCACTGAGGAATGTGTATACAGCAGTGTGGTGTGTGTACTGGCACTGAGGAATGTGTATACAGCAGTGTGGTGTGTGTACTGGCACTGAGGAATGTGTATACAGCAGTGTGGTGTGTACTGGCACTGAGGAATGTGTATACAGCAGTGTGGTGTGTACTGGCACTGAGGAATGTGTATACAGCAGTGTGGTGTATGTGTACTGCTACCAGGGAACATGTACACAACTGTGTGGTGTGTGTACTGGCACCATTCATCTACCTGGTAAACTTCGCATGGGATGGGCGGCAGTGGAGCGGGCGGAGACTTTTTGTGGGTTACATACACCTCATCATCCGATGAAGAACCTGAATGATAATCAGACGTAGCCTTCTCCACATCGTTATGCAGTTTCCAAGATATCTCCATCTTATCGACTCTGCTGTCGAAGCTGGCCACCACAAAAGACGGGTTCTTTTCTCCATACCTGGTATCGCAAGAAACAAAAGTCTATTCAGAAATTTCATGGGCAACTGAGGTCCACATACCAGTGTTCAACTATCTAGACCAATATTATGCTTTTAATGAGCCAATAAAAGCTGCATTTTAAAGTATATACAGTCTGCTTTCAGCTATGAAGCCTTCCTCAGACTTGATTCCTGTATACCGACATGTAGAACTTACAGAGCTTATATACACTGGACATTAAAAGGAGATACATTGTTCTGCAAACATAAATACATGCCATTGGATGTAGTAATTATGAAATCCAATAGCGTTTATTTAGGTTTGAAAAACAATGCATCTCCTTTTAAAGGGACTCCGAGCACCTCTCATGGGCATGCCTTTATGCCAGACGACTTCCAACAAAGTCGTGCTATGACCCCTCTAGAGGAGCCTCTTGCAATGGCCATGCGTGTCACTTCCTCTTCCTGCTTCATTCAGTGATGCACTTCTCTAACAGAGAAGACAGGGGTGACCCCAAAGTTGTAACATAGCCAAGATGGCAGCGGCAATTTTAAATTGATATCGAACGAAAACTATTTGGCGTATAATGGAGATTCAAGCATCAAATGGAAGAGGAGAGCACAAGCTACAGAAAGGTATGAATCTTTAAGTACTTTGCAGTACTGGTCAGAGTCTTAAAGGCATGCCCATGAGAGGTGCTCGGAGTCCCTTTAATGCCCAGTGTATATATATAAGCTGTGTGTTCTACATGTCAGCACACAGGAATAAAGTCTGAGGAAGGCTTCATAGCCAAAAGCTTATGCCTTTTCTTCTTACTTAACTAATAAATGAGATCATCTAGATTCAAAAACTTCTTTGGAAAGTATTGATTTCTCAAAAAAAAAAAAAAAAAAAAAAAAAAGCAGCACCACTTGCTGATTAAAGTTCATTTTTTGCACTTGAAGTATTTTTATATACCATATTTTTCACAAGACACATGCTTTTTCTTTACCAAAACTGGGAGAAAAAAGTGGGTGCGTTTTATATTCCGAAAATGCAGTATTGTGACCCCGGAATATACTTACCGGATCCTGCCGCCACGCTCCTCTTCTCAGTCTCTTTCTGGTCATTCGATGGCGCTCAAGGTCCCAGCCGCCACGCGTGTCTGTCTGTAGACTGCAGCCTTGGGGTGCACACATGCCGCCGCCAGCCTCCCTAGTTACAGCGTGCTTCTCGGCATTCCCTAGTTACAGTTCCTCTAATGTGTGACCTGCGGCACAAGGGCACCTCATGTCATGCGTCACCCGTGTACTGCAGGTCACACAGGAACTGTAAACAGGAAGTGTCGAGGAAGACGCTGTAACTAGGGAGGATGGCGGTGGCGTGCGTACACCGGAAGGCTGCAGTCTACAGATGTAGACAGTGGCGGAGAGTAGCACTGCGGCTGGGACCTAGAAGAGCTTCACCCTTTAACGCCAACCTGAGGTAAGACAGAGGCTGGCTGACATCCCTTTCCTTTTAAACAATGCACATTGCCTGGCAGTCCTGCTGATCCTCTGCCTCTAACACATTTAGCCATAGACCCTGAACAAGCATACAGATCAGGTGTTTGACAAAAATATCTGACAAGTTTAGCTACACTTATTTCAGGTGTGTGATTCAAGACACTACTGACCAGAAGGATAAGCAGGACACCCAGGCAACTGGTATTGTTTAAAGGGAACCTGAAATTACTTAAAACAAACATGATGTAGCTGCAAATGAATACTACATACTAACCTCACCATCAGTCCCTCTCAGAGGCTCAACGTTTTCTTCTAACCGTGATCCCATCCAGTTGCAGTCAGTTATATATCAGCAGCTGTCCTGTTACAACTGAATGTGCAAGGTAAGGTCCATGTTTCTCTATGGCTCAAGTGGGTGATATTACAGTTTAACAGTGTGCTGACCAGGAAGCTGTTATGGGGTAATGGCCATTTCTAAAATGGCGGATGGAGAATTTCATTGATCACAGTGGACAAATGGGACGCAGGAGAGGTAAGATTGAATAAAAGACTACGTAGGAGGTAAGTATGACCTGTGTATTGTTATTTTGACTTTTTATTTTCAGTTCAGGTTCTCTTTAAGGAAATAAATATGGCAGCCTGTGTGTGTGTCTCTCACCTCAGGACTTTGAGGCAAGGTCATGAAATCCGTTCTGCGATCCAAGCAGCTGCTTTTATCACCAGGGAAGTATTAGGTTTCCCATAATGTAGGGCTGGCCTGGGCCGCACTCTCTCTGGACTGCAGTGGACGTTTGCAGTGTGACTGCCAAATATGTCAGTGTTCCTGTTACAAGCTGTACCTCTGTAATCCCGCAATTACCAGGATCTGTCAGAGCCACGTTTCAGAATTTTCCATAAAAGCAAATTACACGCCGAGACCTGTGTCCAACCCAGCCGTGTAAAAGACTGCAGCGGAGGCTGAGCAAAACTATTCCTACATACAGCTCAGTGCAAGATGCCATGATAAGGTGCGCACATTATTATTATTATTATTATTATTATTTAGTATTTATATAGCGCCGACATATTACGCAGCGCTGTACAGTGTATATATATATATCTTGTCACTAACTGTCCCTCAAAGGAGCTCACAATCTAATCCCTACCATTGCCATATGTCTATATTATGAAGTGTAAGTACTGTAGTCTAGGGCCAATTTTTTTTTTTTAGAGTGAGCCAATTAACTTATCTGTATGTTTTTGGAATGTGGGAGGAAACCGGAGTGCCCGGAGGAAACCCACGCAGACACAGAGAGAACATACAAACTCTTTGCAGATAGTGCCCTGGCTGGGATTCGAACCAGGGACCCAGCGCTGCAAGGCGAGAGAGCTAACCACTACGCCACATGCACAGTTACTGTTATCTGCAAGGATTGGGATTCGATCTCTCAGTTGATAGTCTCGGGCTGAGAGTCATACAGTTGCCTAGCGATGGGTTCTGTTGCTATGGAGAAGGGATGACGGTACAGCACATCTAGTGGGAGAAGCTAGGATAGAGTGCTCAGCCAAGACAATCCAGCACTCTGGATCCCCCTGCGACTCATGCGGGCCACCATAGACATGCTAGATTATCAGCAAAGATGGCCCTAAACCCTCTAGCGTGTGTACAAGGCTCTACATTTAGGCCAGTTTTACAGCTGGCCAATGCGTCGCGATGCTCCATAACGCAAAAAACAGGGTCATATGCCTAGCGCTGGCTGCCTAGCGCTCGCTGCCCCCCCTTCCTCCTGGACAGGAAGTACGTCACTTAGGTTCCCGGCCAATGGGGAACTGTCAGCCTGACACTGTTCTGCAGCAATTTTTCCGGACCACTGAGCCCAGCGGAACAGAAACTGAAACGCTGCATTGGGGGCAATGAGAAAAACAGAACGTTTCTTCACACTAGTGAAGAAATGGACCATTCTATCCAGCAAGATTAACTTTGCTGATACACAGGTCTGTTTGCTACTCAACACAAGTGTGAACTGGGCCTTAGTCCTGCCAGGTGACCTGTGTGAAAAGTTCACTTACTGAGAGTTCTAAAGCCAGTAGAAATGTTCTCTGATCTCCCACAATACTTCGGGGGCGAGGGGATTTCACATGATAAAGAAGCCTAGGCTGAGCACCAAAATATAGATATAGGAAGGGTTTCTAAAGCTGGAGCCTGGGTATAAAGTTAAAGGGGGTACCGTGAATAATATACTGCTTTCAAAGACAATTCCTCTTTTTGATCAGTGTGCTAGGCCTGAAGAAGAATGAAGATAATTTACACTTTTAATTGTGCAACTGCATATATGCATAAATAGGTAGAGATAAAGACAGGTTGCATCAGGCACTGCAGTTGATTCAAATGTATTCAATATTCAAGCATAGTGTGAACCACAACATGTGGACTTGTTCTATTCACAGGTAGGTGCAAAAGTCATAAATAGACAACTCGTGCTGAGATGACAGAAAGCAATAATTCTGAATAAGATGAATGTCCTAACATATCAGAGGGCGGTGGGTGCAGGGCAAAATATAGGTAGTCTAACAGCCATTTCGCACGGCGGTGCTTCTTCCAGAGGTACCTATATTTTGCCCTGGTAGGACATTCATCTTATTCAGAGTTATTGATTTCTGACATCTCAGCACAAGTTGTCTGTTTATGACTTTTGCACCTACCTGCGAATAGAACATTTATACAGAAGGGAACGCGGCGGGCTCAGCCAAATCCCTTAAAGATTTCATGCTGAAATTGGCCTGCAGTATATGGGCAGCTATGACTAGAGACAAATTTAGCTCTAATCAGTAGGGATGCACAAACATATGCAAATTCTTTGGCTTGGCAAATCTATGCAAATTTTTATGCAAATGTATGCAGTTTGAAAATGGACCAATCAATTTAAACCCAGTTTGAATTTAATTGGTCCTTTTTCAAACTGCATATATTTGCATAAAAATGTGCATAATTTCAGACGTATTTGCGTCTCCTTGATTATCCCTACAAATTAGATTAGAGATAAATTTGTCTGTCGAATCTGCCCATAGTCTGCTGATGTATGGCTATCTTAAATTTACAAGCTGTCTTGCATAGATTAAGTTTTTTTTTTTTTTTTTTTTACTCGTTCTATGCTGAGAAAGAGAATTCAGATAATTTCTTAGTAGGGGTAGTACTATATGCGTATAAATTATTTCATGTCACTTAAGGCATGCTTTAAGCTGCATTCATACATGATTAACACCCTTATATAAGGAGGTACACAAACAGCATTTTTTATACTCTATAGGATGCGTAAAGCTTTTTTGGGAGGGAATATTTTTACTAGTTATTTCATGACAAGGTTTCAAAGTTGAACTCTGAAAAGAGAAAGGTGAAATCTATGCCGCGGCCCCCCGTCAGAGGCGCCTCCAACGAGAGCTCACCTGCAGCACACCTCACACGGGTCCACCCACAGTGTCATCTCCTTGGGTAAGCCCAGTTCTTCATACACTAAACCACTGTTGAAGCAAGCCCTCTGGAGGTCGGGATCAACACCCTGAAACCTGTTCACACGGATGCACCTAGAGAGAGAAAAACACCGCCGTCACTACACAAACTTCACACCAATGGCACTTTGCAAAGTTTCTTTATTTTTTGTCCATCTGGAAAAAAAAACCCAGCAAGAGTTGTCCTGGACAGGGATCTATTGCTCCCCCAAGCATCACCCTGAACTTAGCAAGATAAGCCATCCTTGGATGTATCCGCCTCCCCAGCTGGGGGCGGGGGTGTATCACCCCAGGGTGGATAGAAAGCAACTACACATCAAAACAACCTTCTACCGTCTACAGCCAGATTGAGAGGTTTAAACTAACCCTGAAGCGACCTAAAAAAAAAAATTAGATACTTCCCTAAGGACAGGGAAGGCCTAGAATTCCATTGAGCATTCACCGGTCCTCTCTGTGTCCTCATTCCCCCGCTGCGCTCTGTTCAAATGTCCAGCCTTCGGGAGTCCTCAGAAGGCTTAGAAAATCATTCATGTCTCCAAGTGCATCTGAAGACGGGCACAACCGAGAGCTCGCACTCATACATGCACAGTATGGATCAGCTAGTCTTCAAATTGTTCGGGAACATGAGTGCCTCCAAAGACTGTCCAAAGAGAGCCGAAGACTTAGTTCGATCTGTAGGTCGAATAATTTTACGGGGCGGGGGCAGCGGTGTAATGAAGGAACAAGAGAGGATCAGGAAGGCTCTTTGGCATCCAGAGGCTTCCCTCTCCATAGGTGTGTTTCAAACCATTTTCTTTAGGTTGCTTTAAAGTGAATCCGAGGTGAGGCGCTGCCATATTCATTTCCTTTTAAACAATACCAGTTGCCTGGCAGCCCTGCTGGGTTTTTGCCTGTGGTAGTGTCTGAACACCAGCAGAATCAAGCATGTAGACAAGGAACACCTGATCTGCTGCATGCTTGTTCAGGGTCTGTGGCTAAACGTATTAGAGGCAGAGGATCAGCAGGATGCCAGGCAACTGGTATTGCTTAAAAGGAAATAAATATGGCAGCCTGGGAATGAGGACTGCTCCCTGTACATCCCCCCATTCTTACAATCTTCTTCCTCTTGGATATCCTTTAATACCATGTACTGCACGTTTTAATAATCCTAACATTAGGATAGCACTCTTCTCCTGATGACAGCTTGAAGACTTTTGTGGTAGTCGTGGATGAGGCTCTATCTTCTCAGACGGTAAAGCTGCTCATTTCTTCCTGGCAAAAGCCTCCAATTCCCATAAATTCTTGGGCTGTCTTGCATGGACTGCACATTTGAGGTATCCCTAGAGTGGCTCAATGATATTGAGATCAGGAGACCGAGATGGCCGCTCCAGAACCTTCATTTTAAGTTGCTGTGACCAATGATTGGTCTACTTGGCCATGTGTTTTGGATCATTGTCATGTTGGAATGCCTTAGAATATCCCAGGCTCAGCTTCCTGGCTAATGAGAGTAAATCTTCCTCTGGTATTTGATTACTTACTGCATTCATATTACATGGTATTAAGAACTGGGGTGTGTAAACTTTTGATCAGGGTCATTTGAATAGCTTGTGCAGAGATTATGATTTAAAAAGCACACTGAGGGTAAAGTGCCCAGGGGTTTATAAAACGGAGTTAAAAACCGTAAAAACGATAAAATGAGGTGGCTTACCTCAATAAGAACATTCTCATAGGGAAAAAAAGAGAATTTTATTTTTGCACAGGCAACGCATTTCACGGGTCTAAGCCTGCTTCCTCAGGCCAATAAGAGTGCCTAAAATCAACAAATGTGCAACACTCAATACATACACTTATTGGCCTGAGGAAGCGGGCAAAGGCCCGGTTCACATTAGCGGGTTTTTCCAGAACGGAAACTGACTGTATACTGTACAAATGGACCAGACGCGAAAGGATCCAATGTTAATCTATAGGGCTGTACACATCCGTCCGTTCTGATACGTTTCGGTCCCACGGACCTAATTTTCCGGACCGTTCTGCCCAGTGGAACGGATCCAGACAAAAATGCAGCAGCATTAGGGGCAATCGGAAATGGAACGTTTCTTCACACTAGTGAAGAAATGGACTGTTCCACAGGGGATGGGGGCATGTGCCGACGCGAATCTAGCGACGGGAGGGTGCAGCAGCCGGGCGGGTGGGCTAGGGAGGGTTTATACATACTTAATCTTCCGTAGCAGCCGGCGGTAGAGGCTTCCGTCTTCTTCCGCGTCATGTGACTAGTCACATGACGTGTTGTGTAGTTACAGCAGAAGAGGAACCCTCTACCAGCGGCTGCTGCAGAAGATTAGGTATGTATTTGCTGAATGAAAACTGATCCGATCAATCATTGATCAGATCCATTTTCATATGTGAACCGAGCCACGGACTGAGCCATCCGGATCCAGTGAAGCGGAGACCGGATCCTTTTGGCTCATATAGCAGATGTGAACCAGGCCTTAGACCCGTTAAATGCTTTGCCTGTACAAAACTAAAATTCTCTTTTTTCCTATGAGAATGTCCTTATTGAGGAAAGCCACCTCCATCTATCGTTTTTACTGTTTTTATAAACCCCTGGGCGCTTTACCCTCATTGTGCTTAGTCACAACCCCCCCCCCCCCCCCCCCCCACACACACACACCCACCCACCTGTTGTGGGTGGGGTTCAAAAACAGACCGTGTTTTAAGCAGTTATTGTCTTAAGGAAGAAGCGACTACCACCAATCCCAGTCTGGGACACCCCGAGTGGAGAAGGGTTCATTATCTCCACCTGCTTCCTGTGCCCCCAGCAACCCACCTTTGTGAACAGCCCTTTTATAATTATATTGTTTTCAGTGTTACTGACATACTAAACCATTTGGGCTCCCGATTTTTTGTTTTGTCTCTTACCAGGGTGTCCCGACACCCCATCCACTGCGTCATGATTAAAAAGAGTAAACACAGTTCATATATAAAACATACCTATATGCCTGGCCTTTGGTTGGCGTCTCCGGGTACCAGTGATTGACGTACTTCTCATGCAAAATCCTACCGAGTTCTTTAGAAAACATCTCAATCTCTTCCTTCTTTAACTTTTCATTATTTTTCAACAACTTGCTCAGAAAAAACACAACAGCAGATATTTCGTTCTTCATCTTCTACCACACGCAAAAAGTAAAACAAAAAACGTAAAAAGAAAAAAAAAATAAATAATAAAATTGGATGTTAAAGACCTGAAGAAAAAAAAAAAAGAAATTGTTATTTACTTGAACATCTCAGGGCTCACTACTATTCAAACAACTGAAGGGACCTGTAGTGAGGGGTGGTTTAAAGTACAGCAGACCTTAAGGTGGCCACACACACACACCATACAATTTTTTAAATATCTTTTCAATTTAAGAATTGTGTTCAATTTTATCACTAATTATGATAAAAATGATTGGAAACTGAGAAAACTGCTAGTGTGTTTATATTAACCATTTCAGCCCGTGGGGATTTTTCACCTTATGCATCAGAGCAATTTTCACCTCCCATTCATTCGCTAATAACTATCACTACTTATCACAATTTATTGATCTATATCTTGTTTCTTTCCGCCACTAATTAGGCTTTCTTTGGGTGGTACATTTTGCTAAAGGTGGGCATACACTGGTCGATTTGCCATCAGATTCGACCAACAGATAGATCCCTCTCTGATCGAACCACCTTACGGCAAACAGATTGTGAATCGATTTCAGCCTGAAACCGATCACAATCTGTGGAGCTGCCCCCCCCCCCCCCCCCCTCTGCGTACATTACCTGATCCGGCCGGCGCGAGTCCCCTGGTCCCCGCTGTACTCTTCTCCGCGCCGGGCTCCAGACCGTTCCTGCAGCTACTGAACTTCCTGTCCAGGGGAAGTTTAAACAGAGGGCGCTCTACTGTTTAAACTTCCTGCCGGGACAGGAAGTTCTGTGTAGCAGCAGCCGGTCCGGAACCCAGCACGGAAAGAAGACAGCGGTGACTCGCGCCGGCTGGAACAGGTAATGTATACCCGCTGTATTGCGTCGGGCATTCGAACGCCACTATCGACGCACTCCCGACCTGCTGGCGATCGATAGAAATCTTCCGCACGGACGGATAGACGGGAACGATTGATTTCGGACGGAAATCGATCGTTCTGTCAGCGGTGTGCGCGGCGATTTCACAGCCGATTCGATCACTGTGATCGAATCGGCCGTATATCGGCGGGAAAATAGTTAGGTGTATGGGCCCCTTAAGAATTATTTTTTTATAAATACATTTTAACAGGATTAATAAGAAAAAAAATTTCATTATCTCTCAGTTTTCGGCCAGTATAGCTTTAAAATAATCCACGCTACCATAATTAAAACCTATGTATTTTAATTGCCCGTTTGTCTCGGTTATGACACCATTTAAATTTTGTCCCTATCACAATGTATGGCGCTAATATTTTATTTGGAAATAAAGGTGCATTTTTTCCGTTTTGCATCCATCACCATTTACAAGCTTATAATTTTAAAAATGTTCGTAGTATACCCCCTTCAAATGCATATTTAAAAAAGTTCAGACCCTTAGGTAACTAAATGTCTTTTTTAAATTGTAAATTTTTTTTCCATTAAAAATTCTATTCGGGTAATATTTTGGTGTGGGAAATAAACAGTACATTTTTAATGTTATTATATGTGTAAATTGTAATATAAAAAATATGTACGGTATATGTAGTTTTACTATTTGGCCAGATGAGATTTTTGTTTTTCCCTCCAAGTGCTCGCTAAGCGGAAGCACAAGGGGGATGCGGAAAATTTTACGTGCAGAAAGACTGAAGCCTCTTGTAAGAGCGCTTCGGTTTTTCTGCTGGTGACACGGATCAGTGATTGGGAACAATGTTCCCATTCACTGATCCCAGGGCTACCGGGGGACACCACGGGCGCGCGCCAAAGAGCGGCACCGCAGCAGAGCAGCCGCCAGGACGTGAGCTTCACGTCCGGGCGGCAGAAATGGTTAATAAATTGACTAACACACACCATACAATCTTCAAAAAAATGTATCAATTAAAAAAAAAAAATCATGAGAAATCCGGATTTTTCAGTTGAAAGAAAAAAAAAAAAGCGTTCGATTTTTTCAGGCGATCTGATCAAATTTATTGCATTGCCATAAAATCATATCGTTTTATTGCATCGTGTGGGGCCATCTTTAGAGTAATATGGAGGCTGCCATACATATTTCTTTTTAAACAATACCAGTTGCCTGGCAGTCCTACTGATCTCTTTGGCTGCAGTAGTGTATCACACACCTGAAACTAGCATACGATTAATCCAGTCAGACTTCAGTCAGAAACACCTGATCGGCATACTTGTTCAGCGTTTATTGAGTGAACTACAGAGGTAGTGGTAGAGAGTGGTTGGACACTGGTAACCCTCCTCCTCATAATCGACAGCTGTCTAGCAAATACCTGGAACACAGCTACTGTACATGTGCTTTTCAAAGTACTTGCAGCTACTGCCTGTACAAAAAGGTTGTACATTTTGTTTCTACCAGTTCCCTCTTTCCTTCATAGGATAAACACATTTGAGTTAGTTTTCCTTTTCTTTCTTAGTTTGTCCATTATTTGCCACAGCTTTATTCACTGATTTGATTATATGTAATTAACCTAAGATTTTATCAGACAGTTGAGATACACACACACACACACACACACACACACACACACACACACACACACACACACACACACACACACACACACACACACACACACACACACACACACACACAGACACACACACACGTTTTACGTCTGCAAAGATCAGGATACAGGGTCTGGGCCCACTGCTGCACAGATGCCTCCAGTCTAGGGACGTCTTCTGTTGCTATGGAGGGAGGAGGGTGTGGTGCATGGAGGAGTGGCATGGAGTGGGTGGGATCAGTAGGCTCTGCACTCAGCTGAGACAATCAAGGCAAATTGCAAGAAAAAAAAAAAAAAAAAAAAATCACATGGCACAACATCCGCATTTGACATGGGATTTTCTTGCGCTTCCATGGACTCAAATCCAAATGCAGGAAAAATGCGTAGGAATCGAATTACAGTGGTGAGAAGACATAACACGACCATTATAATCATGGTTGCCTTGCGGTGAATCTTAGGCCAAACGCATGCGAAGTCAGAGATGCAGTTGCAGCAGGGAACGCAGAAACTCAGCTCTACCGCGCATAATCAAAATCATCAATACAACTTGCTCGCTGCGGTAGAGGGGGGTAAACTTACCCAAGTCACCACCTATAGACGATGCGGTTCAATCGCACTCCCATGTCGCTCGCATGCTTCCTTGAAGGCAGGGAAGCATGTTGATGTGGGAACGCGAGAGAACCGCAAAGGCTATTAAGCAGCATGGGTAAGTTAAAGAGAAACCGTAACTAAGGACTGAATTTCATCCCAATCAGTAGACGATAGCCCCTTTCCCATGAGAAATCTTTACCTTTTCTCGAATAGATCATCAAAGGGGTATGTATGTCAGATATTGTGGTTAAACCCCACCCACAGTGTGATGTCAGGACCATGGTGCTGCCATCACACTGTGGGAGCCATGTTGCATTGTGGGAAATAAAAGCTGTTTCCAACTGCCAAAAACACATCAGTTCTTTCCACAGACATCACCGGCCAGCAGTAAAAATGTCACCATGTGATAAATGTCAGAATGTAAATCAGGTAGAAGAAAGATTTTACAATGGGGGCAAACACTGACTAAATCATTTATAAATAATTATTGTAAAAATTAAATACTTTTTTTCATTACGTTATTTACACTGGAGTTCCTCTTTAACCCTCCTCTGCCGTGGCCAGCAAGCTGTACTCGTAATTTTGATTACAAGCGGCGGATCTCACCACTAAGACACCGCTGAGCAACTAACAAAAGTAAACTTTAGTACCTAGAAAGCTCTCCCAATCCAGGTAAGTACACCTTCTTCCTGGTCCCATACATTTGCCTAATTGTCGCCTTGTGGCAAAGTCAGCCCTGCCTCACCCTTCCAACCTCAGCTTCTCCTGACCTTCTATCCCCTGAAACGTTCAACACTTGCCTATCAGCAACAGTGCTGCCAATTACTGTAAGGCCTCTTTTCCATGAGCAGCTTCTAACAGCGTATTCCCTGCCTGTCAGCTGCACCAGCCGGGTGCTTGCTAGTGATCGGCGCGGGCGGTGGATAGTTGCCCCCCCCATGAAGTTGCATCTGTGCACAGCGGTTGCTGACCTCAGATGAGACCACGGAGTAACACTACAGCCTGTAAAACGTGAGACGTGCAGTGTTAAGGCTCATACACACATCAGACTATAGTCTTTGGAAACTGAAAGATCACAGACCAATCTTACCACCCTTCATGTAGTATGAGAGACATACTCTACACAGTCTTTTCTATGGAGCTGAACTCCACATCAAAAAAAAAATCTCTGCAAGATGCTGCACACACAGATGCTGTACAGACACAAAAGATCAGTATCTGCAAAAGATCTGTTCCTGCCAAAGATCCGTTCCTGCAAATTGCAATGATAGTCTATGCGATCTGCAGATCATCATACACACATGATTTAACTGACATTCATCTGCAGATCAAGCAATCATCCGCAGATCTGAAAATCCATCCTGGTGGATCTGATCTGCAGATGAATGTCAGTTAAATCATGTGTGTATGATGATCTGCAGATCTCATAGACTATCATTGCAATTTGCAGGAACAGATCTTTTGCAGGAACAGATCTTTTGCAGATACTGATCCTTTGTGTCTGTACAGCATCTGTGTGTGCAGCATCTTGCAAAGATTTTTTTTCTGATGGGGAGTTCAGCTCCATAGAAAAGATTGTGTAGGTATGGCTCTCATACTACATGGAAGGGGGTAAAATTGGTCTGTGATCTTTCAGTTTCAAAAGACTATGGTCTGATGTGTGTATGGGGCCTTACCAAACCACGTAATTGCAGACGAATGCCACTTGTGGCCGGCAGCCTGAACTGCTTGACAAGTGTGCAATCTAGGCCTTATGTTATGTGGCTACAAAAAAAAAAAAAAAAAAAAAAAATTAATTCCCAGTTCATCAATCCCCTCATGCGGATGAGATATCTACATCTGTGCTGCCCATTGAAACAGAAGCATTGCCCTTTACAAAATTCCAATGGTATGACCTCACGTCGGTGGTAGGGTCTTATACAATTTTTTTTTTTTTGCATGCAAACTGTTTTGGAAGCTAACATGCTCCGTCGGTGTAAATTTCCAGCACCCGTTTCAGATACACAATTGGTTGCATTTATGCCTTTAAAGGAGAACTTCAGCCTAAACAAACATACTGTCATTAAGTTACATTAGTTATGTTAATTAGAATAGATAGGTAATATAATCTCTTACCCACCCCGTTTTAAAAGAACAGGTAAATGTTTGTGATTCATGGGGGCAGCCATCTTTTTGGTTGAAAGGAGGTGACAGGAAGCATGAGACACAGTTCCAACTGTCCTGTGTCCTGATTACCCCTCCCAGCTGCACACGCTAGGCTTCAAATGTCAAATTCAAAATGTAAAACAAAAAAAAATTGCACCAAAACAGCAGAACGAGAACAACATCAGAAATCCCATCATGCTTTGCACAGCATTAGGGGAAAAATGCCTGGTCAGTTTTCTTCTGTGCAGCTAAAAATGAGGCTTGTATAAGAGAAAAAAAAGTTCTGATGCTGTGAAACTGTTAAAGAAACACCAGGCCTTTCCAGTGATGCTGAGTCAATTTTTAGTCTAGAGGTTCACTTTAAGTGGCTCTGCACACCTCTTGCTGTTGAGTCATTCAGGTGCAGCCTGGTTTTGGATGAGCTGCTATTTCTCCCCATTGAGTCTCCAATGCATGCAACAATTAAACCCATTTTCACACATCTGTACATAGACTTAGAACACGGACAGAATAAAATGTGACCTACAGTGGCCAGGAATGCAAGCATGGAACAATGGAAAAATATCCTGCGTGCTTACATCACAGGAAGCAGCACAATGGAATAAACAGTCTGAGGGCTAGCGGAGGTAACAGAAGGTTTGTGATAAAGCAGCATGGCTACGCTGCGGCTTCCTCTATTACCTGCAGTACTGCATAGACACCAGGGCTGTGGAGTCAGTACAAAAAATAAGAAATAAATCTTTCGAGTTTATGAAACCACCGATGAGTACCAAAATTGCTGTCTCTAACTCCTCCCCCCTGACTCCACAGCCCTAGCAAGGATATGGAGAGGGTACAAAAATCAGGGCTGTGGAGTTGGAATTGAGAAGTTGGAGCAATTTTGGGTACCTGGAATCTGAGTCGGTGGTTTCATGAACTGGCCCCCCTCGTGCGGAGACAAATCTCATTGCGGTCAGTGCTGCGGCTCAACAGATGAACAGAGAACAAGAGCTGGAAAGTTGGGCACTACGAGGATCCAAGACATTGGCGTAACAATCACCCCTGCAACCCCCGCCATTGCAGGGGGGACTGAGGCTTTGGGGGGCCCCTCCTCCCTCTACTCAACCGCAAGTGCAGCCAATTAGCAAAAAACCTCCTTGTTCGCTCACAAAAGTGTGTGCAGTAGAGTGTGTAATTTTCTCCTGCTTCCAAACGCTGCTTTACAGCAGAACACTCTGCAGCCATTCGCCGGCTCCTGATCATGTGACCCGCATGGGGTGCGGGGACCAAATGCTATAATTTTCCAGGGGGGGGGGGGGGGGTCCTGTTAAGTCTAGTTACGCCCTGATCCAAGAAGTGTCTGGACTATCATGCTGTTTTGCCCTAATGTTCCTCCTGCACTGTACTGTATAGCGGGTTATAGATTTATATACAGTACACTAAACGAATATCACAATGTTACTAATGACCAATTCCTGGTGCGGAGGTAGGGAACTCCATCATACTCAAGTTAAAGAACACCTGAAGTGAGAGGAATATGGAGGCTACCCCATTTCCTGTTTAGCAATACCAGTTTCCTGGCTGTCCTGCAGTCCTCTACCTCCAATACTATTAGCCATACACCCTGAACAAGCATGCAGAACAGATGTTTGAAGTTTGGACTTGACACATGCTGGTTTCAGGTGTGTGATTTAGAATCTGATGGATGAAAAATCAGCAGGATGTCAGGCAACTACTATTATTAAAAAGAGAATAAATATGGCAGCCTCCATATGCTCATTTCAGTTGGCCCCGTTCACACTGCAGGCGTTTTCAGCCGCGTTTTGGAAATGCGTGCTGGTGGCCGACACGCACGACATCAGACAGTGCATAGAGTGCACTGTCTGATGTTCACACTGCATGCGTTCCGGACCTGTGCGGTCCGGGAACGCATGCTGCACGCATTTTTTGTAAAAACGCATGGCTGTCCCATTCACTTTTCAGTGATGGGATCAGCCACGCAACGCACACAAACGCGGATGGCGTGCGTCCGCACGCATGGCCATCCGCGTTTGTGATGCGAACGGGGCCTTAAACCAATGTGCTGCTATAGACAGAACAGCGTGCCTGTAAGCCAGGGCTGTGGAGTCGGTACAAAAATCAACTCCAACTCCGACTTCAGGTACTTAAAATTGCTCCGACTCCACAGTCCTGCTGCAAGCTGTGCACCTGTAAATACTTGACTTTCCAATTGCACGGTGCACGTCCCTTAAAGGACACCTGATGTGAGGTATATGGTAGCTGCCATATTTAGATCATGTTAAATACCACCAGTTGCCTGGCAGTCCTACTGATCTCTTTGGCTGCAGTAGTATCTTAATCACACACTTGAAACAAGCATGTGTCTAATCCAGATAAGCCTTAAGGAGAAGCTGTAACCAAGAATTGAACTTCATCCCAATCAGTAGCTGGTGCCCCCTTTCCCATGAGACATCTTTTCCTTTTCACAAATGGATCATCAGTGGGCTCTGTATGGCTGATATTGTGGTGAAACTCCTCCCACAGTGTGATAGTCCTGACAGTTTCCTGTCTGTGAACCTCGTTGCATTCTGGGAAATAACAGCCGTTTCCAACTGCCAAAAAAAGCAAGCAGCATCTCCTTCCACTGACATCACCTGCCAGCAATAAAATGTCATGTAATAATGTCAGAATGTAAATCAGGGAGAGGAAAGATTTTGAAAATGGGCAAACACTGACTAAATCCTTTTTATTTAATTATTGTAAAATTGAAGCACTTTTTTTTTATTACATTATATTCACTGAAGTTCCTCTTTAAAAGGACAACTGAAGCAGAAAGGATATGGAGGCTGCCATATTCATTTCCTTTTAAACAATACCAGTTGACTGGCAGTCCTGCTGATCTATTTGGCTGCAGTAGTGTCTGAATAACACCAGAAACAAGCATGCAGCTAATCTTGTCAGATCTGACATCTGATCTGCTGCATGCTTGTTAAGGGTCTATGGCCTCAATTCACTAAGATCATGCTGGAGATAAGGCAAGAGAAAACTTACCTCCACACAGTGAGAGAGTTATCTTATCTCTTCATTCCTTAAGTTACCTCCTCTGTAGTTAATTTACCTCCTCTGTAGTTATTTTCACACGCAGTTAATAAACAGCCTGTCTTTAACTGTGAAGTTATTTTAAGGATTGGAGAGTTAACCTGAAAGACAGAAGAGTTAACTTTAGGTTTGCCTGAGGTAAAATGTTTCCTGAATACTACATGCCTTATCACCATGGTAACAACTCTAGAAGAGTTATTAAAGACAGGAGATAATCTTAGTGAATTGAGGCCAAAATCTATTAGAGGCAGAGGAACAGCAGGAGAGCAAGGTAATTTGGTATAGCTTAAAAAGGAAATAAATATGGCAACCTCCATATCTTTCACTTCAGTTGTCCTTTGAGCTACCTAGTCATGTGGTCACTGGGTAGGGTGACTAAATTAAGCAAAACCATAAATAAAAAATAGTTTAGATACAACCTCTGCCCCTCTGGCTGCAGTTATGTCCCTGGGAGCAATGTGTGCGCTCAGTTCCTGGTGACGTTGTACGGTGTAACCAGAAACAAGCTGGATTCGGTTGCTCTATACGTGTTAGTCGGAAACAGAAGTCCACGTGCAGCCTCCCGATGTATGGGCTCTGGTCTGGTAACTAATTACAGTGTAATATTTCACCCTCTGGAGGCAATGAAATCATCCTGTTGAGTCACCAAACTCTTCCTTTCACATTCAGCACTTCATTCACATGGCCTGAGAACATAGAAATCCCCAGGTCACTGACTCATGTGACAGATGCCTCACACCAACGCTTGCTTCACAGGCACCTGAAACTACCAGGTGCTGCTCACAAGCCAACTCGCAACCTACAGAAAGCAGGGGACTATTCTTGTGTTCCACACTAACCACTGCCACAGGGTTTTGTACACGCACACACCTATACCTCCTTTCCTTATACTGTGTCACCAAAATAGCTCCCACCCATCAAGTGATGGACTTCACTAGGCCTCTGAAGGCATCCTGTGATCTCTGGCACCAGAAGATCCAGCAAGTCCTATCAGGTGTGTTCCATATATCAGAATCGTCTTTCAAGTGCATTCTATAAGCTAAATACTCCCCGGACAATGTATCAGGGAACCTCACAGCAACGCCTCCCATAGAAGGAGGTTCCCCGATCCATCTTCCAACTCCTCAGTTTATGAAATCACCGACTCCAGGTAGCCAAAATGCGTACGAGAGATAACAGTGCAGGAGACTTGGGAGAAGGATACAGCCGGTATATGGCTGATCCTGCTGCTGCACAAGTCCCGGCCTTATTAAATACTATTCCCCCTCCAGGCCGCCATGGATGGTGGGGAATGAAATAATTCGGCTTCCAGCAATTGCTGGAAGCCAAATTATGTTTTAAAAGTAACTTCAGATCCGTCTGACGGCGCTGAACTTACTCCGTGCCGGCTATAGCCGTAAATCCCATTACGGGATATGGTGGCGCCGGCTGCGTCCAAATCTCCTGCGCTGGTTTCAGTGTGTTCGGCCAAAATTGCTCCGACTCCTCATACTTACCAGGACTGTGGAGACTTACCAGGACTGTGAAAAAAAAATCATCCGACTCCAACTCTGACTCCTCAGATTATGAAACCAAAGACTCAGACTCCAGGTACCCAAAATTTGCTCTGACTCCACAGCCCTGAATGCATCGTTTACACCAGTGGTCCTCAAACTAAGGCCCGCGGGCCGAATGTGGCCCAGAGGCTTTTTTACCGGCCCCCCCACACACAAAATGTATTACATATAGATGCGGTCAGCTACATCTTTAAATATTGGTGGTCTGCATATAGAATAGCAGTGCTGGCTCCACCCATCCACATGGAAGCCAGAAAGCAGTCATTCACTAGTTTCCAATCAGATTCCACATCAGGTGACACTACTGTCCACTGCAGGTTGTCACCTGGGTATGCTTCACTGTCTGGCCCGCAAAGACTTGTTGACCCGGCCCTCGACTCAAAACGTTTGGGGACCCCTGGTTTACACAGATGCAAACCGTTCTACCTGTCCCTCAAAAAAAAAAAAAAAAAAAAAAAACACACAAAAAACCCCAAACCTATTCCATTCCTTTGAATGGACAACGGTTGTTCATTTTTAAAGGCTGCTTTCGTTGCCAGCTGCTTACATCACTTTTACCATTGCGCAGAAGCCTGTGAGAGCCAGCCCTTATTGAGTCAGTCACATGGAACAATAAACTGAAAACCAGCAATCCAGAGTTAAAGGACGACTATTGATAAAATCATAACATTTCCACGACTTTCAAAGTCGTGGATTTTGCTGTCCGGGGAGGCAGAGCTTTGAGCTGTAGCTCCGCCTCCAGTACAGTCAATCAGCGCTGATCGCTGCCTCTCCCCGCCCCTCAGTCTTCTTTCACAGCAAAAAGCTCCGCCTCCTCCAGGAAGTAACGGAGGATTTTTGGCCAGGGAATTTCGGGCTGCTAAAGACCTTGTTACGCCACAGGAATGCGGCGATTCATCTCGGCTGAAATGGCAGAAGAGGAATGGTAAATAAAAGCACTATTTTTATTGGGTTCAGTCTCTCTTTAAAGGTTATAATGCTGATGCTTATCTTTTAGAGCAGAGAGGAAGTTCCAAGTTCAGGTCCGCTTAAGTGCGCACTAGCTTAATGGTTGCTATATTGGGAGTTCTGAAAGGTCACTTGTGATCTAAGCACCGACACCACCTTATCTGTAAATATTGCCTTTAGGCATTGTCCACGGACCTCCCGTGCTTCAGGTAATGTTACAAAGAATGTGCAGAAAAGGTTACCTTGGTCTGTGCTTCCCCTATGTAAGTGTTGACACACAGGGAGGCCTCAGTCAGTGGCTTTCAAGCAGCGCTCAATCTGTCACACTTACATCCACCACAACAAACATCACAGGAAAAAGGTTTTTTTTCATACAACACACCATATGGCCATTTCTAAGGGCTGGTGCACCGCAAGAGCGCTTCTGAGAGTTTTTATAAACTCTTGCGCTTTGAAAAGCGATTGGCTAATGTATTTCAATGGGATGACGCACACCAGAGCGAATCATTTTTTTCCCAAACGTAAACTCTGGTCCTGCAGCATTTTTGCGGTTTTCTGAGGTGACTCTGAATCAATGTTAAATATAGGAAAGTGAAAAATCGCTAGATCAGATTTTCCAAGCGGTTTTGTTACAGAAGCTGTTCAGTTACAGCTCTACTGTAACAAAAAATAGAAGATGCTACACCAAAATATGCTCCAAAAATCATTAGGCATGATAAGAAAATCGCTCTGCACATGCCTAGAATCGCTCTGAAAAATCACTTCAAAATGCGCTGTGCGTCTGCGATTACGTGGTGTGCACTGGGCCTAAGAGGGCTTTACTGAGTCATGATGTAGCCAAGCTAAACCATGAGAGAAGACGCTAGGAACATAGAAAAGGAAAGTCTACCGAAACGTGCTGTAATTCATTTCGCTCAAAATTCTTGTGAAACTGACCCACCATGAAGGGCCTGTACACACGGGCTGCGTTGTGCTTTTATAACCACATGCATTTTGTCAATTGCAAAGCCTTTTTAAAAATAATGAAAAACGTGATGAACCGTACAGAGTGGTGAGATGCGATTTTTGAGAGCTACGTTTGAAAAATCCAGGGCTGTGGAGTCGGTACAAAAAGCTCCCGACTCCTCAGTTTATGAAACCACCAACTCCGGGTACCCAAAATGGCTCCGACTCCAACTCCTTAGTCTGAAGGTGGCCACACACACGATACAATAAAATGATCAGATTTTACGGCAATTCGATAAAAATGATCGGATCTCCCGAAAAAGATCGAAAGCTTTGTTTTCATTCGACTGAAAAATCCGATCGGATTTCCCGTTTTCTTCGATTTTTATCGATCTGGAATGCCAGATATTTTTCTTCAATCTTTCTAAAGATTGTATGGTGTGTGTTAGATTGTCAGTTTATTAATAACCACACCCCAGCAATTTTCTCAGAGTTTCCAATCATTTTTATCATAATTGGGGAAAAATTGAAGATAGGTGTGTGGTACATTGGTCAGATTTTTGAAATGTTACAATCATTTAGAAAAATTGATTGTAATTCTTAAATTGAACAGATATTTAAAAAATTGTATGGTGTGCGGCCACCTTAATACTTACCAGGGCTGTGGATTTTGTACAAAAATCATCCGAGTCAGACTCCTCAGTTTAAGAAATCAGACTTCAAGGTCCAATCCCAGGAGACCTTGCAACTGCCAATTGAAGAACTTTTAGCCAATTCGCAAGGCAAACACATTGAAAAACACAAGCTAAAACGCAAGTATGCCCTTTTACAATCCCATTGTGTATGCGCTTGGCGATTTTCAGTGTGTACAGGCCCCAAGGCACACAGAAACCATGTGGCCGGCTTTTAGGCCATTTTATAAGACAAGGCTGATGTTCTGCTTCTTCAGATTCAGCACAGCAGTTCCTGGAAAGGTTTGTAATTTTCACGTGCAGCAGCCAGATTCTGAGGAATGTGCTGTGGTAATCTGACAGGCGGGGAGGTAAATGATACAGCTGAGGCTTAGATCGGGAACAAACCTCCAAACCCTCACATGTAACACTCCAGCTGCCACATACACAGCCTATAACAGATAGGCAGTATTTGTTTTGAGGCAGGGCTTCTGGGGTACACAGAGTTTGGCATGGCTATAGCAACAAAGTCCGTGCCCCCCGCACAGGTAATCTGCGGATCTGGCGATTGCCGGACCCCAAATTACTTCTCCCTCCGCGTTGCTACGACTCTGAGGGGAATAGTAATTAACGCGGCCCGAAATTTCAGCGGCAGAAGGGTGAGCCTTTAATCGGCTCACTCTGCACCAAAGTACATGGAGTACATGGAGGCAGCAAAACTGGATGGCCAGAAACCCACTAGGAGCGCTTTTCTGAGTGCTTTTTGATTTTAAAAGCTCTTGCTAATGTATTGCTATGGGTGTGATCCCACTAGAGGGATGTGATTTTTAAAAAATCCCCCATAGCATTGCATTAGTGAGAGCTTTTTCAAATCACTAGTGCTTAAAAAGCGCTCCTAGTGGGTTTCTAGCCGATGGGTTTTCATCTTTACTGCAACACCTACAATTATGTGGCTGCTATTAGGACTCTCTGGACCAGGGGTCAGGAACCTTTTTGGTTGAGCGATAGGCCTGAACGATTTTAGGGAAAAATTGAATTGAGCGATTTCTGTCCAAAATTACGATTTCGATTTGATTCACGATTTCCTTCAAATCAAGCTTTGTTCCCCCCCTTTGTGCCTGTCTGTTCCCCCTCTGTCCCCATCTCTCATTGTGCCCCCTTTGCCTTTTCATGCCTTCTCTGGGTCTCTCTCTTGCCTCCTTTGTGTCTCTGTGCCCACTGTTTCTCTCTGTGCCCCCTCTGTGTCTTTCTCTGTGCCCACACTGTCTCTCTCTGTGCCTCCTCTGTCCCCCAAGTTGCATCAGTTGTGGACATAGCTTCAAGCACGAGTCCAGTGATGCCCGTCTATCCACTTTGCCTCCTGCACGCTCTAATGCACGGCATACTTCCTGTATATCATGTGACATACAGGAAACTGAAGTTTTGCCAAGCACAAGAGGCGGCAGAGGGCGATAGAGGATGGAAGGTATGTCCAATGCTGCGGGCACTGGGACTTTGGGAAAGTTTGAAGGCGCTTCTTCAAACTTCCTCTTGTGGAAATGACGTGATCGCGATATTCGCCGCTTTGACGATCCTGAAATTGTGATCTTGGTGATCGCGATTTCGATTTATCTTTCAGGCCTACTGAGCGAGCCATAAACGCCACATATTTTAACCACTCAAGTCTCCTGAAAGCAAGAACTTTCGCTTCCAGGCTTTTTGACTGTGGTCATCTTGTGGCCAAATAGTAAGACTACACCCACATGCATTTTTTTAATTAAACACAATATTACATTTAAAATTAACTGTTTACCTCCCACACCAAAAATTACCCAAATAAAATTTTAATTAAAAACAAAAACACAACATAAATAGTTACCTAAGGGTCTGAACTTTTTGAATATGCATGTCAAGAGAGTATATTACTATAATTCTTTAAATTATAAGCTTGTAAATAGTGATGGACGCAAATTGAAAAAAATTCACCTTTATTTCCAAATAAAATATCAGCGCCATAAATTGTGATAGGGACATAATTTAAATGGTGTAATAACCGGGACAAATGGGCAAATAAAATACATGGGTTTTAATTACGGTAGCATGTATGAATTTCAAACTGTAATGGCCAAAAACTCAGAAATAATGAATTTTTTCAATTTCTTTCTGTTAAAATGGATTTAGAATAAAATAATTCTTAGCAAAATGTATCACCCAAAGAAAGCCTAAATGGTGGCAGAAAAAAAAACAAGATATAGATCATTTCAGCGTGATAAGTAGTGAAAGTTAATGGCGAACGAATGGGAGGTGCCAGTTGCTCGGATGCATAAAGTGAAAACACTGTAGGCTGAAGTGGTTAAAATGTAGTTCCCCAAGAGCCATACAATAGGTTTCAAACTGGGACAGTGCGCATGCGCAGCAGAGGGATCACATCCCTGTTGTCATGGTGATGTGTACATAGTTGATCCTCCGGGCAGAGGAAGTGTCAGACATGTCTTCAGCTTCTCTTGGGTTTCAGCAACATCAGCAAATTCCCTGAGAGCCAGACAGGAGAAATACCGACTAACAGCTTGTACAGTTAGCTAGCTGACTTGGGGGTTAATTCACTTTGTAGGATGAGATCCCCACACTTTGGCCCAATTGGGCTGCATGTCATGTGACAGGCAGCCGAATGGGCCAGTCGAAGTGCGGGGATCTCATCCTACAAAGTCACTGGACCTGACAGAGTCCAGAGTGGGACAATTGGAGTAGCTGTTAGTTTTGGGGGGAGTGTGAGTAAGTTAGTAGTGCATGCTACAGCAGTAGCGTGCCTACTTTGAAAATGTTACTTGCGCTGTCACACTAAGCGGCGCTGCTTTAGCAGAGTAACTTAGTTTATCAACCCCTAACTTGTAGCCAGATGTAGCCATCAAAAGAGCCACATCTGGCTCCCTACCCTGCTCTGGACTATCAAACGCATCCCTGCACTGTCCAAAAGCCCTGGAGTCCAAATCACGCCTTCACTGGAGGAAGGTGGAAGGGAAGGTGTGGGCTGAAATTAAGAGAAAAGCAGAGTTAGTACCTGCTAACGATGTTTTCAACAATCCTTCAGGGCAAAGGTGAGACGTAACTCCTCACAGGAACAGACAGCACTTCCCCTATAAAAAAAGTCACATGGTTAGTCCACCCTCAGTGCGTTTAGCCAAGTACCCGACAGGTGAACATTCCACTAACCCATAACCGTGCAACTATCAGACACAGACAATTAACACCCGGGTGGGATCGTTGCCCTGAAGGATTGTTGAAAACATCGTTAGCAGGTACTAACTCTGCTTTTTCCCCACAATCCTTCAGGGCAAAGGTGAGACGATTAACAAGTAATACAACCTCAGGGTGGGACCAATGCTTGGAGAACGTTTCTACCAACCGCCTGGTCGTGTGCAGACATTGCATCAATTCGGTAATGACAGATGAACGTAGAAAAGCTTGGCCACGTTGCTGCTTTACATATTTGCTCAGGCGAAGCCCCTGCATTATTAGCCCAAGAAGCTGCCCTAGCTCTAGAAAAGTGAGCTTTAAATGAGGCAGGAGCCTCACTTCCCATAACTCTGAAAGCTTCTATAATAGCTAACCTAATCCAATTAGCTATAGTAGATTTCGAAGCTCTCTGACCTACAGTTTTCCCTGAAATAAAACAGATAAGGAATCTGTCTTCCTGACATCTGCAGCTCTGTTCAAGTATTCCAGAACACATCTTCTAACATCTAATGAGTGAAAAATCCTCTCTTTTCCACAACTTGGATTCACACAGAAGGTAGGCAAAATAATATCCTGCGACCTGTAAAACCTAGACATAACTTTTGGACAAAACTTTGGATCCATCTGTAATACTAACCTATCCTGAAAATAAGGACTTTTCATAGACAAGGCCTGTAGCTCACTAACCCTTCTGGCTGTAGTGATGGCTACTAAAAATACCGTCTTTAATGTAAGAAATTTAAAAGAACTGTCCCCTAGCGGCTCAAAAGGACCTTTGGACAGCCCCTCTAATACGAACGATAAATCCCAAGGATAAACGTATGGCTTGTAAACGTGCAGTTTCCTAGATGGAGCCTTCCGAAATCTCAGTATTGGAGAGGAAGACAAGGGGATACCTGAAAAGGCAAATAAGGTAGCAATCTGCACCTTAAGCGTACTCACAGAAATATTTTTATCCCAACCGTCCTGGAGAAACCAGGACTGCTGGGACTGACAAGCTATCAAACTCAGAGCCAGATAACCAAAGATGGAAAGTCTTCCAGTATTTCAGATAGATCCTCCTAGTAACTTCCTTACAGCTAGTAACCAATGTAGAGGCTGCCTTCTCAGATACTCCCAACTTTTTGAGTAAGGCTAATTCAAGATCCAGACTAACAGATTCAATCTGCCTGGATGCGGATGCCACAGGTTCCCTTGTAGCAGTAGATCCGGCCTGCAAGGAAGTCTCCAAGGGTCTTCTGATGCTAACCTCCTGAGAGCTGAAAACCAGCTCCTTCTCGGTCACCAAGGTGCTATCAAAATCATCCAATTTTGACAACCTCTCCATTTGCTGATGACCGCCGGAATCAAATTGAGAGGAGGAAATGCAAACAGAAGTGGAAAGTTCTACTCTTGAATGAACGCATTCACCCCCCGGCTTTGATCTCTTGGATTGAGAGAGAAAAAAGTCTGAATCTGGGTATTGTCTTCTGTTGCAAACAGATCGATTGACTGTGTTCCCCGTCGTTTTATGATGTCTGCGAAAACACCTCCTTGTTTAGAGACCATTCTGATGACAGAATCCTGCTTCTGTTCAGTTTGTCTGCATCTATATTGAGTGTTCCCTTGAGATGAACAGCTCTCAAGGATGACACATTCTTTTCTGCCCAAAACAAGATGTCCTCCGCTTCCTCCCGCAACAACAGGAATCGCGTGCCTCTCTGTTTGTTGATAAACGCTACTGCCGTAACGTTATTCGACTGGATCAGAACATTGGACTGCAACAGTATCGATTGCACCTGAAATAAAGCCAGCCTTACTACTGTTAATTCCTTTCAATTGGATAACGTTTGAGACTCTGATTTTGTCCATTTCCCCTGAAAGGCTCTGTGAGCTATATGAGCTCCTCAGCTCCAGGCGCTTGCATCCGTAGTTATTACGTTGTCTACAGGCCCCTTCCAAGGCCTGCCCTTCACAAGGTAGGATTCCTCCAACCACTATTGCAGAGACAACACACAGTTTGAGGGATTTTGACTTTGAAATCTAATGTTTGTGGACGACCGTCCCAATTTTCTAGGAGGAACCTCTGTATCTTCCTGATATGCACTAATGCCCAGGGAACTGCCCCCATCGTAGATGACATTAACCCAAACACCGACAAAATCGTTCTTAGGGAAACTGTCTTCCCCCTTGTAATGATTTCACTGCCAAACTTCTCTTCAGAATCTTCTTGGGAGGAAGGAAAATCATCTGTTTTACTGAATCCACTAGCATGCCAAGAAACTGAGTTCTCTGACTTGGAATTAGAGAGAACTTCTCTGGGTTGATGATCCAACCTAGGGATCGGAGATGTTCCGATACCAGATTCAAATGGCTTTTCAGCTGTTCTGCTGAACTTCCTAGAATAAGCAAGTCGTCTAAATACGGAATGGTTAAAATCGATTGTTCCCTTAACGGAATTAATGCTTCTCCCAGAATTTTTGTGAACATTCTTGGGGCAGAAGTCATCCCAAACAGGAGGCAAACAAACTGGTAGTGTTCTACCATCCCATTTATTCTCACTGCAAAACTTAGGAATTTTTGTGATTTTTGGTGAATCGGCACATGCCAATATGCATCTCTTAGTTCCAGAGATGCCATAAAGGCTTCTGGAAACAATAACTCCCTTACTGATTCCATCCGAAATTTTTTCATAAACCAACTCAGGTTTGTTAGGTTCAGAATCAGGCACAGGATGAATTCCATTACTTTGTACAGCTCCACGGAATATGTTGGCGCTTTATAAATCAATAATAATAGTATTATTATTATTATTATTATTAATTCTGTCTTAGCATGTTCTGCAATATGCTCAAAATCTCTGGAAACAGAGTGGGATCTCTTAGGGCCTTTGAGATCACAAATCTTGATGGTGGAGGAAGGGCAAACTATTTGGAAACCAAACATTATTGTCTAGAGAATAAATGGATTTTTTGCCACTTTTGCCCACCTAAGAGAAAGTATCTTAGCCTTCCTCCCACCACCTGACACGAGTCATTGGGATTCTGACTGGGTCTCTAGAGCTTTAGACCCCCCCTTTCCTGGACTTGTCAAAAGTCCACCTCCTGCCTTTACTTTCATCCTTAGAGGCATCCTTTTGATCACTCCTTGGCTTACGAAAAAATTGTTACCAGTCTTCTGTTTAAGCAAAACTTTATTTTTATTCGAGCTGAATCCAGCTCTGGACCAAACAACAATTCACCTGAAAGAGGGACACCACACAGCCTGTTTTTGGATGAGATATTACCATCCCATATTTTAAGCCACAAGGCTCTAAGAGAAACATTAGAGCAATGGACCTGGCTGTAAACCTAATTGCTTCAGCAGAAGTATCTGCTAAATATGCAGCAGTTTAAATAATAGCAATAGAACTCAACAATTGCTAAACAGGTGCACCAGCCAGTATGTTAGCTTTGAGCTGAATAATCCACAGCTCCAAAGTTGTGGCCACACATGTAGAGGTAAAAGCCAGCCTAAACATAGCCACACTAGCCTCCCAAGACCTTTTCAAATAAACATCCACCTTTTAAGTGTATCCTTCAGCTTTGTATAATTGATAATGAACAAAACAGCTACCACATCCTCAATACAGAATTTAAACTTTGAAACAGATTCAGATTCTATTTCTCTAGCGTCTGAATCCTCAGAACTAGCTGCAAACTCAGCCTGACTAATATCAACTTCAGTCACAGATACTCCAAATACAGCAACCTGAGAAGTGGATGGATTAGCATTCAATAATGAGGACTTAATTGATTCCAATGAAGCATTAATCACCTCTCTAAAGGATTCAATGTACCCTGAACAGAGTGACCCGGCTCCTCCCCTACAACCCTCTGTATGCACAACTGACAGAGTTTTTGCATAGGGCAACATAAAATTGCACAAAGGGCATGTTTTATCATTAGGAGGATGCCTATGCTTATCTGCAGCAGCAGCAGATTTAGCAGAAGCCTTAGTATTGGCATAAACAACAACACAACAAGGCATGTAACTCTGCTCACACATATAGCACAATCAGCCCAGAAAGAGAAACCATTATCTCACCTTTTGGGCGGCCTGGTTGCTCTCAATCCTCTCAGCGTCTGACATGCTTCCAGCTGACACATCCAGCGCAGGAAAAACTCTCTCTGAGCAACAGTGCTACAGGTCCGGGCAGCTTCCCCTTTAAACATATCTGGCCTGCCGCGAATGGATGAGTGGCGGCCCGGAAGCTGCAGAGAGAGTAATGAGCCAGCACTACAAATTGTTACCTACGGCATACCCGCCGGAAAGTACGCATCCGGACGCGGCTAAGCGTCCTAATGGCCGCAATGCGCTCCACGCTGCACATGGCCGCCGGCTTACCTCCGTCCTGCTCACTCCGCCGCAAGGCCGCCAAGGAGAACCCACGCCTTCCACTCTTGCTCTCCCTGGAAGCGGGAGAGAAAGGTAGGCAAACCCCAGGAAAGCTCCAGCCTGGGGCGCATGGCCAGACTGCCTCAGTACCACAGTCTCAGCCACCCAGAGAGATCCACCTGCAGCCCAGCACACAGGCTTCACCCAGAGGGGAGATGCCGACCTGCCTGGACGCAGGAACAAACAGCACTGAGGGTGGACTAACCATGTGACTTTTTTTATAGGGTAAGTGCTGTCTGTTCCTGTGAGGAGTTACGTCTCACCTTTGCCCTGAAGGATTGTGGGGAAAAATAAATAAATCAGGATTTCATTTTTTCCCCTTCCTTAAAGGAGAACTGTAGTGAGCGCCTGAGGTATATGGAGGCAGGCAGCTATATTTATTTCCTTTCAAAACAATACCAGTTGCCTGGCAGCCCTGCTGATCTATTTTGCTGCAGTAGAGTTTGAATAACACCAGAAACAAGCATGTAGCTAATCTTGTCAGATCTGACAATGTCAGAAACACCCGATCTGGTGCATGATTGTTCAGGGTCTCTGGCTAAAAGTATTAACCTCCCTGGCGGTAGAATAAATCCGCCAGGGGGCAGCGCAGTACTTTTTTTTTTAATTTTTTTTTTTTTTTTTTAAAGCATGTAGCTAGCCTAGCGCTAGCTACATGCTTCCCCCCTCCCTTCGCTATCCCTCCCACCCCTCCGATCATTGCCGGCGCTTTTACCCTGCAGGGAATCCCGTTCTGAACGGGATTTCATGTATGGGCTTCCCCGATCGCGATGACGTCACCAACGTCGTGACATCAGCGGGTGATCCGATCCACCCCATCAGCGCTGCCTGGCACTGATTGGCCAGGCAGCGGGGGATAGTGCCGGATTGGGGGGTAGCGGCGGTGATCGTTAAAGCAAAGTGCTAGCTGCATGTAGCAAAATAAATAAATAAATAATAATAATGTAAATCGGCCCAGCAGGGCCTGAGCGGCACCCTCCGGCGGCTTACCCCGTGTCACACACGGGGTTACCGCCAAGGATGTTAAAGCTAATGGGAAGCAGGGAAAAAAATAAAAATAACCCCCCCCCCCCCCCCCCCCCCCCAACAAACCTTCCATTGAGGTGGAATCGCCTCAAAAATGGTCCAAGCACCGCTTATCTGAGCGGATCGGAAACGCTCAGATGTGAACTCTCACAGGGAATCATGGCATAAGTGCTTTCAGGGCGATTTTGAAAATTGACAGAGCTTAAAAATGGTCAAAAACGCCCCTAGTGGGCACAAGCCCTAACAGTTTGCTCTGTCACAAGGTAAAATACCTTCTAAAAGGCTGAGAGAAGAATAGGATGGAAGCTTACACCGTGTATCCCATGTTGCATAGCAGCCATAGAGCAGACAGGCCACTCACAGGGGGTGCCAAGCTCAGCTTCAATGAGCCAAAACTTGGCAGGCTGGGAGTCAGGCAATGTCAGCGTGCATTTGCAGTGCTTCATGTATACATATTGCATTCTTTCACACTCCCAATAAAACAACTTGAAGTTTTAAAACAACATTACTTTAGGGTTTGCTTTATCATCTAGCAGTGCTAAGACATGCATCTCTAGGAAGAAAATTCCAAAGCCTGAGCACAGAACTCAAATCCAGGTACATTTACTAAAAGAGACGGGATATAAAATTCAACAATTAGTGGGTACTTAAAGCAGACCTGAACTCAGAACTTCCTCTCTGTCCTATAAAATACACAACAGCAGAATAACCTTTAAAGAAAAACAGGTTTTTTTCCGTTAGCCGGGCGCATCCACTAGGTGGCGATAAAAATCCACCAGAGTTACATCTTTCCCTACTATCCATGGCGGCCCGGAGGGGGATTAGTAATTAACGCCACCTGGTGGTTGCGCCCGGCTAACGGAATAGTACCGAAAAACATCTCTTTGTTACAGCTGATACAAATCCTACAATACATCTGCAGTATGTCTACTTCCTGCTTTCATGGAAGCGGACATATTGTTAACATCCTGTGTTTACGAATTATCTCTCTGCCTTGGCAGCCAGTTGACATGGCTGAGGAATCAAATTACAACGTGTGCTTAGTCGAAGAGGAGGTGGAGTTAGACAGGCTAAACTCTCTAAATATATACACAGTGCATTTCTCTATATTTTCCTTCTGTCTTATGCAAGAGTTCAGGTCCATTATAAAGCACAACTGATCCTCTGCCTCTAGTACATTTAGCCATAGCCCCTGAACAAGCATGCAGCAGATCAGGAGTTTTTGACATTGTCAGATCTGAAAAGATTAGCTGAATGCTTGTTTCTGGTGGAATTCACACACTACTGAAGCCAAATACTTCAGAAGGGCTGCCAGGCAACTGGTATTGTTTAAAAGGAAAATAAATATGGCAGCCTTCATACCGCTCACAGCTCAGTTGTCCTTAAAAGAGCCAATTAAGTCCTAAAAGTCCTCCTGGCTGCAATAGCAGCATAAGGGGCGATATTTTGGCTGGGAACGCGAAGAATCACTCGCGTTACCATGCCTGTCGGGTCCTGCCGGCGAAACCGGAAGTGGTCGCCGGCGGGGATGAGAGGATCAGAGAGACACGGCGAGGGCACCGATCAGCTGCAGGGGGCTGAGGGAAGCCCCAGGTGAGTAAAACTTTTTTTTTTTAGGACTTAAGGTTCACTTTAAAGAAAACCTGTAACGAAAAAAAGTTCTCCTGGGGGGTACTCACCTTGGGTGGGGGAAGACTCCGGATCCTATTGAGGCTTCCCCCATCCTTCTCGGTCCTACGGCGGCGATAAAGCTCCCCGAACAGCGGGGATGTAAATATTTACCTTCCCGGCTCCAGCGCAGGATCGACTCTCCGCTCGGAGATAGGCGGAAATAGCCGATCGCTGTCTTTACAGTAAGCGTTCTGCAGATGCTGGTAGTGTTGCATAACATGCAGGCTGGCTGCCAAAACGCACCTAATGAAAGTCTATGGTAACGCAGATGCATTGCGTTTTTCATTAAACAGTAAAGATCTTATGCGTTTCCCCTTCCTGTTGTCTTCCAAGTGATTTGCATAAATTTAAAGAAAACACAAACAAACCGCATATGTGTTTTGCATAAGCAAACCGCAAACGCATTAAAATGCGCTGGAGTTAAAAAAAAAAAAAAACGCAAACACACCAAAAGTGCATTACAAAATCGCACACGCACCTGCATAAAACGCACCTTTTTCACACTATGTCTTATGTGAACCTAGCCTCACTGGAACTTAATACATAAATACATGCACAGTAATAAGAACACCTGTGGCTAGACTATCAAAATACCTGACTTGATTATTTAATCATGCTGTCATGTAATCAGTGTTCTCCCCTGGCTCTTTTAGCCGGGTGCTCCACCCAGCTGGTTTTGAGGAGCACCCCGGCTGTCATTGTCTCACCTCCTCTTATGCCATAAGCAGAGTTACGCACAGAAGCACCAGCCCAGCATTCTCTCATATTGCCCCACCCGGCTACTTTATGCCACCCAGCTGGAAAAAAAATTCTGGGGAGAACATTGTGTAATCATTCATTAGCTTCTGAAAGCGATCAGCCCTCTCTTAATTTCAATTGATGCCGAGCACAAAAATACCAGTAAAACTGCATTTTAGGTCATCACCAGTTTGACCATGATGCTGCCTGTTGCAACCAATTTCAGCTTCAAGGCAAAAACAAGGCGAAGAAAACCTAAAGCACAACTGAAGTGAGAGGGATATGGAGGCTGCCATATTTCCTTATAAACAATACCAATTGCCTGACAGCCCTGTTGGGTCTATCTATTTGGTAGTGTCTGAATCACACCAGAAACAAGCATGCAGCTGATCTTCTCAGTTCCGACATGTCAGAAACACCTGATCTGTTGCAGGCTTGTTCATCGCCTGTGGCTAAAATATTACAGCAGGGGCTTGACTATCACTCATGAAAATCAAAAAAGTGTGACATTGAACCTTCACACCCATAACAGGTGTAGCCACAAAACGCACCTGATCTGAAGGATGAACCCCTACATAGGAGGCAATTGGGGTCTCTTTAGAACACTGCCCCCCCACACATCGCTGCTCTCTTGTAAGATCTCTTGTAGAAAATTGTATGGTGTGTATCTAGCATATGCCCCTGTAGTACAGGCAGAGGAGCAGCAGGACAGCCAGGCAACTGGCATTGCTTAAAGGACTTCCGAGGCCAAAAAGATGAAAATTACACAATACCTTTTATATATCTGAATCCACGGAGGACGTCCAGCGCGTCCTCCGCACCGTACCGCCGTCATTGCTGCCTTTTTCTTCCCCCCCTGGCTCAGCCCGACCCCACTGAACGGGTCGCATAGGCTTCCACTACTAAGATGGCCGCCGCCTTGAGCCGCGGCTGCGCAGTACGCTTTGCCCTTAGTGCGACTGCGCAGCCTTCAGCCCGCAGCGTACGGACATACGCTTGGGCAGCATTACGGAATCTAAACATGGCAGCCTCCATATCCCTCTCAATTCGGTTACCCTTGAAGACAACTTCAGAGCACTTGTCTAGAACTATTCAGAAAACTCCTTTGGTAAACTTTTGCAATGAGAAATGAACTGTGGGTTCCCTAGCAACAGCAAAACTTTTTTTTTTTGCATCTGCAACAGCTCTCATCCATCAGAGCAGTCAAGTCTTTACCACATAAGTTAAAAGAAATGAATAATAAAAAAAAAATAATACAATCACTCTCCAATAATGAATCAGGATTGAGTAGAAGTGATGCTAGTGAGGCTCAGTAAGTTTGTCGTGAAGCTCTATGGGAAGTTCAGGTTCAGCACAAGGGAGGGTGGATCTCTCTTACCCCAGGGAGCCCGCATGGACGCCGGAGCCGCTGCAGCCCGGGAGTGAGATGATGATGCTGGAGGAGAACGCTGCCCCGGCCAGCTCCCGCCTGCCCTCCCGCCCGCTGACGTCAAGCGGCCATCTGGGGCCGAGTTCTGCTGCAGCGCCAGTTTTCACCGCTAGAGGCCGCTGCGGCGATCCGCCACCAATCACCAAGAACACGCGGAATCCGCGACCGCCATCTTTGCTGTGGGCAATGGGAATAGGATCAGGTGGATGTTGTGGGGATGCATTGTTGAAGCTAACTTTTTTTTTTTACTGTCCTTGTGTCTTACTCAGCTGTGCTTCATATGTTTTTTTTTTTTAATGTAAAGATCTGAAACGTTAAATTGTAAAATTAACTAATAAGAATCAGATCTTTATGTCTAAAACAAACAGTGACAAAACTAAATTAGTTTTTTTTTTCCACCATGTGATTCAGTCCCCCCATTTGGCATGACAGTCAGTGTTGAAGCATGCATGAAAAAGCAGCGCAAGTAAAGTTGGCCGCCCAATTTTGGCTAGTAGAATGTCAGTAAAATTTACCGATATTCTACATGCTAAGGGCTGCTTCACACGGGCGTCTGCCCCACGTTTACCACCGTTTGGGACTCGGCATTAAACTCTCCCATTCAAGTCAATGGTAGTGTTTGTACCAGGCTTTTACCGGCGTTTGTGTGAACGCGCCATTAGGATCCAGATTTTCCCTGGCGTTAAAGGCGACCCTGGATGCTACATGTAGCGCCCTGGGATGGTTAACCGCCGCGGCTAATGTCCCCCTGTGGGGAAGAAAACGTTGACCGCAACTGAAAGCCTGAACGCAACGCCGCCAAACGCGACACCACCAAAAGCCGGGTAGACGCCAGTGTGAACCCGTCCTAAAAGTGTCTACGTCTTGTCATCTCCATCTAAAGATAATTTCTTACATGTACCCCTTTTTTTTGCCCAGTATGTCACCAAACTTGTGCATGCCCTGATTTTCTCACATCTTAATTACTGCAACTCCCTGTTCTGTGGCCTGCCAGCTAACCATCTAGCGGCGCTCTGGTCCATTATGAACTCCAAGGGACAACCGGTCCTCTTCTCCTCATACTCCTCTAATGATAACCTGCTCTGTCAGCCCCTTCACTGGTTGCATATCAGGCTAGGTTCACAGTAGGCTGTTGCGTTTTAAAGTTGCAATGCAACACAGCAAAAAAAGTTGTAACGCACATAACGCTGCATTACCGTTGCACAAAGTAGGTACAGTGAAGCATACAGGCAATGAAAAGTATGCTTTGCTGTACCTGGTAACGCGTGCGTTTGAAAGTAACGCATTGCAGGAGTGTGTTGCCATAACGCTACACATTACCATGCAATGCTTACGTCGCACCGTGAATGCTGCATACACTTTTCATTGCATGGCAGTAAGCTGCATTATAAGACTTCACAACGCAGCTCCGCAACTTCCTACTGTGAACTTAGCCTCATATAAAGGGTAAAATTAAAGGCCTCTGCTAATTATCTGGCGTGTGTACAGAAGCCCCCGACTGCCGTCCGGCCAGAAATCCATCAGCTTAGCTGAGCTAGGCCCGATAGCTTTGTTCTCTTATTTTGCCCCATCCGCCACATGATGTCACATCTGCTCCACTCTACCGGCCCTCCGCCTGCCTGCACTGCAATAGGACGTGTTGACCTTCCTTTGACCATTGTTGGTACTACTGACTACTGCAAATCAGGAACACCCCACAAGACTTGCAGTTGGATTTGCTCAGACCCAGACTTGGATTTGCTCGGACCCAGCCATGCAGCCATCAAAATCTTATCTGACCAGTGTCCAGGGCCAGATTTGTCATGAGGCACTGTAGGCGCGTGTCTACAGGCGTAGCTTGTGGACAGAGGTGTCCGGGAGCGGTGGCAGGCATACCTCCCACCCACCCATACTCACCCATGATGAAAGCACTGCCACTGATTACTGGGGCCGGTAGTAGGAAATGTGAGCGCCTTCTAACAGAGGAAGTTTAGGCGCTACCACAGGTGCCCATTGAAATAGTGCTCAAATTATTACTTAATGCCAATATTTCAATGGGCACCTTTGGCGGTGCCTAAAAATGTACAGTTTATTAGTTTGTTTGTTTTTGTGGTGATTGGTGGCGGGGTGGGGGGATTAAGGCTAGATGTTGTGGTTAGGATTAGGCATAGGGGAGTGGTTTAGGCGTCAGGTAGGATGTGTGTGTGGAGGGGTTAGGGTTAGGCTTCAGGGGGGAGGGGTTCAGTGTGAGTGTAGGGTTAGGTTTAGCTATCGGCTTTCCCTGGTGCCAAAATTTCCAGGAGCCCCTTTATTAATACGTATGCACTGTGGCCACTCTACTCTGCAGAGCATCCTGCCCTGTAGGCAAAGACAGCACTGAATAATAATTCACTCCCCTCCCCCCCTCCATGCTCTGTCCATGACCGCAAGCATTATCCCAGTTACTTCACCGCTCATTTGTGCAGCTGTGTTGGTGACACTTGTCTGCTTGAGAGCTGGGCTTGCGGCGCTCACAATATTTTACTATCCGATTTACTGGATGCCAAAATTTCCATGCACCTTTTTTCGATATACGCCTTGACAGATGACATTGTAAGAAGATACAATCATTCACTACATGTGTTCATTCAGACATGACTTGTTGGCTGAATCTGAGATTTCGCTTTCTATGAATAGATTTCCTGGTGATGCAAAGCAGATGATGCAGGAACTGGTAATGAGCACTAGTCTTATGATGTGTGAGAATCTGTTGTGTCTTGGTTTCACTTATCACACTGACATTCTGGAAAGCAATACATTCCTTGCTTGAAAGACAGTTTGGCCACGCTACTTCTCCTCAACAGCAGGTCCAACCACATATCCATAATGGACTTCAGCAAACGAGCACGTGGAATAGAGCGCAGGAGATTTTGGCGCAGCCGGCCCGGCACCACCATAGACCGTAATAGGAATTACGGCCATAGCTACACAGTCAGTAACCTCGGCGCTGTCAGAAGACAGAGCTGAAGTTACTTTTAAAACACTGTAATCCGTCCACCAGCAACTGCTGGAACCCGAATTACATCATTCCCCACGATCCAGGTGGACCTGGAGGGGGAATAGTAATTAACGCCACCGGGACTTGTGCAGGAGCAGGGTGAGCCGTATATCGGCTGTATCCTGCACCCAAGTCTCCCGGTGGCGATTTCTCTCGTACGCTCAGCAAAGACCACAGTGTCTGTGTCCTAGGCTGGTCGCAGACCGAAAGGGCAGGGCATAACTACAAATCATAAGGCCCCCCAGCCAAACATTTATGGGGCCCCTATAATGTTTGCAACCCTTCCCTTGCCTCTCCTATTGACCCTCATAGCCTGGGGGCCCATCCCACAAGGGTCATAAAACAAGTGTGGCCATCAGGATCTTCACACCCATAACAAGTGTAGCCACAACAAAAACCTGATCTGGAGTAAAGGGAAGGTTAGTAGTTGGGGCCCTGCCACACTTCTGGGCCCCTCTGCAGTCACAGAGGCTGCTCCCCCCAGTTATACCCCTTCTCCAGTACATCATAGGGCAGTGATGGCTAACCTTGGCACTCCAGCTGTGACAAAACTACAAATCCCATCATGCCTCTGCCTCCCTGAGTTATGCTTAGAGCTATCACAGTATTGCAATGCCTCATGGGGCTTGTAGTTCCACCACAGCTGGAGTGCCAAGGTTAGCCATCACTGACATAGGGTATATTTAGCCTGTCCTTCTTGCTGCCAACGGCCCTTCCCTATGACTGACCTGTAGAGTTTCGCAGGTAAGTGTTATTTTTCCAGTAGAAATCTCTCACTGCAAGGGCTGTGTCTGTGGTAATTAGGGATGAGCAGGCAAAATTGCCAAACTGGCCCATTCTCACTTACCACACTTTTTGCAGTATTTGGCTCATATTTCACTGTAAAATTCGCCCTTCCACAAATTCACTGGCAGGTTTCGAGGCAAAATTGTATTGAAGAATACAACCAGTTTTAGCTGTTAATAGCGAACCCCTTATACATGCCACAATCACCAAATTTGCTAGGTATGTTAACCACCTTACGACAGCCTACCGCCCTATGGCGGCCGCAAGTTGGCTCCCCCAGGGCCGCGTAACGCAAATTGGTGTCAAGTCCTGGGGGAGCAGGAGATCCCGCGCCCTGATGTACGCACATCCCTGCTTGAATGACGGAGCTCCGCCTCGTCAACAGTCTGCCGGCAATTTAAAAAAACAACATACGTTATACCAGCAATCAGATGCCACCAACAGAAAACTCTGTTGGCAACAAAAGGAAGTAAAATTAAAAAATTCATTTGTGTGCTAAGTTGTGGTGTTCTGCAGCGAGCTCTTAAAGCTGCAGAGCACCAATTTGACAAAAAATAGCCTGGTCACTAGGGGGGTGTAAGCCTACGGTCCTCAAAAGGTTAAGGAAAATAGAGGGAACCAAGAAGGGAAGAGGAATTATTTAAAAAATTCCTTAAAATGGAGGAATCCCATTGGGCAAATTTAAAGATACTTTTGCTGGGGTACCCCAGTAGTTCAGCGTCTATAGCGTGGCATGTGAGAGGGCACTGGGGGTTGACTGGGGTGCTGTGGGTGCCAGCAGGGGTGCTATGCGTCGAGTGAGGGGTAGAGTGGTGGATGCCAGCAGTTGTCAAGCGGAAAAAATAGTTCAATGGGAATTCTACTCATGAAGGATTCCCATTGGTCTATTAAAGGACCAATGAGGAGCCACGGTGGCACATTTAATGATGCTTGTCGGGGCTGGCTATACTTTAGTATAACAGGTCCGGGGAGTGAGGTGTGTTGCGTTGTTCATCAGGGGTCTTCTTCAGTCAATCAATTGAGAGCAGATTGGTTTGACGCAAGTCAAAACGATATTGGCGTGGGATCATTAATTAAAGGTAAGTATTTACGGTTAATTGGGAATATTAAAATACTTGTGGTTGTGTTTTTACGTTAGTACCCCTGTACCGATTTCACTTCAAAGCAGGGCGCCATCATAGCAGCAATGCTATCATGCGCACCCCACGCCCCGGTTATTCAGGGCTCTGGCGGCTGCACCGCAGCACCAAAAACCGGCCTTCAGGGATTACCGCGTTAGTATAAGGTAGTCCCCTTCTGGCCGAGATCCAAACAGGAAGTGACGCTCGCTTGCTATCACTTCCTGTTTTGGAAATACGGAAGTGTGCGAAAGTGTATTGTAAAAATATGTTTCCGTGCATGTGCGCTGCTACGCTGACGCCAACATTTTTTAAAAATCCCAGCATCGCCATACACTTACATGACCACCGGTCTGACGCAGATCGCCACAGGAGCCATGCGGTAATGTAGGTACATCCACACGTTAGATAGGGCACTTCCAGCGCTGCTGCATACCGTAAGGAGTATGAACTACCCCACAGACTTTCATTAGGCTGTGGTGGGGTGCGGTAAATTTACCATACCGCACCGCCACAGTGTGAAAGGGCCCTAAGGCTAGGTGCACACATAGCAGAAACGCTAGCGTTGCGTAAAATGCTGCGTTTGATGCACCAATGTTGCTCAATGGGCCGCATAAAAAAAAGCATGGGTATGCGTTTGTACTTTAGCGTTTTTAAGCACTTGAGGACCGCAGTCTTCTCACCCGATCTGTGCTCGGTGGGCTCTCCAGCCCACAGCACAGATCAGCTTTTAGGCAGGGCGATCAGACTTCCCCCCTTTTTTCCCCACTAGGGGGATGTCCTGCTGGGGGGGTCTGATTGCTGCCGGCTATATGTGTTTAGTGGGGGGGCTCCTCAAAGCCCCCCTCCACAGCGCTATTCTCCCTCTGCCTCCTTCCCTCCTTCCCATGGGCAGTACAGGACAGCGATCCGTCCTGTCCCGCCTCTGATAGGTTTCAGCCTATCAGATGCCGGCGATCCCCGGCCAATCAGAGGCCGGGGATTGCCGATCTCCTTTACGGCGCTGCTGCGAGAGCAGCGCCGTACGCTGTAAACACAGGGGATTTCTTCCCCACGTGTTTACATTTAGCCTGCGAGCAGGCTGTTCACGGAGACACCCTCCGTGAACTGACATAGAACGGCCGTTCGAGCGGCCGTTTCCATGGAAATCCACTTACGACCAGCCGCCGCCTATCGCCGTTAGGTGGTCGTTAAGTGGTTAAAATCGCCAGTTTTGTTGCATATTATGCATGAACGCCTCAGAAACGCAGATAATGAAAATCAGTGGAAACGCAATGTATTGCATTTTTGATACATTTTTTATGTATATATTTTTTTTAAAGAAAGGTTTCTGATGTATTTCCGCTTCCTGTTTGTGATTTGCATAAATGTAAATATAAAAAACGCATACAAAACGCATATGTGTTTTATATATGCGAACCGCAAATGCATTATGCACGAAAAACACTTAAAAAAACGCTTCTGCTTTTAAAAAAAACACGCAAACGCAGCAAAAACGCACACAACATTAACGTAAAACATGACATAAAACACAACCTTTCACGTTATGTTATGTGTGCACCCATTCTAAAGGTTATTATGCTTATTAAAGTGAACATCCGGACTAAAAATCGACTCAGCAGCACTAAAAAGGCCTGGTGTTTCTTGAACAGTATCACAGCATCAGAACTTTGTTTCTCTTATCCAAGCCTCATTTTTAGCTGCACAGAAGAAAACTGCCCGGGCTTTTTTCCTCTGATGCTGTGCAAAGCATGATGGGATTTCTGATGTTGTTGTTCTCGTTCTGCTGTTTTGGTGCAATTTTTTTTTTTTTACATTTTGAATTTGACATATGAAGCCTAGCGTGTACAGCTGGGAGGGGTAATCAGGACACAGGACAGTTGGAACTGTGTCTCCTGCTCCTTTTCACTTCCTTTCAACCAAAAAGATGGCTGCCCCCATGACAAAGATGGCAGCCCCCATGAATCACAAACATTTGCCTGATCTTTTAAAACAGGGTGGGTAAAAAATTATATTACATATCTATTCTAATTAACATAACTAATGTAACTTAATGACAGTATGTTTGTTTAGGCTGAAGTTCCCCTTTAAGTCCTAGGCTTAGGTCTGCTTTAAGTCCAATAGGAAAAAAAATGCATTAACAAGTTTATTTTAAATGTACAGTCTTTAATATGTTTTCAGTTGCTGTTCAAAAATGAATTTACAGAAAGCAAGTGGTAATAATTCAATTAGCCGTGCCGCCTTAGGAAGGCAGATTTGCATGCCATATTTTTATCTCTGCTGTAACCGGAGCAGTGAAACCTATTGACCTATCGAAATGCATGTCCAATCTCCACATATTTCAAGATGACTACGGTTATTATATATTTTTTTTATTAGAAGGGCCTATTTCACACTTAGACTGAGTTCCCCTTTCTGTTTTCCATTACAGCAAGATTTAAAGAGGAACTCCAGTGAAAATAATGTAATTAAAAAAGTGCTTCATAATTACATAATTTACAATAATTATGTATAAATGATTTAGTCAGTGTTTGCCCATTGATAAATATTTCCTCTCCCTGATTTACATTTGGACATTTACCACATGGTGACATTTTTACAGCTGGCAGGTGATGTCAGTGGAAGGAGATGCTTCTTGCTTTTATGGCAGTTGGACCCAGCTGTAAACAGCTGTTATTTCCCACAATGCAATGAGGTGCACAGATAGGAAACTGTACTGACATCCCAATGTGAGATATCCTGATGATCCATACAGAGCCTCCTGATGCTCCGTTTGTAAAAAGGAAAGGATTCCTCATGGGAAAGGTGGGGATCAGCTACTGATAGGGATGAAGTTCAATTCTTGGTCACGGTTTCTCTTTAAAACACTTGAGTTGTTATCTGTGTAAAGGTGGCCATTAACGCTACGATTCTTCGGAAGATCAGTTCTCTGATTTGATCGTAATATCGATTGAATTGGATAGCAGCTTTACTTCTGTTAGTGGGTCCAAACGATCAATATTACAAATCTGAGAATCGATCCTCTGAAGAGTCATATTGTTAATGGCCAGCTTGTCGACAGCTTCATGCAGTCAGTACAGTCTCCTGAAAAGTAAATAGCAGCTAAAACAGCTGAGAAACTGTGAGATAAGGATTCTAATGCGGTTTTACTGCAGAAAAGTTGTATTAGTGCTGCTTCTTTTTCAGTCCCTGCAACTGCCAATGTCATTAGAGGCTTGCAAGTGCTGCAGGACAATTTATTTTAAAAGTGTAATTTAATTTCATATGCGCAATATTTCATCACTACGAAGTAGCACATTCAGACAGGTGCACACACGTTAGAATTGCATGGTGTGAAACCGCACATAAAACGAAAGTCAATGGTCCAATCACAATGCAGGATTTTTTTTCCTTTTTTAATATTTTATTTTAATGCGCAGGAAATGTGAGCAGACAACGTTTCTGCTTTTTCTTCCCCCTTCATACCGTGTGCGCTCCTAATTTTATTGCATTTTAGCACAATTACAAAATCACAGGAAAGACGCAAACAAAAACGCAATGCAAAAATGATAAATCGTCCGTGATCTCACACAGTCAAGTGTGATATTCTAATAATTATTAAGCTCAAGCTTCAGTACTTGGACATTGTAGCATATACAAAACCTACGGTAAGTAGTAGGTAGTGTAGAGGCAGTGTATTACCATTTTCCCCCACAAGATGGCAGTATTGGAAGGCAGGATAAAAAACACTGGACTTGTGCCATTTATTCCTATTTAGCCCAAAGTCAAGACTGCAGGTGCTTCCAAGTACACAGCACTAGCAAGGCCAGATTTATACTTTTTCCACCCTAAGGCCCCATTCACACTAGAGCGTTTTGCCGCGATTTCGGCAAAACGCTCAAACGCTACCGCTTAATTAAAGTCTATGGGCCTGTTCTTACTTGAGCAATTTGCGGGAATCGCCGCAAATCGCCCAGAAACGGCCAAATACGGCAAGCGCAAACGCGTAGCCTGCACCATTTTCAGGAGATTTTCAGGCGATCGCGTTTCAGTGCTATAGAATCGCTAAACGCGATTGCGGCAAAATCGCTGCAGTGTTCAGTGATTTTTCCGCGTGAAATCGCGGAAAAATCACTCCTGCAAAACAAAAATTGCCGGCGTTTTGAAAACGCAGGTGTGAACAAAGCCTTAGGCCAAGTATGTTGGAGCTCTTCTTCTGTGTATATTAGTCCCCTCCCATTCCACATGCAGCCCTCTCTTCCATGTGCATCATCCATGTACTGCAGCCCCTCTCTTTCATGTACAGCTCCCTTGGCAGGGGCGGAATCATAGGGGTTGCAGAGGTTGCGACCGCATCGGGGCCAGAGGGGCCACGAAGGGCCCTCCCTCAACTTCAGTATTATCTCTCTATTGGTCCTGTGCTCATAATAATCACTTCTATAGATACTGTGAATAGTGGTAATCATTAACACACTGTTCCCCATTCCCTTCTTGCACCTCTGACACTGTAGTACTAGTTGCCATTGGCAGGTTTTGGTGCGCCGTATCAATTGTTATGTATAGAGTGCTTGGAGGCCCCAATGTAAAACTTGCATCAGGGCTTCTTAGCTACGCCGCTGTCCCTTGGACATCCGCATCCCTTTTTTCATGTTTTGCTACCCATTTGCAGCCTTCTCATTCATATGTAGCAGCCTATTTTTCGAGGTGCCCCCTTTGGCTGCAGCCGCCCAAGGCATGGTACGAAAAAAAAAAATCACACCTTTTAACTTACAAATGTTTGTTTATAAAAGTCTGTTCATATTATTGTATCTGTCAGCCTTGTGCATGTTTGATCTCCACTTTCACAATGAACAAAGCCAAAGGAAGCAGAGATAAAAAGAAACAGATCAAAACGTGAATAACCACAGGGTTAGATGACCAAACAAACTCTTTCCAGGCAGGAACTGTAACCCAGGATTGAACTTCCTCCCAATCAGTAGCTGATACCCCCTTTCCCATGAGAAATCTTTTCCTTTTCTCAAATAGATCATCAGGGGGTCTGTATGGCTGATATTGTGGTGAAACCCCTCCCACAGTGTGATGTCAGGGCCATGGTCCTGACAGTTTGCTGTCTGTGAACCTCATTGCATTGTGGGAAATAACAGCTCTTTCCAACGGTAACAGTAAATTCGGGCGCCTGAGGCTAGTGGACAAATCGGGCGCCGCCATTCACTCCTATAATAAATATCGTTTAATGGGCGCCCGATAGGAAAAAAGGGCGCCGGAGAAAACTAACGTTTTAAAAGCGGCGCCCGGAGACTTAATGTTTTATTACTGTTTCTCATGATTACACATTATTTAATGATTTATACATTTTTAAATATTATTTTTAAACGAAAAACAGTACAATATTTTTTTCCAAACATTATTTTTAAACGAAAAACAGTACTTTTTTTTTTTAACATTAATTTTAAACGAAAAAACCAACAGGGCGGTCTTAGGTTTAGGCACCAACAGGGGGGTCTTAGGTTTAGGCACCAACAGGGGGGTCTTAGGTTTAGGCACCAACAGGGGGTCTTAGGTTTAGGCACCAAAAGGGGGGTCTTAGGTTTAGGCACCAACAGGGGGGTCTTAGGTTTAGGCACTAACAGGGGGGTCTTAGGTTTAGGCACCAACAGGGGGGGTCTTAGGTTTAGGCACTAACAGGGGGGTCTAGGGGTTAGGGGTAGGTACAGGGAGGGTTACTTAGTAATTTTTTTTTTAAACGTTATTATACATTTCGCTATTTAAACGAAAGATTAACGTTTTTACAATTGCCGATTTAATGCACATTATTTAATGATTTATAACTTTATAAAACATTAATTTTAAACGAAATACAGTACAATACATTTTTAAACGTTATCCATGCTTATCGTTAAAAACCCGGCGCCCTTTTTTCCCAGCGCCCCTTTTTAACGTACGCCTTTCCAACTGCCAGGCAAGCAGTATTTCCCTCTGTGCATAGAACTCTCAGTAACGAACATTCCGTACAGATCACCTGGCAGAACTAAAGAGTCACCACCAGTGATACATTTCAGAAGGTAAGTCAGGGAGAGGAAAGATTTTACAATGGGCAAACACTGACTGAATAATCTATAAATGAATATTGTAAACAATATGCAATTTTATTCATTATGATATTTTCACTACAGTTCCTTTTTAAAGTTAAAATGAGATTTACATTAAATGTATTGTAAATTATGCCCTGGGCAGTCCGATAATACATTTTACCTTATTTTTACTGTTTTCTTGCTTGCTGTATATGGAAAAGTTGTTAGATAAGCTGCTACAGAGTACACAGTTAAAGGACTTCCGAGCTGAAAAAGTGATACATAGCTAAGTTGACATACCTGGAGTTTTTCCAGACCCTAAGGGCTGGAACCCACAGGAGCGCTTTTGGCAGCGTTTTGGCAGCGTTGCGATACGCTAGCACTTTGCCAAAACGCTGGGCCAATGTTAATGGATGGGGCAACTTCCACAGGAGCGTTTGCGTTTCCCAGAAACGCAGGACGTGCAGCATTTTGGGAGCGTTAGCGCTTCAATGTAAAGTATTGCAACGCTAGCGGAAACGCTCAGCAAAACCTAAACTGAGCGGTTTTGCGAGCGTTTTGCAGTTCAGCACACTGTAGCAAAATGAAAAATTATTCACAGGACCAATCAGGATAAAAACGCAAAACGCAAATCGCTACGCAACCGCTGAGCAAAAAAATACAGTGTTGCAAAACGTGACCGCAAACGCGCATGAATCCGCTTGCAAACCGCTCAGACAAAACTCTAGCGGTAGCATTTCGCGTTTGCTGTTTTCAGCGGGTTCCAGGCCTAAAAGTCTGTCTGGTCTGGACCCTCGGCGCAGGTTTGCTGTGTTCCAGCCCCACAGCGGACCTCCACCAAGGAACCAGACAGACTTCTAGAGGCTAAAAGAAGACCCAGGGAAGTAAATCTGTATATCACTCTAGAGGAATTCCAGTGAAAATCATGTAACAAAACAGTGCTTCATTTTTACAATTATGTATAAATGATGATGAGAAGAAGCTGCTTGCTTTTTTGGCAGTTGGAAACAGCTGTAAACAGCTGTTATTTCCCACAATGCAACAAGGCTCCCACAGTGTGTTGTCAGAACCATGGTCCTGACATCACACTGTGGATGGAGTTTTACCACAATATCAACCATACAGAGGCCCCTGATGATCTGTTTGTGAAAAGGAAAATATTTCTCATGGGAAAGGGGGTATCAGCTACTGATTGAGATGAAGTTCAATCCTTGGTTACGATTTCTCTTGGAGGGCTCGTTTCCACTATCGCGAATCCGCATGCGTCCAACGCATGCGGATTCGCACATGTAATGCAAGTGGATGGGCCTGTTTCCACTGTAGCGTTGTTGAGGTGCGTTTTTTCAGCGGGGAAAAAACGCACAAAAGAGCCGCAGAATTCGCCTGCGAGTGGAATGCATGCGAATCGCATGCAATGTATTTAATAGGGAAATCCCATGCGGTTTCCCCATGCGTTTTTGCCGCGAATTCGAAGGCGATTTCGCATAGGTACCAATGTAAATTCACACAGGCAGTGACATGGTTAAAATCGCATATACCCTCACCTATGCGAATTCGCATGTGAATTCGTGGCAAAAAACCCATGGGGAATCGCATCCGCATGCGATTTCATCAGGGTGGAATCCAGGCGATTCCGCACCGCAATAGTGGAAACGAGCCCTAAGTCTTATTGTGGCCGCACACCATCCAATTTTTCTTTTAAATTCAAGAAATATTGGATTTCTTTTCAATTCAAGAAATACAATCAATTTTGTGGCCACACACCATAAAAAGATCCAAATTTACACCAATTGGATAATTTTACGATCGGTTGTCCTGAAAAATCAAAGTTTTTTTTTTTTCATTCGTTTGAGAAATCTGATCAAATTTCCCATTTTTATTTGATAAAAGTAGATTGGGAGTTTTGGATGTTTCTGATCAATTTTTATCAAAATTGTATGATGTGTGGTAGATTGCCAATCACTCGTTGTACAGACCCAATGTAATGCTCAGTGGCGTATCTGATGATCAGAACGTGCTCTATCAGAACAGTAATCAGTATTTTATTCAGAGTGTGATCACACGTGATTTGGTGTACAGTAGTATCAGGAGTACTCCTAAAGTGATAGCCCTTGATGGCTGGGGCTATCACTTAGACAGAGAATGGTCGTACAAACGAGGTCGGTAATAGGTCGGTCAGCAGCGGTACAGTATCGTCAGGCAAAATCGTAGTCAATAAACAGGCCGAGGTCGGCAGCAGATCAGATAGGCAGAAGTACAGATACGTAAGGCAGAGTACAAAGTCGGTAATCAGGCAAAGGGTCGGCAACAGATCAGATTGGTAAGGTACAGAATCAGGAGGCAGAGAGAGTAATCAAAGGTTCAAGCAAGAAGTCATACACAGAATCATAGGTAAACGCAGGGGGGGATTACAGCTGCCCAGAATCCCCCCTCAGTGCAGTGTCTGGGCACAGGCACTAGTTGAGAAACCAGAATATCTGCAGGCATCCTGCAGCTCACAGCACTGCCCTCTTTCTTTCCCTGCTACAGTTGACTTTGGATGTAGCCGCAGTGTGTGTACAGAGCATGGAGCAGCAGTGTGTACAGAGCATGGAGCAGCAGTGTGTACAGAGCATGGAGCAGCAGTGTGTACAAAGCATGGAGCAGCTTTGGGGAACTTAACAGAGTCAGGTATGAGCACAGCCCTGTGTCCTGCTGTGTGAATGCTTCACTTTCCCATTCAATAGCAATGTCGGCTGTCCTCATTATTATCTGTATCCAAACTGCTCCTGATCAATCCCGTTGTCGGTTGGACATGAAATTCCATTATGTGCTGAGGGAGACCTTTCGCGAATCCCCCCCTTGAAAATCCTGGGTTTGCCCCTGAGAATATCAATACAATATAATAATAATAATAATCCTAAGCTATGTGTGAATCCCCGGGGTCCTGCCGGATCAAACACACCAGGATCTGACTAAGGTCTGAGAGCTAACACTGGGAAGTATTTGCAACAACAGACAAGGTGCGAATGACAAGTAGGTCCTAATATACTGTGGACCAAGCGCAGGGCCGGGCCGAGGCATAGGCTGGAGAGGCTCCAGCCTCAGGGCGCAGTGTAGGAGGGGGCGCAGAATTCATTCAGCTGTCATTCCTAATTGTGTTTGAAGCAGAAAGAAATAAGAAAAGGGGATACATGGCAGTGACTGCAAGCCAGATAACTAGATATTAAGGTGTTGGGGAGGTTGTGGTCCCTGTGGCCCTCTTAGTCTAATAGCAATCAGTGTGTGATGGCTGGGGTGGGAGGGATGGAGGGGCGCACTTTGGTGTCTCAGCCTTGGGTGCTGGAGGACCTTGTCCCGGCTCTGACCAAGCGTACAGCGCCGCCCAGAGGCCCAGCCAAACGGAGAGAAGGCCAGTGTCAGCTGACCACCAGGTCAGCTGACATGTCTTCTGATCGAATAAGTGCGGCGGCGATCCACGCGCACGCGAGCCTGACGCTCGCCCACAACCTGAGACAACCCGGACCTCCCTGATGCCGGCGGGAGGCCCGGAGACACCGCGGCGGGAGACGCCACGAGAGCAGATGCGGAAGCGGTGGCTGTGCCGCTATCCACATCAGAGGCCGGCAAAGCAGCCGACATGACACCCAAGCAATTTTTTCTAATTTTTTTCATAATTGGGGAAGAATTAAACGTGTTTGTGGTACATTGGTCAGATTTTTGAATTGTTACAATCAGTCAGAAAAATGTATTGCAATTCTTTAATTAAAAAGATATTTAAAAAATTGTATGGTGTGTGGCCACCTTAACATTTCAAAAATCTGACCAATGTACCACACACATATGTTCAATTTTTCCCCATGTATTAAAAAAAAAATTGGAAGTTTTGAAAAAAATTGCTTGGGTCTATACAGTAATACATTGATAATCTACCCTACACCATTCAATTTTCCTAAAAAATTGATCAGAAATATCCACCACTCCCAATGAACTTATGTAGAAAAAAAGGGAAACCCAATCAGATTTCTCACTCAAATAGAAATAAAAGCTCTCTATTCTTCAGGAAAACCGATCGTTTTTATCAAATTGCTGTAAAATTCGATAATTTTATTGTATCGTGTGTGGCCACCTTTAAAAAGTGTCCTAGTGCTTGTAGCTCTTCATGACTTAACTTGGGTACTCTGTAACACCTCGTCCTCGCATGTCCTACCCACAGAGGCCTATCATCTCTACCTTACACTGATGAAGGCCAACTAGCCTGAAACAGCTGTCTATATAATCTGGATTAGTATAACTCTGTAAAATGAATAGGCATGCTGTGAACCAGCAGCTCTGCATATATACTTGGCTTGTTCAGGGACATAAAGAAATGATCTAAGTACCTTCTTGTCAACATAAAGCTGAATATTTGAACAAGGCAATTCTTTCAATATACCTTAACATCGACCCCCCACTTCTTTACTGTACCACTAAACCTACCCCTTCTATAACACTGTGATGGTTTTGGCTGCTGTGCCTTACGGTCGGCCACCTGGTCCCAGATCTCCCCCTCACTTATACTCTGGTTTATACTTTGTTATACTTGCCAGCTGCCGCTAATGTAGAATAACTCAATAGCTAGCATCTTCAATCAAGCACCTCACCCTGTTGTCTCATCGGCAGTCCTCCCTCAGCTTTTTGTTACTTCTTTATGAGAGCCCCATAGAGTTACTGTTCTATTCAATTCCTTTGATCTCTCTCTCTATTGATGTCTTTGTTTCATGTATTACATTAATTTTTCATGTTACATGACGTCTTTATTCAGTATGCACATTAAAAGTCCACTATTGTGGAAAGAAAAAGTGCTTGCATATGAATAAAATGTATTGTCTCAGAGTAAAATGAACCATAAATTACATTTTTCCTATGTCGCTGTCACTTACAATAGGTTGTATAAATCTGATAAGTCGGACAGGTTTTGGACTAGTCAATCTCCTCATGGGGGTTTCTCAGATATTTCTTTATTTTTGAAAGCGCTTATTGAATGACAGTTGCACAGTCTAGCTCCCAGAAATGTGTGCAGCGAGCCAGCCTTATAGATCCTTTCCAGGCAACGCTTGTGTAAAGAATAAAGGAAATGCTGAGAAAAATCCCCCATGAGGAGATGGAGTAGTCCAAAACCTGTCAGATTTTTACTACCTATTGTAAGCAACAGCAACCTAGGACAAAAGTAATTTATAGTACATTTTACTCTAGGGGAAAACTATTATAGTGCCCATACGAGGTACAATTTTTTTCATTTTTTTTTTTTCGATTAGATAATTTTGTTCGATTATTACACTAGATTGAAAAAAAAATCGCATTGTTGTTTCTAAGATACCATACACGAACGTTCGATTTGTCACAAAATCTGAACAAACTAATCAAATATAAAGATTTTACCAACATGTCTGATCGGATTTTTATAAAAAAAAAAATGGATAATCGTTTATTTTCCTTAATTGAAAAAACGATATATATTATATCCGACTTACATTCGATTTGATCATTTTGGTCGAATATACGGGAAACGTTTTTATTGTACCATCTATGGGTCTATGGGCACCATTAGTATGTGTACACTTTACACATTTTAAAATGTTACATTTTTTCATAATAGTGGTCCTTTAAAATGAATAAACAATAAACAAAGTTGACATAAGAAGGCAAAATAATGTGATAATTAAATTTAATGTTTCTCTGTATTTCTCTTGGATTTAGGCTTTAAGAAATCCAGGTCTGTTTTGTTGAAAATAGTAGATTCTGTGCCACGCTCCTAAAGGAATACTATAGGGGGGTCGGGGGAAAATGAGCTGAACTTACCCGGGGCTTCTAGTGGTCCCCCGCAGACATCCTGTGTTGGCGCAGCCACCCACCGATGCTCTGGCCCCGCCTCCGGTTCACTTCTGGAATTTCAGACTTTAAAGTCTGAAAACCTGCGCCTGCGTTACCGTGTCCTCGCTCCCGCTGATGTCTCCAGGAGCGTACTGCGCAGGCACAGACCATACTGGGCCTGCGCAGTACGCTCCTGGTGCCATCAGCGGGAGTGAGGACACAGCAATGCAGGCGCAGTGGTTTTCAGACTTTAAAGTCTGAAATTCCAGAAGTGAACTGGAGGCGGGGCCGGAGCATTGGGGAGTGGCTGCGTGGGCACAGGATGTCTGCGGGGGACCACTAGAAGCCCCGGGTAAGTTCAACTCATTTTCCCCCGACCCCCCTACAGTATTCCTTTAAAGAGACTCAGAGCCGAACATAAGTACAGGTCTGATAGTTAACCGGAGCTTCCTCCCGCCTCATAAACACATCTAAGTCCCACACCGTCTTCCCGCGGTCTACCGCTCAGCCACGGTGAGCTCCCGTACCAGCCTCAGTTGATGCCAGTCAGGATCTACTGCGCATGCGCAGACCTCCCATGCATGTGCAGTAGACCCGGACTGACGTCACTGAGGTTGGTAACGGAGCTCACCATGGCTGAACAGCAGACCGCGGGAGGACGGTGTGGGACTTAGACGTGTTTATGGGGCGAGCCGCGAGAGGAAGCCCCGGGTAACTATCAGACCTGCACTTATGTTCGTCTCTGAGTTGGAGAAACTTTAACCAAGTTTTGAACTTCATACTAATCAGTATCTGACCCCCCCTTTCCCACGAGAAATCGTTACCTTTTCTCAAATAGATCATCGGGGTGTCAATGTTGCTGTTGTAGTGGTGAAACTCCTCCCACAATGTGATGTCATGACCATTCCTGACAGTTTGCTGTCTGTGAACCTTGTTGCATTGTGGGAAATAACGGCTTTTACCAGCTGCCAGGCAAGCAGCATCTCCCTTTGTGCATAGAACTCTCAGTAATGAACATTCCATACAGATCACCTGGCAGAGCTAAAGATGTCACCACCAGTGATACATTTCAGACTGTAAATCAGGGATAGGAAAGATTTTACAATGGGCAAACACTGAATTTAGAAATGTATTCATTTAATTTATAATTGACTATTGTAAAAAAATTAAGCAATTGTATTCATTATGTAATTTTCACTGCAGTTCATTTTAACCTCTTGAGGAGCACAGGCTTACACCCCACATTTTTTACAATTCTGCACTTAGGCGTTAGGCGGTCATATAGTGGTTAAAGGGGCACTATGACGAAAATGATGCTGCTCCATTAGCCCCGCATCACTTATTTAATATGGACAGCATAAATTTCACCATAGACCTTGTGTTAAAAAAATATCTCCTAAAACCCCTTTTATATATATTTTTTAATACACGGTCTATGGTGAAATTTATGTTGTCCATACTAAATAACTGAAGTGGGGATATTGGAACAGCATAATTGGTGGCTGGATAGTGTACTGCTTAAAGTGAACCTCTGGACTAAAAATCTACTCAACAGCACTGAAAAGGCTTGGTGTTTCTTTAACAGTTTCACAGCATCAGAACTTTGTTTTTCTTACCAAAGCATCATTTTTAGCTGCATTTTTAGCTAAGCTCCACCCATCAAAGAAAACTGCCCGGTCTTTTTTTCCCTGATGCTGTGCAAAGCATGATGGAATTTCCTATGTTGTTGTTCAAGTTGCCTAGCAACTGGGAGGGGTGATCAGGACACAGGACAGTTGGAACTGTACCTCATGTTCCCTGTCACCTCCTTTCAACCAAAAAGATGGCTGCCCTCATGAAATCAAACATTTGCCTGTTCTTTTACAACAGGGTGGGTAAGAGATTATATTACCTATCTATTTTAATTAACATAACTAATGTAACTTAATGACAGTATATTTGTTTAGGCTGAAGTTCCTCTTTAAGGGCTCCGCCTCTAGCACAGGAGACCTGGGTTTGAATCTCTGCTCTGCCTGTTCAGTAAGCTGGCACCTATTCAGTAAGGTGACGTTAGGCAAGTCTCCCTAACACTGCTCATGCCTATAGAGTGCACCCTAGTAGCTGCAGCTCTGGCGCTTTGAGTCTGCCAGGAGTCCTCTCAATAAATGTTATTTGTCTTGTCATAATTTTTGCTCCTTTAAGCCTGGTGCACACTTTCAATTCTGAGGCCAACAGATTTTGAATAGTATCAACAGATTGTGTAGGTAAAAAAACTTTAATACTACATGAAGGTAGGCCAATCAAAACTGGATGTGCCTAGTACACACTTTCAATTTCGATTGGCCAATCACTGACCAATTTAACCACCTCCATGTAGTTTGAGGGTCAACAGATATTGAATACTATGACCAGTTTGTGTAGGTAAACCCTCACAGTACATGGAGGTAGTAACAGTGGTCCGCGATTGGCCAATCATAATTAAAAGTGCGTACCAGACTTCAGTGATATATATTTTTGTACCGACAAGCAGTAACATTTCCCATGTTAATCACTCTTTATCCACAAGATGGCACCTTTGCCTAATGACAGATCTCACTGTGCTGCTAACAATTTCTTTTGCCTTAACAAAATCAAAAAAATTGTAAGTGCAAAAAAAGAGAGCAGTTTGCTGGAGCTGTAACACAGGGGGACGAGGATGATATAACGGTATAATGTGCAGAGATCTGAATCCAGGAACCTCTGCCGGATGAGAAAGCAATAAGTAGCTTTATTAAACACAAATAGACTTACAAAGCTACCTGCAAAGTACTGAATGGAGCACATTTATCCTCTGTGGGCTTCTCAGTGCAGAGGCTGTACTCTCAGCTCACCAAGAGCCATTGTTCATTAATAACGATTGTTATCCTGTGTGGGAGTGAGGGCAAGCATGATTCATCTCCTGGAGATCTGCATAATACAGGAGATGACTGCTTGCAATCTGCATGACAAAATGAAGATGCATTGAAGGAACAATGGAGAAGGATAGAGGCATGATGAATGAGCCGGTGAGGAGGATGGACCTTGGCGCTAATTCTGCAGCATCCGTTATGAAGAGGACCAGCTGGATGTGGCTGTGCGGCGACAGTGCCTTTCTCATCGCCCGCTGTGAAGAATACGCTCACGTTTTAGGATTCATGTGTCTTTCCAAGAGTCATTTTAACTTAATAGCTATTAAACGTTAGCTTGTTTTTCATGCTTCTATAAGACAGATTTAGTATATTTGAGTACAAGTTGGCTTTGGAGTATAAATTAACTATAGCGTTTGACCCTCTTAAAGTGAATGGGAACCGCAATTAAAAAAAATGAGACAGATACTTACCCAAGGAGAGGGAAGGCTCTGGGTCCTATAGAGCCTTCCAGCTCCTCTCCTGGTCCCCTCGTTCCAGTGCTGGCTCGCCCGGTAGCAGTATTTGACTAATTTAGTCAAATACTGCTTTACCCGGCCGAAGGAGGCTTCAGAAGTCTTCAGGGAGCCCGAGTGCTCCTGAACAAGGGCCGCCCTGTACTGCGCCTACGCAAGCACGCTCTCTTGCACGCTCACGCCTGTGCAGTATGGAGCCGCACGTCTTTGGGAGGACACGGCTCCCGAAGACTTCCAAATACCCTTTCGGCGGGGGATTTAAATGGGGGGGGGGAGCCAGCACAGGATAGAGAGCACCGAGAGCGGAGACGGAAGGCTCTACACGACCCAGAGCCTTCCCTCTCCTTAGGTAAGTATTTGCTTCATTTTCTTTAAAATGCGGTTCCCATTCACTTTAAAGAGTAACTTAAAGGGATACTGTAGGGGGGTCGGGAGAAAATGAGTTGAACTTACCCGGGGCTTCTAATGGTCCCCCGCAGGCATCCTGTGCCCGCGCAGCCGCTCACCAATGCTCTGGCCCTGCCTTTGGTTCACTTCTGGAATTTCAGACTTTAAAGTCTGAAAACCACTATGCCTGCGTTGCCGTGTCCTCGATCCCGCTGATGCCACCAGGAGCGTACTGCGCAGGCGCAGACCGTACTGAGACTGTGCAGTACGTTCCTGGTGACATCAGCGGGAGCGAGGACACGGCAACGCAGGCGCAGTGATTTTCAGACTTTAAAGTCTGAAATTCCAGAAGTGAACCAAAGGCAGGGCCAGAGCATCGGTGAGTGGCTGCGCGGGCACAGGATGTCTACGGGGGACCATTAGAAGCCCCGGGTAACTTCAACTCATTTTCCCCAGACCCCCCCTACAGTATCCCTTTAAACCCAGGATTGAACTTCATCTCAGTAAGTAGCCGGTAACCCCTTTCCCATGAGAAATCATTACTTTCTCTTGAATAGAGCATCAGGGACATCTGTATGGCTGATATTGTGATGAAGCCCTTCCCATAGTGTGATGTTAGTGCCATTGCTGTCTATGAACTTCCCTCCCGAAGGTAAGTATAGAGGTATGCTCATGCTGGATCCACATAGCTCTGTGCGTTGTCCATTTGGCCAATACTAGTTACAGTAACAAGTGACCCCTGTGGCAACTTGGGACAGCACCCTCTGCAGGGGCCTCAGATCTCCCATGCTGGGCTGCCCTGGGCTGTGCCAATGTGCCAGCAGGGATGTGGTGAGGCGCCCCCCCCTTCCCTACTGCCATTAATTACTTGTGGCGGCTGCGGCGAGTAGTGGGAACTCACATGTCCAGGGAAGGATCGGGGGGGGGGGGGGTCTCTTGCCCCAGGCACAGTTTGTTGAATTCTTAAAAAGGCGGCAAAATTTGGATGGGGAAATAAACACTTGGCAGTTGGCAGCATTAATAGGCGGACGCAGGAGCGTGACACGTCGGCGCGTCGCTTATGTGTCGCTGGTAATGACGAGTGAGACTTGGCATTACCAGCAGGGAAATCTCTAGCTCCTCTGCGGCATTCCCCCTGTTCTATCCACCCCCCCCCATATATGCCGAGTCTCACTCGTCATTACTAGCAGGGAAATCTCTAGCTCCTCTGCGGCATTTCCCCTGTTCTATCCCCCCCCCCCCCCCCATATATAGCAATCCCCCTCCTTCTTCCTCTCTGAAGGTGGCGATTTACTGACTCCCCCCCCCCCCCCCCGCCCCGTTTATTGCAATCCCCCCTTTCATCCACCTCCGAGGAAGGCGGTTTACTAAACCCCCCCTGTGACGAGCCCCCCCCCCCCCCCCCCCCCCCTGCAGCCATCCCCTGTTCGGTGTAATAATACATACCGAGCCTTCGATCCTGCGGATGGATGACACACAAGCTCTGCGCTGCAGCTCCGTCTTCCCTGCCAAGGACACAGACACTCTGCTTGGTGAAGTCACTAAGCCTGTGTCCCGACAGAGAAGAAGGAGCTGCAGAGCTTATGTGACATCTGCAGGCTCGGTATGTATAGTTACACCGGGCAGGGGATGGCTGCAGGGGGGGGTCGCCACATGGGGGAGTTTTGTAAATCGCCACCCTCGAACAGTAGGGATAAGAGCATAGGCGCCAAAACCTGACCTTGCCTCAGGCGCAACTTGGTCTAGATCCGTCCCTGCACAATCCTCCGAATCTCTCTGCTTTCCTGACGCCATCATGAGAAGTGACAGGACGCTAAGCAGCAGTAGAGCAGTGAGGTTTGGCGCTGGCTTGTAGACAAGTTGAGTTCCCACTACTCGCCCCATGTCATGGCCGTGCCCTGTTTTCAACTTTGCGTGCTGCTCCCTTCGGGAATGGGGGGGGGGGGGGGGGTTGTGCATGTTACGTGGCGCTTGGGGTCACAAAACCTTAACAGAGACCCTGGTTGTCCGTTCCTCTTCTCTTTCTACTCAGTCTGCATAATCACCACTTGAAAAATTTGACTTTTGGCCAGAGTCAATCTTTCAGACAGGAAGAGGCAGGCTTGCTGTGAAGTTCGCTCCTGTCACCCTCCCATCTCCTCCTCTTAAGGGAGTGAATGACCATAAAGGCCCATACAGACGTCGGATTTTTCCGAACGACGGGTCGTTTGAACGTCCCGTCGTTCAGTCGTCCGCACGCCAAATCAGGCGTGTGTACAGACTGTCGTTTGTGTGATAAGACTGAGGCGGATCGCTCAAACTCAGTCTTATCACGCGAACGACAGTCTGTACACATGCCTGATTTGGCGTGCGGACGACTGAACGACGGGACGTTCAAATGACCCGTCGTTCGGAAAAATCCGACGTCTGTATGGGCCTTAACACCACAATTTTCTGTAAGATTTTCTGTAACATGTTGGAAATTATCTATCTAACCATCTATCTGGCTAGCAATTAGGCATTGTTCTACTCAGCAGGAGACAATGCACCAGAGATAATGACCAGTCTCTACCAGTACTTTTCAGAAAATAATCTAATTACAGAAAATCTTAAGGTAGCCATACACTGGTCGATTTGCCATCAGATTCAACCAACAGATAGATCCCTCTCTGATCGAATCAGATCAGAGAGGGATCGTATGGCTGCCTTTACTGCAAACAGATTGTGAATCGATTTCAGCCTGATACCATTCACAATCTGTGGTGGTGGTGCTGCTGCCGCCGCTCAACGCCCCCCCCCCCCCCCCGCATACATTACCTGCTCCGCCGGCGCGACTCCCCAGGTCTCCGGGTCCGGCATGCTTCACTTCCCCCTGTCTGGGGGAAGTTTAAACAGTGTTTAAACTGTTTAAACTTCCTGCTGGGACAGGAAGACGTGAAGCATGGTGGACCCGGAGACCAGACCAGAGCAGAGAAGACAGCGGAGTCGCGCCGGCGGAGCAGGCAATGTATTGCAGCTGTATTGCGCCGGTCGTCGGGCACTCGAACGCCGCTAGCGACGCGCTCCCTACCCGTGTGCGATCGACGGTAATTTCCCACACGGAGCAATCGATGGGATCGATCTATTTCGGGATGAAATAGATCGAAATTTAGCGTGTAGCGTGAACGATGTGACAGCAGATTCGATCCCAGTGATCAAATCTGCTGTCGATCGGCAGGGAATCGGCCTACAGTAGTGTATGGCCAGCTTTATGCTGGGGATACACGGTAAGTTTCTGTACCGTGTATCGAGCAGCTGATCCGGCCAGCTGATAATATTCAGCTGGCCCGATCAAGCCGCTCGACTCCCGCCTGCTCGATCCCCGCCGGCGGACAATAGCAGGGAATCGAGCGCTAATAAGGAAGTGCTGGCGGGGACGAGCGGTAATCGATCCGCGCGGACGAGTGGGGATGCGGCGGGGACGTGGCTAGAGCCGATCCGGCGGCTAATCGGCCGACGGATCGACCCGTGTATTCCCAGCATTACAGAAAATCTAAAGGTAGGTGGTCGATTTGCCATCAGATTGACCAACAGATAGATCCCTCTCTGATCAAATCGTATGGCTGCCTTTACGGCAAACAGATTGTGAATCGATTTCAGCATGAAACCGATCGCAATCTGTGAAGCTCCCGCGTCTTATGGTCTAATTGTATTGCCCATTTCACTTTAAGTCATCTTGAACTGTTTCTGGGACATGACGGAAATTATCTATCGAACGCAAAAACGTATCGTGTGTACCTAGCATAAGAAGACTGGATCAGCCACATTCTTGTTTCAGGGGTGTGATTCAGACACTGCTGCAAAGATATCAGCAGGACTGCCAGGCAACTGGTATTGTTTAAAAGGAAATAAATATGTCAGCCTTTATATAACTCCTCTCCCCTACGGTTTCCTTTCTTGCAATATACAGAGCCAAACTGAAAGCATTTATATAAATAAAGTGGACCTGACCTCTTGCACAAGACAGAAAGAAACAGAGAGAAATGCTCCCTGTGTGTATTTAGAGCATTTAGCCTGTCTAATTTCACCCTCATCTGTGACTAATCACAACTGTAATTTGATCTCTCAGATGTGTCAGCTCAGGAATTTCCTCTGCCACGGCAGAGCAGATAATTGGTAAACACAGGATGTTAACCATGAAAGCAGGAAGTAGACACACTGCAGATTTTTGTATCAGCTGTAACAAAGAAATGTTTTTTTTTTCTTTAAAGGTTATTATGCTGTTGCTTATATTTTAGAGAATAGAGGAAGTTCTGAGTTCAGGTCCGTTTTAAGAATCATTCAGTCAGCCTATGATCTGATCCGCATGTTTTTTTGTTTTCTTAAAAAGTGATACTTCCCTTTAAATATTAAGACAGAAGAAAACACACAAAGTGCTGCCATAAATATGAGCATCCGATCACAAGGGAACAGGTTGATTAAATGATTCTTAATTAGCTGAATGTGTGCTGTCATTATCACATTTTACCACAAGAGGGGGGTGTTGATTAATTGGCTCTAATTGCTAAATACCAGCGATAAAAGGGATCTCATCTATCACAGCCCTGTAGATATTACTATAGGTGGGGAATGGATTGTGGCAGACAGGCTGACAATATTATTATAATCTATCTTTGCTTAGATTCCGCCCACCATCTTATCCCTCAGCGGCTCAGCAAAACTGATCCAGAGATGTAATAAATATCCCCCCACTTAGTGGCAACGTATCATTAAGCTTACTATAATCCTTGATAATTGCGCGGTATATCGCTTTAGGAATAAATTGTCACAACAGATCCGGAGAACAGGCAGGGTGGGAATACTGGAAGGATACATACGCTAGGCGCGATCTGTTGGAAGACGCTTGTCGTCAATTACTGCCGCAACATTCCGGGAATTATCAGACTCTTATGAACCGTTTTGCTGCAATCGACTCCTGCAAAGCACTAAGCTCCTTCTCCTGAGTATAGAATTAGATTCTTCTCATTCATGAAATAAATGGCTCTTACAGGCAGAGCTCCCATATGTCCTTTAGGAGGGACAGTCCCTCTTTGGGAACCAAATTCCTCTGTCCCTAGTAGTGCTCAAATACCCCTTTTCAAAATTCGAGTTAGGTCGAATTCGAATAGTAAATTATTCGAGGTCAGTCGAATATTCGAGTCGAATAATTTTTACTATTCGATTCGACCTCGGAATTCGAGCTCACTATTCGAGTCGGTATTCGAGCTCATTATTCGAGCTGACTATTCGAAATGGCCTTAAATAGCTTCCAACACTTGTTTTGAGGGTGAATGATGCAAGAAACCTCTTTTTTTCCAAGTAACAACAGCAAGTGATTATGTGGGGATGTTCCTTTAAAAAAAAAGTTGAAAAGAGAAGTTGTGTCCAGAAATTTGTTCAGTACTGTATATACTTCTTCTTCTTCTTCTTCTTTATCTTCTATATCTTCTTCTTCTTCTATATCTTCTTCTTCTATATCTTCTTCTTCTATGTCTTCTTCTATATCTTCTTCTTCTTTTATATTGTCTTCTTCTTCTTCTTCATCTTCTTCATCATCATCTTCTTCTTCTTCATCTTCTTTTTCTTCATCTTCTTCATCTTCTTCTTCATCTTCTTCATCTTCTTCATCTTCATCTTCTTATTCTTCATCTTCTTCATCTTCTTCATCTTCTTCATCATCATCTTCTTCTTCTTCATCTTCTTTTTCTTCATCTTCTTCATCTTCTTCTTCATCTTCTTCATCTTCTTCTTCATCTTCTTCATCTTCTTCATCTTCTTCTTCATCATCTTCTTCATCTTCATCTTCTTCATCTTCTTCATCTTCTTCTTCTTCTTCATCTTCTTCATCTTCATCTTCTTCATCTTCTTCTTCATCTTCTTCTTCATCTTCTTCATCTTCTTCTTCATCTTCTTCTTCTTCTTCTTCATCATCTTCTTCTTCTTCATCTTCATCTTCTTCATCATCATCTTCATCTTCTTCTTCTTCTTCATCTTCTTCTTCTTCATCTTCTTCTTCTTCATCTTTTTCATCTTCTTCATCTTCTTCATCTTCATCTTCTTCATCTTCTTCTCCTTCACTTATTTCTCTTTTCAATTTTTTTTTTTTAAAGAAATGCAGCTATTTTTGAGCGTAACAAATAGCTGGTGGCGCACGCATGTTGGAAGCGCCATTGTATGTGCTCCCTGGCAGTGGAAACACACAGACAGCAGGAGGTAAATTCAGCAGCAGGAGGAGGAGGATGAGTGTGTGGCAGCAGGCAGTCAATGAGGCAGGCAGCGTGACATAATAGCCCTGGTACCTAGCGGTGATACCAGGGCTGTAAATAAACACAGCAGGCAGGAGGTCCCAGACAGCGGTCGTGCAGCCCACATTGTGTCCAATACACAACTGGGACAACACAGTTTTCAACCCGGGCACCTCAGAAAAATTAAACCTTTTTTTTTTGGTTTTTTTTTACAACAAATTACACAGATATAGCTATTTTTTGACGTAATAGCTGGTGGCAGAGTGGCAGCAGAAGGTAAATCTGTGTACCCTGGCAGTGGGAAACACAGACAGACAGCAGCAGCAGCAGGAGGAATGGAGGAGTAATTATGTGTGCAGCTATTGTTTGACGTAATAGCTGGTGGCAGAGTGGCAGCAGAAGGTAAATCTGTGTACCCTGGCAGTGGGAAACACAGACAGACAGCAGCAGCAGCAGGAGGAGGAATGGAGGAGTAATGTGAGCAGCTATTGTTTGACGTAATAGCTGGTGGCAGAGTGGCAGCAGAAGCTAATTCTGTGTACCCTGGCAGTGGGAAACACAGACAGACAGCAGCAGCAGGAGGAATGGAGGAGTAGTGTGAGTGTGGCAGCAGGCAGGCAGCGTGACATAATAGCCCTGGTACCTAGCGGTGATACCAGGCCGTAAATGAACACAACAGGAGGTCCCAGACAGCGGTCGTGCAGCCCACATCGTGTCCAATACACAACTGGGACAACACAGTTTTCAACCCGGGCACCTCAGAAAAATTAAACCTTTTTTTTTTTTTTAATAGTTTTTTGGTTTTGTTTGTAAAACAAATTACACAGATATATAGCTATTGTTTGACGTAATAGCTGGTGGCAGAGTGGCAGCAGAAGGTAAATCTGTGTACCCTGGCAGTGGGAAACACAGACAGACAGCAGCAGCAGGAGGAATGGAGGAGTAGTGTGAGTGTGGCAGCAGGCAGGCAGCGTGACATAATAGCCCTGGTACCTAGCGGTGATACCAGGCCGTAAATGAACACAACAGGAGGTCCCAGACAGCGGTCGTGCAGCCCACATCGTGTCCAATACACAACTGGGACAACACAGTTTTCAACCCGGGCACCTCAGAAAAATTAAACCTTTTTTTTTTTTTTTTAATGGTTTTTTGGTTTTGTTTGTAAAACAAATTACACAGATATATAGCTATTGTTTGATGTAATAGCTGGTGGCAGAGTGGCAGCAGAAGGTAAATCTGTGTACCCTGGCAGTGGGAAACACAGACAGACAGACAGCAGCAGCAGCAGGAGGAATGGAGGAGTAATTATGTGTGCAGCTATTGTTTGACGTAATAGCTGGTGGCAGACTGGCAGCAGAAGGTAATTCTGTGTACCCTGGCAGTGGGAAACACAGACAGACAGCAGCAGCAGGAGGAATGGAGGAGTAGTGTGAGTGTGGCAGCAGGCAGGCAGCGTGACATAATAGCCCTGGTACCTAGCGGTGATACCAGGCCGTAAATGAACACAACAGGAGGTCCCAGACAGCGGTCGTGCAGCCCACATCGTGTCCAATACACAACTGGGACAACACAGTTTTCAACCCGGGCACCTCAGAAAAATTAAACCTTTTTTTTTTTTTAATGGTTTTTTGGTTTTGTTTGTAAAACAAATTACACAGATATATAGCTATTGTTTGACGTAATAGCTGGTGGCAGAGTGGCAGCAGAAGGTAAATCTGTGTACCCTGGCAGTGGGAAACACAGACAGACAGACAGCAGCAGCAGCAGGAGGAATGGAGGAGTAATTATGTGTGCAGCTATTGTTTGACGTAATAGCTGGTGGCAGACTGGCAGCAGAAGGTAATTCTGTGTACCCTGGCAGTGGGAAACACAGACAGACAGCAGCAGCAGGAGGAATGGAGGAGTAGTGTGAGTGTGGCAGCAGGCAGGCAGCGTGACATAATAGCCCTGGTACCTAGCGGTGATACCAGGCCATAAATGAACACAACAGGAGGTCCCAGACAGCGGTCGTGCAGCCCACATCGTGTCCAATACACAACTGGGACAACACAGTTTTCAACCCGGGCACCTCAGAAAAATTAAACCTTTTTTTTTTTTTAATGGTTTTTTGGTTTTGTTTGTAAAACAAATTACACAGATATATAGCTATTGTTTGACGTAATAGCTGGTGGCAGAGTGGCAGCAGAAGGTAAATCTGTGTACCCTGGCAGTGGGAAACACAGACAGACAGACAGCAGCAGCAGCAGGAGGAATGGAGGAGTAATTATGTGTGCAGCTATTGTTTGACGTAATAGCTGGTGGCAGACTGGCAGCAGAAGGTAATTCTGTGTACCCTGGCAGTGGGAAACACAGACAGACAGCAGCAGCAGGAGGAATGGAGGAGTAGTGTGAGTGTGGCAGCAGGCAGGCAGCGTGACATAATAGCCCTGGTACCTAGCGGTGATACCAGGCCGTAAATGAACACAACAGGAGGTCCCAGACAGCGGTCGTGCAGCCCACATCGTGTCCAATACACAACTGGGACAACACAGTTTTCAACCCGGGCACCTCAGAAAAATTAAACCTTTTTTTTTTTTTTAATGGTTTTTTGGTTTTGTTTGTAAAACAAATTACACAGATATATAGCTATTGTTTGACGTAATAGCTGGTGGCAGAGTGGCAGCAGAAGGTAAATCTGTGTACCCTGGCAGTGGGAAACACAGACAGACAGCAGAAGGGCAGTACACAGCAGCCAACTGTAGGTGTAAAATGTGTGGCTGCAGGCGACGTAATAGTCAAAGTGAACCAGGCTGGCTTAGTGAGCAGGAGCCAGGAGGTGGTAAAGGGTGGTAAGGCACATTAACGATGGTTCTTAGCCAGTTCATGTCCCCCTCTCGCCGACAACAGGGGCCAGGAACTCGCCTTCCACCCACGCCTGGTTCATCTTGAGAAACGTCAGTCTGTCCACAGACTTGTGAGACAGACGTGAGCGTTTCTCGGTGACCACACCACCAGCTGCACTGAAGCAGCGCTCGGACAGCACGCTGGAAGGGGGGCAGGACAGCACTTCCAGGGCGTACTGCGCCAGCTCGCTCCAGATCTCCAGGCGCTTGACCCAATACTCCATGGGATCAACAGGGGCATCGCTGTCAAGCCCGCTGTAGGACCCCATGTAGTCAGCCACCATGCGGGTCAGGCGCTGGCTGTGACCGGTGGAGGATGCTGCTGCATGCACCTCCTCTCTAGTCACTGCTGCCGGAGCCTCTACAGTCCTGTAGAGCTCATGGCTGAGAGACAGCAGGTCTGTGGGGCGCTTGCTGCTGGATGCAGGCACCTGCTGCTGCCTCTGTGCTGGCTGCTGGACAGTGGGGGTGGAAGGCTGGGGGAAGGCTTCCTCCAAGCGCTCAACAAGGGCCTGCTGCAAGCTCCTTATTTGTTGCGCTGGGTCTCCTCCTGCAGGCGGCAGGAACTGGCTCAACTTCCCCTTGAGGCGTGGGTCCAACATCATGCTGATCCAGATGTCCTCCCTCTGCTTCATCTGGATCACCCTGGGGTCTCTGCGCAGGCACGTCAGCATGTGCGCTGCCATTGGGAAGAGGCGGGCCACGTCTGCTGGCACATCGACGGCAGTGCTGCTGTCCTCATCCTCCTCCTCTGCCTCGTCAGCCTCATCCTCTCTCCACCCCCGCACCAACTCAGCTGCACTGTGCTGCTCCCCCTCATCACCAGCAAGGTCAGGGACCTCCACCAAGTCCTCCTCCTCCTCCCCCTCAGAGGTGGACTGTGCAGCTGCTTGCCGCTCCTGCTGGTCCAAGGCTGCCGCTCCCTGTTCCAGCAAAGCATCGAGGGCCCTGTTCAGCAGACAAACCAGGGGCACCCACTCGCAGACCATAGCATGGTCCCTGCTCACCATGTTAATGGCCTGCAGAAAGGGAGCCAGCACTAAGCACACCTGCTGCATGTGCCTCCAGTCATCATCGGGGACGATGGACGGGATGTTGCTGGTCTTGTCCCTTCTCTGAGCGGCGGAAACAGTGGCCAGGGCAAGGTACTGGTTGACAGCGTGCTTCTGTTCAACCAGACGCTCCAACATCGCCAGGGTGGAGTTCCAGCGAGTCGGAACGTCAAGGATCAGCCGATGGCGTGGCAGATCCAGCTCCTTTTGCACGTCTTCCAGGCTCGCACAGGCTGCAGCCGAGCGCCGGAAGTGACGCACAACGTTCCTTGCCGTTTCCAGCAGTTCGCCCATCCCCTGGTAGGTGCGCAAGAACTTCTGCACCACCAGGTTCAGCACGTGGGCAAGACAGGGGATGTGGGTCAGGTTTCCCCTGTCTATTGCGGCAACCAGATTGGCCCCATTGTCGGCCACCACCTCTCCGACTCTGAGGCCTCTGGGGGTCAGCCAAATCCTCTCCTGCTCCTGGAGTTTGGCCAACACATGGGTTGCCGTCAGCTTGGTCTTCCCAAGGCTGACCAAGTGCAGCAGCGCTTGGCAGTGGCGGGCCTTCACGCTGCTGCTGAGGCGGGGGGTTTGGCCAGGTGTGCCGGAGGATGGCAGAGGATCGGAGGAACCTGCTGCAGTTCCCCTGACCCTGCGGGGTGGCACCACCCACTGTGTTGCTGCTGCTGCTGTGCCGCTGCTGCTCTCCCATCCTCACCCCCTTCCACCAAGCTGACCCAGTGGACAGTGAAGGACAGGTAGCGGCCTGTCCCGAAGCGGCTGCTCCAGGAGTCCATGGTGACGTGGACCCTTTCACCAACCGCGTGCTCCAGCCCTCGCTCCACATTGGCCATCACAAAGCGGTGCAGTGCAGGAATGGCCTTGCGGGAGAAAAAGTGTCTGCTGGGGAGCTGCCAGTCTGGGGCTGCGCAAGCAAGCAGCGCACGAATGTCGCTCCCCTCCTGCACGAGCGTGTACGGCAGGAGTTGGGAGCACATGGCCCGTGCCAGCAAGCCGTTCAGCTGCCGCACGCGACGGCTGCTGGGAGGCAGAGCCCTAACCACCCCCTGGAAGGACTCGCTCAAAAGGCTCTGGCGTGGCCTTTTGCTGGCACGGGAATCAGCAGACACAGCGGAGGAGGCCACTGAGGACTGGCTGCCAGAACAGGCCTCAGTGTCGGCAGCAGGAGTTGCAGAGGGGGGAGGAGCAGTGCGTTTCCGCACTCCTGCTGGTGCTGCTGGAGGAGCAGGAGGGCGGGTGGCTGCTGTTGCTGCTGAAGGCTGTGCAGTGATGGGTGTGGTGCCACTGCCAGCACCAGATGCCTTCAGCCTCTGGAACTCCTCATGCTGGTGGAAATGTTTCGCAGCAAGGTGGTTGGTGAGCGAGCTGGTGCTGAACTTTAAGGGGTCTGCACCTCTGCTCAACTTCCGCTGACAGTGGTTGCAAGTGGCGTACTTGCTGTACACAGTGGGCATGGTGAAATATCGCCAGATTGGTGACAGAAACATCCTCCTACGGCATGGAAGCGCTGCTGCCTGTCTCCCTGTTGTGGTTGGGGGGGGGGGGGCTTGGGGGGCTTGGGTGCGGCTGGTGGTGGTACTGGCAGATGCTGCTGCTGCTGCTGCTGAGCCTGAGACACCAGCAGGCTGTGGGACCTGCCTACTGCTGCTGCCAATGCTTGCAATGATTCGCCTCCTTGCAAGGCCCACAAGAGCATCCTCCTCCTCCTCCTCAGAGCTGCTGAGGACGACATCCCCTGGAGGTGGTGGCACCCAGTCTCTGTCTGTCACCGGGTCATCATCATCCTCCCCCTCCTGAAACATGTCCTGCTGGGATGATGACCCCCCAAACTCCTCTCCTGATGCAAGGATGGGCTGCTTGACTGTCGCCACAGTCTTGCTGTCCAATCCCTCATCCCCCAAAGTGCCCATCAGCATCTCCTCCTCAAAATCGCCAACAACAGCAGACAATACCCTGATGGTGCCTGGGGTAAAAATACTGCTGAGTGACAGGTCGCCAACTTGTGACGGTGAACTGGCCTCCTCCCCAGACCCTGCTGGGCGGCTGCTGCGAACAGGGGTGGTGGTGGTGGTGGTGAGGGTGGAGGCCTCGGATGCAGAGCTGATGGCGGGCTGCTCATCCTCCGTCATGAGTTGCACCACAGTGTCTGCATGCTTTTCCTCAATGGGACGTTTCCGACCCGGCTGGAGGAAAATCGGAGCAGGTGGTAAACGCTGCTGCTGCTGTGTCTCTGCAGCGTGAGTTGCAGATGCTCCTGCTGGGCGGCGCCCAAGGCGTCCACGGCCAGTGGCTATGGGAGGAATGTTAGCCACTGACGCTGCTGCTGCTGCTGCGGAACTGTGCATGGTGGCGCGGCCGCGGCCTGCCACAATGCTGCTCCCTCTCCTCCTGATTCCCTTGCTGCCCTTCCCCTTGCCCAAACCGCGCTGGCTGCCACTTCCAGACATCTTCGATGTTTTGGGCGTATAGACAAAAGTTTTTTAAAAGGGCGGTGTTATAAACTGTTCTTATCACCTTGCTTCGACACCATCGTCTCACAGACTGTGAGATCACTTGACTCTCCACACAGCAAACAGGAAATAGACTTTCTCAGGCTTCTCCAATGTTTCCGTTATTTATTCAAGTCACAGAAAGACAGATAGATACAGTCATCATATCCTAGCTATGCAAATCTTCATGTTGCATTATAAGCTCATGATTAGACTCCCTACCGAAGTCTATCAGGTACCTTCTTGCTAACCTACGTTCCACTAAACTACCTATGTACAGCAAACATTATATCAGATTACATAAAGGAATAACATGCTTAGAGGTCCAAGTCGGCCTTGCGAGCTAGTGCAGAAGGAAGAAGCAGAAGTGCCTTCTCCATTGCTCGCTCCCGATTTAATACCGACTAGGAAAGAGTTAAATCTGACATCATCTTCGCCACCCCCTATATCAGTCTATTGGTGGACCCACTCGTGGTGTCATCATACCCGCCTACTCGATTAATAATCAATGAGACATTTGACATACATGCAGGAATGTGAATATTTACAAAACATGACTGATGTTTATTGTTCCAGGCCCAGGTCAGGGAGACCTGCGGCCTTGTTCAGAACAGCTTCTTGGTATGTTCTAGTTCTGCTGACAGAACTGCAGATTTTCTCTCTTCAGAGAAAATCCCCTTAAAGGGCAGGTCTGCTCATCAAGCCTTTTTGACTAACTCAGTCCAAATAACTGAGGCCTACTTAAATTATAACAATCCCCCCTAAAACGGCTTGACCCGCAGATCCCAGCGTCTGAACCTCCCAGTACCTGGTTTCTTTCTTTTATGTTTCACTTTTCGATGTTCGTGCTCACACAACTTCTCTGCTCTAGGCGGTTACCCCTGGAAGAGAGAGAGCAAGACCTCTTGGTCTTCCTGTAACCAGGCTCTCTGGGGAGGCCCTACTTCTAAGTCCCTCAATACCACCTGCTCAGCATTTGCGTCACTTGCGTATCACTCACAAACTTGCATGACCACAGAAAAGTGAACTCGTTTGGTTGTTACAAAACGGAGCAGTGCCAGGTGCCTTCTAAAAGAGCGCCTTTATACAATCAGCTCCTAGGTACTACTAAACCTATACCCGTAACCCTGTATATCCCTTAATTTGAAAATATTGGTTCATGAGATGGTTTATGAGGCACCAATCTCTGGACCGTGTTAATTTGTTTTACGTAATTTTAACCCGCAACCTCACCTGGACAATGATGCCTAAAGTTGTCATCCCCATCCAGACGACCAGTGGGTGTAGAAAGAACTTTGGAACTGCAGATGCCCCGTCCGAGTGTCCCTGGAACATCTCCGGAACCTTTGTCCACCAGGGCAGACTGGAACTCACCTGCTCATTTTTGTGTTCTACCTCGTTAAGATCACCTGTATCATGGTGAAAGCTTACCTCTAACTTAGTGTACTGTTTGTTTAACCTTTGTAACAAAATGTGGTCGTCTTGGATCAAACCCTGTTCCCCTTTGTCCCATGTCGGGTTCTCTTTCAGGACGGGAACTACCAGTGAAACTTTGACCTTTAGAGTTCTCTTAACAATTTGAGAAACAACGTCATCAAACCTGGATGACAGGATCCATATGGGATCTCCACTCACACAATATGTTCCCCTTGGAAACTCCCCCTTATCGGAACAATTATGAGAATATACCTTGAATGTATCATTAGACCTTATGTTAAAAAAACAAACCTTTCCTTCAGCCACCGGAACTATCGGTTGGGCTTCAGGGTGGATCTTTTGAATGGTAGCCTCGCATTCTGCGTTATTGAGCCTGCAGGCTTCTTCACTAAATTTGGCTTGCCCCGGCCAACGCAGATACTTCTGCAAGAATTGCCCGCATGAGGACAACTCTACTTGTTTCACCTCCCTGTCTAGCACCAAAAAAGGTTGACCTCTCAGGTCCTGGTGTAAGACACGGGTTGAGGTGGGAACTAAGGAAGTAGCGGTGCCTAAAGGAATGTTGCACCGTTTCCATTTGTTCACCCAAACATCTCGAAGCTGCCATGCAAAGGATCCTTCTCCAGAAAAATTAATATACCTCCCCTTGTCCAATCTCTCGCTGACAAAATATGTCCCCAGCTGTCCTGATTGGACCTCTTCCCCCCTTACGTCCTGAGGCACAATATGTACCTGAGGTCGGGAAGACTGTACTCTCTGCAATCTTTCGATTAAGAGTACCTCTTCACTTACCCAACTATCATGAGGATAAGCTGCTGCATATGGACTGTGTAATATCGTCCCCTGTTGTGACCCGTGTGGTGTGAATGGGGTTCCCTGTGTGGGCTTTCCCTCCCCCGGGACCGCTCTCCCCACCCTCTTTGTCACCTGGAAATGTGGCTTGATCTCGATTTTTACTTCTCGTTTCGAGAACCACCCACCCTTGGCTTTCCAGCCTTTACGTGTGTATAGTTGTTTCAGAGGCACTCTCTGTTGGTAGCTCCAGAGTGTGATGTTGTCCCCTGCGTCTCTCTGGTAAGAGAATTGACGCCTCCTGCTCGTTCCTCTCCAATCTGGAACCATCTCACTCTGCATAACCAAGACAAGGTACCCCTGAATCACACACTCCACCTTTTGCATGTACCCATTGTACTGCAATGTACCTTTTAACAAACCTTTGGATCGGTGCATTGATTCTGGGAGTGTGGCATTCAATATTACAGATTCAGATTTACGCTGCCATTAAATTCCCACTGCCCGCACCCTTGACCCTTCAGACCTTTCACCCACCTTGTGCCATGAAATTTGCTTTCTGGCACAAGTGCTCTTTTCCTCCGTCCCTGCATGGTCCATCTGTGCCAAGCGGAGGGAGGTGTGAAAGGATCAGTACCTTTGTCACCCAACATTAACATGCTTGGGCCTTGCATTCTCATTAACCCCTTATTATACATGAGAATGTCCTCTCTTCGTTCTCCTAGGACGAAATGGCAACCTAGGATCACCATCAGCACGGTCCTCCTCATTATAAAAGCACCACCTTGGGAAAGAAAAACATTAGCAATTTGCACTATGCTTTGCTCAGACAGTTTTTTTAGACGTTTTCCGATCTCAGGAACCTCGGTTTTTAGTCTCTTTCCCATTTCAGGAATCTCGTGTTTTAGTCTCTTTCCAATCTCAGGAATCTCGTGTTCCTCCAAGCTTAGATCGGCATCTGGAACCTTTCGCGTATCCGACTGACATCTCCAGCTTTGCTGCCAGCACTGCAGCTGTCTCAATTCCATATTGCCAAACACTTGAAATCGAAATACAAACAAATCAATTCTTATTAATGATTTGGGATTCGCCCTGCGGCTTGTACTCTTTACACTTTAAATTGATCAATATATACCGTAATTGATCTCGTTGCTTTATGGTTCTCATGAACTCTGTTTACTCTTATTGGTAGATTGGAGTTAAACTGCACCCCCCTACCTCAGTACTATCCTCAGTACTTACCTGTTTAAGATATGCTCCCGCGGACTTCACCTATGGAAGCTCGCTTCACCTTTGGAAGCTCTCACCCCATTGCAGCTCACTCCACATCCCCCCTTATCTGTCCATGCGCGGCCGTTGCATGCACAGATTACGGATGCCACACCTGATGCTGCTTTGCAGGTGAGCCTGCAATGCTCTTACTCATTATCGCATTTACTTACCTAGAACTTCCTTGCGATACCAGCTCTGCTAGAAGTTCTGTGTGTTGTACCCTCTGATCAATGTTTGCCGTGCCACTACCCCCAGACTTCACAAAAAAAACGGCTGCCTCCCTGTAGGAAGGAGCACTTTACACTTAAACTACACAGGGTGCAGGGCTAAGCATACCAGCGTCGCATGCCTGTATGCAGATCCCTGAATGCCCACTTGGTAGGTAGTCACATGGCAAACACCGCACTGATACACTGTCACTCTGTAAACGGCAATTTTATCATCTGTATAATTGCCCCATGAACTGTTGTCAGTCCTTGTTCTTTGTGCTACAATTGATAGGAGCTGGAAAAAACATATTTGACCAATCAGTGGACGAAAAAAAAAACACACACAAAAACAGCTCCAGCCCAGCATAGACCTCTCAGTCCAGCTCTGGCCCTGTTCACGACAAAACCGGAAAAAACGTTACCGCTCTGCAGAAGCGGCGACGGAAACCCGAATTGGTCAACTCCCTTTTTTCCAACTCCGGCACCCCCTTTGATGCGCTGTCCCCCTTTCCTTCTATTGGGAACTCATGCTGCACCACCGATTAAGGTGCCTCACTTACAGGAATAATCCCATAAGCAACACAGTACAGACCCATTTCTGATCTGTACTGCTACGTGTGTCCCTGCACCCAGCTGGGAAACACTTCCTATTCTGGCATTCCTGTCCATGGACCCAGGGAAAAGCTCTGGGGAAATACTTTGAGAACCGAGACACACAGGAGAATGTCTCTGTATTTCTACCCCCCTTCCTTTCAGCTGCTCTGCCCGGAGCCACGAGCACAGCCTGACGTGACGTGGATCCCCCAGCCCCTCCTCCCCCCTGCCATGACGTGTGGGGGCCATGACTCACGGGGGCGGGCTCTCTCCACTGCCGCCATTTTGAGTCCTGGACTGCCAGCCAAGATGGCTGCTCCCATAGCAGCCTCTCGTTCCTATAGACCTAGGAGAGAGAACAAAACTCACACAGAACATACATTTTTTTTTTTATCGTTACACACAGCATCTATCCACAGTGCACAAAAATCAGCCTCAGCATTCCTTCACGTCTCAGCTGTAATCCGAACTGCAATCAGACATACGGATCCCCAGAGACGTAGGAATCTTTCTCACTCTATCACAGACATAACTAAGAACCGCCCGAGCGAGCTATACGACTCCAAACCACTGTAACTGTTTTAACTGTTAACATCCCAGCTAGAACTTCAACACAACACAGACATTGAAAAAACATGTTAGCAGCAGCACCGACTGGAAATGCGAGAAACGTGCAGAACATCTCACAAACAGAAAGACACTCGCTTTCCTCTTCTCTCCCTCTATCCACCACTAACACTGATGGTTTCCCTCTGCCGCGGGGGACCCCCCCCCCCCTTATCTATCATCCTGCCCAGTCTCTGGACAGGGAGAGAAAAACAAAACAAAACCCAGAGAGAGAGAAAACAAAACATCTGCCACGCAGGAACATCGAATCCTAAAAAACAATTAAAGCGCATAAACTCTGAAAACACGTTCTGTATTTACATCGGAGCTGCACCTCTCCTCACCCCTCCCTTCACGCACAGGAGAGATGAGAAGCCCGCAGCCTCCACTCTGCAATTAACACAGAATATACACATTAACACATTATCCTCCTCTCATACAATAAAGATAATGCAACACAACAACGTAAAACATACTTGCCTGATCAGAGGACTGTGTAAGCCTGCGAATTCGACCAGCCTTTGGCAACTTTCCACGACACTGAGTGGATCTCTGGAACTACTGAGCGTCAGCTCTGTGTACCCACACTGGCTCAGCGGATCAATCTCCAGCGGCAGCTGCCAGCCGGCCTCGGAGCCTTCCAGTCACCTGTGATCCGGTTTAGGCTGTGACTGATGTGCACTGTCAGTCAAAGTTTAACATCCACGAGTGTCGCCGCTGGTTCTCTCGAATTGCAGCTGTGTGCTTGGCTCCCGCACACTCCCACTTATCAGTATCAGCTTGATAAGCTTTACCGTCTGCGTCCGTCTATTCCGCTTGCTTTGCTGTGGAATATCTTGAAACCACTTTCTTCGGCCCCGGCCCCGTCTGCCTGTATAGCTAGGCAGGGAAGGATTTCAGGCACCACTGTTATAAACTGTTCTTATCACCTTGCTTCGACACCATCGTCTCACAGACTGTGAGATCACTTGACTCTCCACACAGCAAACAGGAAATAGACTTCTCAGGCTTCTCCAATGTTTCCGTTATTTATTCAAGTCACAGAAAGACAGATAGATACAGTCATCATATCCTAGCTATGCAAATCTTCATGTTGCATTATAAGCTCATGATTAGACTCCCTACCGAAGTCTATCAGGTACCTTCTTGCTAACCTACGTTCCACTAAACTACCTATGTACAGCAAACATTATATCAGATTACATAAAGGAATAACATGCTTAGAGGTCCAAGTCGGCCTTGCGAGCTAGTGCAGAAGGAAGAAGCAGAAGTGCCTTCTCCATTGCTCGCTCCCGATTTAATACCGACTAGGAAAGAGTTAAATCTGACATCATCTTCGCCACCCCCTATATCAGTCTATTGGTGGACCCACTCGTGGTGTCATCATACCCGCCTACTCGATTAATAATCAATGAGACATTTGACATACATGCAGGAATGTGAATATTTACAAAACATGACTGATGTTTATTGTTCCAGGCCCAGGTCAGGGAGACCTGCGGCCTTGTTCAGAACAGCTTCTGAACATCCCCTTAAAGGGCAGGTCTGCTCATCAAGCCTTTTTGACTAACTCAGTCCAAATAACTGAGGCCTACTTAAATTATAACAGGCGGGTGAAAAGTGGGGTACTTTAATGGAGTGGGTTGGTGGGTGAGGTGACTGAGTGAGTGTCCCTAGTACAGTAAGTAAGTAGTAACAGTCAGGAAGTACAACTAGCAGTTACAATAATCAGTAGTAATCACAAGTAAATTTAGTGTGTGTACACTACAGACAGTGAGTGCACGCACGCGCAAACACGCGCAGGAGCTAGCCTATGAACAGTGACTGAGTGAGTGTCCCTAGTACAGTAAGTAAGTAAGTAGTAACAGTCAGTAAGTACAACTAACTAATTACAATAATGAATCAGTTATCAGAAGGAAATAGAGTGTGTGTAGTGTGTGTACACAGACAGTGAGTGCACACACGCAGGAGCTAGTAGCCTATGAACAGTGACTGAGTGTCCTAGACTCCTAGTACAGTAAGAGTAAGTAGTAACAGTAAGTACAACTAACTAATTACAATAATCAATCAGTTATCAGAAGGAAATAGAGTGTGTGTAGTGTGTACACAGACAGTGAGTGCACACACGCAGGAGCTAGTAGACTATGAACAGTGACTGAGTGTCCTAGACTCCTAGTACAGTAAGAGTAAGTAGTAACAGTAAGTACAACTAACTAATTACAATAAGCAATCAGTTATCAGAAGGAAATAGAGTGTGTGTAGTGTGTGTACACAGACAGTGAGTGCACACACGCAGGAGCTAGTAGCCTATGAACAGTGACTGAGTGTCCTAGACTCCTAGTACAGTAAGAGTAAGTAGTAACAGTAAGTACAAACAACTAACTAATTACAATAAGCAATCAGTTATCAGAAGGAAATAGAGTGTGTGTAGTGTGTACACAGACAGTGAGTGCACACACGCAGGAGCTAGTAGCCTATGAACAGTGACTGAGTGTCCTAGACTCCTAGTACAGTAAGTAGTAACAGTAAGTACAACTAACTAATTACAATAATCAATCAGTTATCAGAAGGAAATAGAGTGTGTGTAGTGTGTACACAGACAGTGAGTGCACACACGCAGGAGCTAGTAGCCTATGAACAGTGACTAAGTGTCCTAGACTCCTAGTACAGTAAGAGTAAGTAGTAACAGTAAGTACAACTAACTAATTACAATAAGCAATCAGTTATCAGAAGGAAATAGAGTGTGTGTAGTGTGTGTACACAGACAGTGAGTGCACACACGCAGGAGCTAGTAGCCTATGAACAGTGACTGAGTGTCCTAGACTCCTAGTACAGTAAGTAGTAACAGTAAGTACAACTAACTAATTACAATAATCAATTACAATAATCAATCAGTTATCAGAAGGAAATAGAGTGTGTGTAGTGTGTACACAGAAAGTGAGTGCACACACGCAGGAGCTAGTAGCCTATGAACAGTGACTGAGTGTCCTAGACTCCTAGTACAGTAAGAGTAAGTAGTAACAGTAAGTACAACTAACTAATTACAATAATCAATCAGTTATCAGAAGGAAATAGAGTGTGTGTAGTGTGTACACAGACAGTGAGTGCACACACGCAGGAGCTAGTAGACTATGAACAGTGACTGAGTGTCCTAGACTCCTAGTACAGTAAGAGTAAGTAGTAACAGTAAGTACAACTAACTAATTACAATAAGCAATCAGTTATCAGAAGGAAATAGAGTGTGTGTAGTGTGTGTACACAGACAGTGAGTGCACACCCGCAGGAGCTAGTAGCCTATGAACAGTGACTGAGTGTCCTAGACTCCTAGTACAGTAAGAGTAAGTAGTAACAGTAAGTACAAACAACTAACTAATTACAATAAGCAATCAGTTATCAGAAGGAAATAGAGTGTGTGTAGTGTGTACACAGACAGTGAGTGCACACACGCAGGAGCTAGTAGCCTATGAACAGTGACTGAGTGTCCTAGACTCCTAGTACAGTAAGTAGTAACAGTAAGTACAACTAACTAATTACAATAATCAATCAGTTATCAGAAGGAAATAGAGTGTGTGTAGTGTGTACACAGACAGTGAGTGCACACACGCAGGAGCTAGTAGCCTATGAACAGTGACTGAGTGTCCTAGACTCCTAGTACAGTAAGTAGTAACAGTAAGTACAACTAACTAATTACAATAATCAATTACAATAATCAATCAGTTATCAGAAGGAAATAGAGTGTGTGTAGTGTGTACACAGAAAGTGAGTGCACACACGCAGGAGCAGCTAGTAGCCTATGAACAGTGACAGTGAGTGTCCTAGTACAGTTACAGTATATAACTACAATACTAATCCAATCAGTAGTAAAGGACAGCAGAAATACTGGTATAGAATAGAGAGAAATAAACAGAGGACAGGACAGCTGCCCACACAGGCAAGGCCCTGAGGCCTAAAGCTGTAAGCCTGCAGCAGCTGGCCTGTCTCTATGTAACACAAAAGCTACTAACTAAAATACAATGTCTAACTAACTAACAACAATATAGGTGTGTATAGGAGGTGTATGTGAGCAAAAACGCTAGGTAAATGACCACAATAGAGCTCTTGCTAAGCCAAAGCACAAAGGAGCAACTCTCTCTCTGTACACAACAAGCAAACTGCAGCGAGTCCCTGTGGAATAGGCCTAGTCAGGTCTATGTTGCCGGTGCACAATCCCTCTGTGGGTCACCACTCCACACACGGTTCAATGTAGTAAATACGGAGGAGGCACTCAATTGGCTTCAAACTTGCGTTTTATCAAATCCCAGTAATACACGACATGTTTCGGGGCATATCCCCTTCATCAGGTGTACATACATTGAATGGCACACAGTGAATAAATACATACTTCTAACCACCACACCCTAAATTGGACCACCTCTATCTTGTCAGCTGACAAGTCAGCTGATCACTGACATCACACAGTCCAAAGTCTTGTTAACCCCTTAGGGCACTGATCAGAGGCATTACTATATCCGTCTACCTCGGTAAACCTGATTAACAAATCAAATTACTGCATCTTAGGTAAACCTAATACAGACAATACTGCGAAAAACTTCTGTTGCAAATACTTGGACCACAGATCCATCTTACCACCCTCCAACCGACACCCCCAACCAATCACGATGGTGTGTGTCCCATTAATACCTGGGGATTGGAGAGAGAGAGAGAAATTAAGTCAGTAACACATAATACAGCATCATAAAAAACATTTCAAGCTGAACATTTCATTCATCCCCTTGGGGTTGATGGACTCCAACTTTCTCATCCACCGGGCCTCCTTCTGTAGGAGAATCCGGTCTCTGTTCCCACCTCTCTGCAGCGGTGGTACGTGGTCCAAAACTAGCCATCTTAACTGTGACACCCTATGTCCGCATTCAAAAAAATGTCGGGCTACTGGGGTGTCACAGCTTTTTTCTCCTGGCTTATAACCACGAATGTCACCCTTATGCTCCTGAATCCTAGATTTTACTATTCTGGTGGTTTTACCCACATAGAACATCCCACAAGGGCATTTCAAGGCATAAACAACAAACATGCTGTTGCATGTATACATTGAGTTAATCTTTATTCTGACACCAGAGTATGGATGTTCAACATAAGCACCTTTTATAATTGCATGGCAGCAATTGCACTCCAAACAGGGAAAAGTACCCCTTTTCCCTGTCAGATCACCAATACATTGTTTCCTGGTTGACAGATCAACCCTGCTCACCCTGTCACGTATTGTTTTACCTTTCTTGTAGGAGAATAAAGGTGGCTCAGTGAATAACATTCCAAAACTTGGGTCATGCTGAAGTATGGGCCAATACTTCATAACGACCCCCTTAATCATTCCAGACTGTTTACAGAATGTCTGCACGAACGGGATCTTGTTTTTCCTCTGGTTGTTCCCCTGTCTACTACTATTCAATAGGTTATCTCTTGAGAATTGAGCCACCTCCTTCTCCACTTTCTCAAGCTCACCTTTCTTGTACCCCTTCTCTAGAAATCTGTTAGTAATCCGTTCTGCAGCAACTCTGTATCCATGGTCTGTGGATGCGACTCTCCTTGCCCTAAGATATTGCCCCTTAGGGATACCTTTCACCACTGCGGAGTTATGGAAACTGTCCGTTCTTAAAAGATTGTTGCGATCAGTCGGTTTCGTATACAAATCTGTATGTAACCCCTGGGGTGAAACCGAGATCGCCACATCTAGATAGTGGATAACCTCTGTGGAGTGTTCCAACGTAAATTTAATGGTTGGATGCGCATGATTTGCCTCATCCACCATTTCCCTCAGAGTTTCCACTGGACCCTTCCATAAAATTAGAATATCATCCACAAACCGCAGATACCCGTGTATCATGTGACAATATTTGGGATTCTCAATAAACATTGATTTCTCTAGTTTATGCATGAAAAGGTTTGCAAAAGAGGGAGCTACAGGGGACCCCATGCTCGTGCCCTGTTTCTGTAAATAAAAATCATCACAAAATTTAAAGTAATTATTCCTCAGTACTAACTCTAGGCAATCGAGGACAAAGTATATCAGGTGATGGTTCATTGTGGTGTCCAGTAATGCATCTTCTACCACATCCATCCCTTCCTCATGCGGGATTGAGGTGAATAAGCTCTGTACATCAAGTGTGGCTAAAACCAAACCTGACACCTGCCTGAGTGTTCCCAATCTTTGTAGCAAGTCTGTGGTGTCCTTTAAACACACCGGTATTGCCTTTACCAAGTCTTGCAAATACACATCCACAAATTTAGATAGAGGGTAGAGCAATGACCCTATAGCGGAAACAATGGGGCGACCAGGTGGGTTTTCCAGACCTTTATGGATCTTTGGCAATAAGTACAATAAAGGTATTCTAGGAGATTCCACACTCAAAAAGTCAACTGTATTTTTAGTAATGAGACCGTTCAACATTGCATCATTAATCAACATATCAATCTTTTTCTTAATATCCCATGTAGGATCAGCAGCACACTTAACATAGTGACCCTGTATTTGGAGTTGTCTTAGACCTTCTGCAATATAAAGTGCTCTATCCTGAACCACAGTGGCTCCCCCCTTATCTGCTTTCAGGATGATGATTTGATCATTTTGACTTAATGACTGCAGTGCACACACGCAGGAGCTAGTAGCCTATGAACAGTGACTGAGTGTCCTAGACTCCTAGTACAGTAAGTAGTAACAGTAAGTACAACTAACTAATTACAATAATCAATCAGTTATCAGAAGGAAATAGAGTGTGTGTAGTGTGTACACAGACAGTGAGTGCACACACGCAGGAGCTAGTAGCCTATGAACAGTGACTGAGTGTCCTAGACTCCTAGTACAGTAAGTAGTAACAGTAAGTACAACTAACTAATTACAATAATCAATTACAATAATCAATCAGTTATCAGAAGGAAATAGAGTGTGTGTAGTGTGTACACAGAAAGTGAGTGCACACACGCAGGAGCAGCTAGTAGCCTATGAACAGTGACAGTGAGTGTCCTAGTACAGTTACAGTATATAACTACAATACTAATACAATCAGTAGTAAAGGACAGCAGAAATACTGGTATAGAATAGAGAGAAATAAACAGAGGACAGGAGGACAGCTGCCCACACAGGCAAGGCCCTGAGGCCTAAAGCTGTAAGCCTGCAGCAGCTGGCCTGTCTCTATGTAACACAAAAGCTACTAACTAAAATACAATGTCTAACTAACTAACAACAATATAGGTGTGTATAGGAGGTGTATGTGAGCAAAAACGCTAGGTAAATGACCACAATAGAGCTCTTGCTAAGCCAAAGCACAAAGGAGCAACTCTCTCTCTGTACAAGTCTCAGGCAAGCACGGAGAAACGGAACATGGCGGCCGCTATTTATAGGGTAGGGGCTGGCCAGGGTCCCCCTCTGTGATTGGCTGCCGTCAGAGGGCCTGGGAGCCCTCTGATTGGCTCTAAGGACATCAATCTGGGCTATGACGCTATTCGAGCTCGGTACCGAGCTCGAATAGCGCCGTTTGCTCGAATAGCTCGAATAGTGAATGGGCTATTCGAGTGTACTCGAATAGCCCATTCGAATAGCTACAGCTATTCGGAGCTCGAATACCGAGCTCGAATAGCTGGAAAAGAGCTCGAATATTCGAGCTACTCGAATATTCGAGCTCTGCTGAGCACCACTGTCTGTCCCTCTTTCTTCCTTATTTGTCCCTCTTTCAAGACAGATGCACCAGACAGCTGCAGGGGGCTATTGGAAGCCCTAGGTGAGTAAAACTCATTTTTATTTTGTTTGACTTAAGTGTCCCTTTAACCACTTCACTACAGAGAAGTTTTTCCCCTTCTGAACCAGAGCAATTTTCACTTTTCAGTGCTCCTTCCATTCATTCGCCTATAACTTTATTATTACCTACACAATCACAACGAAACGATCTATATCTTGTTTTGGTACTTATCCGTTAGCCGGGCGCATCCTCTAGGTGGCGACAAAACTCCACCAGAGTTACATCTTTCCCTACTATCCATGTCGGCCTGGAGGGGGAATAGTAATTAGCGCCACCTGCCGGATGCGCCCGGCTAACGGATAAGTACCCTTGTTTTTTTTTCCACTAATTAGGCTTTCTTTGGGTGGTACATTTTGCTAAGAATTATTTTATTCTACATGCATTTTAATGGGAAAAATAAGAAAAAAAATTGAAAAAAATTCATTAGTTCTCACTTTTGCCCATTATAGTTTTAAAATAATACATGCTACCATAATTAAAACCCACACCAGGGCCCATATGCAATTCCCTTTTTCACCTAGGAGATAATTTTTCATCTTCACATTAAAATAACTTTCCAGCACTTTTCAACTAAAAAAGTACCAAAAAGTAAATGAAAAAAAGACTACTAAAATTATTTTCAGTATTTTCTTGCTTGCTGGTGGCTTAAAATGCATTTTATTGACAAATTTAAAAATATCACCCAGGAGAAAACTCAGGTGAAAAAGAGGATTGCATATGGGCCCTTGTATTTGCCTATTTGTCCCAGGTATTGCAACTAGGAATGCTCATTTGGATTCCGCGGGAATGCAGTTTCTGCATTTCCTATCGGAAATTGCATTTCTGCATCGGAATGCGAAAATCGGTAATACAAGTGCGGTAGGCGGATTTTCGCCGGAAATTTACACTTTAAAGAGAACCCGAGGTGGGTTCTAAGAATCCAATTAGCACACAGAGGCTGGGTCTGCATATAATGCCCAGCCTTTACTGTCTTCCCCAGTCTCCCCCCTGCGCTCTGCTGGCCCCCATAAATCAAACGCCTTGCTAGCGACACGCAGCGTGTCAATGGCAGGCTGTTTGCCTCTGAAGTGTCATTCTCACAGCTCCCCCGCCTCCTCTCTGTCGCTGCTCCCTGCCTGCATCCCTTCCCTCCCCGCTGATTGGAGGGAAGGGACGCAGGCGGGGATCGGCGCTATGGAGGAGGCGGGGGAGCGGCGAGAGTGTCACTTCAGAGGTAAACAGCCTGCTGGCGAGTGGCGACACGCTGTGTGTCGCTAGCAAGGCGTTTGATTTATGGGGGCATAGCAGAGCGTGGGGGGGGGGGGGGGGGAGACTGGGGGAAACAGTATAGCAACAGAGGCTGGGCATTATATGCAGACCCAGCCTCTGTGTGCTAATTGGATTCTTAGAACCCACCTCGGGTTCTCTTTAACATCGATTTTCTCAAATACTGTAAGGTCTTTTTAGAAAAATTGTTTTCATCTTGTTCGCGATCTGCTGTTTAATAAACCCTGAAAATTTGTTGTGTCTAGCACCTATGGGGGCTTTGCTATAAACCGCTAAAGTCGGCAGCTTTTGACTGCAATGTAAAATGCAGAAAATCCGCATTATCCGATAAATGGTAATTTTAAGCCAATCAGAAGACTCGGAATGATTAAACAAATCAAAGAATGGGGATTTAGGCGGAAATTTCCGCATTCTCTGATTGGCTTATTCATTCTGATATCAAAAAAGTGTGAGATGGAAGGAAAAGTAGGTATGACCCGACTATGCACAAATCACAAAATAATTTCATCAAAAGATATTTTATTAATCATAGAAAATGTATATACTAAAACACACAGTTAAAAATGTGCCCGCCCCGCACCCCCAAAGATACCCACCCACACAGCCCAACCTCCACAAACACTACAATATCCCCACCGATAAATCAGGGGCACCTATGCACCAATAAGGATATGAATGGTTAGAATGCATGCATCAATGAAGCCACAGAGGCTACTGGTCCCTCCACATGGATGAGATCTAAGCGCTTAAATCATAAAGTCTCCAAACAGCTGTATAATGTATATCAAATGACCAGGAGCAGAGCATCCATCTCAGTTCAATTGGTCCATATTGCAAACAGGTCAGCATGAAAGCACATTAGCCATGTAGGATAGGATTAGGATGCAGCCCGATTTAGTTGCCCAACAATATTCAATTCTTGAAAGCATACCAGCACCAGCACATTGACCAGATGTAGCAGAGTTAGTAAGCAGGCATTCAATTGCAAACAAGCATAGCTCCAGCTTTTATGGAAACAAACGCCTCGCTTCACTGTAAAGAGGCGGTAGTAAGCAGCAGCCACATAAAGCAAGTTCAGAAGCAAGCCGTTCATATGCAAGCAGTTAGCGTAAGCACAGTTCCAGTGTATATGGAATCAAACAGTTCCTTGTCCATAAGGAGAGATCAGCACTAACCAAATGGCAGGCAAGTTGATACCTTACGTGTTTCCAAGTGCAATCCGGACAGGGCAGCAGCTGAGTGCTTGTAGTATCCTGGCTAGAGCGCTGGTATGCCTGTGTATCGCTGGAGACCATGCAGGGCGAGGCTGGGTCCTTGTGCAGGAGGGTAATGGAGGCCGAGACGCAGCACATGCGTCCTCGACCGGTTTCGCCGGACTTCCGGCTTCCACTGGAGGTATGCGTCACACCCAAAGTCCTCCGTGTGGGGATCTTAAACTTCCGCCGGCCCGACGTCACAGATGGGCCGGCCCCGCCCACCCCCACCAGCGGCCAATGCCGGGCGAGCGGGCGGGGCGGGCAGACGCGACGGCCGGCCGCCATGGCAACCAGCCGGCGCGTCCGCCACAGCCCCGCCCACCCGCCCGAACGCCGCACACGGGGCGGGCAGGGCGGGCGGACACAGCAGCGGAGAGCGGCCGGGACCCAACAGCACCAAGCCACCCTCCACCACAGCGTCCACCAAACCCCAGCCACACCAGGCGGCACCACCAGAGGGGAGGGGCGAGGCCGGACCAGGAGGCACGCCAAACCGGAGGAGAAAGAGCCACAAACACATGGACACCAACCCCAAATCACCACAGTGATCTATTACCTACTGCCCTAAACGGGTCAGCAAATTGTATAAATATGATAATCCTAATGACATTAGTATTTCAGATGGTTGATGGTAAGTAAAATATATAGCCCAAATTATAACATACAAGGGAAATCCAACGGAGATCCCTGCAAAATGCAGATGCTAAACTTATCCTCAATAAAGATACTTACTGCTATACTGTCCTAGTGTCTGACGATAGCTACGGTAAGGAGCACCCCACCCCAAACAAAGGCAGAACGAGTGCCCCACAGGAAGGGTATCAATAAGGCAAAAAGATGTAATGCCATATTAAACTGGCAAAAAAGGAGGCATAGCTGGTGTTTTCATTTAAACCTGGAGGTAAAGTTGCCCCCAGGTCAAAAATCCATCTAGACTCACGTTGAAGCAACAATCTATCCATGTCTCCACCTCGCTCAGATGCATGAATGCGATCCAAGCCAATGGAGTCTTCTGATTGGCTTAAAATTACAGCATTTACATTACGGTCAAAAGCCGCCGACTTTAGCGGTTAATAGCAAATTCCACATAGGTGATAGACACACCAAACTTTCAGGGTTTATTAAACAGAAGACTGTGAACAAGATGAAAAAAAGTTTTCAAAAATAACGAACCTTCCCTTTCTCCAATACAGGGCACTATACCTCAGAACCAGTATTTTTGTGACTACACTTGTTATGGGTGTGAAGATTATGGTGGCCACACTTGTTTATGACCCTTGTGAGATGGACCCCAAGGCCGTGAAGGCAATCCAGGGGAGACAAGGGACAGGGTGTAAACAATGGGGGGCCCCATCAAAGTTTTGTTGGGGGGGGGGGGGGGAATGAATTGTAGCTATGCTGTCATCTTCTTTCCAATGTAATGGCACTAGAGGCGAGACTCCGCACTTTCTCCATTGCTTTAAAGAGACTCTGTAACAAATTGTTTATCTTTATTTCTTCTATGCTATAAGTTCCTATGCCTTTTCTAATGTGGTCTGGCTTACTGCAGCTTTTCCTAATTGCACAGTAGCTGTGTTATCTCTGTTATATGATCTAATCTTCTCTCTATAGTCGGCACAGTCAGGCTGAGGCAGTCAGACTGGAATGTGCAGGGCTGCTTGTGATTAGCTAGAAGCTGTACACACCCCCTGCAGGCTCTGTGTGACTAACACACTCTGCTTAGCTGAGCCTATTAGAAGCTGGTTAGTTTGTTTGTAAACACTGCCTAAAACTGGCAATTACAAGCCAGGTTTGCAGCAGAGAATGGCAGAAACAGCACAGAGGGGACCAGGAGCACATAATGAATAGAATGGTATGCTTTTTATTGTAAGAATTTCAGAGTACAGATTCTCTTTAAAGCTTTTTGAAGTTACTTATAGGGTTGCTCATCATTGAAATTACCAGTAGAACTTCCTGCCCAAGGGGTTAACTTACCCATGCCACTGCCTTAGCCAATACGCTCCACTCGCGTTCCAAGTCACTCTCATGCTTCCTCCTTCAACCTTCAATCAGCTATAGGTGGCGGTATGAGTAAGTTAACCCCCCTGTCCCACGGGCAGGAAGTGCTACTTGTAATATCAATTATGAGCAACCCTAGCTACTTACCTTGGAAGGGGTAAGACTCTGGATCCTACAGAAGCCTACCCTGTCCTAAGCCAGGCTGATACAGCGGTGGAAACCCTCGAAGCATGGCCACACTGCCTGGGCTCCATTGGAAAAAGCTGAGCCTGATTGGATCTGAGCAAAAGGGCAGGCACAAAGCATTTCCCGCCAGAGCCTGAGCTGGTCCGTGCTAGTGGGCATGCGTTTTTTTAGGGGTCCCAGTGCTAAGTTGGTGGAGTAGGATGGGTCTGATAGGTCACTGCTACAGATCGAGTGCAGTGATTGGCCCAGTGCCATTGTCCCACCCACAAGACCATCATTACCAGTTAGCGAAAGGAGCAGTGTGCAGCTGTGATTGGCGGGTATGGTGCCAGCACCTCTGACTGGTCATGGTGACCTCTTTCCAGTGATGGGGTTTTCATGGGGGGTATATAGGATATGAGGTATATATGATGAAGTATAAACCCTCTTTTGCGGAAAATAAGACCTACCCTGAAAATAAGCCCTAGCTAGAATTTTGAGCATGCTTGAAATATAAGCCCTACCCCAAAAATAAGCCCTAGTGGAAGTTAAAGAGGGGGAAAAGGGCGACAAGCAAGCGGGGACACAGAGGTGCAGTGCCGATTGGGCACCAGTCTTGTCATCCCAGTACACAGGAAGATTATCAGCTGTGTGCAGGGATGGCAGGGCAGGTGCCTGATCAGTACAGTAGCATTCCTTAAAATCCAGGAACAGCACAGTACAAAGGAACAGGAAAGGTTCTGCTGAGAGACACTTCCTAAAATAAATATCAGACATCCCCTGAAAATAAGCCCTAGCACATCTTTTGGAGCAAACATTAATATAAGACACTGATTTATTTTCAGGTAAACATGGATATATACATATACTGTATATAAGTCTGCTTCAGGCAGAAGAAAGTACCGGCCCTGTGAGGGACCAATACTAAATTTAACCATATTCATTATAATTTCTTGCGTTCACTTCAGGTGCGCAGTAAGCTCATACTGAGCATTCAGGAAAACAACATTTCTGATCAGTTTTCTCGACACTGCGGCTTCAGAATGGCTCATGGCAGAATTGCAGGCTGCGCTGTAAATACACCCATGCATGGACATAGATACAAGAACAGAAGGGAAGTTGAAGAAAGAGTTCACCCAAGGATACCAATAAAGACAGTTGTCATTGTCATCAGCACTTACAGCACGCAGGGAGTTAGACATATGTTAATGATGATGACTAGTGGAGGCTTGAGGGACTCGAGGAAGATTTTACAGTAAAAGAAGGAAGACAAAATGTTTGTAAATGGAATAAATTAACATCCAGTGGAGACAGTACTATTGAAGGTGATTTGCATATTTGCCATCTGTTACTTCTCTGCTGGATTAGAGACAAACGATCGCCATCAACGAACTTTCCAGCAATATCATCCTTCCAAATTGAGCGTTTATTGGCCCCCATGTTGCTTTACCCTTTTTATACCTCCTGGTACAGTTCTTGTTTATAAATAAAAGACCCCATTGCTCTGTGTGCACACTCCATCTGCATCCGACAGGGACTATATACATCACACTCCATCTACATCCGCCAGGGAGTATATACACATACCTCCCAACTTTTTGAGATGAGAAAGAGGGACACTTATGCCACGCCCCATCCACACCCCTGATCACGCCCCGTCACACCCCTAATCACGCCGCTGTCACACCCCTGATCACGCCCCCGTCACACCGCTAGTCACGCATACCATAAAGTTTTCATAAGAAAAATGTTTTATAATTCAAACCACACTGGTCCTTTCTATCCTGGTACATTTTCCTTCATATCAACATTTTAAAATTAGTAATATATCAGTTTAAAGGATGGGAATAAAGTTTAGAGGCAATCAAACACATTTTTTAGTACAGAAATGGACAGAGGGACAGGGCTCCCAAAGAGAGACAGTCAGTTGGGAGCTATGTATACATCACACTCCATCTGCATCTGCCAGGGCAAAGGTGTAACTAGAAGTCACCGGGCCCCTCTGCAAGAATTTGGATGGGCCCACCCGCGTGCCCGCTCAGGGCCGTTTTGGGGGCAGCAGGAGGGGTCACAGCATGAGGGGAAAAGCATGGCCACATGAGTGGACAGCAGCCCCCACCCCTCACCTTGGGCTCTCCCCTCAGTGCTCTCCTCCTGCATCTATCACTGGCAGCGGCAACAGGCAGGACACATACCTCCATCCACCGCTGGAGGTTCCGATTTCTAAGTGCTTCACACTACTTCCTGTTCAAACAGGAAGTAGTGTGAAGCACTTAGAGATCGGATGGTGAGGGGGGAGACTGTCCCCCTTCCCCGCCGATGTTCAATGCTCTCCACTCATGCTGCGACCCCTCTTGCCCCCCAAACCGGCCCTGAGCGGGCCCTCCCACGGGTGCAGGGGCTGCATCCCCTATTGTTACACCCCTGTGCCAGGGACTATATACATCACACTCTATCTGTATCCACCAGGGACTACATAAATCACACTCCATCTGCATCCGCCAGGTACTATATACATCACAATCCATCTGCATCCGCCAGGGTCTATATACATCACAATCTATCTGCATCCGCCAGGGACTATATACATCGCACTCCATCTGCATTCGCCAGGGACTATATACATCACTCTCCATCTGCATTCGCCAGGGACTGTATACATCACTCTCCATCTGCATCCGCCAGGGACTATATACGTCATCACACCCCATCTGCCAGGGACTATATACATCACACTCCATCTGCATCCGCCAGGGTCTTAATACATCACACCCCATCTGCATCGCCAGGGTCTATATACATCACACCCTATCTGCATCCGCCAGGGTCTATATACATCGCACTCCATCTGCATTCGCCAGGGACTATATACATCACTCTCCATCTGCATTTGGCCAGGGACTGTATACATTATGATCACCCCTCCATCTGCATCCACCAAGGACTACATACATCCCACTCCATCTGCATCCGCCACCAGGGACTATATACATCACACTCCATCTACATCTGCCAGGGACTATATACATCACACTCCATCTGCATCCACGAAGGACTGTATACATCATACTCCATCTGCATCCGCCAGGGACTGTATACATCACACTCCATCTGCATCCGCCAGGGACCATATACATCACCCTCCATCTGCATCCGCCAGGGACTATATACATCACACTCCATCTGCATCCGCCAGGGACCATATACATCACTCTCCATGTGCATTCGCCAGGGACTGTATACATCACACTCCATCTGCATCCACATTCCATCTGCATACGCCACCAGGGACTATATATATCACACTCCATCTGCATCCGCCAGGGACTATATACATCACACTCCATCTGCATCCGCCAGGGACTGTATACAGCACACCCCATCAGTATCCGCCAGGGACCATATACATCACCCTCCATCTGCATGCGCCATGGACTATATACATCACACTCAGGGGCGTAGCAATAGGGGTTGCAGAGGTAGCGACCGCATCGGGGCCCTTGGGCCAGAGGGGCCCCATGGGGCCCTTCCTAAACCAAAGTATAAGCTGTTTATTGGTCCTGTGGTGGTAATAATCACTTTTATAGATGCTTTGAATGGGAGTAATCATTAACAAACAGTTCCCCATCCCCTTCTTGCACCTCTAATACTGTAGATGACCTTGGCAGGTTTTGTTGCGCTGTATCAAGTGTTATGTATAGAGTGAATGGGGGGGGGGGCAATGTACAACTTGCACCGGGGCCCATAGCTCCATAGCTATGCCACTGATCACACTCCATCTGCATCCGCCACCAGGGACTATATACATCACACTCCATCTGCATCCGCCAGGGACTGTATACATATAACCCATCTGCATCCGCCAGGGACTATATACATCACTCTCCATCTGCATCCGCCAGGGACTATACACATCACACTCCATCTACATCCGCCACGGACTATATACCACCTCTCATCTGACACAATAACCTCCAAACATTAGAGGCGAATACACAGCGCTGCTTCTCCAGCCGTATGCCGAGAGCTCTGAGTAATGTGGAGACTCAGTTGTCTCTGTGCATTTATGGAGAGAATAATTAGTGAAATGAAAACATGAAGCTTTTCTCTTCTCATTAAAGTCCACCATTTATTTTAGAGATATTGTTTTTTTTTTATAAGCAGATAGTTCTGTACACAGTCAGGAGCATAGCAATAGCCATAGTGGCTACTATGGGGCCCATGCATTCTTTCACTTGACCTGAGGTCAGTATAAAGGGGCACTCTGACTGCAGGTTAATCCCCCCAGGTGGTGGTATAAGATCACTGTGTACTGGGCAACATGGTGGTGTAGTGGATAGCACTCCTTGCAGTGCTGGATCCCCAGTTTGAATGCCAGCCAGGCCACTATCTGCATAAAGTTTGTATGTACTCTTCGTGTCTGTGTGGGTTTCCTCTGGGCACTCGGGGTTCCTCACACATCCCAAAAACATACCGATAAGTTAACTGGCTTCTCTCCTAAATTTGTCCTAGTCTACGATACATACATATGAGCATACATTCCTCACCCTGCCTTCACTGTAATTCTGGACGGCGTTAATTACTATTCCCTACCCGAGTCATAGCAACTTGGAGGGGAGAAGTAACTTGGGGTCTGGCGATCATCGGCACCCGAATTTCACCGCTGCAGGACCATAGACATAATAACATATCTATGGTGGCGCACAGGTCAGGTGCAGCGCGATGAACCCTTTGCACACTCACATGCATTCACAGATTCACTCATCCAGGCACCACTGTTATCCCTACAGCTAAGTTAAAAGTCCGTGGTCTTAGTTCACAAAGAAATGCATTCCCTTGTGTAGTCACCTACACTGCGCAGAAGTACCCAGGTAAACATAGGTGTCCTAACTCTGGCCCTGTAACATGCATAGTGCAGACATGCAAACATTTATTGCATCAAACCTATCTAGGGATTGGGAGCACACATCCTGACGTCCTCTCCTGGGACAGATAGCGCATCATACCAATCGCACAAGGGAGCTAACGCAATGTATGCTTACCTGAGGAAAATTTATGCGTGCTCTAACACCAAGTTTTAACCCTCGCAAGTCTGGCTCTGCAAATCTGGCTCAATTGGCTATTCATGAGGCAATGCTCATGCAAATATGCATTTGCTTTCGCACGCCAAACTATGCAGGGTCAAAAAACGAATACCGCAAAGCGGTCGCCCTGCGGGAATTAGTTCATGCCACATAAGCACTATCCAGGAGTGCCACAGGGAGGCTTCCCAATGCCCCCATACAACCAGGGGACCGCGGGGTCCCAGGCACTCTCACCGCCTGGGAACCACAGCAGCACCCCGGAGGGGGAGGCTGGGTGGCGCAGGCGACCCCCCCAAGCGTGGCCAGCGCCGGGGGGAGCCATCCGCTCCAACCTCCCAATATTAAAAACAGGCACTTACCTTAACGTCCATTGCGTTCTGGTACATGCGCATTAACTTGGGGGCACCACATGAGAAAGGAGTGAAGCATGGGTCACCCCAAACTTTAGAGCTCAGGGCTGGCTCACACACAACACTCCAGAGGGGGGGGGGGGGGGAGGACAGGTGCAAACAACTTACTCCAGGGCTCACACCCAGGGCTCACACCACCAGAGCAAGCCATCTTCCACCTGCCTCCACAGGATACAACTGCAAAAAATGCTTAACTGAGGAAAATGTATGCGTGCTCTAACACCAAGTTTTAACCCTAGCAAGTCTGGCTCAATTGGCTATTCATGAGGCAATGCTCATGCAAATATGCATTTGCTTTCGCACGCCAAACTATGCAGGGTCAAAAATCGAATACCGCAAGGCGGTCACCCGGCGGGAATTAGTTCATGCCACATAAGCACTATCCAGGAGCGCCACGGGGAGGCTTCCCAATGCCAATGCCTAACGTAATGTATCCATGCGCACCATGCACATACACCAGCATAAGCTGTGTGCATGCTGACAAAAAAACACAGGAGAAGGAGGGAGTGCACTGGATTAAAGGACAACTGAAGCAAGAGGGATATGGAGACTGCCATATTTATTTTCATTTAAGAAATACCAGTTACATGGCTGTCCTTCTGATCCTCTGCTTCTAATACTTGTAGCCATAGACCCTGAACAAGCATGTAGCAGATCAGGTGTTTCTGACATTATTGTCAGATCTGACAAGATTAGCTGCATGCTCGTTTCAGGTGTGTGATTCAGACACTACTGCAGTCAAATAGATCAGCAGGGCTGCCAGGCAACTGGTATTGTTTAGAAGAAAATAAATATTGCAGCCTTCGTATCCCTCTCACCCTCACCTCAGTTGTCCTTTCAAACCCTGCCCAAAAGGGTCAGTAACAAGTAAAAACAACAACACATATATCCAGGTATATCGCCTTTAGTTAGAACATTTAAATAAGTTATTAAAGGGAACCTAAACGGAGAAGGATATGGATTTGTCCTTTTAAAATAATACCAGTTGACTGACTCTCCTGCTGATTCTGTGTCTCTAATACTTTTAGCTAGAGATGGTCCAAACGGTTCGCATTCAAACGCGAACACGCGAACTTCGGTGGTTCGCGTTCGCGGTGAACCGCGAACTATATGCGAGTTTGACCCGCCCCCTATACTACATCATTAGGGTCAACTTTGACCCTTTACATCACAGTCAGCAGACACATGGTAGCCAATCAGGCTACACTCCCTCCTGGAGCCCTCCTGTAATGAATAGCGGAGATGCCGCCGCGCGGGCAAGCGGCAAGGCGTCTGTCTCCGCGTTCAAGCCAGCGGCCTTTTCCGCGCAGCAACATGTCTCTGGTTCGCCTGGTCGTTCTAGTGCACACAGATGGAGAGCTACGCGCCAAGGCGATAGGACCTTTATGCCGTCAGAAGGGGAATCAGCTGATCAGGCCGATCAGCTGATCCCAGCTGGACTCTGGATTGGCTGAGCGTCTGGGGCGGTGCTGTGGAGCGCTGTAGGCATATATAGGACTTGCTTGTCAGTTGCAGTTTATCTACCGTTGCGAATACTCACGTGTGAGCACTCAGACCTCAGTCAGATCTTACAGTGTGTTAGTACCAGTAGGAACTGGGAATTCACACTTAGCCAGATTCCGCTTTAGAAGATTACTGTGTTACTACTGTTATACTTCAGACTAGTTCCCGGGTGTTGAGACCAAGGACCTCACACCCAAGTCTAGGAGATTGCTGTGTTACTTTTGTTATACTTCAGACTAGTTCCCGGGTGTTGAGACCAAGGACCTCACACCTCAGACTAGGATTGTGCTATATTGATATCTGTTATAATCCCTGGCATTGCTGACCACTCTCCTGCTTACTGATTCGGTACCTTGCCTATCTGTCTTTCCGTTGCCAACCTTGCCTGTACCCGGATACCGTATCAGTTTTCTGTCTCTGTACCTTATCTGCTGGTGTGTTGTCGACCTGGCCTGTATGACCCTTCTGGCTGTCACTCGTCTCTTGGGTGAGCAGCCTCACTGTACTCCTCGTGACACCAACTCTATAGGTGTCCATTAGCTGTAGAGGCTGCCTGCTCCTCAAGTCCTTCCTACAGTCCAGTCAGGGGACTTTACCTTTAAGAGTCCACTGGCTGCAGTACAGTCTGATTCCCAGCCCATCAGGGAATCCTTGGCCTCAGTACAGTTTGATTCCCGATCCATCAGGGAATCCCTGGCTGCAGTACAATCTCCATCTTCTCCTATTAAGGAGGTTAGTGTTTACACAGTCAGTGGCCACCTGCACCTCAGGTGTCCACTGGCTGCTGAGCACTCCAATTCCCTGCTCTTCAGGGAAGCCTCGGATGCAGTGGTGTCTGTATCTCCCGCTCCTCGGGAGATAACCTTTCTTAAGCTAAGTACCCACGGGGGTACAATTGTAGCTGTCGCCGCACACGGGAGCGTGTGCGCGACAGTTCGGCGGCAGTTCGGCGACAGCTCGTCGCCAAATCCCTCTGCATCCACACGGCAGCAGAGGGATTAGCGACGCGGCGGAAGCTGTCGCCGAGTTTCCTCCCCCCCGCCGGAAGCTCCGTGTGGTGTGTGTGGGTAGCTGTCGCTAGCCCGCATACACATGCGGGGCTAGCGACAGTTCCGGCGAGGTTGCGGCGACGACTGTAGCCGGCGATTGAACATGTCAATCGCCTGGCGACAGCTCCGACGGGCGACGGTTCGGGGCGCGCATCATACACACGGGGGAACTGTCGCCGCAACACGCGCGTGCCACGCGGTTGCGTCGACGGCCGTCCCCCGTGAGTATGGGCCTTTACTGTTGCACCAAACACTCACACTACATTAGGTGTCGTGTGTCAAGCTATACTTGTATTATTGGTGATTCTGCAGATCACCATATAATCAGGTATAACATCTGTATTATTGGTGATACTGCAGATCATCAATAATCAGATACACTCTGTGTGCTGACACCAATCGTTACACCTCCCCCCTCTTATAAATGGCAGGCAGCGTCAGCCATTTCACTCACTCGTGTGGCTGCAGTAATTAGAGAAGGGAGAGCTTGCTGCAGAGAGACATAGGGAAAGCTTAGTTAGGCTCTTGTTAGCTTGCTCCTTGCTGATACTTATTGCTAAAAATCACCCCTCAACAGCTGTTTTGAGAGTTAATGTTGTTCTTGTGATATATTTTTTTTTTTTTGAGTGTGTGTGTCCCACAGACACTTGTTGCATATACAGCCCTGTTAATCAGTCACAGCTGGCCCTTGGCCCCTTGGTTATTCCTACTGTGCCACTGCCAGGCCCAGCACATTCAGTTACTACCTATTCACGGAACCTGTGTGTGTGACAGCTGCACATTTGTAATACCAATCCCTGCATACCTGTTCAGTAGTGCACCTACCTACGTGACCGCACGCAGTGTTATATACCAATCACTGCATACCTGTTCAGTGCACCTACCTACATAACCGCAAGCAGTGTTATATTATATACCAGTCTCTGCACCTGTTCATGGTACCTGTGTGTGTGACAGCTGCACATTTGTAATACCAATCACTGCATACCTGTTCAGTGCACCTACCTACGTGACCGCAAGCAGTGTTATATTTATATTATATTAAGACTTCTGTCTTGCCCTGCCTCAAGCAACCTGACAGAAAGGACCTTCAGCACAACTGGAGGCATTGTCACTGAGAAGAGAAGTCGCCTAGGTCACAAAAGTGTTCAGTACCTCACCTTTATCAAAATAAATGAGGCATTGATCCTGGAGGGCTACTGCCCGCCCGAAGACTAAGTCAGTCCCCACACACAGCATCTCTGTCTGCACGCCGTGTGACTGGCTGTCTGCCCCAAGACTAGGTCGCTCCCCACACAGCATCTCTGCCTGCAGGCTGCTTGACTGCCTTCTCCGCCACCACCAACAGGGTCCATGACTCCAGGCGGATTCCTGAATTTTTAAGGCTGCTGCTAGCAGCGGGCACTATAATAATTTTTCTGGCCCGTGTACATGCCTACCTAATTTTTCTGGCTGCACTGCAGCTGCAACAACAAAACAAAAGGCATGTACATGTGTCAATTCCCCTTCGTGATCATTACCTTGCTGCGATGAAGGGGCTTGCGTATCACAATGAAGCAATGACCGCCGTCTATGTGAGCAGGCTTGCTCAAATCCGAATTCGGGTGAAACCCGGATAGTTGCTTTCTGGAATTCACCCTGGTAAAGACAATCACTTGTGCGGGCCGGGCGCTGGGGGGGTCAAGCTTACCTATCTGACGTCTTCTTCGGTCCGTCCCTCGGCGCCTCCCACGATGCGGTCCACGCGGCGGTCACGTGATTACAAACACTTCCTCCTTCTGGGTTGAAGGAGGAAGTGTTTGTAATCACGTGAGGCGCGTGGACCGCATCGTGGGAGGCGCCGAGGGACGGACCGAAGAAGACGTCAGATAGGTAAGCTTGACCCCCCCCCCCCCCCGCCCAGGTGATTGTCATTACCAGGGTGAAATCCGGATAGCAACTATCCGGGTTTCACCCAAATTCGGATTTGAGCATCCCTATATATATGAGTGTCTCGGGGGGGACACACCCAAGATAATAAGGTAGTTGCTTCATTGTGGACAGACCAAATTCGCTCAGCTGGACTGTCACTGTTGTTCTGTCATTGAGCTACCTCAGCCCGACGGCCATATGGGCTTGAAAACCGCCATAGCCTGCTCTCTTGCCGTGGTGCGCACCAGTCCAGCACGGCCATCACTACACAAACAGCTGTTTGTGGTGCATTACAAGGCGAGTTTGGTGTGTCAGTGTGAAGCAGTACACTAATTTCACTACCTGATTGATGTATACACATGCAAGATGTTTTAAAGCACTTTAGGCCTTCAATTTAGCAATAAAATGTGATTTCTGCCCTTAAACCCTGCTGTGCGTAAAATCCGGATTTTCCCCCGGGACTTTTGGTGTGTATCCCACTCCGCCATGCCCCCCTCCAGGTGTTAGACCCCTTGAAACATCTTTTCCACCACTTTTCTGGCCAGCATGAATGTTTCTAGTTTTAAAAGTTCGCCTCCCCATTGAAGTCTATTGCAGTTCTATCGCGCAAACCAAACTTTTGCGGAAGTTCGCGTTCGAGGTTCACGAACCGAAAATCGGAGGTTCAAGCCATCTCTACTTTTAGCCACAGCCCCTCAACAAGCATGTAGATCAGGTGCTCTGACTGAAGTCAGACTGGATTAGCTACATGCAGGGCCGGGCCGAGGCATAGGCTGGAGAGGCTCCAGCCTTAGGGCGCAGTGTAGGAGGGGGCGCAGAATTCATTCAGCTGTCATTCCTAATTGTGTTTGAAGCAGAAAGAAATAAGAAAAGGGGATACATGGCAGTGACTGCAAGCCAGATAACTAGATATTAAGGTGTTGCGGAGGTTGTGGGCCCTGTGGCGCCTCTTAGTCTAATAACAATCAGTGTTTGATGGCTCGGGTGGCAGGGATGGAGGGGCGCACTTTGGTGTCTCAGCCTTGGGTGCTGGAGGACCTTGTCCCGGCTCTGGCTACATGCTTGTTTCAGGTGTGTAATTCAGCCACTGCTGCAGCTAAAGAGATCAGCAGGGCTGCCAAGCAACTGTGGTATTGTTTAACAGGAAACATCCATATCCCTCTCAATTTAGGTTCCCTTTAAGGAAAGGGAGGTGCTAAAGGGGGTGTGGCCAGAAAAATAGCAAAAAAACAATGTACCCTTTGCACACTCACCTGCAAATGTTCAAAACAAATGCATTCATGGATTCAGTCATTCAGGCAGAACTGCTATCCCTACAGCTAAGTCAAAAGTCAGGGTCTTAGTTCGCAAAATAATGCATTCTCTTGCTTAATCACCTACTTTGCGCAGAAGTACCCAGGTAATCGTAGGTGTCCTAACTCTGGCCCTGTAACATGCATAGTGCAGACATGCAAACATTTATTGCATCAAACCCATCTAAGGATTAGGAGCGCGGGGAAGAGCGTACGCCAAAATGTCCTGCTTTATACATATGACAATGGTAGGGATTAGATTGTGAGCCCCTCTGAGGGACAGTTAAGCGACAAGACTATATACTTTGTACAGCGCTGCGGAAGATGTCAGCGCTATATAAATACTAAATAATAATAATACTGCAGAAGAGCTGCAGTCAGAAAATGACACAGGAAGACTTTGATGTGCGCTGTCAGGAAGCCAGCGGTGACTTTTGGTGGCTGTTACACAACATGGAGAGAAGAATTCTTTACACAGATCAATCTGTAAATGTCTAGCAGCAATTTGGAGATTTGTGACCTCTGTCCAATTAGCATGATCGCTGTCACGGAATATGAGTCACAGACTGACACATGGAGGACCAGCGGCTTACATGGGGGATGCTCAGAGTCAATCACTATCTATGGAAACAAGTAAAATGTTATTTACCAACCATTCCGGGAGGAATAACAGACAGGCGAGGGAGCTGAATTGTAGCAAGGTAAATGTCAAATGTGAAACTTCCCCGAATAGTTAAAGCAAACCTGTCACAAAACTGGGCACTGTAGAGGAAACTACATAATAACACACAGAAATGGTTTAAGACTAAAGCTACGTACACACATACGACAACGATCGTTCATTGTGAACGAACTTTTAATTGACGAAAGTACGACCTAAGTAAAGTTAGCTTTTAAAGGTGTGTAACGATCTCATCGTTAGACTGAACGTTATATCACGTAAAGCAACTATTGCGCTTGCGCATAAAAATGAAAAGTTCCATGGAGAAATAGCGAAATGCGCATGTCAAGCCTAGTACGAACGACTGTTTTCCAATGATGTACTACTTTTGCAAACGATCGTCGTTGGAAAAAATCCACCAAGCTAGATCGTTCGTTTTTAACGATCTAGCTCGTCCGTCGTTAGACTTAATGGTCGTTGGCTGCTTTTTTTTAAACGATCGTCGTCTGAAATGATCGGGGAACGATTGTTTCAAACGACTATAGTCGCAGGTGTGTACGCACCTTTAGGCTCTGTTCACACTCGGGAACACAAAATCGCAATTTTTCGGGGATTGCGATTCTCATTCCAGTGAATGAAAACCGCAACACAATTGCAAGGAAAATGCTTCATGTAGCACGTTTGCGATCGGTGGTAATCGCAAATGCTCCGCAATTGCTGCAGTGACAGTGAGAGTATTGCCATAGAGTGCTGTCCGCTATGCCACTGTGCTGCCCATCGCTGTCTAAATTTGGCATTAAAGTGAAACAGCATTTGTTTTTTCAAACATTGCATGAAGACATCGAAGCAAACTCATGTCAACATGAGAAAATACTCTGTGCAGATAGTGAGTGTGCGATCCACTATGCAAGGTGGCTCACACATATGGTCATTTCTGATTCACCCTTCCACCAGCTAAATCTACAGAGACCAGAAAGCAAGCTTCACTTCAGTGACAGGCACATTTGTCTCATGAAAAAGGTATTTTATTTACTTCTGTACACTGTTTATATTGATTTATCATCCTGATTGCCATTTCAATTTGCCTCGTTTAATTCTGGGATTAGCTGGCCTTTAAAACGAAACAAAGATAGCATCCTTCCTATTTCTCCCTCTTCAGTATCCAGTAATAAAAAACATGAATTTTAAAGTATGACAGCTCTTCATCTTTTCCCAAATTCTGCAGAGTAGTCATATTAGGCATATTCTGCTGTCAGATTAAAGCACACTAATCCCTACTCATCATCATTCCAATATTTAAATGTCTCCCATTTCAGCAAAACCAAACCAATCCTATCCTAACCGGTTAAGCCTTAAGGAAATGCAAAAGAGCAGAATCCTCGCAATGTCAAGTCAGGAGCGCTGGCGAGGAACAGACGTCAATCGTGTTTACATACGGAATGTGAAGTCAGGCTTTCATGTTTCCAGGTAGGAATAGCACTTGGAAGCTCGGAAGCACAACGGTGAAACGAGGAAATGGCAATTATTCTGCATAACACAGAGAGAAAGGGAGAGAGGAGCCCAGAGCTGCAAGCAATCCCAGACATAGCCCTAATTGTGATTAAACCCATCACAGATTTGCAAAGGCTGCTTTAGCTAATTAGAATATAGATAAAAGGCCTGGGGGGGGGGGGGCGCATAAATCAGAGGCGAGCCTTAGCAGAAATGTTTAAAAAAAGCTAGAATTTCACCCAGAATGCAATGAGACATGCGTTACTTGGGGGCTAATCAGGAGATAATGAGGGTCTTGGAGGATCACGGAGCTGCCCTACTGCTGTGCATGGCCTGCCTGAAAGGGAATTTATAGTGTGAGTTTTGAATATTTATTTGTTCTATTCATTAATAAAGCACAGACTATATATACAATATATAAAAGAAAATATGAAACATTATTATCATTATTTCATAAGCACCATGGGAGGACCAGCAGAGGGAGCTCAAAGCAATTCAGCTTAAAACAGACCTGAACTCAGAACTTCCTCTCTGCTCTAAAAGATAAGCAACAGCCTAATAACCTTTACAGGAAAACATTTATTTGTTGCAGCTCACAGAACTCCTGCAATATATCTGCAGTGTGACTACATCCTGCTTTCATGGAAGCAGACATAGGGTTAACATCTTATGTTTACAAATTAGCTGTTCTGCTGAGATTACTGATCTGACACTGCTGAGAGATCAGGGGGAATTTGACTGGCTAAACTCTCTAAATACATACAGGGTGGATTTCTTTCTATTTTCCTTCTGTCCTGTTCAGGGTCATTTAAAAACACTACCAACTGACAACTTTTATTACATAAGATGGTCTGAAAATACAACTTACATGCTTTATCAATTATTGTTCCTTAATTAGCCTCCCCAGCGGTATGGACAGATATATCCGTCCATAAAAACATGCACTGAACATTATAAACGTGCATACACATCAATACTCTCCTGTACTGTATACTAGACCTTTGCTTGACACATTTTGGCAAGTTACAGGAAAAAAAAAGTTTTAAAAATGCATTTTATCACTTTTTGCATAGAAAATACTGGGAAAATTGACCGCCAGGGAGGTTTTTAATCAATGATACAAGGTGTTTGGTCTATAAGAACATTAGATAGTGCTCTTGCTTTATTGTGCCAGGGACCTGGGTTCAAATCTTAGCCAGAAAGTTTTTTTTTTATATGGATTCTGTATGTTTTCTTGACGTCTCCAGTTTCTACCCATGTTTACAAAGCATACAGATAAGTGAATTCTTCCTACCCCCTCCAAAATGGTCCTTAGACTATAGTTATGGGGCATTGGAATATGATTATGTATTTTGAGAAGTACTGCAGAAGATGTCATAAGTTACTAGATGTCGGAATCCTCCCTCCCCTGTGATTGCCGCCTTCGCCGCACATACAGCCTGCCACGTGCGCTCGCACGCCCGAGCGAGTCGCCACAGGAAGACACAGCTTCCGGCCACCGGAAGCCGCCTGCTGTCCATGTGAACCGACCCTAGCACATGTTCCTCAGTACTGAAACGCATTGGAAAGCGAGACCCACATTTTCTGTCAGCTAAACCACACTTAACTCATACAGCAGGGACAACCACCTGAAACCAAGTCACAGACCACTTTTGGGGAGCTTATGAGTGAAGATACAAACTCCATTTAGGGCCGGTTCACACGGACGGCAGGCGGCGTCTACCGCCAAGCGTTCGCGACCCATCGGCTAAACGCTCCCATTCAAGTGAATGGGAGCGTTTAGCATTGCGCGGTTACCGTCGATTACCGTCGATAGCATAAGCGCGGCGTTCCAATCCCGATTTAACGCGTCGTTTCGGCCGTCCCTAGAAGCCGCATTCAACGTCCAGGGACGGCTAGCCGGAGCGGCTTCATGTCCCCCTGCGGGGACGAGAAACGCCGATCGCGACGATCTCTGTACCGCCGCCACCGAACGGGACGTCACAGGACGACGCGACTTCCTGGCCGCCTCAACGCCGCCTGCCGTCCGTGTGAACCGGCCCTTAGGAAGAATTTATAGACCAGTAGTTAATAATGGACAATGGAGAATTAGAAACTTGGAGATTTGTATCAAAAGCAAAACATTGTGTCTCATTCAAAGGCAATAGACTTAGGGGGCTTGGATATATAGAAAAGGTGACAGAAGGAAGATTTTGAAGGAGAACTAGGAGGATGGTGCCAAAGGTCGAGGTTAAGGATGCATGATTAAATTGATGGCAGTTATAAGTTGAAGGAATAGGGCAGTTGATCAATAAAAATGTGGAGGAATTGTTCAGGCTGTGGCTTTTTTTCTAAAATCTTCAGAAGCTCTATCCCGCCTACTTGCTGCCCCCTCCCCCCAGCTCAACAGCCACAGCCTATTTAGTGGTTGCCGAGCCAAGACAGGCCGCAGCAGTGTAAGTGGCGGTAGTCTCAGAGTTCCGAAAGGCTGGGAAAAAATAATTGGCGCTGTCTTACCGATGGAGGGGGGAGGAGTTACTGACATCTAATGAAGGCAGCTCACTCCTCTCCTAGAGCACCTCCCCCCTTCCCAATACAGAGTGTAAATGTTACTCACCCTGCTCTTTGCATCGTCCACTGAGATCTCCCTCCAATCAGGGCCACCCCAAGCTACCGAATACTGAGGAGCTTCTGGCTACATAATACTTGAGGACACCTCTAGCTACTTAATACTGAGGGCACCCCTGCCTACCTAATACTAAGGGGCACCTGTAGCTACCTATGATAGGCAAGGGAAGTAAGTGAGAAGTGACAGCTGGACAGCCAGCACATTTACGGTGCAGTTTGGTGGGGGTTTGTAGGTTCATGGAGAGCAAAGTCTAGGGTGCCAGGACATCTGTGCCTATAGGCTCCTGTGAGGTACATCCAGTAGCGGGTGATTAACTCTACCACCTGCAGATCCTTGCACCAGTGATAGAGAACCTTATATTGAAGGTTCTTACACACATGTTTCCCAATTGACTTCTTAAAGATGTTTGTAAGCAAAACTATAACAATTTTCGGCAAGATACTAAACTGTAGAAATATCACTTGTTTCATTGCTCTTTGGTTTATAAAGTTAATCTGAAAAGATGTTTACCAGGGCGAGGCCGAGGCGAGAGAGGCTCCAGCCTCAGGGCGCAGTGTAGTAGGGAGCGCAAAACTCAGCTATCATTCCCCGATTGTGTTTGAAGCAGAGAGAAATAAGAAAAGGGGATACATGGCAGTGACTGCAAGCCAGATAACTAGAGATTAATGTGTTGGGGAGGTTAGGGTCCCTGGCGCAGCTCTTAATTAATAGCAATTAGTGTATGTGGGAAGGATGGGGGCGCACTTTAGTGTCTCAGCCTTGGGTGCTGGAGAACCTTGTCCCGGCAATTACGTTTACGAATAATTTTTTTTTAAAATGATGTAATTTGAGGGAAAATGTTTTATGTGACAGATAGTGGAAATATTTACTGTATTTTTCGAATATAAGATACTCCGGACTATAAGGAGCACCTAATTTTATAAGGCAAAAACCAGGGAAAAAAATATATACTAAACCTGGTGCATCCATGGTCCAGAAGCATCTTGTAGTCGTAGATGTCCCCCACCAATTATTGTATCCCCCTTGTATCACGTGTCTTCCTGTGTCCCCTTCTGACTGCTCACCTAATCCATTAGAGCCTGCGTCGATCAGAGACCTCTTTTATCTCTCACTGTTCCCCGAGAGAGGTCTCTGATGGATTAGGTGAGTTGCACTGCCACTGCTTTCATTTATTCTGGGGGAGCAGAGGAGGACATGGGGGACAGAAGGGGACACATGGGGAACACAAAAGGAAGTGGAGGAGACATGGGGACAATACAGGGAGTGCCCAACATCACACAAGATATGGTACTTTAAGGTACATAGAAGGTACATAGAAAGAAGATAAAGAAAACGTGTATGTACAGTCCCGGTCCTACATAGATCTAGCATGTTTTTGTTTTTCTTTTCCTCACTGTAAGGGTTAAGAAACTAGGGCTCTGCATGTCAAATGATAAAGAGCTACATTTGGTCCATATTTTAAAATGCATTAATACCCATAAATGTATCGTACAGAATTTCCATCAATTTACAATTACTTGCATCTCATTCACTATCCATAGCAAGGAACAGCTGTATAAAGTTCAACAGTTCAAGATTTGTCTGTGTGGGAGCTGAAATAAATTTTATTAAAAAAAAAAAACACGAGAAGCCATTTTAAACCTACATTTTTAGATTTGGATACAAAATATTTGTAGATTCCAGGAAAGTCCTAGTTAAGATAAGAACACAATTATCTCATCGGTTTATTTTCACTTCACATTTCCGTTAAATAGCCAGCGGTAAGTTCACATTTGTAATTCTAACTACTGTTCCCTACGTTACAACATGCCCAGATGCAGCATACAAAAAGAACGGTTTGCAATTGAAAATTCACTCCAGCCATAGGGTAGATCAACAGAGGTTATAATAACTGCTCAGTTCATTGGTTTGAGGGGATAAAACCAGCCAAAGCCAACTGTAAACTTACTCAACAGTCATGTGACCATCCCTTGCTCTTTGCCAAGTTCTAGAATTCAGAGAAAATGAATGGCTTATTCAATAAGCCTTATTGGACGCTAAAGGTCAGACATTACTTCTGCCTGACAGATGAAGGCATTTCACCAACATCAACTCCCGAGGTCACAGCAACTAATACTCTCAAAGCAAATGTGTTAAAGTGGACCTGAACTCAGAACTTTCTCTCTGCTCTAAAAGATAAGCAACAGTAAAATAACCTTTAAAGAAACACATTTTCTTTGTTACAGCTTACAGAACTCCTCCAATAAATCTCAGTGTGTCTACTTCCTGCGTTCATGGAAGCAGACATAGGGTTAACATCCCGTGTTTACATATCAGCTGTGACACAGCTGAGAAATCAAATTACACTTGTGATTACCGGTACTTGAAGATGAGGGAGATAAGACAGGCCCTTCTCTCTAAAAACACACAGGGTGCATTTATCTGTTTTCCTTGTGTCCTGCGCAAGAATTTAGGTCCACTTTAAACTTCATATAGTTCATGAATATGTATCCGCAGCAAATCAGCTTACAGAGTAGGTTCAGCTGTAAATTATTCTCAAACCGAAAGGATCTGCTTTGCTAACGTGGGTCTGGATCACTCGGCGAGAGGGACATTCCTAACGGCTGCTGGCGGCGGAAGTGGTCCCACTGTCATAGTCTGGCCAATCAATTTGAATCAAGGGGCGAGTGACAGATCTAATCCTTACAACTTCTTACCATTATTTGCATATAGCAAAAGTTTGCTTAGAGACCCGCTTCCGGGCATTACGCAGTGCATCCATAATCTATGTTGATGTTTGCTTCAGATGTATATTTGATATGGACTTAGTTCTTTTGTCATGTTTACATTGTAATTAGGGGGCGTTTTCCTGCTCTTGTGGGCTGACCTTTTTGTCACTTGGATGTATTAAATATGGTGTGCACGTTAAATTGAATTGTTTGTCTGCACTTATCTGATGAAGGGGACCCCTGACGGCCCCAAAACAATTGTCATACATAATGTTTGACATATGATGGAGAAATAAACAACACTTTTGCCCAAATTGAGAAGCTGGTGTGCGAACCTATTCTTGGACTCTATTGATCGTTACTGGATGTCTGCTTTGCATCCAATTTCTACACCCTGATACATACGGTAAGGTGTGCCGCTCTGAACCTCACTGCATTCCCACCAACAGAGAGCTCTGTTGGTGGGCAGAAAAGGGGGAGGGGGGGAAATCACTTGTGTGCTGAGTTGTACGGCTCTGCAGTGAGCACTTAAAGCTGCAGTGGCCAATTTTGTAAAAAAACGCCCTGGTCACTAGAGGGGGGGGGGGGGGGGGGGGGGGTTTAGACCGTGGTCTTCAAGAGGATAATATGCGTTACCATCTTTTTTTTTCCGTGCACTGCGTTGCAATGCAACTTTAACAACGCAACATCCCACTGTAAATAAGCCCTTAAATTACATTCCTAGTACAAAGTATGGTGATAATATTTTATTTGGGAATATAGGTGTATTTTTTCAGTTTTGTGTTTCTTTATTCTATATCAACAACTAGGTGATGACCCGGCGTTGCCCGGGTATGTATTTGGCTGGGATTGGCTCCATCCACTTTTCCTAACCCTACCACACAAACACTCAGTGACCACGTTTGTGAGCTTTGGAATCTTTGGCAAATATTTTTTTGTGGCTACCACAAAATATTTTTGTGGTAGCCACAAATTTCACCACTAACACATGCAATAATCCTTAAAACAGATTGGAAATACAGTGATGGGAAAAACTATTTGCCCCCTTCCTGATTTCTTATTTTTTTGCATGTTTGTCACACTTAAATGTTTCTGCTCATCACAAACCGTTAACTATTAGTCAAAGATAACATAATTGAACACAAAATGCAGTTTTAAATGATGGTTTTTATTATTTAGTGAGAAAAAACCCTCAAAACCTACATGGCCCTGTGTGAAAAAGAAATTGCCCCTGAACCTAATAACTGGTTGGGCCACCCTTAGCAGCAATAACTGCAAGCGTTTGCGATAACTTGCAACGAGTCTTTTACAGTGCTCTGGAGGAATTTTGGCCCACTCATCTTTGCAGAATTGTTGTAATTCAGCTTTATTTGAGGGTTTTCTAGCATGAACCGCCTTTTTAAGGTCATGCCACAACATCTCAATAGGATTCTGGTCAGGACTTTGACTAGGCCTCTCCAAAGTCTTCATTTTTTTTTCCTCAGCCATTCAGATGTGGATTTGCTGGTGTGTTTTGGGTCATTGTCCTGCTGCAGCACCCAAGATCGCTTCAGCTTGAGTTGACGAACAGATGGCCGGACATTCTCCTTCAGGATTTTTTGGCAGACAGTAGAATTCATGGTTCCATCTATCACAGCAAGCCTTCCAGGTCCTGAAGCAGCAAAACAACCCCAGACCATCACACTACCACCACCATATTTTACTGTTGGTATGATGTTCTTTTGCTGAAATGCTGTGTTACTTCTACGCTAGATGTAACGGGACACGCACCTTCCAAAAAGTTCAACTTTTGTCTCGTCGGTTCACAAGGTATTTTCCCAAAAGTCTTGGCAATCATTGAGATGTTTTGTAGCAAAATTGAGATGAGCCTTAATGTTCTTTTTGCTTAAAAGTGGTTTGCGCCTTGGATATCTGCCATGCAGGCCGTTTTTGCCCAGTCTCTTTCTTATGGTGGAGTCGTGAACACTGACCTTAATTGAGGCAAGGGAGGCCTGCAGTTCTTTAGATGTTGTCCTGGGGTCTTTTGTGGCCTCTCGGATGAGTTTTCTCTGCGCTCTTGGGGTAATTTTGGTCGGCCGGCCACTCCTGGGAAGGTTCATCACTGTTCCATGTTTTTGCCATTTGTGGATAATGACTCTCACTGTGGTTCGCTGGAGTCCCAAAGCTTTAGAAATGGCTTTATAACCTTTACCAGACAGATAGATCTCAATTACTTTTGTTCTCATTTGTTCCTGAATTTCTTTGGATCTTGGCATGATGTCTAGCTTTTGAGGTGCTTTTGGTCTACTTCTCTGTGTCAGATAGCTCCTATTTAAGTGATTTCTTGATTGAAACAGGTGTGGCAGTAATCAGGCCTGGGGGTGACTACAGAAATTGAACTCAGGTGTGATAAACCACAGTTAAGCTATTTTTTAACAACGGGAGGGCAATCACTTTTTCACACAGGTCCATGTAGATTTGGAGGTTTTTTTCTCACTAAATAATAAAAACCATCATTTAAAACTGCATTTTGTGTTCAATTATGTTATCTTTGACTAATAGTTAACGGTTTTTGATGAGCAGAAACCTTTAAGTGTAACAAACATGCAAAAGAATAAGAAATCAGGAAGGGGGCAAATAGTTTTTCACGTCACTGTAAGTGTGTACAAATGAAATTTCCCCATTCGTAGAATAATGACGGAACCATAATGATTATTTTTAATTTTTATTTATAAAAAGCGACAACGTATTGCGCAGCGCTGAACAATAAATAAGGGATGAAAAATGAGAGACAAATTATCAAGATAATTTTATTCCAAAACAAAATTGAAAAAGAAAAGTATACAGTGCAACTCAAATATAACGCAAAGCAAAATAGTTTTCAAACAAAAATTACAAAGTTTGTTAAAAAAAAAAAAAAAAAAACCTCTCAAAGTGAAAACCTTTTTTTTTTTCCTTAAAATTTCTTAAATTGCTTTCGAAAAAAGCACAGCTTTTAACCAGTGTAAAGATCTTACAAAGACAAAATACACATTTTAAGACATTATAATCCTCTAGCACCATCATAACGTCAGTCACAAATCTTGCATATGTAATCCGATCTCCAAACCTCTATAGCTAGAAAATAAATAGCAATACTAAATCCTAAAAAGTCAAACAAATTGATTAAGACTATAAAAAAATACTACAAATACTGTCCTTGCAAATTAAGGGAAAAAAAGTAACTAAATCCTAGGTTTACATTATCTGCATCTTGCTTTGGCAGTGGAGGAAATCCAACAGAGAAAATTTTTGAAAAAAAAAATAGATAAATAAACTCACTACAAAAGTAAATACACTACACAAAAATGAAAAACAAACAAACACAAAAAAATCTAAGACAATAATACCAGGGCTGTGGAGTCGGAGTTGGACCAATTTTGGGCACCCGGAGTTGGAGTCGTGGTTTCATGAACCGAGGAGTCGAAGTCGGAAGATGTTTGCACCGACTCCACAGCCCTGTATAATACTACAAGTATGAAAGGCATTTTTCAAAGGAAATAATTGGGTTGAAGATGTAAATTAAATAAAGGCCAGGTTTCTAAAGGGGGCCATACACTAGTAAATGGCCACCAGATCGACTATCTGATAGATGTCTCTCTGATCGGAGAGGGATCTATGATCTGCCCACACATTGCACACTGATTTCCAATAGATTTCAGTATGACATTTTCGTAGCGCTGCCCCCCACCCCCATGAAGTGTGTCCCGGAGTACAAGCAACCCTGGCGATGGAGAGAAGATGATTGGAGAGACACGCAGGTGATAGGTGAAAGGATTCCACACTCACCAGTGGCCTGAAGGGCGGGCAAACATTACATGGGAGGAGACTGGCCATGGGGATTTATGGTTTTCAAGCTAAACATATCCAGCTTTCTGGAATCATTATTTTGACCCATATGGAAATTGAAAACATCAATCTCTGCCAGATTGGATCATTCTGATTAAATCGACCGAATATTGATGCCACAAATCCAGTAATGTATGGTCACCTTGAAGCGGACCTGAACTCAGAACTTCCTATCTGCTCTAAAAGATAAGCAACAGCATAATAACTGTTAAAGAAAAAACATTTCTTTGTTACAGCTGATGTAAATCTGCAGTGTGTCTACTTCCTGCTTTCATGGAAGCAGACATAGGGTTAACATCCTGTGTTTCCAAAATTAGCTGCTCTGCAGAGGCAGTCAGCTGACACAGCTGTGAGATCAAATTACAACTTGTGATTAGTCACAGATAAGGGGGAATTAGACTGGCTAAACTCTCTAAATACATACAGGGCACATTTCTCTCGGTTTTCCTTCTGTCCTGTGCAAGAGTTCAGGTCCACTTCAAGAATGAAGAGGGTATGCATCTTTTCTCAGGTACTTATTGCTGTTTATTGCTGTATAATTTGTTCCACAATACAATGGTGAAGGGTAAGTATGTTTTGTTTTATTGCTGCATGTGTTCCAGTGTAAATAAATCCCCACACTTCCTGTCTGGGTGCCTAGGCGTTATTCACGTGGCCAGCACTAGAATCTCAGCGGCACATGACTAAGCAGGGTTTTCTTTGGAGGATAATTTGATTATAGCTGAAATAAAGTCAAATAAAAAAAAGACCATCCAAATGGGCAAATTAAGTCCTTATTTTTAAAATAACACGGTTTAAAATGAATTAAGCTTTAAAATTTTTGGTAAGCCGTAAAATGTCCCTGAACAAGTCTGTGGTCTGTATGCATTTCATCCAACCATTACGTTGCAATGCAAAGGGTATAGTGTGAAAGTACCCCTTAACAACACAGTACCGCTAGCCATGCACAAGCCAATTATAGCCCTAGATCAGGCTTTCTCAAACAGGGTTCCTTGGCATTTTTCCCCATTGTGGGCGACATATAGTAGAGCACTTTAATGGGGGTACTGTAAAAAAAAAAAGCACTAAATTAGGGGTCAGAATAATAATGAGTACATTAATATAAAGCACTAGGATAAGGAGACCGTATAATTAGTGGCAGCATAATAGGGGGTAGTGAAATAAACAGCCTCACCTACTTTTAAAGGCCAAGCCTCCTGCTAAATAAATGCAGGGGTTCCTCGAGATTAAAACATTATTTGCAGGGGTTCCTTGAGATCCAAAAGTTACAGTAATTGCAAGGTTCCTCCAGGGTAAAAAGGTTGAGAAAGGTTGCCCTAGATGCTATATTGACTGATCCTGATCCAATTTATATTCGATTTGTTAACAATCCAATCCTATGTTCTCATTCACTTGAATGAGAATCACAGAAATATCCAGTGAAGGAAAATGCGTTTTTCAAAACGCAAATGCAGCCAAAGTGGATGCAGCCAGAGCTTGATAACCTTTATATGGGGAAAAATATCTTCATTTCCATTTATTAGAAAAAAAACTCGGAAGTTTTGATTTGGATTAACTTTCCAGTAAGCACAGAAAGGGTGAAGCCTCAGTATTTGTGCATGAGGAGAGACCCAGTGCTCCAGGCAGAGCTTCCCTGCAGTCTATTTGCAGGCAGCTACTGATAAGACAGGTCAATTGGGCTATACAAAGAAACACAGAGAAGTGGATTTTTTAAGCAAACATATGTGGAATAAAGACTTTTCACTGAGTGCTGTGCAAGAGTTCAGGTTTGCTTTAAACAGTTCAACCAGGTCAGCCAGCACTGCCTGTCAAGTGTGTGTGTGTGTGTGTGTGTGTGTGTGTGTGTGTGTCGTACAGTGAGTCTGCCCTCAGAGAACTACAAATATCCGCATGCCCTGCCTGACAAGATGTGAGGTACAATTTGTCATGTGCTGCAGCAAAAAAACTCCCACAGTTAGCGTGACCCTTGCCTAACTTTTTCTTTCAGCCATTGCATGGAAATAGCACATAGTTATAAAACACCCTGACACCCTTATTATAATTTACTTATTAAGCACCGAAACATAAGGCCTCTCTGTGCACCTTCTTCTGCACCTGCCCAGCTGCAGGGGCCAAATACTGCATTTCCCAAATAATCCCCTAGCACCACTGACAGGGCATATTCTCTGGAATCCATGGTGCGAGCATAAGTTAATGAGCGATACTGAATGTTTCTTTTAAACTGAGCTTTTTCATGCTGGTTCTCACTATTAAGTCCAGCAACAGGCATAAACCTAGGTATAACAGCAAGGATCTGAAAAGCTTCCTCCAAGGCCTGAAAAAACTACTGTTACTATTATGTTAAAAAAAATAAAAATAACATTTAATGTTTTCTTGTCTCTGCTCAATGACACAGCCTTTCAAGTGTCTCAGAGCTAAAATTTAAGAGCTATTGACCTTTTTTTTATCTATTCCCTCTCTTAGAAGATATTCTCAGGCAGGCAAGAGTTTTATGGCTGTAAATCTTTATCAGTGAGGGTTAGTCCGATAGGTCCCGACTGGAGAGAAAGGGTCACTTGCATACCTGAATGTTTAACTCTTTCAGGAAAAAAAAACAGTCATAATTACTTGGGTTGAAAAAAGACATACGTCCATCGAGTTCAACCAGAGAACAAAGTAGTCCTGTTATCTATTTGCTTGGAACTGTACATACATACCGTATGTCTGTCTCATCATGTCACATGTCACCTCAGGTACATAAAGCTCTATTGAATAGTGCCATATACTTGCATAATTGATTTTAACCCGGTTTTAAGACACAAGCCTATCACTCACACTGTTTACATTGAAAAGTGTCTCATGACCAGATCTCTCTCACTACAGTTGTCCTTTACAGTTATCCCCTTAGTTTGTGGATTTGTAATACAACTGATCGGTTTCTCCTGTTATATCCTGATTCACACAGGGGACAGAAGATGTGTGTATAACTTCTGCAGCTCATTACTTTTAAAGAAAAAAAAAACTTTTTTTAAGTAGATATGAATTACAAATGTCATTCCTATTCAGTGGTTAATCCAATGCCATTCCCTGGAGTTATCTTTGAAAGCACACCTGACCTGAGACAAAGCTACCTAAGGTAAACACAGACGCATGTTCTTGCTGGATCCACATACCGCTGTGTGTTGTCCATTCCTCTCCTCCCCCCCCCCCCCCGGTCACTGTATTCACTCCTTGAAAAATGTGACTTTTGTCTCAAGTCAAATATTCATATAGGAAGAGCAAGGCTTTCCGCAATGTTACCTCCTCCCATTTCCTGCTTCAAACCCATTAGCATCTTCAATAGAGTTATCTTGTTTGAGATAAGTGCACTGCTCTTGGCTCAGTCAGCAGAACTCGTGGGGTTGTAAATTCTTGGAATGCTTTGATATCTCTCTGTACTAGCAGAAAATATAGAAACTGAAAGCAGAAGTCCTCTGTTATTGCCCCACACTGCCCCCTAGTGAGAAGTGGCCATAAATACACATTACAGCAGTACTAAATAGAAGCAAGGAAATGTAACAAATAAGAAATAAAAAAAAAAGTGTTAAAATAAATTAGCCTGGAGCACTTGCAAGCATCTAAATAAGTTGGCTGCTAAAGGGTTAAAGAGGAGTGCATTGGGGGGGGGGGGATGGAATGGGAGGGGGATAGGAAGGAATGGGCAGGATACGAAGGGACAGCACAACAAGCCTGCCAAACCTGAATGACTACAGGGAACAGGAGGAACGAGGAGAGAAACTGATAGCAACCAGACATATATGGATGGAGCAAGAACATACCTCTGTGCTTATCTTAGGTAGCTTAGCCTCATGTCAGGTGTGCTTTAAGCACACCTCAGTGTAAGTACAATCACACTTAAAGTGGACCCAAATTAAAAATACAAGATTTCAGAAATAACATCTGTTTTCTAAATAATAATAATAATAGCATCCTTTTTTCAGCTGCATGATGACAACTATAAAATATTTTACATTTATTGGAGAAACGCCTCCCTTCCTTTCATATCACCGGGACAGAATCCGGCAGAATGGTGGAGTAGGAGGTGTCCGGCAAAGGAGGAATTGCTAATGGCTGCCACCTGTATAACCCTAGTTATGAAAAGAGAAGGGTGAAAAGCATGCACTGAAATGCTCATAGGCTTGAAGGAGTGTTTATTTATCTTTGTATGTGTCAGAGTGGTGCAACTAAATATTTTGAATTCAAAAAATGTTTGGTTTGGGTCCGCTTTAAAGAGAACCCGAGGTGTGTTTAAAGAATGTTATCTGCATACAGAGGCTGGATCTGCCTATACAGCCCAGCCTCTGTTGCTATCCCAAACCCCCCTAAGGTCCCCCTGCACTCTGCAATCCCTCATAAATCACAGCCATGCTGTGAGGCTCTGTTTACATCTGTAGTGTCAGTCTCAGCTGCTCCCCCGCCTCCTGCATAGCTCCGGTCCCTGCCCCCGTCCCTTCCCTCCAATCAGCAGGGAGGGAAGGGATGCAGGCGGGGACCGGAGTTCTGCAGGAGGCGGGGAGAGCAGCAGACTGACACTATAGAGATAAACACAGCCAGCTCTGACAAGCTGTTTGTCAGCAGCGTGGCTGTGATTTATGAGGGATTGCAGAGTGCAGGGGGACCTTAGGGGGGTTTGGGATAGCAACAGAGGCTGGGCTGTATAGGCAGATCCAGCCTCTGTATGCAGATAATATTCTTCAAACCCACCTCGGGTTCTCTTTAAAGTGAACGTCCCTATACAGGAAACAAAGAATCTTATAAAATACTATGCTACCTAAGCCCGTTTAGGGCTCTAGGTAGTGAAATTACCGCTGCCCTGCTCCATGGCCCGACCTCCCGTCCCAACGGCTGTCTGTACTGCGCACATGAGCAGTACAAAAAAGCCACGGGCGGACAGACAGGGAAAGTGGATGACGCAGGGACAGTTAGGTTTTATTGTATAGGATGAGACGAATGAACACTTCAATGCTACATAACCCTGTGTCAACTGTTGCTTCACTAGTGCATTCATCTAAATGGAAAAAAATATAAACATAGGAATAAATAAACCCTCCCGCCAACCGTCTTGATGTGCGCTATGCAGAAAACATATAAAAAGCAAAGGTTGTATGTATATAGAACTATTATAAAAAGTACCAAAATATTTTTCTTTGTTAAAAAAAACAGAAGATAGTAAAAGTCTCTGTGTAAACATGGGAAAGGATCTAGCAATACGAATGGTAGCATTTCACACAACGACCCCTGCGTCCTCTCTCTCTCTTATAGCTTATACTTCCCATATAGTCTTGTGCTGTGTTTGGGCTGAGCTCTGGTCACTGCTATGAGGCTCCTATGTAGATTGTATGCAGCAATATATAAGAGACGACTATAAGAGAATGAAAGGGAAACAATATAGCAGCGCATATTACTTCTGTTAAAACTGTCTGCATATTTTTTAAGGCTTCAGTTAAGGTCTCTTAAAAAGGTTTTTTTTTTTTTTATTTTAGAACCAAGTTTTTGTTGCAATTATTATTATTATTAAAGTGGACCTGAACTCAGAACTTCCTCTCTGCTCTAAAAGAAAAGCAACAGCATAAAAACCTTTCTTTGTTACAGTTGATAAAAATACTGCAGTAAATCTGCAGTGTGTCTACTTCCTGCTTTCATAGAAGCAGACATAGGGCTAAAATCCTGTGTTTACAAATTAGCTGCTCTGCCGAGGCAGCCAGCTGACACAGCTGAGAAATCAAATTACAGTTGTGATTAGACACAGATGAGGGGGAATTAGACAGGCTAAAGTCTCTATATACATAAAGGCTGCATTTCTTTGTTTTCCTTCTGTCCTGTGCAAGAGTTCAGGTCCACTTTAATGGGCTTGTGGCTACCCCCCAATCACTAGTCATTTTGGGGGGTCCAACAGAGTGAGATGCTCATCTTGATGTAGGCGAACAAGTTTGGCAGACGGATATATAACTGATCAGACACAATGGGCCTGATTTTATAGAAGTGACCATCAAGATACAATCTTGAGTGTACAATCTTAAGGTAGCCTTACATGACTCAATTCTCTATCGAGCCCTTAAGCAATCGACTTTATTGGGCGATTAACTACAGTGTGGTGGATGGAAAGTCTATTGACTAGTGGCCCACACACTACAAGACAGATCCTATGTGGTTCTCTTTTACTATTGATCTGAACGATGTTGTGCCTCCAGCCTCGGAAACCAAAAACATATTCTGTGTCGACCAAAATCATTTGAACAGTAGCAGATTTCGTTACGATCGACCAATATCTTCCATTAAGTCCCATCGATTAAATTGGACCAGATATAGGCCTATGTCCACCAATTGAGCAGAATGGAACATAACTGATTCTCCCTCAATCTGACAAAATGATCAAATTGATTGGTCGATTGTACAGGAGAATCGAGTAATGTATGGCCATTTTTCCCATTTCTGTGTAACATAAGGAACTACATAAATTATCTATTCAAAGTATATTCACTCAGTTTACCCTTCTACCATGTAAATTTGGTAAGATTGTACAATCAAGATTGTATAATTGATGAGCACCTTAATGGTCGGTACATGCCATGCAATTTTTACTTTAGATTCTAGTTCAGCTCAAGAAAAAGATCGGATTGGGCAAAATTCGTACACGCTACTGACTACCAGACCCCAATTTCCCGCTCAAAATCGATCTCTTTATTGATTGAAAGCAGATCGGACAAGCTGGAAAATATTGATCGAAATACTGGGTATCGTTTCATGTGTATGTCCTTTGACCCTTTTTCAATCAATATTCCAAATCGGAAAAATGATCAGAAATCGGAGTTTTGAAAAATCACATAGGCGTATGCTTTCTTCTATAGCCGACCGTTGTCAGATCCAAATATCGATCTGATAGCTCAATTAAGCCCCATACCCTAAAACTTTTCCAAACGCTTTTGTTCAAATTATTTTTTTCACGATATCACGCAACATCGTTTAATGAAAATTTGTTAAACGATGTTTCATAACCGCCACCTGCGGTGATCGTTCATTTTTGATTGACCAACATGCCCGGTTAAGTCAGGGAGGATTTTTCTGATCCCCATTGACTTTCGCGGGTTTTGCCATTTACACGATCATTTGTTTCCGCCGCCACAAACAATGCTTGCACATTCAGGGAACAATCGTTTGTTGGCAGAGGCCCCCGATTCATCTGGCCGTGATCTGCCAGTGGGTACTCCTCTGAAAAAAGTGGCTGAATAGAGTACTTGTTAAGGGCACTGCCTTTGACATGGGAGACCAGGGTTCGATCCTGGCTAGGGTCAGTACCTATTCAGTAAGGAGTTCAAGGCAAGACTCCCTAACACTGCAGGGTGGCCTCCTGAGCACGTCCCAGTGGCTGCAGCTCTTGAGCGCTTTGAGTCCAACAGGAGAAAAGCTCTATATAAATGTTCAGATTATTATTATTATAGAACCTGAAGAAAAATTTGCACGGTGTGTACCCATCCTAAGTGTCCGCCAACAATCTCGAGGATCCCCCTGTGGGGACACCAGAAGCGGTCTGGAAAATCAGTCCCAGGCCCATGTTACAGCATTCATTACGATACGCCCACGTTCCGCAGATACTGCGCATGTTAATTGATGCATACAATGTACATATGCCCCAGGGGACCTTATCTGTAGAGTCCCAAGGCTCGAGCTGTTAGAACAGTCAACACAACTCTGCTTAGCCGTAATACAGTCACAGGAAAGGCATCAGTGAGTCCTAGTTCACAATATAGGTCTTCTTTACATTATATAGATCAGGGCTGCATTCTGGAAGAACAAGATGCAACTATAAAAACACAGCCCAGACTAAAGACCATCACTCTTCATAATTGTTGCAAATAGGCACCAATGCCGTGTGGTCTATTGTAATCCAATAGACTTAAAAACACTGCCATACTTGGAAAGGCTGCTTATTGCTGCTCATCAGATGGACCCATCATAGGATTTTTTTGTGGAGAACAGCTTGCTGGTAATGAGAGATCCACAGCCCTGGTGGTCTATCTCTGCTCAGGAGTGTGTTGGGGGCCTCTGAGTCACCAATCATTTCTTAAAAAATATTTCAAGTTCAGTCCGTGTAGAAAAATATTTTCTGTACGAAGTCAAGTAAGAAAAGAAGTTTCATTCCACAAAAACGGAATGGCTTCAGAAATTCCATTACGAAAGCAGGAGTGAAATGCCAACCATCTTCAGCTTATCGTTCTATAGGTCTTTCCCAAAGTCGATGGGTTCCACAAGGCCAACCACGTGGTTTGTCTATTTGCTGGAGGTTGCGTGGTGGTTGCAGTGTGGACTGACAAAGGCAAATCCCGCTTATCATTGATTGTTGATTGTCATGTTAGCCTTCAGCCCCGCCCGACCCATCTGGAGACAGGGGAGCTTGGAGCAGTTCTTTAGGAGTTGTTCTATGGCAACGTGGCGCACGTGGAGCTCCGAGGACAGAGCGTCCTTCTCCTGGACAACGCAACTGAGGTCTTCAAACACATCTAGGCAAAAAGTAAAAAAATAAATAACTTGAAAAAGGTTAGCTATACAACTTTCTATAAATGCTGAGTGGTCACACACTCTCACACAAAAACATAGATGCATAATGATGATGATAGAACACCCACAGAGACACTGATGACCAAACATGTATGTATGACTACACATACACACACATACACGCTATGATGACCAGACAAACAAATACTGGACAGGAAGTACGTCACTGGGATTCTGGAGTTTCCCGATCATATTTCCATTGTTCCGCACATGAGCGCTGCTCCGACACTGCCAACATATTTAAAATTTCGCCCATTGACTTATATTACTTCCTTCGCCGCAGAAGTCCGACGGTAACAAACTTGATTTTGTAGCAGGTCGGCGGCCAGTTGCACACTTCCGGCGCAACGTGACAAGTAAGCTAGGTCCCATTGCCTGGCACTGTGGTTGCGGTACCATGTGGTAAAGCAGGGCAACACAACACACACTTGCAAGGCAATTGTAAAAACAGCCTTAAAGTACTGGTAATCTTGAGCCAAAGCTCTACCGGTAGTTAAAAATTATACTTTACCCTGAAGGGAGAAAACCTTAGGATCCTATTGAGGCTTCCCTTGGTGGTCCCAAGCCCCCTGTTGGTGAGCGCGGCCCCCCTCTTCATCGGGGCCCATGGATCCGGCTTACTGCGCATGTGCGCTCACGTGGCTACCGCACAGCCACGATACAGGGAAAAGAGCTGCACGGCCCTGATGCGATTAGCATCAATGGCTTGTCGCTGATATTCTTGGGGGGGGGCACACTCAGCAATGGGGGTCATCAGAGCACCGAGGGTCGCCTCAATATGATTTTAAGGTACGTGTCTCATTTTGCACATGAGCTTTGGCTCGGTTACACTTTAACTGGTATAATAACTTTAAAAAAAGGAATTCCACGCTGCTATGCATTATACAACCTGTGATGAACACTGATAGATCCGGTGATGTGGCTGCAATACAAGCAGCTGCTGTACGCCAGTGACTGGCTGGATCACAAATATGCCTCCCTTCAGTAAAACGCGTCACTTAATGCCTTTAAGGGCCCTTTTCCACCTGCAATCGCTAGCGTTCATGCTGAACGCTAGCGATTGCTGAATCGCAAAACCGGCGATTCCCCCGACGTTTGCGGCCGCGATTTTGCTATGCTATGCACTGCATAGCAAAATCGCGGCAATTATCGCTCCGCCGCGCGTTCGCGTTCCCGACAAAAGCGAATCGCGGTAGTGGAAATGACCTACCGCGATTCCTATGTTAAAAAGCAAACCGTAGCGATTGTAAAATCGCTAGCGGTTTGCGGTTTTGCGATTCAGCCAGCGCAAACGCGCTGGTGGAAAAGGGCCCTAAAGCTATTCTGCCTTGCAAAGTGGAGGCTAAAAATAAAGGCTGTAATGCTATCAAGCACTGATAAGCTTTACTGTAACCTATACTTAGCTGCAGCTCAGATTACCGCACATCTGCAGCTGCTCTGCCACAGCTCGCCTATTACTGACAATGAACGGGGCACAAAAGAGAGAGAAAACTAAACCAGCGTCTCAGAAAATAGCAACAAAGTATCTTCACGCATGCCAAACGCCCAAAGGCACCAAAACACAGAGTTCTTAGGGGAGAAACGGTATCGGTTTATGGGCAGCTGAAGAATTAGGGAGGTCAGGGATTATTAGTGGTTATCTCTTCTACATAAAGGTAACCATATGCTGGCAGATGGCTGCCCGATGTGCCCAATAGATATACCTTTCCCTGATTGAAATACCGCCACACGCAGCAAATAGATCTTAAAGGGAACCTTAACTGAACGGGGGTAAAGAGTTTCAATTACCTGGGGCTATTACTAGCCCCGTGCAGCAGTCCTGTGCCCTCGGAGCCGCTCTGGAATCCTCCGGTTCCCCTGCTGTCACTTAGTTTCGTTTTTGACGACTCACCAGCGCTGTTGCGGTCCGCAACATGTACAAAAATACACGTTGCTGCATATCTACGCGTATTATTGTACACGTTGCGGTCCGCAACAGCGCTAATTGCAGTAGGGAATGCGTCCAATAATACGCATGGAGGCCGGCCGACTGGTGAGTCGTCAAAAACGAAACTAAGTGACAGCGGGGGTCTGGAGGATTCCAGAGCGGCTCCGAGGGCACAGGACTGCTGCAGGGGGCTGGTAATAGCCCCAGGTGGGTGAAACTCTTTACCCCCGTTCAGTTAAGGTTCCCTTTAAAGTGTACTAGAAATGACGAATACTTACTGTTTTATACATAACCGGGGCTTCCTCCAGCCCCATGCGCATGGATCGCTCCCATGCTGCCGTCCTTCACTGCATGCAGCACTGGTATCGGGTCCCGGTACTTTACCGAGTCCCGGCCAGTCTAAGAGGAAATGCCTGCTCTGCATATCTCTACGTCGGCCGCTGGAGAGTTATATAGAAAGCGCACTTCAATTGCGCAGAATGGGCAAAGTAATGGGACCCGATGGCGGAGCTGCGCGCAGCGGAGGACGGCGGCGTGGGAGCGATCTGTGCGCATGGGGCTGGAGGAAGCCCCAGGTATGTATAAAATAGTAAGTTTCCGTTATCTCTGGTTTCCTTTAAATAGATTTCAGCTTGAAATATATTAAAAATCTAGGGAGCTGCTGCAAAGCAGGGATGGCTGATGGCCCCCTCCGAGGTCTCCCCCCAATCAACACCTTGGAGGCATCAAACAAATGATCTCGTTTGATATAAGTGCACTGCTTTTGACCTCAGCCGGCTGAACTCATTGGAGTCCATTCACAAAACTTCTAATAAATGACTTATTTTTCACCTAATTAATAAAAGAAAACCTTTTAACAAAATTTACAAGAAAAATAATCACTAAAAGTAAGTTGTTCCTTGTTAACATCATTTCAATATTACGTTTGACTTAAATTTTTTCTCTCTTAGGGAGCTTAAAAATTTAACATAGATGAGGTCAAAAAGAGATGAAACCAGTTGAAAAAGCATTGTGAATCAAGCCCATTGTGCTGTAAATTCTTGGAATGCTTTGATGTCTCTCTGCTAGCAGAAAATATAGAAACTGAAAGCAGAAGTCCTCTGTTATTGTCTCACACTGCCCCCTAGTGACAAGTAGTCTTAAATACACAGCACATCAGTACTAATTAGTAGCAAGGAAATGTAACAAAATACAAAAAGGTGCTAAAATAAACTGGCCTAGAGCACCTGCAAGCCACTAAATAAATTGGCTGCTAAAGGGTTGTGCTCACCCCGGCCCCTGTAGAGGGCTCACAGCAGAGCTCTCTCACCTGTCCGGCCGGCACTCTCCCTCCTGTGTGCTTTCGTCCCCATCCCCACCAGATCTCTGTGACCTGGTGACATGTACATACTAAGGTAACATGATGCTGGGTCACAGAGCTAGAGATGCTGCAGGAATGGTGAAGGACAGACGCAGGAGGAGGAATGACGGCTGGACAGGGGAGTGCACTGCGAGTTCTCTGCATTGAAATGGAGCCTGGGGGGACAACTATTAAAAGAGGCCGGGGGAGGGTTATGTTCAATCAGCGAGCCGTCGGTCTACCACCGCACCTGCTTTCTGTCAAGATCTTCCAACACCAGCAAGCAATAATTTTGATCAATTGTGGCCAGAAATCAATCAAAATTACTATCAGGGAAGATTAGAAAAAAGGGCTGTCTAACGGATTTTAGGAACTTTATCCTGTACATGGGCTGAGTGGTCTCCAACTGAGACGGCCATTTTGGGCTGTTTCAGTTGAGATTTTAGCATGTGTGTGCCACATAAATTAAAAGGGATGATCAACAAAAAAATTTACCAATATACTAACTAGCTCCACCCAGGATGTGACCAATATACTAACTAGCCCCACCCAGGATGTGACCAATATACTAACTAGCCCCACCCAGGATGTGACCAATATTCTGTAACGATTAGTGTCAACGAGAACAGATTTCTCTGATTATTGGTGATCTGCAGTATCACCAATAATACAGATGCTATACCTGATTATGTGTGATCTGCAGAATCACCAATAATACTGGTATAGCCAGAATCAGGACAACCAATGTAATGATAGGTGCTTGGTGAAACATCATCAGTAATCAGTAAACATCATCAGTAATGATGAGAACCAACTCCAGCAAGCTGGAGATGTAGACAGTAGTGAAATAGATCTCCCGAGGAGCGGGTAGAAATATATGGAACAAGTGTACTGATCACCCGAGGAGTGGGTGATTCAGACTATACTGAAGCCACTATTACCTGAGGAGCAGGCAGAGGAGATAATATTGTAGTAACTATTCACCTGAGGAGCAGGTGATTAAGACTGTACTGCAGCTACTGACCACCTGAGGAGCAGGTGATTCAGACTGTACTGAAGCTACTGACCACCTGAGGAGCAGGTGATTCAGACTGTACTGAAGCTACTGACCACCTGAGGAGCAGGTGATTCAGACTGTACTGAAGCTACTGACCACCTGAGGAGCAGGTGATTCAGGCTGTACTGTAGTTAGTATTCACCTGAGGAGTAGGTGATACTAGCAGAGGATCCCTCACCAGTGACTAACTCACTGGCGAGGACAGGAAGGTCAGACAAGCAGGTTTGGCAACAGGCGGACAGACGGTACAGAGACAGGAAGCTAAATCAGAGTAGTATTTCAGGCAGAGTCGGCAACTATATCCGATAGGCAAAAGGTACAGAATCAGTGAGCAGAAGAATAGTCAAGCTAGCAGAAGGTCATAACAAATAATACAATTCAATTAGTACTTTAAGCTATCAACAGAATCTGGCTAAGTGTGGATCCCCAGCTCCAGCTGATTCTAGCACACTTTGGGATCTGACTAGGTCTGAGTGCTAACACGTAGCATTTGAAACAGCAGACACGGAGCAACTGACAGGCAGGTCCTATATATACTCCATAGCGCCGCGCCAGTCACTCAGCCAATCCTGAGCATAGCTGGAGTCAGCTGACCGGGTGATCAGCTGACTCCCCTTCTAGATGCCTAAAGGTCCTTTTGCTCGGCGTGCGTGCGTAGCCCTTAGTCTATGAGCGATAGAAGGACCAGGCAAAGCACCAGCATGTAACTGTGCGGCGGTAACCGCCGGCTGCGACGCGGAGATAGCCGCCATGCCGCTTGCTGTTGCGGCAGTATCTCCGCTATCCATAACATATACTAACTAGCCCCACCCAGGATGTGACCAATATAGTAACTAGCCCCACCAAGGATGTGGCCAATATACTAACTAGCCCCACCCAGGATGTGACCAGAATACTAACCAGCCCCACCCAGGAGGAAGAATTTGGGATCAGCAAATCTCAGATTATTATAGATGATCCATTTAACAGACTAATCATTTTCACCATAAACTGTCTGTTCCGGTTTTTCTGAAGATCAGCTGCCCAATAACAGTTGATGTCTGTGCTACTGTAAGGCCTGACAAGACTAAAACCTCCCTGACCTGCAGAAAACAGTCATTCCATTCCATTTTTGAAGCTTACCCTGGATTTGCTGGAGGAGACGTTCATTTAGTCGTCCCAGTTCTTCTGTGCTCATTGAGTTCACTAAAAGAGAGAGAAACAAGTTCAACCTATTAGCAATATCACACAATGGCCAGTTATAAACATGTTATAAATGTAATAATGGCACTAAAAGGTCACAAAGAGGAATCTGTTACAGTTAGACAAGACAAATAACATATATATAGCGCTTTTCTCCTGGTGGACTCAAAGTGATTTGAGCTGTGGCCATTAGGGTGCGCTCAGTAGGCAGTTTTGCCCAAGGTCTTCTTACTGACAGGTACTGGCTTACTAAACAGGTAGAGCCGAGATTTGAACCCAGGTCTCCTGTGTCAGAGGCAGAGCCCTTAACCATTACACCATTCAGCTACTTAGTACAAAATAACCTAATGGATTTGATGGTACCTGAAATGATGAATAACATGATGGCATAAACCCGTATGTATCCTACTTATCAATTCTACTTAAAACTAGGCTGTGTTCTTGTTTTCTCGCTGTAAGGGCTGGTTCACACGGTGTTTGGAGCACAGATTGCCCACGATTGCGTTCGGCTCTGCGATCGCGATTAGCAGGCAAAATCTAGCGATTTAGCGCGTTTGCGATTGTTCAAATCTCAAACGCTGTTGTGTGAATGTATCCATAGGGGTACATTAGTAGCAGCGCTTTGCTGATCGTTGGTGATCAGCAAAGCGCTGAAAAATTGCCCAATGTGAACTACCCTAAGGGTTCAAGGCTGTAAATGACACTTTCTCTGAAGTCAGACAACTGTTGACTGTAACACAACACTTGCTAATGATAATTGTGTTCATATTTTGCTGAATTACAATGCATTAGGACTGGTAAAATACCAGTGTTTTACATATACACATGCAAAAAAAAAGTAAGTGGTGGTTGAAACTAGCAACAATTAACTGTATACAAATATAAAAGCTATTATAAAATTACAAAATGCCTTGTCCTAGCAGGTGCCCCCACAATAATGGCACACCCCCAGGCATGTGCCTGCAGTACCTAAATGAGAATTCCAGTCCACTCTGCCTGTCATCATTTTAATGCCGGTTGCTTCACTTCTCAAGCAACTGGCACTAACACATATCCAGCACCCAGGGCCGGTTCTGTCATGAAGCAAGGTGAAACATAGCATCAGGCGCAGAGACTACAGGGGCAGCTTTTTTGTACTGTGAGCGAAGTGAAGAGGTCATCATTGGGAAAAGTCAGTTGTGCTGTGTGAGGATTCTGACAGTGAGTGAGGAGGCAGAAGAGCAGCAGTGTTTCATTTGAATTAAATGAATCAGAGTAAATTGTCGGATGCTGTGCGATCATTCCAAATCGGGAAAGGGGGGGGGGGGGGCGCTTCCTCACAAGTTTACCTCAGGCAGCAAAAAGTCTAGGACCAGCCCTGCCGGCATCAGTTTATCCCTGCCTGTGCCGGATAAATGAGACTCTACTGTATATGATTACTGGAAACATGTTGAGGACTACATACAAGACTTTGGCAAGCAGTGGCCGTTTTTCAGAACACAAATGCTCCATGTTGTATACAGTACTTCCAAACAGCGACATTTTACGCACAGTGCTGTCGATTACAATGCATCAGGATTTAATGACCGTGCACTGTATATACACTCTATATTCTCCATTACAGGAAGAATCACCGCTTGTGAAAGCCATACTCTGGATGCATTCAGCTTGACATCTGCCTGAACGTGTCCTCATAGTTCTTTTCCCCTGAATTCTTTAGCAACATTCTCATTAGAAGGATGGGCAGAAGAAGCGGTTACTGAATCCTTTGAGGATTACTCCGTGAATAGATGTACCCCAAAGGAAGCTACAGAATAAAGGCAGGAAACATACAAGCTTTTCTCTAGAATGGAGGAGTTCCGTTTACTAGGACTGCTGCTGCTTTTGGCTTAGAGGCCTGCAGTCAACTGAATGTTACCATGACAAAACGGCATTGCTCAGGTGGTGCAGAATCCATTGATAAAGTAAGTACAATAAGCAATAGTGCCGTAATAGGTCGCTTGCATCAGGAAAACATGATTGCTGATCAGCTGCTGTGGAAGGCTTATTCACTTAGGACCACTTTTACACCTGGCCATAGCATTGCTCTGCTCCGCCCTCATTGCATCGCACAAAACTACATTTACCGCACAAAACTCCAGAGTGCGCCAACAGGGTCACATGCATAGCCCTCTGCCACACCTCGCCTAGTGATGTACTCTGCTGGACAGGAACTACATCACTGGGATTCCCGGGTTTCCTTGCCGTAATTACGCTGTTCCATGCATGCTCGCTGCCACCAACATACAGTATTTACATTTTCTGCATTGCTTATTGACTTACATGCATTCCACCGCGTCACCGCGGAAGTCCTGACGGGTCGTCGTCGGCCTACTGGGAACTTCCAGGGAAACGCAACGGGGTAAGTGTAAAAGGCCTCATTGCCTTGCATTGTCGTTGCGTTACCCTGCGGCAAAACAGGGTAGAGCAACGCACACTTGCAAGGCAAGTATAAAAGGGATCTAAAGTTCACCCTGCCAGATCTTAAATTGTTAGCAAGGGTGAATGGAAGACAATTATGTAACTTACACAAATGTAATATTTGATAACCTATTTCAGAGAACAGGACTTTGGGAAAGACCGTCATGTGAGCTAGAGATGAGCGTTTCTTCATCTGCACAATCAACTGGCCTCGCCCACCTCTTTACTTCTGCTCCCTCCTTTGGAGTATAGCTCCTCCCCCAACCATCTTTTGTAAATGATGATGGAATGGGGAGGAGCCTGATCAGCTCACAGAGTGCTGTTTAGTCCACCCAAGCAGTATCTGACAGTCACACAGAAAATCAGCACTGCAAACCCAACCAGTCAGGTTATAGAAAATGTATAATGCACAAAAGGTTTATGTGCAATGCACAAACTGGCGATGGGGTGTGTCAGCCCTTGAATGAGATATATTTTACAGAGCAACAAAGGTTATGCTGCACTGTTGACAGAACCAGATTCGTGAGGTGAAGTGAGTGCAGTGTGGGGAATGTTCCTATGATACAAACGTTCACCGATCGAGAAAATGAAAACAAGGCAGTGGTTGCCGATCAATTAACTGGCAGCTGGTTAATGGCTAGAAGCTTTGATAGGCTAAACTTTATACCTTCCCTGAATCAGGGGAGAAATGCAGGTCAAGAAAACGGTCTGCTCATCAACCGTCATGACTGAAAGAACACCTCATCTTGTCGTCCACGGCAACCACTCTCTCCCTGTCATGCTTCTTACCCAGCCAGGAGGATGAAATGGAAGATTGCATAGACTCCTCTGGGAAATTATAACAGTGCCTTCCATCAATAAGTAACCTGTGAACCTGACTGAAAATGGAGAGTATATCTGGATTGTTATAAAAGCAAATAACACATCTCCAGTCTATTGTTGCTCGCATCCCAAGTGGCAGCAGAATAAAGCCAAACTCGCTAGCAAATTACAATCTACTGTCAAACTCTTTCACTTCATACAACAGGATAACTGGGGTGTCTCCTATCATCTCCCATAATCCTCTGCAATCCTCCCCGCTGCCTGACAAAGCAGTTGGCATTGCGTTGTTACAGTAATTGGTTCATCCCAATTATCTGGTTCCAGTGGTACTTTCATTAGCTGTAGGTTTTCATCCAAGTTCTGGCTGCCCTGGGCGATGTTGTCTGATAATTGGAAAAAATAACCCAACCTAGAATTATAGAGGGTGGGAGAATCCCAAAGCTTTGCAGGCGCACCTATTACCTATTGTTCTGTGCATGCAGCGTGAAAGAGATTTTCCACAAAGTCGTTAAAGACAGGTTCCCACCTCGAACATATTTTTATTTTTACCCAGTCAGGAGCATTTATCCGTAGTTTTGAGATTGAAAGATAAACACTGAAATGCAGCAAAAGGTACATACACACGTTGGATTTTCGCAAACGACCGGTTGTTTGAACGTCCGGTCGTTTGGACGTCAAATCGGGCGTGTGTATGGTCTGTCGTTCAGCTGTTATGGGCTAAACGACAGACCGTACACACACGCTCGATTTGACGTCCTAACGACCGGACGTTCAAATGTCCAAACGACCGGTCGTTTGCGAAAATCCAACGTGTGTACGAGCCTTGAGAAACATTTCCCCCCCCCCCCCCAAATACACACACACCTGTCCTCACTGTTTGTAAATAGTCCTTCACAAAGGACTAGAGGAAAAGATCTGTGCATGGAGGAAAAGATGTTTTAGATGTTTGCACCTGATTGGCTGACTAGCGTCTGCTGGCCAGATAGAGGCAGGATATTGCTCTGACTGGAAGTTAGCAATTGTGTTTGTTGCAGTTGGCATTCAGTTTAGAGGTGGTGGGGTGAGTTCCCTGGAGGTGAGAGGTCCAGGGCTTGCCCGCACTTCCCTCTAGGTGTCGCATGGGGGTTTGGGGGCCCCAGTGAGTGAGAGAGACCTGGGGCCCCTGGGCTGTCATGTGGACCAGTGTTTGTGAAAAGATGTTTTAGCCATTTATTTAGGAAAGGGTTCTTTACAGTGTTTAAGATGTGGAATGCATTGCCACAGGAAGTAGTTATGGCAAATTCTATACCTGCATTTAAAGGATGCGTTCCTTGCGTTGAAAGACATCCGTGGCTACAATTACTAGGCAATGTCCAGTGGTGTTGATCCAGAGATTTTATCTGATTGCTATCTGGAGTCGGGAAGTAATTTTTTTCCCTTTTGGGGCTAATTGGACCATGCCTTGTAATTTTTTTTGCCTTCCTCTGGATCAACAGGGATATGTGAGGGAGCAGGCTGGTGTTGTACTTTGTTCTCTGGTTGAACTTAATGGACATATGTCTTTTTACAACCCAAATAACTATGTAATATCATATCAAGGGGCACCTCAAGTGAGAGGAATATGGTAGTTGCCATATTTATTTCATTTTTAACATTACCAGTTGTCTGGCAGCCCTGCTGATCTTTATGTCTGTAGTAGTGTCTGAAATACACACCTGAGACAAGCATGCAGCCAGGGCTGTGGAGTCGGAGTTGAAGTTAGTGGTTTCATAAACTGAGGAGTTTGATGATTTTTGTACCCACTCCATAGCCACGCATGGGCAGTGGAGTAGAAGTCAGAGTAATTTTGGGTATCTGGAGTCGGTGGTTTCATAAACTGAGGAGTCGAGTCTGATGATTTTTGTACCAACTCCACAGCCCTGCATGCAGCTAATGCAGTCAGACTTCAGTCATCAACATCTGATCTGCATGTTTGTTCTGGATCTATGTCTTAAAGCAGGAGTGTTATGTATGGTACATACCATGTAATTTCCTGCCAGTTTTTGGGTCGAATTGATTTCCAACAGGTCCATTCTGATTTCCGATAATTTTTCTGATTGATTTTGTACAGAACTGAGATTTTGTACAGAAATTGGCCAGAAAAACGATGGGACTTGAAGGACATCAATTCGAACAAAATTCTGACTGCTTTCCCCTTCCCTCCCCATATGGCTTCCCTGGTGATCTAGGGCTTAATCACTAATATAGCTTCCCTGGTTGTATACAGTGGGCCACACATAATGCAAAGTGGGGAAACCACTTGCGGGTCATATTTGATGGCTCTTCTGTATGGCTTAAAGGAATAACAAGGTGAAAATAAACTGAGGAGGTTACTGTGTATGTACAGTGACAAGCATACGAATAACTAGGCGGAGCTCCTTTTTTCCTTTCTCTGCCTGAAAGAGTTAAAATTCAGGTACGCAAGTGACAGTTTCTCTCCAGTCAGGAACTAGTGGGACTATAGTGTAACCCTTACTGATAAGGAATGACAGCCATAAAACTCTTTCCAGGCAGAGAACAGCTTTTAAAATCAGGGAAGAGATAAAGAAGGTCAACAGGTTATATATTTTAGCTCTGGCATACTTTAAAGACTGTGTCACTTAGCAGAGACAATGGAAAATTACAAACAGTAGAATTAAACATAAAACAAAACTGTCAGGGGGCCCCAGGTTAATTTTGCCCAGGGAAGGAGTGGGTGCATTGTAACTAAAACCAGCTTGTCAGCATGGAGACTCCAGAAAGGCTGACAGGCCATTAAGGGGGCACTACAGCGACAAACTGTAGAACTGAAAATATGTGCAAACATATACAAATAAGAAGCACCGGTACATTTTTTTTCCAGAGTAAAATGAACCATAAATTACTTTTCTCCTATGCTGCTGTCACTTACAGTAGGCAGTAGAAATCTGACAGAAGTGACAGGTTTTGGACTAGTCCATATCTTCATGGGCTCAGCAAGGCTTTTATTCTTTATAAAGATATTCCCTAAAAAGGATTTAAACAATGATGCTGGCCAGCTTCCCTACACAGTTTTTTGGCAGTTGGACAGAGCAACTGCCATTCACTAAGGCCTAGTGCACACCGGAGCGTTTCGGCTGCGGTTTGCGATCCACTTGCGGGTGCGGATCCGCTAGGGTAATGTATTTCAATGGGCTGGTGCACACCAGAGCGGGAGGCGTTTTGCAGAAACGCATACTCCCGGGCTGCTGCAGATTTTGGATTGCGGAGGCGTTTCTGCCTCAATGTTAAGTATAGGAAAACCGCAAACCGCTCTGAAAAACGACACTTCAGAGCGGTTTGCCAGGCGGTTTTTGTTACAGTAGCTGTTCAGTAACAGCTTTACTGTAACAATACATGAAATCTACTACACCAAAACCGCAAAACGCTAGCTGAAACGCTGCAGAAAAAAAAGAAAAAGCGTTTCAAAATCTGCTAGCATTTTGCGGATCTGCTAGCGATTTTTGGTGTGCACCAGGCCTATGTGCTTTTGAAAATAAATATATCCCTGAGAATCCCCTATAAAGAGATGGACTAGTCCAAAACCTGTCACTTCTGTCAGATTTCTACTACCTACTGTAAGTGACAGCAGCATAGGAGAAAAGTAATGTATGGCTCATTTTACTCTAGAAAAACTGCACTTCTTATTTGTACATGTTTGCACAGATTTTAAATTTTACAGTTTTTCGCTGTAGTGCCCCTTTAAGCACTGTCTTAGCACTCCACACACAGCGACGCTGTGCCAAAGTCAACTGCTTCAGCCTTATGTGTGGTCCAAGTATATAAAGTTACCTAGGTTTAGAACAAAACAAACAAACAATCTTCTCAATACTGAAGATCACAAATCCACCCCACATAATCATTTCTTGGAGCTGCTTAGTAGTCTGGTGACGCGGCTGGTCAAGTCAGAACCTGCAATTAGTGTGCATGTGCTCCCTATGAAGAGACGGTAACAGCCCTGTGCAGAGCTGAGCCGCTCATCACAGCGGGAGAGCCGCCGCGCCACTGACCCATGAAGCCTCCGCTAATAACTCAGGCCTAAGCAATCAAGCGGCAAGGGCTGCGCCATAGATCATCGTGACAATGCTTGGCAGCATGACTGGTAGAGGGCAGCATTATCTCTCATATCAGACAGGTGACACATAATGGAAACAGCCTGACTCAGGGAGATGTGGGGGAAAAACTGCAGACTGGCCAGAACAAGATAACTTCTTATTAATGAATGTAAACTTTAAGGAATGGGCTGATTAAAAGCTTAGCGCTGTCGCCCCTGACTTTATACCGGCAGCCATTGTTTCCTTTAGAATATAAAGGACTCTGTACATTCCTTTACCATTTCCGAGCTTGGTGGAGTTCTTGGCCTAAATGTGACTACAGAATTCAGGGTTTTAGCAATAGCCATAGCAGCTGATATGGGGCCCTGGAGCAGAGGGGGCCCAGGTTGTACCTGATATGTTCACTATTAACTTATTTTATTTTGTTTCTCCACCTTCTGACTTTGGGCTCGATTCACAAAGTGGTGATAACCCAGTTAAAGACTTTAGGCGTGATAACCATTTTATCATGCCTAAACTCAGTTTAGGCATGATAAGTTTAGGCGTGATAAGTTTTTAGATAAGTTTAGATCGCAAAGTCCCGCGTACAAAGCAGCGCCATTAACCTCTATGCGACGTTTCGCGCACCAGACTTTGCTAGCGCAAAACTTTTGATCAGCTGTGCACTGCGGTGCTAACCCAGTTGGTGCTATAGTTATCACGTCTAAACTTATCATGCCTAAACTGAGTTTAGACGTGATAAGGGGCATTTCACCAGCGTGCTAACAGTTTGCACCGCTTTGTGAATCAGGCCCTTTGTCTTTTACCCAAGGACTATACACAGTGTACATTGCACAGGAATGTAAATTGCCCAATCTACAGATGTAAAAAAAGTATTTGTGTGCACACATTGGGCTTGATTCACTAAGACAAATAACATGCCTTATCAGAGTTAACACAGCTTATCAGAGTAGCATAGCAAGCGCTACAAACTTATGCCTGCTAAATGGCAATGACGAGAGCTCTACTCCTCCTGCCCTGAGCCCCTGCTGGTCCAATCACTTTAAAGGACCAATAGGCTGCCTGTCACTTGACAGGAAACTTGACAGCCAGCCTACTGGGCCAATCAAAGTGCGTGGATAATGTCCTTTAAAGTGATTGGACCCGCAGGGGATCAGGGCAGGACGAGTGGAGCTCTCGTCATTGCCAATTAGCAGGCATACGTTCGCAGCGCTCGCTATTAAGGCGTGTTAACTCTGATAAGGCGTGCTATTTGTCTTAGTGAATCAAGCACATTGAATCTTAAAGCACGCCTGAAACGAAAAAAAAAAACAACTTATGAAATAAGTAATTTTATAAGAAGAAGTAATCCTAAATAGGATGTTCCTAGAGTCCCTGTTTCTTATTTTGAGTTTAAAGCCACATACACATGCTATAGGCTATTCCCCGTTTGGGGCAGTCTTGACTGAGGATCTAGTAGGTGTACAGCTGCTCCTTGTATAAAGATATGACATGCCAGATCTTAAAAAGCAACAAAGGCAGCCCATACATTACTCGATTTTGTGGGCTGATCAACATTTTGTTCTGAAGATGTTATTGAATTGGTGAAAAGTTGATGCTGCAACACGGCCACCCGATCAACCTTTCGATCAATTTCCATAAAAAATTGGTCAAAAGGATTGATCAGGCATGCTGGAAAAATCTCAATCGCAAGGCCTTGATCAGGTGTGCAGCTGTAATGGCAGTCGATTTACCGATGACTGAAGGACCCCCAGCCGGTTCCACCAATTGTGGTGAGTGTTGGTGAGTGTTGAAGGCTCGTCAGTCTGCTGGTGCTATTCCTGTCCTCCTCCTCCTGCATCCGGCGTTCCAGCAAGCACCGGAACCATGTGACATCAGCCTATGTAGTGACATCACATCATGCGCTAATGTCACATACAAGGGTGTAGCTAAGGTTTTTGTGGCCCCAAGTGGCACATAATTTGTGCCTCCCCCCTACCCATTATAATAGGAAGCCAAAAGGTGCCCCCCCCCCAATAGGTAGTCCTCCAGTAAAAGTAGGTAGCCAAAGGTTCACCTCCCCCAGTATAGGTAGCCCAGGTTTCCCTCCAGTATAGGTAGCCAAGGTACCTCCTCCAATATAGGGCATTGGTGTCAGTGCCCCCCACTGACACCAATGCCCTATATTGGGGGAGGTACCTTGGCTTCTGGCTTCCCATCCCCAACACTTACAGACCTGCAGATCGGCAGTAAACTGAAAAGTGGAGAGCATAGTAACAGTGCGGCACACTTTAAATGCAGGAAATGAGCAATAACCTCACTTCCTCATCTGAAGTGTACTCCATGGTCACTGCACCGCTCTCTGTTCACATTGCCAACGATCTGAGGTGTGTGTGTGTGTGTGTGTGTGTGTGTGTGTGTCGGGGAGGCAGGGACGGTCATACATATGTGAGACCCTAAGCAACTGCTTGGTCCGCCTGGGCCTAGCTGCACTCCTTGTTACTTGGGACATACACTGGGGGGGGGGGGGGGGGGTGTCAGCCCGGCAGGCGGCAGCACTAGAATGATTTCCAATAAATTTCAGCATGCAAACATTCTCCAGTGTGTGGGCAGACAATAGATCCCTAATCAGAGAGTGATCTATCTCATGGTCTATCTGGTGGCAGATTGACAGGTGTATGGCCACCTTAAGAGGTACAAGAATCCTCTATCCAGTGGGTGCTGGAAATGCTGGAATTGTATTCATATTACAGTATATGCCAGCTCAGATGTACACAATGCCTGGTGACGTTCCAGAACACATGCTACATATACAGAGCCAGTCACTGTCCATTTGTCTTACTGTCAATCAGAAGTGGCAATACCCTAAGGCGGTTAAACAAGGGAGTAAGGCAGTGTGACAGACGTGACATTGAGGTGTCCTCTACAGCCAATGGCTGGGCCTGAGACACAGGACAGAAGCCCACGCGGTTGGCTGGACCTGTACACAAAGCTCAGCTTACACAACAGAACAGGATAGAGTGCAGTGGTGATGCAGGGAGGTAGAGCAGCTATCACCCATCTGTCATCAGCTAGAGACCAGTAACTGACAGCCAAGGCCTCACTGCTGCCCATCCCTCATGTCTTCCAGCTTCCTGTGCTACCTCATTACACAACTCCAGCATGCTGAAAGTATCCCTCCAATTATGCCACTTTCTGCCATTCATCTTACGATTTTACCCTTATATGCTTTGATAGTTCATTAAAAACAACAACATTTATGCTAGTTTAAAGAGGAACTGTAGTGAAAATAACATACCGTAATTAATAAAACTGCTTATTTTTTTACTATATTTATAGATTATTTAGTCAGCGTTTGCCCATTGTGAAATCTTTCCTCTCCCTGATTAACATTCTGAAATGTATCACTGGTGGTGACCTCTTTATTCCTGCCAGGTGATCTGTGCGGAATGTTTCTTACTGAGAGCTCTACACACAGAAGCCCATCACTGAGCCAGTAAGGGAATTAATCGGGCCAGACTGTGGGAGAATGGAGATGACCGGATGGAATCTGAGGGACCAGACAGACTACAAGAGGCAGGAGGAAGTCCTAGGTAAGTATAAATCCTGAGGTGTTCTTTATCTCAGGTTCACTTTAAAGGGAAATAAATATGGCAGCCTCCATATTTCCCATTCACTTCAGTTGTCCTTTAAAGAAAACATACTTTTTTTTTAAAAAAAAAAAAGCATCTGCAGTACTTACCTGGGGCTGCCTCGAGCCTCTGGCAGCTTATGTTTCCTTCGGCACAGCTCCGCTCCCAGTCGGGGGCCCGGGGTCCTCTCTGTTGCAGCAGCCGACCTGGTGAGATCGGCAGCCCCTGCGCGAGCGTGTGGCCTTGCACTCGCGTAGTCAGGAGTGTCCTGCACAGGGTACTGCACCTGCGCAGAATGCTCCTGACTGCGGAAGTATTACCGCGAGCGGCGTGGCTGCGCACACAGAGGCTGCCGACCTCGCCAGGTTGGCTGCTGCAGCAGGGGGGACCCCAAGCCACCGACTGGGAGCAGAGCTGTGATGAGGGACACATAAGCTTCCAGGGACTGGAGGAAGTAGTAAGGTAAGTAGATCTGCTTTTTTCAAAAAAAAAAAAAAAAAAACAGGATGTTTCCATTAAGTCTCATACATCCTCAACTAGCCATAATTTGCCAAAATAAAAGCCAATTCTAATTCATGGCATAGGCACAGCATTAGAGCTGCACAGTTGCTAGTCTATTACATTTTTAGCAATCCCCACTATGATTTGATAGAACCTATACATAACTTTAGCACCTAATAGAAAACAATGTTTTAAATCAAACCTGTAGGGGCTGCGGATACGGCTATTTAGCCGCACAATAAAATGGACGCGTGTGTTGTCTAACGGCAAACTTCAATGTTTCATAGCCGGTTGATAGCCGTATATTTTACTTTTTAATATACGGCTATCAACCGGCTATGAAACTTTGAAGGTTGCCGTTAGACATGAGATTTGCGGGCGGCAACACACGCGTCCTCTATCATCTGTTACAATGTTTCCTCTCTGGCTCCGGTCTCTCCCCCTCCTCTGATGTGAGATGTTTCCCCTGAGCCGATACATAACAGCTTGTGCTGTGTAAGCTGCAGCACTGGCGTCACTAGCGGGGGTGCGATCCGCACCCCACTTGACTCTATGAAAGGGCCGGAGGGGTGACACTTGCCAATGCCAACCTGTACATGCCTTGTAGCTCTATGTCTCTATGCCGCAGTTGCAACTTTCAACAGCGCACAGCTTGTTACAGGCAGAGGATCTCCGACGCTGGCTCCTGCAGAAGTTAACATTTCCCCTTCTCTCCCGCCCTCCAATCAGTAAAGTCCTTTACTATGCTGGTGCCTCTCTCCAACCAATGAAACAGAGGCAGCCAGCTGAGAGCCCGCCCACACAATCCCTGGCCAGACCAGCAGCAGCGTGAGTGTGAGAGAAGCGATCCTCCTCAGATTCTTGTGTTCCTTTTCCTGCAGCCAGGTTCATATAAGCTGTCCTGTCCAGGCATAATCTGCGTCCTGTTGTGATCTTATCTTCATTATTCACTCTCTGCACTTTCTGGACGCTGTTTGCCTCCTCCCCTTTTTGTTTAGCTCAGGCATGCTGTCTTTCTCAATGGGACAGCTTATTTTAATTTAAACAGCAATTGATTATATTTGGAAATACTGTATTATTAATAGTGCATGAATTATTTTTTATTTCATGTATTGTTTGTCAAATAACTGCAATAGATTAACTCTTAAATAGAACCAGAGATGATCTAAAAAAGATTTTATACATACCTGGGGCTTCCTCCAGCCCCATCCGCACGGATCGCTCCCACGCCGCCGTCCTCCGTTGCCCGCAACTACGATAACCGGCTCCCCACTCTGTCGTCAGTCGGAGCCGGGCTACGCAGGAGAAGTGCGCTCTTTGCGTATCTCTGCAGCAGCCGCTGGAGAGATACGTAGAGGGCGCACTTCTCCTGCATAGCCCGGCTCCGATGACGTCAATGACGGGAGCCTGTTCTCGTAGTTGCGGGCAGCGGAGGAGGACGGCGGCGTGGGAGCGATCCGTGCGGATGGGGCTGGAGGAAGCCCCAGGTATGTATAAAATCTTTTCTTTAGATGATCTCTGGTTCCCTTTAAGGTGGCCATACATCAGGCGACTTGGCAACTGATTGACCATCTAATTATTATAATCGAAAGTGGATGAAAATTGGTGCCGCCAAGTGCATGCGCGACTGACAATGCAACCAATTTCAGGACGAAATTGGTTGCATTAGGCAATCGGACATGCTGCAAGATGTAAGGCCAACCTGCTTGATAGGGTAACAGCAAACGATATGGGGAGGTGCAACGAAACCCCCGGTACTGTTCCCGCAATATGTGTGTGTAATGTGTAAATGTGCTGTAATGTGCGTTTATACATTACCTGTCCTGTGTCGCGGTGGCTGCCTGTCTTCCACCTCTCTTCAATTACCCGCATACATGCTGCTGGCGCATAGCATGCCGGTGCGTGATGTCACACATGCGCCACACCGGCAGCGTGTATGCAGATAATTGAAGAGAGGCGGAAGACGGACGGCCAACGCAACACAGGACAGGTAATGTGTAAATGCACATTACAGCACATATACATTACACACATATATACATACATACACAGCGGCCAGGCAGAGGATGTGCTGTCCGATTCCCAAGAGATTTCAGCATGAAATTGATCGGGAATTAGACTGTGGTGTATGGGCAGCTGAAAGATCACTCTCCTATCAGATTCGATCACAGAGAGATTTGTCTCATGGTCGAATCTGCCCATCAGAAGTGTATGGCTATCTCAAGGTGCCCATATATCTAGTGATGTACGGGCAGATCCACCAAGAAACAAATCTCTCTCTGGCCGAATCTGATTAGATAGAGATCTGTTGGTTGCCCATACACAGCAGGCCTATTCCCAATCAATTTCAGCTTGAAAGCGCTCGGGAATCGGCCGCCTCCGTCGCTGCCCCCTAATGTATATGTGCCCCCCGGCCTGTGCATTTATACTGTCCACTGTTGCCTGCCACAGTGCCAGTCCCTCTTCTGCATTTCCACCCTATGTGGCTACTGTCATATAGTGCTAGGGGCCGTGTGTGTGATGTCATGTGCTATACGCCGGCAACGAGTGAGATACGGAAATGGATGGGCACCACAACAGGCAACAGCAGACAGGTGAAGCATAACTGCACGGGGGCACATTTGCATTAGGGGGGACAGAATGAGGGGTTCCGTCTTGCTTGTCACGATATCCCATGCCATTACTGCCATGGACCCAATTTACTACGACAGTCCGGGATTTCCCAGCATGTCCGATTGATACATTCAACCAATTTGTTGAATCGTTAAACGGGCATGCTTAGTGTGGCACCAATTTGCATCAGATTTGATCATTATTGAATCGGATGGTTGCTGGGCCGCTGAGTCGTCTCATGTATGGCCACCTTTAATTTTCCCTAGTATTGACTTTATTTAGTATTAATATAGCGCCAACATCTTACGCAGCACTGTACAGAGTATTATCTTGTCACTGTCCCTCAGAGGAGCTCACAATCTAATCCCTCTCATAGTCATGTGTCTATGTATGTATCGTGTAGTGTATGTATCGCTGTCTTGGGCCATTTTAGGGAGACGCCAATTCACTTATCTGTATGTTTTTGGGATGTAAGAGGAAACTGGAGTGTCTGGAGGAAACCCACACAGACACTGGGAAAACATACAAACTCTGCGTAAAAAGTGCCCTGACTGTGATGTGAAACGAGGACTCAGTGCTGCAAGTCGAGCGTGCTAACCACTATGCCACCATTAGGAGAATTGATATTTTGCACTGGCCACTTTGAGTTACACTGCTACATTACAGTTGGCTCAGCACACACTCTGCCACAGCTATTTTCGTTGTGGTGTGCCCCGCGCGTTGTACTCATCCCTTGTTTTCCAAACTTCAGCCGCAACACAGCATGCCACCCCCCCCATGGCACACACACACCACGTAAAAAAATTGACAGAGGGCGGGGGGGGGGGGGGGGGGGGGGGGGGGGGCGGGGTTGTCTATGAATAGTCCGCACCAGGTGTCAAACACCCTAGCTACGCCACTGCAGCCACCCCACATCCTCTATACAGAGCTGTAGTGTCGCACCCTGAAGATCAGAACCAGCACGAGTCCACTGTACGGTTCCTGTATGGGTACTAAGCATCACCTAAATGTATGTAGAGGCCAGTGCTCTGTCATGCGTTTCTATATGCCGTGCACCCTCATCTATTCTACATTAGAGCTTATTCCTCTTTCATGATGTGTATATTTTGTATTGTACAGATGTAGTCTTGTCACTTAACTCCCTCAGAGTGGCCACAATCTAATCCTTACCATAGCCATGTCTATGTATGTATGTGAAGTGTATGTATCCTGGTCTAGAGCCAATTAAGGGGGATGCCAACTAACTTATATGTATGCTTTCCGGATGTGGGAGGACAACAGAATGCCCGGAGGAAACCCACAGAAACGGGAAAAACATACATACATACATACACCGAGCCGGGGGTCCCAGCGCTGCTAACCTACCCACGCCATCCTGATCGTGCTGCCCCCAACGTAGGTTAAATATCTTCGTTATTCATAAGTGGGCTTCCTGAAACACTAGTGAGAAAGAATAATAAATCATTTCATTGTGCGGCTAAATAGCCGTATCCGCCCACCTATGAATAACGAAGATATTTAACCTACGTTGGGGGCAGCACGATCAGGATGGCGTGGGTAGGTTAGCAGCGCTGGGACCCCCGGCTCGGTGTATGTATGTATGTATGTTTTTCCCGTTTCTGTGGGTTTCCTCCGGGCATTCTGTTGTCCTCCCACATCCGGAAAGCATACATATAAGTTAGTTGGCATCCCCCTTAATTGGCTCTAGACCAGGATACATACACTTCACATACATACATAGACATGGCTATGGTAAGGATTAGATTGTGGCCACTCTGAGGGAGTTAAGTGACAAGACTACATCTGTACAATACAAAATATACACATCATGAAAGAGGAATAAGCTCTAATGTAGAATAGATGAGGGTGCACGGCATATAGAAACGCATGACAGAGCACTGGCCTCTACATACATTTAGGTGATGCTTAGTACCCATACAGGAACCGTACAGTGGACTCGTGCTGGTTCTGATCTTCAGAGTATAATAGTCCTATAAATAGCTTCCGGCAATTAGAGGTACCCGAGTATACCCGAGGTACCCGAGTATAGCTGGAGCTGTCGACCCATCCCCAACACAGTGACTATTCGGAGCTACCCACCTTTCTCTGAAGGGCTGCTAGTTTGTCCCTGGATAGAGAATGTCAGAGTACAGACCCCAGCAGGTGATCTGGTTCCCTTTCTGTATGCAGATGCCCACCCATGTAGATGTGGAGTCGGGGGACCTGGCAACTGCTCATTTCTAGCATCTCGGGGGTTATTAATTGCACTCAGCTCTCCATGTCCCCGGAAATGCACGTTTCTCTATCATCCTTATAACAGGCAGCAGCTACATTCAGAAAGATCATTAAAATGTATTAGTTGAGAGAAGAACATATACACCGGAGCCCCGAGATAATTAGTGACGGTGTCAGGGAAGCGCTGCTGAGTAGGCCAGAGCTGGGGGAACAGAGTGCAACTAGGATGTAGCATGCAGCTCTTTGCACAGCTGTGCCGCCATCCCGCCACTCTCAACTGCTGAATACAGAGACCCCACACACACACTTTGGAAAGATCGCACACATCCAATTTGCTTCATGCAATGTTCTCACATGGCGTGCTGCAGCTCAATAGCATAAGTCTGTCACAAACAAACTGCTCTCCGTCAGCCACTCCATCCCAGGAAGGTACACAGTACAAAAATGCTGCAACTGAAGCAAATGTTTCACCTTGCTTCATGAGAGAACCAGCCCTGCACACGTTCTATATGCTTATACTAGGCATGGGACAACTCCAGCTACAGTTCCTCTGGTCTCCCTGCAGCGAGTAGATGGGTGCGACACTACAGCTCTGTATAGAGGATGTGGGGTGGCTGCAGTGGCGTAGCTAGGGTGTTTGACACCTGGTGCGGACTATTCATAGACAACCCCGCCCCCCCCCCCCCCCCCCCCACCCTCTGTCAATTTTTTTATGTGGTGTGTGTGTGCCATGGGGGGGTGGCATGCTGTGTTGCGGCTGAAGTTTGGAAAAAGAGGGATGAGTACAACGCGCGGGGCACACCACAACGAAAATAGCTGTGGCAGAGTGTGTGCTGAGCCAACTGTAATGTAGCAGTGTAACTCAAAGTGGCCAGTGCAAAATATCAATTCTCCTAATGGTGGCATAGTGGTTAGCACGCTCGACTTGCAGCACTGAGTCCTCGTTTCACATCACAGTCAGGGCACTTTTTACGCAGAGTTTGTATGTTTTCCCAGTGTCTGTGTGGGTTTCCTCCAGACACTCCAGTTTCCTCTTACATCCCAAAAACATACAGATAAGTGAATTGGCGTCTCCCTAAAATGGCCCAAGACAGCGATACATACACTACACGATACATACATAGACACATGACTATGAGAGGGATTAGATTGTGAGCTCCTCTGAGGGACAGTGACAAGATAATACTCTGTACAGTGCTGCGTAAGATGTTGGCGCTATATTAATACTAAATAAAGTCAATACTAGGGAAAATTAAAGGTGTCCATACATGAGACGACTCAGCGGCCCAGCAACCATCCGATTCAATAATGATCAAATCTGATGCAAATTGGTGCCACACTAAGCATGCCCGTTTAACGATTCAACAAATTGGTTGAATGTATCAATCGGACATGCTGGGAAATCCCGGACTGTCGTAGTAAATTGGGTCCATGGCAGTAATGGCATGGGATATCGTGACAAGCAAGACGGAACCCCTCATTCTGTCCCCCCTAATGCAAATGTGCCCCCGTGCAGTTATGCTTCACCTGTCTGCTGTTGCCTGTTGTGGTGCCCATCCATTTCCGTATCTCACTCGTTGCCGGCGTATAGCACATGACATCACACACACGGCCCCTAGCACTATATGACAGTAGCCACATAGGGTGGAAATGCAGAAGAGGGACTGGCACTGTGGCAGGCAACAGTGGACAGTATAAATGCACAGGCCGGGGGGCACATATACATTAGGGGGCAGCGACGGAGGCGGCCGATTCCCGAGCGCTTTCAAGCTGAAATTGATTGGGAATAGGCCTGCTGTGTATGGGCAACCAACAGATCTCTATCTAATCAGATTCGGCCAGAGAGAGATTTGTTTCTTGGTGGATCTGCCCGTACATCACTAGATATATGGGCACCTTGAGATAGCCATACACTTCTGATGGGCAGATTCGACCATGAGACAAATCTCTCTGTGATCGAATCTGATAGGAGAGTGATCTTTCAGCTGCCCATACACCACAGTCCAATTCCCAATCAATTTCATGCTGAAATCTCTTGGGAATCGGACAGCACATCCTCTGCCTGGCCGCTGTGTATGTATGTATATATGTGTGTAATGTATATGTGCTGTAATGTGCATTTACACATTACCTGTCCTGTGTTGCGTTGGCCGTCCGTCTTCCGCCTCTCTTCAATTATCTGCATACACGCTGCCGGTGTGGCGCATGTGTGACATCACGCACCGGCATGCTATGCGCCAGCAGCATGTATGCGGGTAATTGAAGAGAGGTGGAAGACAGGCAGCCACCGCGACACAGGACAGGTAATGTATAAACGCACATTACAGCACATTTACACATTACACACACATATTGCGGGAACAGTACCGGGGGTTTCGTTGCACCTCCCCATATCGTTTGCTGTTACCCTATCAAGCAGGTTGGCCTTACATCTTGCAGCATGTCCGATTGCCTAATGCAACCAATTTCGTCCTGAAATTGGTTGCATTGTCAGTCGCGCATGCACTTGGCGGCACCAATTTTCATCCACTTTCGATTATAATAATTAGATGGTCAATCAGTTGCCAAGTCGCCTGATGTATGGCCACCTTAAAGGGAACCAGAGATCATCTAAAGAAAAGATTTTATACATACCTGGGGCTTCCTCCAGCCCCATCCGCACGGATCGCTCCCACGCCGCCGTCCTCCTCCGCTGCCCGCAACTACGAGAACAGGCTCCCGTCATTGACGTCATCGGAGCCGGGCTATGCAGGAGAAGTGCGCCCTCTACGTATCTCTCCAGCGGCTGCTGCAGAGATACGCAAAGAGCGCACTTCTCCTGCGTAGCCCGGCTCCGACTGACGACAGAGTGGGGAGCCGGTTATCGTAGTTGCGGGCAACGGAGGACGGCGGCGTGGGAGCGATCCGTGCGGATGGGGCTGGAGGAAGCCCCAGGTATGTATAAAATCTTTTTTAGATCATCTCTGGTTCTATTTAAGAGTTAATCTATTGCAGTTATTTGACAAACAATACATGAAATAAAAAATAATTCATGCACTATTAATAATACAGTATTTCCAAATATAATCAATTGCTGTTTAAATTAAAATAAGCTGTCCCATTGAGAAAGACAGCATGCCTGAGCTAAACAAAAAGGGGAGGAGGCAAACAGCGTCCAGAAAGTGCAGAGAGTGAATAATGAAGATAAGATCACAACAGGACGCAGATTATGCCTGGACAGGACAGCTTATATGAACCTGGCTGCAGGAAAAGGAACACAAGAATCTGAGGAGGATCGCTTCTCTCACACTCACGCTGCTGCTGGTCTGGCCAGGGATTGTGTGGGCGGGCTCTCAGCTGGCTGCCTCTGTTTCATTGGTTGGAGAGAGGCACCAGCATAGTAAAGGACTTTACTGATTGGAGGGCGGGAGAGAAGGGGAAATGTTAACTTCTGCAGGAGCCAGCGTCGGAGATCCTCTGCCTGTAACAAGCTGTGCGCTGTTGAAAGTTGCAACTGCGGCATAGAGACATAGAGCTACAAGGCATGTACAGGTTGGCATTGGCAAGTGTCACCCCTCCGGCCCTTTCATAGAGTCAAGTGGGGTGCGGATCGCACCCCCGCTAGTGACGCCAGTGCTGCAGCTTACACAGCACAAGCTGTTATGTATCGGCTCAGGGGAAACATCTCACATCAGAGGAGGGGGAGAGACCGGAGCCAGAGAGGAAACATTGTAACAGATGATAGAGGACGCGTGTGTTGCCGCCCGCAAATCTCATGTCTAACGGCAACCTTCAAAGTTTCATAGCCGGTTGATAGCCGTATATTAAAAAGTAAAATATACGGCTATCAACCGGCTATGAAACATTGAAGTTTGCCGATAGACATGAGCTTTGCGGCAACACACGCGTCCATTTCTAATCGCGGCCAATATTCTCGTACCGTAGGGGCTGCCTTGTCAGAAAACGTCTAGCGAGGCCTTATTCAAGACTGCCTTGCCACTTCAGCAGCACAGTCTACCGTCACAATTGTGGCTCTACCGAGCCTGTTTTTGAGTGGATTTCCTGGTTCAGTTGCCATGAAATAACCTTTTTTAAAGAGACTCTGAAGTCTCAAGACAAACATCTTTTTATTTATTTAAAAACGTGTTTAATATTTTTGCACTACCTAAACCGCTGCATCCTCGCCGCTGTAATCTAACCAAATCCCCCCCCCAAACTCCCCGGGGGGCAATCCGGGCAGCGCTTCCGTGAGAGGCAGAGCTATGAGCCGCAGCTCTGCCTCTCAGTGCGTCTGTCAGTCCGGATCGCCGCCTCTCCCCCGTCCCTCTCAGTCTTCCTTCACTGGCGGTTTAGGTAGGGCTAGCATTTTAAACATTTTTTTTTTTAATAAAAAGAGAATTCAGTGTCACTTTAACTAATCATAGACTGCATCGTATTTGTCTTTATCATTTGGATAGTCCTGCCACGTGAAAGGCAGATTTTCCATGACTATTCTCAGCAGCAGGGCTGGTTCTGGTCTTTGTGCTGCCTGAAGCAATACATTGTCAGGATAATGTGTGTGTGCAAAGCCGGACTGGAGAGGAGAGACACATCGGGCTGTGCATTGCAGGCACTGACACTACGCTTACCTCCCTCTGCTCCCTCCAAGACAGCATCTCCTACCTGCCGGCCCGCAGCATCTAATCCCCAGGATGCCGGGTATGTGCTGCCCCGGAGCCGCATCACTCACCCGCTCTCAGCAGATTAGCCACGCATGAAGTCCTGCTTCCTCTCTGACCACAGCGTGACATGACCTGGCAGCACGTAACGCGTCACATGAGGCAACACTGTAGCCATGGATACAGGACGCTGGATGAGTAGACGGAGATCCCATCACTGGAATGCTGTGAGCAGGTGAGTGAAGCGGTGCCATGATCTAGGGAGGGGGAGACAGGGAGTGCGAGGAGGGGGACATTGGGGAGTGGAGCCACTTCTTGTCCCAGCCATGAAGAACGTGACTCACGTTGCTTCATGGAAGAACAGCCCCTGCTCACCAGTGCGTGGAATGACTTACGTTGTTCTTTGCTGTAATGCTGGTATCTCCTCTGTGCGGCGGCTCTGGATTCTAGGCTGGAGTTCTGGCTCTCCTGTGATTGGCTGGTACCAGCCCACAGTTGGCCATGGCAGAAAGAGTTCCTGGGAGACTGTAGGCTATTGCTTTGTTCGAGGGCACCCTGTCTACAGCTGGACACGCTGTGTGTCCCGGCGTCCAGCCACTTCTCAGAATACCGCGGCACCTGCGCGTCATGCTGGGGGAGGAGGGTCCTGTCCGTCAGCTGCCTGAACTTATAAAGCTTGTGTTGTGCCTGCTTGGCGCACTCAGAGTCGGCGTACAGATCTTTATTCTGGGCGTACTGCACAATCCAGCTCATCTTTTTGCCGAGGATGGTCTTGACTTCTTCATAGGGGCTTTTGGTCAGCTTGGAGCGTGAACAGTCCTGGTTTGCAATCTTGTGATATTTTTCAAAACAGTCCTTGTGGCCTCGTATAGACCTGGTGTGTAGGAGGTCTGACCGGGGGATGCCTGCAAAACAAAAGAACAAAGGTAAGTATTTATCTGTGTGCTGGCCAGAAATATCATCACCATCAATACAGAGGTCCGATAAGAAAAGGAAAATGATTGTCGCAGTAAACAGCAGGATGTGGCATATTATCACTGCTGGGTAACAGCGTTACACAAGCATCTGTTCAAATACGCACAGAAAAAACACTAATAGCACAGATATCACATGCAACAGCATTAGCAGCCAAAAACGTGGTGAGAGTCTTCTGATAACCTTATATTGCAAACATCAGAGGCAGGCAAGAGCAGCAGTGAAATTATTATTTATGGATGTTTTACTTACAGTAAAGAGGCCCTGTAGTGACATATAGTAGAATGCAGTAAATTGAGGATAAAATATCCTGGTTTTAGCATCAGGAACTCTTCGTATCCTATATAATAATAATAACAATAATAATAGGCAAATGTCCCTGCGTACAGCAGGGACAGTTGTCTCTGTGTAGCTGGGTCCGTGCTTTTTACTACTGCGCATGTGCGCAGCACGGACCCAGCCTCACATAGGCAGGAGGACAGGGACGGGGCCAGGAAGCCAGGCGGGCATGTGAGCGGGCGGCCGGGTATGCGGCAGGTGTGTAACAGGCGGATGCGCACGGCAACAGACCTAGCCCGTTTTTAAATGGGCTAAGGTCACTAGTAGCTATATATTGCTGTATATTGTTATGTAGTCCCGCCCCCACTGGGACTTGGCCTAGGTTGTTCATTACCTCGGGAGGGGTAAGCCTCTGGAGGCTTCCCCTGTCCTCTTCAGCCTTCTCTGGCAGCCCCTGAAAGCCCGCCCTACAAGGTTGCAGCGCACGACAATACTTACAATCTGTGCTCCAGCGCAGGCGCAATACAAGCTTCCCCTCAGGCTCCAGCACAAATAGCCGAGGCAAATCAGATCTGCTCTACTGCGCAAGTGCGAGTCGTAAAATCTTGGGACTCAAATTTAATGAAATAGGGGCCCAGAACTCCACAAAACAAACTGATAGAAAAAGCCCCTACTGCGCATTTCTCCGAGACCACATCGATCGTACTTGCACATGCGTGGCAGCATAAGACGAAGGGCAGCACAGACACAGCTCTGGAATGCCAGCAGCCGAAGCTCTCTTTCCTACCTTGCCGACCAGAAGCCATATGGTTCCAGGCAGGCCCGGATTTACCTCACAGGAGCACCTTCGACCTCACGCCCCGTGTCTCCAGTCAGTGTTCACGCCGGGACACGCTCCTGTCCTGTGACATCACTACGAGACCACAGGGGAGCAGAACGGACATACTGCTTCAGCTTTTGGCAGAGCCATTCGGCTCTGGTAGCCTTTAAAGCGGATCCGAGATGAAAAACTAACTAGAACAAGTAACTTGTCTATATATCTTATCTCAAGTTTAGATAGTTTACACAGCAAATCTAGCTGCAAACAGCTTTAATAGGATATGATTGATTATTCCTGTGACACAATGACAGCAGGCATGTTGTTTGTAAACATTACACAGAGGCAGGCTTATCTGTATCTTGAGCAAAAAAACCTAATCCCCCCCTCCTCCTCCCCTCTGCCTCTGAAATCTCTGGCTAGTAATTCCTCCCCCTCCTCCTGCCCAGACTGAGCTCCCATGAGCCCTTGCTACTGTCTGAAAGTGCCTTGGCTCTCTGAAAACCTGTGGGCGTGGCTTGTTTAGTTTATAGGGAAATAGAGTATTAAAACAAAAACAAAAAAGTATTTGGCTTGAGGAATGCCCTATAAACTATAGGAAAGGAACACAATTATGCAATGAGTAAAAGTTTATCTCAGATCCACTTTAAGTAGCTAGAGGTGCCCCCATATTAGGTAGCAAGAGCTACCTCAGTATTAAGTAGCTAGAGATGTCCCTGACTGAAGGGATATCTTGTCAGTGAAATGCCGAAAGCTGGGCGAGTAACCGCTCATTTACACTATCAGGACTCTGCATAGGGTAAGGAGGGAGGGAGGCACCATGGGAGGCGAGTGAGCCGCCTTTCCATCATCAGACGCCTGTAGGCCCGTGCCTACAGTGCCTTATATTAGATTGAGCAGCTGTACACAGCTTTAGACCAAACTGAGTGTATATTCTGACCACTAATGCAGCATGCACCAGAGTCTCCAGATACATAGTAACAGATATGTGGATGGTGCAAACATTAACCAGAAGATCTCCACTTTGACAATACTTTGTTATGCTATAGGTTCAAGTAAAGGTTACTATCCAAATATTTGATTCATTTATGCAACGCAATTTTTTTTTTTTTTTTTTAAAGAAAAGTACTGTGAGATAAATGCTGAAACATTCTTATTCCTCCCGAGGATTACAGTTAGAAATTCTTCTACAAACAGTAGCGGAAGTTTTTGCTGAAAGTCGTCTGTCGACAAATGAAAGGCTCGAAAACTCGGGGCTTAATAAGACGAGATTGAAAAAAATGCTGGGAGAATTTGCCTGCGAACAGCCTCGTCCCTCAATCAGGTAGGACTGCGGAGCCGAGATAGCATTGAGAGTGTTTTAATTTCACGCTTATTAGCCGAATTCACAAAGGGATCGGGAACTCCTGAGAGGGGCGGAGGACATGAAACGTTTGTCGCACAGGAAGGCAAAGTAAAAATTGGGTCACTCGCAATCTTAATACAATATTACACTTTTTTTTACTTTAAAAAGGCAAAGCGTTCATTTTCAAACCCAAACTGTGATATTCAGGAAGGAAAGTGGTCAGCTTTGCTGTCTTCAATTGCTGGAGTGTTGGCGGTAATTCCAGGGCCGGATTTCTGGAAGGGCAACAAAGGCCCGGGCCTTGGGCGGCTGCAGCCTATGGGGGCACTTGGACATGAGAGAGGTTGCTTCATATGAAAGAGGAGGATGAAAATTGAGAAACTGGTGCTTAAGGGCTGGTTCAGACGGACGTCTGCGTAGCGTCGCGTCTGGGGGCGTTGCGGCGGCTGCGCGGTCAGGCTTTCAGTAGCCTTCGGTCGCGTCGTGATGCGGTCGCGTTTTTTTCCCCGCGCTCGCGAAAATCGGGACCCGAACGCCGCGTTCGGGTAAAAGCGCGCAAAAGCTCGGTGTAAACGCTCCCATTCACTTGAATGGGAGTGTTTACCGCGACGGTCCGAACGCTTGCGGTAAACGCTCCGCAAGCGTCCGTCTGAACCAGCCCTTACGGATACATGAGGTGACATGTGACATGATGAGATAGACATATGTACACTGTGCCAAGCACATAACTAGGCTGTGTTCCTTTTTTCTTTCTCTACTTGAAGGAGTTAAACATTAGGTATGCAAGTGATAGTTTGTCTGGGTAGGGACTGGGTCAGACTATAGTGTAACCCTCAGCCCTAAGGAATTACAATCATATAATACTTTCCAAGCAGAAAATGGCTTCTGAGAACAGAAATGAGATAAAAAATGGTCAATAGTTCATAGATTTTAGCTCTGGCATACTCCAATGAATGCGTCATTGAGCAGAGACAATAAAAAGTTAAGACTTAAAAAGTAGATTTAAATATATAAAATAAAATAAACAGAGAGATCTAAAAAAAAAAGTCATTTTAGGAGGATAGATAAAATGTTTATCTCATCGGTTTATTTTTTACCTTTTGTTTCTTTTAGGAGCGCTGCTGCACAAGAAGCACAGACTAACCAGCAAGCTCATGGTGACCCAGAACTCATTGGGGTGTGTAAGGGACTACAATGGTCCTAAAAGCCCCCTTACTAAGATGTTAAGAAAAACAAAAGTTTGCTTTCCTAAAACAGAAAGAATTTGCGATAATTCAGGTTGGAGTGAGCTCGAGATGTCTCCCAGGCACCACTGCTGAATATATGCAAATTAACCATTGTACCCTTAGAAGCTAAACACACCTCCAGAACCGCTGGAATGCAATGATGTGTCAGCTTGTTAATATGTACAGAGCCACACACAAGAAAGGAGAGACACAACATACTTGGCCTAGGGGGCAGAAAAAGTATAAATCCAGACTTGGGTAATTCCCACCAATGCTACAGTCCCGGGATCATATCTCAGCTAGGACACAGTGTGTACCCCCCCCTCCTCAGCCAGGACACAGTGTGTACCCCCCCCCCCCCTCCTCAGCCAGGACACAGTGTGTACCCCCCCCCCCTCCTCAGCCAGGACACAGTGTGTACCCCCCCCCCTCCTCAGCCAGGACACAGAGTGTACCCCCCCCCCCCCCCCCGAGTTTGCGTGGATCTCAGATGGAGGCTCCCGATTTCCTTTCCAATCCTTGCTCTGAAAAAAGTGAATATCGTGCCTGTTCATTTCCGTATTATTATGGACATATATTACTTGATCTGCCAACAGAGCGATCAGCATGCCTGGTGCACACGATGCAATTTTCCGTCAGATTGACTGTCAAATAGATCATTTTCGATCATTTTTCTGATTTTCTGATTACTTCTACACAAAATCGATCACAAAAATGAGCAGAAATCAGATCAGACGTGTCAGGCGAGCTTTGAGGGAGAGCACATAGACTTGGTATCAGTCGTTCGGACGTTGATCACTGTTAACGCTGCACATCCGATCGAGCCGTTGTACTAGAGATTTTCCAGCATGCCCGATCGATTTTGACCAGAAACCAATTGAAAGATCAATCGGACAGCCATGTTGTAACTTAATAATCTTCCAATAATAATCCAAACATTTGTATAGCGCTTTTCTCCTGTCGGCCTCAAAGAGCTCAAGAGCTGCAGCCACTGGGAAGCACTCAAGAGGCCACCCTGCAGTGTTAGGGAGTCTTGCCTCGAACTCCTGAGAAAAGGGCCGGTTTATAAAAGTTGAGGAAAACAATTGCCATAAAAGTTTCATGATAGCTACAGAAATAACAGTGTTTTTTCTGATCTTCATATTTATGCAAGTGGAGTCCTGATTAAAAAGATCACGATTTTGATTTGGTCACCAGAAACCCATTGATTTATTGCAGAGACGGTGATAGTAGAAAGTGCTACAGTAAGCCAGAGCACATTAGAATAGGTTTAGGAACTTGTAGGATAGTAGAAAAAAGGATGAAAATTTAGTTACAGAGTCTCTTTCAAGCAGAAGTGTTAAATTCCAGTCTTTCAGAGCCATATCCATGCCAGGGTTTAGGATGGAGGCATGCATGAAAAAAGGGCCTGGCTGGATAATGAAAGGGTGCTGGTGGATAATGAAATCTGATAAAAATCGTTGTCAAACTTGGTTAATGGTAAATACCATTGTAAAAACAGATGGGAAAAAATAACGAAAATATATTAACGTTAAAAATCATTACGCAATTCAACAATGCAGCTTAACCCAACCCTACCCTCACACAGAACCCTCCCCTGGTGGTGCCTAAAACTAACCACTCCCCTGGTGGTGCCTAACCACTCCCCCTGGTGGTTCCTAACCCTAACCACTCCCCTGGTGGTGCCTAAAACTAACCACTCCCCTGGTGGTGCCTAATCCTAACCCCTCCCTCTGCAGAAACACCCGTTTACACATAGAAACAATAATATCTTTGATAACGTAAAATCTGTACATACAAACGAAATAGGACAAAAATTGTAATGTTGCAAGCTTCTAAAATGATAACATGTTTCAAAAACTGTAATGTTCTAATGTTGTTAACGATATTTATGGCGGCACCCTTTTTTTTGCAGTATTAACGATAATTGCATTAGAGTCTATGGCGGCAGTCTTTTCATCCACCCTCAGCCAGCGCCCTTTTCACCTGCTACCGGATGGACTGAGAAATGGAGAAATGAGTTATATAGAGGCATAACTACAAATCATGGGGCAAATCATTAGAGGCAGAGGATCAGCAGGATGCCAGGCAACTGGTATTGTTTAATATGAAATAAATATGCCAGCCTCCATATCCCGCTCACTTCAGGTTCCCTTTAAATGCGCCTGAACTTTGTTTGTTCTTTGTTCTTAGCCATTGAGAGGCTGGATTTTCCAATCTTAGCACTTCCTCAGTCAATAGTCCATGAATCAAATCAATAGTAGTTCATTAAGCAAAATGATTGTGCCTGTCCCAGCACTGGCCTATATGCGGTCTGCAAGGACCGGAGTTCTGCAGCGCGGCTTTAAATAGACAAGCAGTTAGCATATTCCTGCTGAAAATCGGTCAGCTGGGAATCAGACTTATGTGCTAAATTGGAGCGAGAGAGGCTAATAAAGGCTGCTTCTCCTGTGCGCTCACATTCCAGCCCCAGGCACACAATGTGCATCTCCAGTTCACAGCATATTGCTGAAATACGGGGCTGGAGGGGCTCCGGCTATTGCAATGTGCACAGCAGACAAATGGAAGTGAGCAGTTGGCAGCTGGGCAACGTCCTCCCCTTCTCTACAGATTCCTAACTGACACTGAACACGACACAACCAATACAGGACACAGCCAATAGTGCTCAGCACCTCTGTACAGCTTACTCTGCTCATTGTAAACCTGGCCATACACGCAACCATTTTTACCAGCAGGTTCAATAACCAAATCTGCTGATTATTTGTGATGCAACGAGCTGTGTTGATCAGAATTGCGATCCATTTGTGGGGAAAAAATCAATCAATATTATGATTATTATTATGTATTTATATAGCACCGACATCTTCCGCAACGCTGTACAGAGTATATTGTCTTGTCAATTAACTGTCCCTCAGAGGAGCTCGCAATCTAATCCCTGCCATAGTCATAGGTCTATGTACTGTATGTATCGTAGTCTAGGGCCAATTTAGGGGGAAGCCAGTTAACTTATCTGTTATCTGCATATGGGATGTGGGAGGAAACTGAAATGTCTGGAGGAAACCCACACAGACATGGGGAGAAAATACAAACTCTGTGCAGATGGCGCCCTGGCTGGGATTTGAACCGAGGACCCAGCGGTGCAAGGTGAGAGTGCTAACCACTACACCATCATGCTGCCCAGGATGCCACCGTGCTGCCTGTGACGCAACGAGCTGCCTTTTCGATTTATTTGCGGGAAAAAAACAATCAATATTATGATTGGACAGACACATTCAGACAAATACATGCGGCAGGGGAGTGGCGGTAGTGGGCCATAGCGTTGCACTCGAACAGTGCAATGCTGCAGTTCCACAGATTTTTCAATTGAATTCATGGTGAAATCTACTGAAAATCTGTGAGAATTCAGCTAAGCAGGATACAGCCATTGTAGCATTTGAAAAGACCATGTTCAAGCTGCATACATTTTCATCAACACAGGATCTGAATCTCATCAACCATTCTTAAAGCGGATCCGAGATGAAAAACGAACTATAACAAGTATCTTGTCTATATCTTATCTACAGTTTAGATAGTTTACACAGCAAATCTAGCTACAAACAGCTTTAATAGAAAATTATTATTTATTCCTGTGATACAATGAGAGCGGCCATGTTCTGTTTGTAAACATTACACAGAGGCAGGCTGATCTGTATCTTGAGCACTCAGCCTGTGAAAAACTCCTCCTCCCCTCTGCCTCTGAAATCTCTGGCTAGTAACACCTCCTCCTCCTCCTCCTGCCCAGACGGAGCTCCCATGAGCCCTTGCTACTGCCAAGGCTCTCTGAAAACCTGTGGGCGTGGTTTAGTTTATAGGGAATTAGAGTATTAAAACAAAAAAGTATTTGGCTTGAGGATGCCCTATAAACAATAGGAAAGGAACACAATTATGCAATGTGTAAAAGTTCACCTCGGATCCACTTTAAAGGACAACTGAAGCAAGAGGGCTGCCAGATTTATTTCCTTTCAAGCAATACCAGTTGCCTGGCTATCTAGCGGATCCTCTGCCTCTAATACTTGTAGCCATAGCCCCTAAACAAGCATGCAGCAGATCAGGCGTTTCTGCCATTATTGTCAGATCTGACAAGATTAGCTGAATGCTTGTTTTTTTGGCATTATTCAGACACTACTGCAGCCAAAATAGACCAGCAGGACTGCCAGGCAACTGGTATTGTTTAAAAGGAAATACAGCAGTTTAAAAAGGAACTAAACATAGCCTCTATACCCCTCTTGTTACAGTTGTTCTTTAAGCCTTGGACGCATGTACAAGGCATGTCACCAGTCAGGGATCGGCAACTGATCCTTCAAACCACATGGCTGGGCCGAAACTGACAGATGCGCCGTTAGCCTGCAGGTTAGTGGCATGTGTTCTCATGCTGGGCAGAGAGGCACGGGAGTGATGTCAGCCTGTGGGCGGGGCAAACGGAAAGAACAATGTTGAGGTGGATCGCTGACTGGACTGAGAAGGGTCACAGGCTGCTGTACACCTGTTGGATTCTCAACAGAGGTGGTTGTTTATTATTTTTTACTTCTATAGTATAGACATTTTCCAGAGCACTTTACAGGTACCATAGTCATGTCAGTAACTATCCCTCACAATTTAATCCGTACTGCTAGTCTGATGTCCTTATCGTACTTGAAGGCCACTTTTGGGTTAACCAGTTCAGTTTCCTGTATGTTTTGGGATGTGGAGGGAAACCAGATTGCCTGGAGGAAACCCACACCAACAAGTTGGACATACCTACTCCATGCAGATATTGTTCTGGCCCATATTTGAACTACAAACCAAGAGTGCCATCCGCTATGCCACTGTCCCACTCACGGATTCTGCCCCCTACGGGCCATATATGTTCAGAATGGTTTATTTCACCAAGCATGACAGTGTCATGCCTGGAATTGGGTTTGGCACAATACATAGCTGAATGTGGAGAATAGATAGATAGATAGAGACACACACTTTTAATGCTGGGAATACACCATGCGCTTTTTAAGGCAGATAGATGATTCGAAAGATAATTTCCGACATGTCCAATCTCACTTTCGATCGTTTTGCCGCTTGATTTCTGATAGAAGTGAATGGAAATTGATAAGAAAAGATAAGAATGGGAAATCGAGCAGAAAAACTAATTGTAACTCGATCGAACAGCAAATCGACCGCAAAAAACGCATCATGTATTCCCAGCATAACAGAGCAAAGAAAAACAACCTAACAACCATCAACAGTAAACATCACGCAAACATTGCCAAAAAAAGTCTAATCAGTTGGGTTGGTTGAAAGGTTGACCCAGCCTGTTGGGGGGAGGAATAATGTGGAGGGAGTTCAAGTGGCTGGCAGCTGAGGGGAAGAAAGAGTGTCTGTGTCTAGCGGTCCTGGTGAAGATGGCCCAAAGCCTCCGGCCCGATGGAAGTGGGCTGAAGAAGCAGTGACCTGGGTGAGAGGGGTCATTGGCAATCCTCAGCGCTCTAGAACACATTCTGGTGTTGTACAGGAGGGCAAGTGAGGGGAGGAGTCTACCAATGATTCTTTCCGCTGATCAGATAACTCGTACCTTTACCTTTAACAACTCAGGCATTCTGGGAACCAAGAGTCCCACTAAGCTCGGGACAATTGGAAGGTTATACAATAGGCCTCCAACAAACAATTCAAAGCAAAGATGAAAAATAGAAAACACACAAAAAGATATGTGGGAATGGAGCTTCATAGCATGAAGACCTCTGGCCACTTACGCCAGTAAATGTCACTTTATTGAGACGGTATCAGCCAGCAGTCGCCTGCTTGCTTAACCTCCATTATGTTTGTGCACTCTGTGTTGTAAGCCGCTAAGCATCATTGTAGTCTTTCCGCTCCATCAAGTGCCATTAATCCAGCAGAGGCCGGGCAGTTTGCTACCCTAGAATGGCTGTTCCCACAACTACTCAGCTCTGTTGTGCAATAGCTTTCAACTGCAGGCACAATGGGACATTTAGAACTCACTGAAAGGTAAAATAAAGTTGCAGAACTCAGTACAAGCAGAGAGACATTATGCTGGGATGTAAAAAAAAAAAAAACAACGTATGCTCTCAGCACATGGTCCAGGCACCTGCGGGGTGATGGCGGTGGTGGGAGGAGGGAACAGTACTTGGGCTGAGAGCCAGTCCACACTAGGTCCGGAAACGTATCCGTGTCTGCGTTTTTCAAACCTGATGAAAAACGGAGTCTCGGATACTAATGATGAAAACAGCAGCCAGCCTCACCCAAGTAAAAAACGGATCCGTCTGCGTTTGCGGGGATCCGTTTTCAAAACCTGAACGGAAGGTCCGGATCTGCTGCATTTTCACGCAACGGATCAGGACCACGGAAACACGCAGGGGTAGTGAAAGCAATGAGAAAACGCATCTCCAGCTTCACAGGCAAAAAACGGATGTTAAAACGGATAGCCTGAGCTTTATGATTGGCCCAAAAAAATCCTCCCACTCCTTCCTAATGATGGAGACGTTTTCTGTCAGGGAAAAACCTGAACGGAAACTGATGCACTTTCATCAGTTTGCAGTACGGTGGGTACTTCCCCTGATCCGGACTGCAGTGTCCGTCCTGCAACCGGGTCTAGTGTGGACCTAGCCTGAAAGCTGAAAGTGGAACAGTAGTGAAAATAATGTAATGAATACAATTGCTTATTTTTTTTTATTACAGTATTCATTTATGGATTAAATATTTAGTCAGTGTTTGCCCATTATAAAATCTTTCCTCTCCCTGATTTACATTCTGAAATCTATCACAGGCGGTAACATCTTTAGTTCTGGCAGGAGATCTCTGTGGAATGTTCATTTCCAGTTGGAAAAAGCCGTTATTTACCACAATGCAACAAGGTTTATGGTCATTTCACACCAATATGGGCTCCTGAGATGTGCCTAATATTTTTTTTGCACAGTAGAATTCTGGCAGGGGGAGGGGGGAGGGGGGGGGGGCATGGCGGTTAGGCATCTGTGGGGAGGGTTTTAAGGGGCATGGGAGGCCCTTAAGGAAAACCTGAGACTACGGGAAAGAAAAAATATTATACATACCTGGCGCTTCCTCCAGCCCCCTTCAGGCTGATCGGTCTCTCGCTGTCCTCCCAGGTCGCCTGGATCCTCCTCTAGGCCGCCCAGTAATTCCAGCAGTCAGTGCGTAATGCGCACATGCCCCACCCCACCGAGTGGAGGATTCAGGCGGCCTAGGAAGACAGCGAGGGACCAATCAGCCTGAAGGGGGCTGGAGGACGCTCCAGGTAAGTATAGGTATACATACTCGGAGCTTCCTGCACTTGTTTTCTTTTACTCGTCTCAGGTACACTGGTTAGGTGTCAAGGGAGGAGTTGGTTAAGGTTAAGCATGGGGCTGCAGGATTCCTCAAAGTTAGGCACGGAGGGAGATTTAGTGTTCGGTATCGGCAGGGAGGTGGTTGAGGTTAGACATAGGTCAAGGGGGGGGGGGGGGGTCTCTTGCCTCTTTTTCATGTTTTCTCCTCTCACACCCTAGAAACATGCCCCCCCCCCCCCCCTCCTTCCCCAAACGGTCCATAGCCTTTGATAGGGGCAGAAGACTATTGTAAGGCTTAGAACATTGGGTCCTCTGGGGAACAGTTAGTGGTATGACTATATCAGCATTATATATAAATACATAATAATAATGAAATAAAAGCATTGATATACACACACACACACAGACACCCCTGTTCTTGAGGCTTGTGTCAGCCGTATCCATGGAAATCACTGGCATGTTATCGTCGTGGTATTTCGGGAGCCTTTCTGCAAGCCGCAGCAATGAATTTAGTGAGTGCCACAAGCCAGCATAGAGCTCTTTAGAGGTCCCGGGCTACTTGCAGTAAATGTGTTGCTGAGCTCAGCCGGTATGAGGGAAATGGATGAGTACTCAGGTGTGGAGGGAGCATCTGTGCACACTGTGAGGCCGGCTCTAATCTGCCAACGCCAGCGACTAAAGCATTAAAAACTGCCGGGGAAAGACTTACAACGCAGTAAAATGGAACTTTCTAAAGTGGGTTTGGTCTTAATGCAGCCATAAAATCTTTAGTTGAGAAGCAGGCAATGTTCTCATAGAGATAAAACACAGCTCTGGTAGTTAAACAGGACCTGTCACAAACTGGCTCATGTTGCACCCGACTCCTCTCCCTTAAACTGCTGTGTGGTAGTCCAGTATTAAAAACATGCACTACAGAGAGTTTTTGTCTATAGCTTTGTTAGACTGCAATTGAAAATATCGCCAATCCGGCGACAAAAAGAGAAATTCGAGTGCCAGGGGACGCCCGATAATTATCGCTTTTTTTCAGGTTTTTTTTTCAGCGTTGAAGCTAACGACAAAGGGGAAATATACTTCTTGGTGCAGGGGAGATGGTGGTTAGACATCAGGAAGGGAGTTTTGCAGGGGGTCTTAGGGTTAGGCACCATTGGGAGGGGGGATATTTGTGTCGGGGGGGGGGGGGTCTTAAGAGTATATAAAAAAAAATAGTAACATTTATAGAAAATAATAATAAATATTTGTAAAAAAAGAAACAAACATCTGGGGGGCGATCAGACTCCACCAACCAGGGCTGTGGAGTCAGAGTAATTTGTTGGAGTCGGAGCAATTTTGGGCACCCGGAGTCGGAGTTGGAGTCGATTTCATGAACTGAGGAGTCGGATGATTTTTGTACAAAATCCACAGCCCTGTTAAGAATTAGACTGAGGAGTCGGAGCTATTTTGGGTACCCGGAGTCGTGGTTTCATAAAATGAGGAGTCGGAGTTGGAGTATTTCCACAGCCCTGCCACCAACTCTGAGAGAGAGCTCTGTGGGGAGAAAAAGGGGGTCGGGGCGAAATCACTTGTGTGCTGAGTTGGATGGCCCTGCAGCAATGCCTTAAGGCTGCAGTGGCCTATTTGTTATAAAATGGCCTGGTCTTTAGGGGGGTTTAACACTGCAGTCCACAAGTGGTTAAGGTTAGGCACCACAGGGGTGGGGTGGGTGGGAGACGGGGCTTGGGGAAGAGGAAGAGGTTTTAGGGTTAGTGGAGGGTTCTGTGTGAGAGTGAGTTTAGGTTTAGCTGTAGTAAAATATCAGTGATTACAAGCTATTCATTTTTAATGGAAAAATGTAAACTGCAGCCATCCTTACACTGGTAATCGCAGGGTTCTCAAACTTGGCACATTTGGTCACTGGGTGAATGACATTAAGATTCAGGAAAGTGGGTGGAGCCTACAACAGCCAATTAAAATTCACCTATTGATTTTTAAGTGGAATATTTAAACTGCTGCCATTCTTACACTGTTCATGGCAGAGGCTTCAAACTTGCTACAGTTGGTAATTAGGTGACTGGGGTCCAAATTCACTAAAGGGGTGGGGCCACAAAAAGCCAATCAGATTTCCTTGGTGGATAAACTGCTTCCATTCACACATTTTTGATGCCGGACCTGAAAGCTCACAAACTTGGTCATTTAGTGACTGTGTCAAGGTTACAAAAAGTGGGCTGAGCCAAAAACAAATTTCAATAGGAAAATATAACCTCCAGCCATTCTTACACTGTTAATGGCAGGGTTCTCAAACTTTGCACAGTTGATCACTGGGTGACTGGAATTAATATTCAGGAAAATGGGTGGAGCCTACAACAACTAATCAAAATTCACCTGTTGATTAACAAAGGGAATATTTAAATTGCTACCATTCTTACACTGTTAATAGCAGGTGCCTCAAACCTGGTACAGTTGGTCACTGGGTAACTGGGGTTTAAATTCAGAAAAGGGGCAGAGTCACAAACAGCCAATCCGATTTGTTTAATTTCAATGGGAATATACAAATTATTTATACCAAGGACCCCAAGCTCATAAACTTGGTAATTGAGTGATTGTATGTCAAGATTCGAATATTGGGGCGGCCCCAACAACTACATTTTTTCATGGGAATATATAAACTGCAACTATTCTTACACTGATAATGGCAGTGTTCTCAAACTTGGCACAGTTGGTCACTGGATGACTGGGATTGATTGATTGATTTTCAAGGGGATTATTTACATTGCTGCCCTTCATACACTCTTAATGGCAGAGGCCTCAAATCTGGTACAGTCAGTCACTGGATGGCTGGGGTTTAAATGCTGAAAAAGGGGCAGGCCACAAACAGCAAATCAGGATTTGTTTAATTTCAATGGGAAATTGCAACTTATTGATGCCAAGGTCCCCAAAGCTCATAAACTTGGTCATTGAGTGACTATATGTCAAGGTTAGAAATAGTGGGCGGAGCCAAAAACAACTAACTTTTTACATGGGAAGATATAAACTGCAGCCATTCTTACACTGTTAATGGCAGAGGCCTCAAACCTGCTATAGTCAGTCATGGGGTTCAAACTGGGGTTCAAATTCACTAAAGGGGCAGAGCCATAAATAGCCAATCAGATTTCTTTGCTGGATAAAATGCTTCCATTCACACCATTTTGATGCCAGGAACCCGAAAACTCAAAACTTGGTCATTGTGTGTCAAGATTACAAAGATTGGGGAGTCAAAAACAGATTTCCCTGGGAAAATGTAAACTTCAGTCATTCTTACACTGTTAATGGGAGGGTTCTCAAAATGTGCACAGTTGGTTACTGGATGACTGAATAATATTCAGAAAAGTGGGTTTAGCCTAAAAAGCTTATCAAGTGACTTACGCCACTGCTTGGCTTCATAAAAAGCGGGAGCCAATACGATCTCCACCTCCAGCTGGCGCACATTAGCTCACCTTCTTGCATCAGAGAGAAAGAACAAATGGATCTCCTGTGTAGCGTTAGTGAAGTATCCCCCTCCCCCCACCCAAAAAAAAAAAGAAAAATAAGAAAACAACAAAACAAACATTTGCCAAGTGAAACAGAAGCCGTGACTGTGGAAACATTAGAGCAGTTAATGTGCTATGCTAAATGTTATCTCCGAAATAGAAAAACAAGAGCGCGGCATATTCCACAGATAACGGCGCCTCTGTTTCCACAGAGTGAACTTCTCCCCGCTCATTAGCTCTGCTCGGCGTAATGTACCCGGCGCTGTTAATTTTCCATTATACAACTTGATTCTGCGGATTCTGGAGATCACGCTGCAGAGGACAGTAAAAACTCTGCGTTAGAACTTCCCTTCCTGCACATTACAATTCACAGAATAGGATACCTCAACTCCATGCTGAAAAGTAATGACAAGTAAACACTGAAAGGTGTTCTGTAGACTGGCATCCAGCAAAAGTAAAGTCTAAATGAACATGTGTAAAGTTGATTCATTCACAGGGGGTTTCGGTTGGCTCAGGGAACACATGCTCCCCTTTACCTATAGATCCCTTGTAAGTGCTGCCGTGCACAAGCGGCGGGAGTGCGCACGTACCCACCGCAATAACACTGGATACATCCAGATTGCCGCTATGCGGCTCTCTATCCATCCATTTAAAGGGAACCCGAGGTGGGGATTTTAAGGATAAAAAAAAAAACACAATGCTACCTGATTTGGGGGGCTGGGCAGATCAGGTAACCGCCATCTCCACCACTCCTGTGGCCTGCATCTCGTTACTTTCATTTTTGTGACCTCTGGGGTCACGACGCTGGAAGGAGAGAGAGATGCTCTGTCAGAGTGCAGAAAGGCGGGGGAGCGGCCAGGGAGAGACAGCTGCCCAATGGCAGCTGGGGAAAGCCTGCAAGAACACCCCCAGTGAGTGTCTTGAGCAGGGAATACCTCTCCTCCTTTCCCCTCGAGATTAGCAACAATCATTGTCATCTACTGTGGTGTTGGGAGGCAGAGAGCGGTGCAGGGGGACACAGAGGCATGTGCTGCGGCAGGGAACATGCCTCTGTCGCATCTACCCCCCCCTCCCCCCTGCACCGCCTTGGGTACACATTAACTTTAAGTAGTTGAAGCAACTCTGAAGTGAAAATTCACTTCCGGCTTTATACATGTCGATGCAGATGAAAGGTTCCAGCAGAAGGCAAGTCTAAATGAGCATGTGTAAAGTACAACACCCATACACGGAGTCCTTTGGGACCTTCTATCATACTTCATGTATGGCCAGATCGACAATTAGATCCATCCCTCACTGACAGAATGTGATCAAATAAGAAATCTATTGCCTGCCCACACACGGCACAGAGATTCTATTGGAATGCTATTGGAATCGTCTTAGCCTTGCTCCTGCGCCCAACCCAAAGTGCCCCCCCCCCAGTGCTTAGTGTCATAGGTCCACCTTTCCACAGGCATGACTCCTGACCTCCACCGGTGTTCAGCGTTAACGCGAGCACCTGTGCCATATGACTCGATGCATATAGTGACATCAATACATGCTGCAGTGTCACATAGAGCAGACGTTCACAGTGCAGTGAGCCTTTAATAAAGAGCATGGACACGAGGGGTGGTCGGGGGGGGCTGGTATATACACTTAAAGGGGGAGTGCCAGGGGTCCGTCTGCCATCCAGATATCAAACAGCATTACAGTAACAGCGATTTTTTTTTTTATACGATCAGATTTTTGATTCCGGTTTAAAAAAAAAAAAAAAGTAATGCATGCCATGGGCGTAGCGATCACCCCTGCCATTGCGGGGGGGGGGGGGGGGCACAGTGGCTTTGGGGCCCCTCCTCCTTCCTCTCGCCAAACACAAGTGGAGCCAATTATTCAAAAAAAAAAAAAAAATCTCCCATTTGCTCACAAAAGTGTCCCTGCCACCTCCTTTTTGCCATGCAGAGTAGCAGGTAGCAGAAGCACTGTAATTTTTTCCTATTTCCAGACGCTGCTTAACAGCTGAACACTCTCTGCTGTTATTTGCTTGCTCTCAGTCACATGTCCCTAATGATGTTTGGGGACCATGTGGGCCCCATGATATCATTTATGCAGGGGGGCCCTATTAAGTCTAGTTCGCTACTGCTGCATGCTGCTACGTTTTTTAATTGTAATAAAAAAAAAACTAGATAGTATAAAATAATAATAATAAATAAATAGGAATTGCATGTAGTGTGCAAGAGGCCTCAAAAGAACAGGTGCAAGACTACATTTGCTAGCATCCCTACATTACAGGTGGACACCAAGCATCTACAGGAGGAGGTAGAACATGTCGTCCACAGGAAGTGAAGCTTCTGTAATTAATAAAATTCTGCAGAACAAATGGTCCTAACAAGCCTGTAAGTTTTTGCTTGAGGCAATTTTTTTTATTTAGCTAAGTAATAGTGTACAAAACATCACTGAGAAAAGACAGAACAAAGTCTTATTCATCAAGGACCTGCAAACTCCTCTGTTGGCAGAGTTCACAGTATTTGCGTAGCCTTCAGAACTATGGTTACTAGGTTATCAAGGTCTAAGCAAAGAGAGAACAAAAATGTTTGTGATCTTAATGCCAATATCTGCTGGAATTTAAACCATTGCTACATAAGCTTTATGCTGCTGGGAGAAACACAAGCCAGAGCTGATTTAGTAGGGGAAGGGTGAAGGCTATTTTAGCACAAGCTCAGGGAGCATAGGAACTGGCAGAAGGACAGGATATACACCAGCATATGCAATTATTGTGTGATCAAATCTTTTCAATCCACCAGACTCTCATGTGATGTCAAACGTGCAGAACCTGAAGTTCTCCTGCCGCTTCCACATCCAAACCGCACCCTCAGATTTCTTACCCAACCTCTGATGCTTTTATGCCGAGTTCCATGAGGATGTGGAGCTCAACAACAGGATTGGCTCTGTGATCAGTAAGTATTTGATGCAGCATTGGAACAATAAATTGTGCTTCTTATTTTTCAGCTATGAAACACTGTCTTCAGTTGTGTTTCATCACCAGTACTCCACTTCTTGGCTTTCCCTAAGGCTACTTGCACACCAAGACATTGCGTTAGGTGCTACGTTAAGGTCGCATAACGTGCACCTAACGCAAGGCCTGGTGCTCTTCGATGTGGACGTCAGAGTGAGCCGCGTTGTGCAGCTCACTCTGGCGTCCGTGATGCGTACTCTTGGACGCATGCGGCATCACGTGGTCCCGCCGGCCAATCGCCGCACAGAGCGGCCGCACCAGGAAGTAAACACTGCACGTCACAACGTGCAGTGAATATTAATTAGCCATGTGCCTGGCCGCTGTCCGCTCCTCCCCAACATGACTGCGCATGTGCAAACAGTCTAACGCGGCTTAAGCCGCTGTAACGCCGTAGCATGCTGCACTTTCGGAAGAACGTGCAGCGTTACATGTAACGCAACGTGGGCAGTGCGAACAGCCCACTTGTGTTACATTGCTGTGCGTTGGGGGAGCGTTACAGGCTGCACTAACGAGCGCCTGTAACGTCCTTGTGTGTAAGCAGCCTAACAGTACCCATAATGCCATTTCTCCTTCTCAACACCTCAATCCCCTCTTCCCCCTACAGCCTAACTAACATCTTCCCTATGGGCCTGTTTCCACTACATGCAGATTGGTTGTAGAATGGATGCAGAAAAACTGGCTCCAATATATGTCTATGGGCCGGTTTCCACTAAACGTGATTTTTCTGATGCAGATTTTCCCACAGGCATTCACTGTGGTCAATTTTCCTACATCCATTCTGCATCCAATCTGCTTGTAGTGGAAACAGGCCCTTAGTGTGATCTACTTTCTGAACCCTAACCTTGTTATTTGTTACATTTTAAAGTTGTTCTTCTGCAAGAAGGGTCAGGACATTATCTACTCGGAGATTGTATGTTCTCCCCATGTTTACATGGCTTTTTCTCTGGACATTTTGGTACATAAATACATAATAGCGTTTGCCATCGGCTAAATGAGACAACCTCGGAATCTTATTTGAACCGACCCTAACAGCTACGGACCACCAAAGCCAGATAGATAACTGTGCTCCAGAGTCTCTTGTTATCCACTGCCAGGGCTGTGGAGTCGGAGTTGGAGTCTAAGCAATTTTGGTTACCTGGAGTCAAAGACGGTGGTTTCATAAACTGAGGATTCAGATGACTTTTGTACCAAATTCACAGCCTTGGTAAGTATAAGGCCCCATTCACACTTGCGTTTCTGTGCCAAACGGACCGGATGACCGGACCCGGATCGGAACCGTACGGTTCCGATCCGGACCGGTTGCATCAGGTATGTATACGGCTGCGATCCGGATCCGTTTGGTAAAAGTTATAAATAAAACTATATATTGTTGGGGTCTGGGAGGTCAGCAGAAGGTGCACCTGTAGAATCAGGTCCTCCGCTGTTTAGGCCTCACCTCCACCTCTGACATACTGCCAAACAGCTCCAGCACGTTAGTCACTGCTGTTCCACTCCAGAAATGCTTGGCCCATGTGTCCCCATCCAAAATGGCCGCTAGAATACGCATAGTAAGTGGGGTAGAACGTCAGGTGTTTGTAGCCAGTGTGTTCTGTGCTTTCTGTTTCACATTGGTTTCTATTTCTGGATGGTGCAGTCAGGCTCCGGTCTGGGTGTGTGGGGCGGATGATCCGGACCCGAAAAATAGCGCATGCTGGAAAAGTGTCCGGATCCGATCTGGCTCCGTTCTGTACAGAACGGACGCATGTGAACGTCCGCATAGACTTTGCATTGCTATGCGGAACGTACGTTCCGTTTGTACAGTATACGGTCCGGATCCGATCAGGCGAATCCGGACAGCGAACGCTAATGTGAACCAGGCCTTAGACTAGGGAATCTGAGTCGAGGAGTCCTTTTGGGTACCTGGAGTTGGAGGTTTCATAAACCGAGGAGTCGGAGTTGGATGATTTTTGTAACGACGCCCCAGCCCTGGGCACTGTGCATAATTTGGTCGTGTTTTGCTATGTGATGGGCTCACTCCAGCATCATGCAAGAAGAAACATTCACCTACATCAGCCTCCACTAAGAGCCGCTCCCAGCGGAGTCAGATTTCACCGAGAAGACTGAGGGGCCTTCCAACCGGTTCTGAATCCTCACAGAAGGCCGCATTCATGAGAGAACCTGAGGCCTCTTGTGAAACAGCTTACCGAGATCAGTAGTGGCAGTAAATACTTGAGCCAGCAGTATATAAAAATCAATTCAAACAATGTTATCTACCGCTGGAGTGAAAATAAACCCAGACGAGCTGTGGGGATAAGGTATAATCACTGTCAGCAGAGAGGCCGAGGATGGCAAGACGTATGCAGCCACTTGTTGTGCCTCGCAAAACAGGATGCCGGAATAAAGCAGAAAATTCCTCAGAGATCATAACGAAGAAAAAACAGAGACAGAAAAGTTTCCGTCGCCGGTTGTAAACATTCCGAACTCTACAAACGCAAGCAAAGGAACGTGGGATGTCTACTAACCCCAACAGGACAAACTTTACTCATTGTCAGCTTCAGAACAATTTAAACGAAAGGAAACCTGAAGAGATAAGGATTTGGAGGCTGACATACCGGTATTTAGTTTTTTTAAAAAAAATACCAGTTGCCTGGCTGTCCTGCTGGTCCTTTTTTTATTATTATTTTATTATTTAGTATTTATATAGCGCTGACATATTACGCAGCGCTGTACAGTGTACATATATATGGTCTTGTCACTAGCTGTCCCTCAAAGGAGCTCACAATCTAATCCCTACCATTGCCATATGTCTATATTATGCAGTGTAAGTACTGTAGTCTAGGGCCAATTAACTTATCCGTATGTTTTTGGAATGTGGGAGGAAACCGGAGTGCCCGGAGAAAACCCACGCAGACACGGAGAGAACATACAAACTCTTTGCAGATAGTTGCCTCTAATACTCTTAAGGTGGCCACACGCCATACAATTTTAATAATTTCTTTCCAATTCAAGAATTGCAATCAAATATTACCAATGTACCACGCACATGTTTAATTTCTCCCCAATTATGAAGAATAATTTTCAAGAATTATTGACAAAAATATTAAAACATTTCTTGTGTCAGTATATTACGAAACTGACAATCTTACCTACATCATTCAATTTTCATAAAAATTAATCAGAAAAACAAATGAAAAAAAACAAAAAACAAAAAGAAAAAGTTTTCAATTTCTCTGTACAACCGATCGTTTTTATTGAATTGCCATAAAATTGGATAATGTTATTGTATCGTGTGTGACCCACTTTAGCCATACACCCTGAACAAGCATGCATATCAGGTGCTCTGACTGGATTAGCTTCATGCTTGTTTCAGGTGTGCGATTCGAACACTTTTGAAGCCAAAGAGCTCAGCAGGACTGCCAGTCACCTGGTATTGTGTAAATGGAAATAAATATGGCCGCCTCCACATCCCTCTTGCTTCAGGTTCCCTTTAAAGCTACACAGTCACAGTAGACTCTCACTGCCTAAAGCGTTCACAATTTTGTTAGTGAAGTGGTTGGCCAGGTCAGTGGCTGTGAGGGTGGAGTGAGGATGGTAAATGTGTTACCTGTATGACTTAAGGCTCATACACACATCAGACTATAGTCTTTGGAAAATGGAAGATCACAGACCAATTTTACCCCCTTCCATGTAGTATGAGAGCCATACCTACACAGTCTATTCTATGGAGCTGAACTCCCCATCAGATAGAAATCTTTGCAAGATGCTGCACAAATTCAACAGATCAGTATCTGCAAAAGATCTGTTCCTGCCAAAGATCCATTCCTGCAAATTGCATTCATAGTCTATGATACCTGCAGATCATCATACACACCTTGTTTAACAGACATTCATCTGCAGATCAGATCCACCAGGATGGATTTTCAGATCTGCAGATGATTGTCTGATCTGCAGATGAATGTCTGTTAAACAAGGTGTGTATGATGATCTGCAGATATCAGACTATGAATGCAATTTGCAGGAACGGATCTTTGGCAGGAACAGATCTTTTGCAGATACTGATCTTTTGTGTCTGTACAGCATCTGTGTGTGCAGCATCTTGCAAAGATTTTTTTTCTGATGGGGAGTTCAGCTCCATAGACTAGACTGTGTAGGTATGGATCTCATACTACATGGAAGGGGGTAAAATTGGTCTGTGATCTTTCATTTTCAAAAGACTATGGTCTGATGTGTGTATGTGGCCTAACTCCTTTATCATGACTCCAATCTGGAGTTGGTTAAAAAAAAAACAATAACAAAAATAAAACCTAGTAACTATGGACAACTATTTGTCAGGGCTGTTGAGTCAGAGCTCCTTTTGGGTACCTGGAGTGGGAGTCAGAGTTTTCATAAACTGAGGAGTCAGGCCTCGTTCACATCATTTAGCGCAGATGGATATGCGATCGGAACGCAACGCGTGCGATCGCACGCCATCTGCGCTCCTATGCGCTGCGCTGCAGATCCCATTCATTACAATGAATGGGATCTGCGCTGCGATTACCAAAAATGCGTGCAGCACGCGATAGCGCAATCGCGCTGCCACGCAGCGCATATGATGGGAACGGTAGAAGGGCTGTCTATGCCCTTCTACCGTTCTTGCGCGTCGCACACTATACGCGCTGCCAAAATGCGCACGGCAGCGTGTATAGTCTGAACGAGGCCTTAGAGTTAGATGATTTTTGTACCCGCTCCTTAGCCCTGCAAGGGCTGTGGAGTCAGAGTCAAAGCAATTTTAGGTACCTAGAGTCGGTGGTTTCATAAACTGAGGAGTCGGATGATTTTTTGTACAGACTCCACAGCCCTGCTATTTTCTCTCCTTCCTACACACATCTGCGAAGTCAAATCCCTTGCACGTGCAAATGTATTTGCCCAAATAAAATGGATTCTGATAACCATGAGATAATTAACTCCCAGGATTTGGAAATAACAGCAATTGATACCAAGCCAATGTCAACTAGAGGAAAGGAAGAGGGATCTTCACAATCATTCAACACGCATTTGCCCCAAAGAATGAAACACGTCCAATCAAATTGTAGAAACGGGACAGAAATAGCAGCTCTGGGCCGACGAGTCACTCATCCATATCCTATCATGTAAATGTGACCAGACAAGTCAATCTTACCCTCCATAGTCAGCTCAAAGCAGACGTGGCAGAATGACAGAGTCTCAATGTCCGTGCCCAGCTTGCAGATACTGCATACGTGGTCGTCATTCAAGTCAATGTTCACGAACTGCTCCTCTTCAGCCATGTTGCCCCTGAGAGAGGGAGAGAACACACAGTCACGTTATCAGGGGGCTCTGAGGGAACACGATAAGTTTCTGCAAACACAGCTGTGCAGGAGGCGACCGTGCGCACAACTACGCCCGCTCCACATGAAAGCTTGTGTTTGTCTTGTTTTCTAGACAAACTTGTGAAGCCCTTGTGGCAGATTTACCTCAGCAAACAGGGAGACAGAATTCCTAGGCTACCTTTTGTCTGCGACAATCTGCTTTGGGCTTCTGAGGTAAAGAGGGCCAAACATGGCTGGACTGAGCCACTGGGAATAGTTTCAGCCAATTATAATAAGGGTGCTCAGCATTCCTATGCTGTATAGCAGAAAGCAATAGGAATCATAAAACACAGGAATAATGTATTGATGCTGTCTCCACTGAAGTCAACAAGTGGTTGCCTGAGAGGTAACCCTGGTTTGTGAGTATCCTATACTTACCTTTCATCACTCCATCCAGAATAAAGATTTGAAGGAGGCACTCCACTGGTGAGTTTAAACTTGCGTTTAATAGATTCAGTAGCTTAACACGACATGTTTCAGGGTTTCCCCTTTCCTCAGGTCGTGTTAAGCTACTGAATCTATTAAACGCAAGTTTAAACTCACCAGTGGAGTGCCTCCTTCAAATCTTTATTCTGGATTCCAGTTTGTGGAAGTGGTGACCCACAGAGGGATTGTGCACCGGTGGACCAGGCTGCTAGTCCTGGGAGTGGGGTTGCCTGGGGATCTTTTGTTGTTGGACTACTTTAAAGCTAATGGGAAGCTTTAAAGAATTAAAAATAAACCAGAATCTTTATTCTCCATTAGCTTTAAAGTAGCCATGAGTTTCTCCATTATTTTGTCTAGTTCATTTTTACTATAACCTGTGAAATGTATTTATGTTTTTTCTTTTGAGTGAAAGAGAGAAGCGATGGCAAGAGGCTCACATATACCAATGTTCAAGTCACAAAGAGGCCCGCGATCAAAGCAGCAGAGTGTAATTTGCAAGCCAGGCTAAGTTCAAACAGCTCGTTGTAGACATAATCAAGCGGAAAATGCTAGCAGTGCTGTACAGCCTCTAACATACCCACTGCACTGAAGCGTGTCCCCGAGGCTGGGGGTCACTGGCTCTTATGGTAGAGGCACGCAGAGAGGTTCAGCATTTTACAGGCCCGTGTGGCACACAAACCCAACACATAACTCTCTGAGGAGGGCAAGGTTGGGTGTAGGAGAAGCGGGACACCCTCTCACACACTGTATTTGGCTGGGGAGGGTAAGGTTGGGTGCAGGAGAAGCATGACTCCCTCTCTCACACACTGTAGTTGGCTACTGAACATTCAGTCCATGTTTACTATTGACTCAGACACTCAATGATGTGACAGAGCACAAAGCAGATGAGATAAAAGTCTGTTGGAGAGTTGTGACAGGTCCAATTACAATGCCAGCATTATGAGAGCAATTAGTAACACGCTGAAGAATGTGCTGTCACATGTTTCAGCGCATTGCTTCGGCAAAGCATGCAATCTGCAGAACGGCCAATCATCCATGCTAGCTGCTTATAGCCCAGGCATGGGCAAACTTAGCCCTCCAGCTGTGACAGAACTACAAGTCCCACAATGCATTTGCCTTTATGAGTCATGACTGTGGCTGTCAGACTCCTGCAATGCATTGTGGGACTTGTAGTTCCGTAACAGCTGGAGGGCCAAGTTTGCCCATGCCTGTTATAGCCGGATGCATGAAAAGGCACAAGAAGATGCCAAGACAGGCAGTAAGCTGCAGCAGCACAAGTGTATCATTTATCAAAAATATAGCAATATCAGCATGACAGAGTCTGACCTGGTTAACTTCCATCTGAAAAAGTTGAAGGACAACTGAAGTGAGAGGTATATGGAGGCTGCCATATTAATTTCCTTTTAAGCTATACCAGTTACCTGGCTGTCCTGTTGATGCTCTACCTCTAATTATTTTAGCCATAGACCCCGCAGATCAGATATTTCTTTCATTATTGTTAGCAGAATGCTTGTTTCTGGTCCAAATTTAGACACTACTGCAGCTAAATAGACCAGCAAGGCTGCCAAGCAATTAATATTGCTTAAATAAAACCTGTAACGAGGACAAGTTCCCCTGGGGGGGTACTCACCTTGGGTGGGGGGGAAGCCTCCAGATTCTAATCGAGGCTTCCCCTGTCCCCTGTATCCCACGGCAGCGGCCAAAAAGTTCCCGGAACGGCTGGGATGTAATTATTTACCTTCCAGGCTTCAGTGCAAGCACAGTATCGGCTCTCCGCTCGGTGATAGGCGGAAATAGCCGATCGCTGTCGGGCTGTTTTATTACGCGAGTGCAAGTCTCCTGTGCAGTAGAGCTGACCCGACAGAGATCGGCTATTTCCACCTATCTCCGTGCTGAGAGCCGCCACAGCGCCCCCGCTGGAGCCAGGGAAGGTAAATATATCAAGTCTTGTCAAGCTTGTCGAGCGAGGATTGCGGGACACTTCGGGGGAGCCAGCGCTGGATTGAATACAGCTACAGGGGAGGGGGAAAGCCTCATTGGGACCCTGAGGCTTCCCCCTCCCGAGGCGAGTACTCCCCAGGGGAACTTTTTTTTGTTACAGAGTCTCTTTAAAGGAAATAAATATGGCAGCCTCCATATCACTCATTACAGTTGTCCTTTATGGTTCATAAATGAACACCAGCACCCCATAGCTTAACATGCTGCATAATATGTTGGCGCTTTATAAATGCAATAAATAATAATAATAATGTTGAAGCGGAGGGGTCTCTATTAAAGCTTACTGCAGCCATGTTTGTGCAACTGGCCAAGGCCAAAAGGGATCAGTTTTTCATCCAGCTTTACTCACCTTGACCATTATAGCCAATGGATCGGAATTATTACAAGGAAATTAATAACTTTTCACTTTAACGATTTTAATCACACAGATGTGAGTCTCATGTCTGCGGCTGCTGCTGCTACAGCCGCAGGGAGGTGAGACGCATGTCTGTGCACTTTGCGGAGGTGTGCGCGCGATTGCAATGGTCATGGAGATATGGGGGGGGGGGGGGATTGGTGGCAGGGAACAATGTCCCCCGAGCCAATCCGTGCTTGTGCAGTAAGAATGATCACTGTTTTTGTTCAAAAACAATGATCATTCTCATTAGATGTAGGCAACGTGCACCCGATCGTGCCGCTGCGCACTCCTGACGCCCGTTAGAGGGAAGATGAATGAATGGGAACACAGTTACCATTCATTAATCTAAGTCCCCGTGTGAATGATCACCGGCATCAATGAGATGCAGCGATCATTTTTAACTACCGACGTGTCATGTCCACGCATTACTTCCGCTTTGCGTACTTAACGTACGCTAAGATGAAATAATGCGCAAGGGCATCTTGTGGTCAAATGGTAAATTACACCTACATAACTAAATAGTAATTACACATACATAATAAAAAAGACCCACACAATTAAATTATGGGCTTGTAGTTAGCGATGGACATAAAACTGAAAAAATGTGCTGGTTTACATGGATGGCAGGCTGCGTCGGGGCGGCCGGAAGCCACATCGTCCAGTGACATCTCATTTGGAGGCGGCTGTACTGCGATTGCCGGCTTCCCGCTGCGATCAGCGTTTCTTGTCCCCGCAAGGGGACATGAAGCCGCAGCGGCTAGGCGACCCTGGACACCACATGCGGCTTCTAGGGCCGGCTACAACGATGCGTTAAATCGGGATCGTAACGCTGCGTTTGCGCAATTGACGGTAATCGTGCGATGCTAAACACTCCCATTGACTTGAATGGGAGAGTTTAGCCGACGAGTCCCTAAAGCTTGGCGGTAAACGCCGCCAAGCATCTATGTGAACCAGCCCTTATTTAAACATTGCAATAACCGGGACAAATAGGCAAATAAAATGTGTGGGTTGTATCTACACTAGAACATTTTATTTTAAAACTATAATGGCAGAAAGCTGACAAATATTGATTTTTATTGATCCTGTTAAAACACATTTAGAATAAAATAATTCTTAGCAAAATGTACCACCCAAAGAAAGCCTAATTGGTGGCGAAAATAAACAAGGTATAGATCACTTTGTTGTGATAAGTAGTGATAAAGCAATTGGGGAATGAATGGGAGAAGCAATGAAATGTAAAAAAAATCCTCTCGTCCATAAGGTGAAAACAACAGGCGGGGTGAAATGGTTAAAGAACAGTTTAGAAATCTGCTTTTTCTATCCCTAAGGCCGTTTCATACTTAGGATTGGCGGTAGCAATGCAGTGCGGCTCAAAGAACATGCCTTCGGGGATTAACGCGTTAGTATGCGCTAATCCCTATTTGGCAGCCGGCCGAGCAGGATATGACGCTGACTTCCTGCAGCCGAAGCGATCATGTGCGCGGAAGTATATTGCTAAAATACGCTTCTGCGCATATGCGACACAAATATGTGCAGCGGGCATTTTAAAATATATATACGCTTTGCCATAGATGTACATGACTTTCGGTCTGCCACAGGTCGATGCAGAACCACATGGTAACGCAGGTTTGCCCCTGCGTCAGGGATGCGGCGAAAAAGTCACTTCCATTGCATCGCGGCTGCACCGCTACAGTATGAAAGTCCCCATAGACTTTCATTGCTTTGCTATGTGGTGCGCCGCACCATCCCAGTGTGAAAGCAGGCCCCTAAAAAGTTACTGTTACTCTCAGTTCAAGTGCCCTTTCTGAAAGTATTTTTACACCTCCTGCTGTGCAAACAAACCTACCCAAGAAGAACAAATCCCCCAGCCAGAGTCTAGTGTTCCTCTAGGTGACCATTACCTCCATAGCTGTCAATCAAGCCGTTTCTATGACTATCTCTCTGAATCATTCTGTGGCACTAGTTAAAGTTCTCCTAAAGACAGAGCTTGATCCCCATTCTGGAGTTTTACTGCAAATAACTTTTGAAGGACAAAAAAATATTAAATAGGATTGAATTGCAAATATTAAATTCTCTTTAATTCCCAGTCCGATCTCACTTTGAAGAATTGTGCTTCAGTGCTTTCTGAGTCACAGCTCCAGAACAAGCATGCAGATCAGGTATTCCGACTCCCCTGGCTATAGGCTGGTGTGTGTGATTCCGAAACTATTGAAGCCAAAAGATTAGCCTGACAATTAGGTAATTTGCATATTTTAAAGGGAATAAAGCTACAGGTTTTCTTTAAAAAAAAAACAAAATTTTTTTTTAGAATAGATTCGTAACTAGACTAAGTGGTGTTCTTAAAGAGAACCTGTACTGAGTAAAATTATTTAAAATAAATACATGAGGTAACTTCAAATAAATATTACATAGTTACCTTGCTATCAGTTCCTCTCAGAAGCTCACCATTTTCTTCTGACAATGATCCCTTCCAGTTCTGACAACATTTTGTCAGAACTGAAATATACCAGTTGCTGTCAGTTATATATTAGTTGCTGTCAGTTACAGCTGAGAGGAGAAATGATGTGTCCATGTTTCCCTATGGCTCAAGTGGGCGATGTTACAGTTTAACTGTGTGCTGACCAGGAAGCTGTTATGGGGTAATGGATATTTTCAAAATGGAGGATGGAGAATTCCATTGATCACAGTGGACAAACAGAACGCAGGAGAGGAAAATTAGATTGAACAGTAGACTACACAGGAGGTAAGTATGACTTGTGTATGTTTATTTTGACTTTTAATTTTCAGTACAGGTTTTCTTTAAAGGGAACCAAGCACCACTTTTTTCTGCAATTTGTCCTGGTTTCTAATAGCTATAGGACCTGCCATGTTCCTCCTCCCCTTTTAACTGCCCAGTATTTATCCGGGGACAGTGTGAAGATAGCATCTGTGACTTCTCTAAACCCTTTGACTCATAGTGCACAAGTTCTCCACCCCCCCCCCCCCCCCCCCCACACACACACACACACACACACACACACACACACACACTGATGAAAGCTTTTTTTTTTGCTTTCTGCTGATGTGTGCAATAAAGTAATGCAAAGGAAGTAGTAGGCAGCAACCAAAAAAATCAAGTTCCGACGTGCTCAGGGCGTTATCCCTTGATCCTGGGATAACAATGTAGACTGAAGAGAAAAGTCCCAGCACCATCTTCAAAGTGTGAATTAAAGCTATAACTACCAACTTTGATGAGAGTGCTGGGACTTCTCTCTTCAGTCTGCAATAAAATTACAGCAGTCTTTATCTGCGTGAAAGGTTTGAGGCCCAGCAGGCCTCGGAAGTAAGAGGAAATAGGTTGATAAAGGCCTTTGCTAAACTTTTAAATTTAAAAAAAGTGATTTTTTTTTAAAATAATGAGCCACATTGTTGGCATGCATGTTTAATGTGCTATGGGGATGCCCTGAGTGCTAAAATGGTGCTTGTTCACTTTAAAGCGGATCCAAAATGGAAAACTATCTATAACAAGTAACTTGTCTATATATCTTATCAAAAGTTTAGATAGTTTACACAACAAATCTAGCTGCAAACAGTTTCAATAGAAAATGATTATTTCTTCCTGTGATACAATGACAGCAGCCATGTTGTTTGTAAACATTACATAGAGGCAGGCTTATCTGTATCTTGAGCAAAAAAAACTAATCCCCTCCTCCTCTCTTCTGCCTCTGAAATCTCTGGCTAGTAATACCTCCCCCTCCTGCCCAGACTGAGCTCCCATGAGCCCTTGCTACTGTCTGAAAGTGCCTTGGCTCTCTGAAAACCGGTGGGAGTGGCTTGTTTAGTTTATAGGGAATTAGAGCATTAAAACAAAAACGTATTTGGCTTGAGGAATGCCCTATAAACAATAGGAAAGGAACACAATTATGCAATGAGTAAAAGTTCATCTCGGATCCACTTTAATATCTGCTTGGAGTTACACATTCAATGTATCGTTATGCACAGTACAAATAAAGGGTGCATTATTTCTGAAGTGGCAGAAAACTCACAATATAAAGTGAAGATCATTTCTAACGGGCCAGAGTTTATTTGCATTAAGAACACAGCTGGTATACTGGTATCGTCTATGTGGCGGCATTCTTCTTGCAGTCTCTCCTTCAATTGGCTGTTGTGAAAATCACATGATGTATGAATATCATATGACTCAGGGAGCGGGATAATGCCCCCCCCCCCACTGCAATAAAGGTCATTCCATAGTGGGAGGAGCTTGCATAACCTTTTTTTATTTAAATTGCAGTGCTAAGTGCCAGCTTCAAATCTGTTCCAGGAATACACTATTTGCATGGAGATTGTATGTTCTCCCCATGTCTGCATGGGTTTTCTGTGGGCACTCCAGCTTCTACCACATCTCTAAAATGTACTGTTAATTGATCCCCCTTTCCCCCACAAAATTGGCTTTAAAGAGGAACTCCAGTGAAAATAATGTAATAAAAAAAAATGCTCCATTTTTACCATAATTATGTATAAATGATTTAGTCAGTGTTTGCCCATTGTAAAATCTTTCTTCTCCCTGATTTACATTCTGACATTTATCACATGGTGACATTTTTACTGCTGGCGGGTGATGTAGCTGCTGCTTGCTTTTTTGGCAGTTGGAAACAGCTGTAAACAGCTATTTCCCACAGTGCAACGAGGCTCACAGACAGGAAGCTGTCAGGAAAATGGTCTTCACAGTTTCCTGAGGGAGGGGTTTCACCATATCAGCCATACAGAGCCCCCTGATGATCTGTTTGTGAAAAGGACAAGCTTTCTCATGTAAAAGGGGGTATCTGCTACTGATTGGGATGAAGTTCAATTCTTGGTCACGGTTACTCTTTAAGCCTCATACACACATACAAGGAGTGTCACACACAGAGGGCTGAGTGCTGTACAGACATGTCACTAGCATGTATGCTAGCTACACATCCTTTTGTTATGGAGCAGGAAGAAGGGACCATGTGCGGTGCACAATGGTGAGGGTGGCGTTAGGAGGAGTAAAATATTTAAGAGAATCTAGTGTGTGTAGGGCGGCTCAGACAAGCCGCCTTGACCGAGAACCATAACCACTACTGCCATGTATGAAACTTTAAAAGGGACGTGTGTACAGTGCCAAGCATACAAATACATAGGGTGTGTTTCTTGCCGTCTTTCTCTGCCTGAAAGAGTTAAACACCTCCAGTCGGGACCCAGTTGGACTATAACAGACCCCTCACCAATAAGGGATTACAAACATAAAACTCTTTCATTACAGAAAACAGCTTCGGACTGCAGGGGGGTAGCTAAATAATTCATAAAGTTTAGCTCTCTGAGACAAGGAAAGACTGTGTCATTGAACAGAGACAACACAATAACTATACTTCGCATTCCGATGTTTTTCCCCTTTAAGATTCCTTACAGTTTTGGCATTTCAGCTGTCACTACTACTACTATTATTATTATTATTTATTTATAAAGCGCCAACATATTCCATGGCGCTGTGCAAAGTAGGACAACAAACAAGGGATATGTAACGATACAGACAATGATATACATCAAATATGGACATTGGTACAAAATACAGAACTGGTAATTACAACAGCAGATGTAACATGATGAATGAAATGTATAACAGAGTGCAAGCTATTAAATGAATATTGTTATTGTATATTTATACAGTACCAGGCATAAGTAGTCAGTCATGATCTGCCATTCACAGGCTCCTACGTGAGTGGAAAATGTGCAGTGCCGTGACTCCAGCCTATTGTGTTATGAAACACAGCAGGGAAGCCATGCATAGTGCAACAGTTGTGAAATCCTTTGTTGGTAAATGTCACTTTAGCACCAGGCTGCCCTGGGGGACAAGAAGAATGGAGCCCTGGAATCTTGCAGTCAAAACATCCCGAAAACTAACCAATCATATTTGTAAAAACATTCCCTGTTTACCAGTTATTTGGACAGTTATATTGTGGAGGCCAGACAGGACTGCGTCCAGCATAGCTACTTCTGTATCAGTATTTGTGTCACTTCTATACAGGGATAAAAAGTGCTGTTTATACAAAACGAATTGCAGGACATTTATTAATCGAGTTGTACTACAAGGAGTAAAAAAAGCTGTGTGTTGAGACAGATTTATCATGGCAGAGTAGTGGGACTCATAAATATCTCTAGACAACAGCACTGCATTGAAATAAAACCTTCCCAGGCCACAAGTGCAAATGTTTTCTGTCTTTTGTAGAGCAGAACAGAGCGATAGGCAGAGAACAATGGTCAGACCTAACTAGAGATCACAGATGAGGGATAGGCAGAGAACAATGGTCAGACCTAACTAGAGATCACAGATGAGTAAAAGCTCTACAACAGGAATGACATTGTCTACAGGAGGAAACATGGGGGAGCAAAGAGCAGCATAAGGCCCCTACTACCATTCAAGAACAGTTTGCAATGGGGTCTGCCGATATCTGCTAGGAACTCAAGCTATCGCCCTGAAAAATCATGTCTGATCAGTTTTTTTTTACTGCTAGATCATCCAGAAGCTTCCCCCTCCATCCCCCCCCCCCCAATGTAATAAAAAAGAAAGTTACAGAAGGTGGCGTAACTACAATTCAGCGCCCCCCTCCTCCCCCCACCAACACACACACAAATGTTCCCTCGTCTCCCATTATGACTTTGGGGCCCATCCATAAAACAAGCGTGGCCATCATGATCCTCACAGCCATAACAAGTGCAGCCACGAAACCACCTGGTCTGAGGGATGAGCCCCTGTATCAGAGGAAGGTAAGGTTACCTCCACAGCTGTGGCCCCTCTGTGATTGCAGGTGCCACTCCCCTCTAGTTACACCCCTGGTTACAGGGTACCCCGTATCACTTCTCATACAAGCACTTCTGCATACAGAAACCTGGGAATTAACACCTTGCAATGCATCGATGGATCAAATACCCTGACACAGCTGTATAAAAGTCGGGTTGATGATGGATTCTGCGTACTTTCAGGCAGGGAACACAGTAGGTAGTAACGCTTGTGTTGCAGAAAACACAGCACACATAATGCAAGTCAATGGGCCGCATGAAAAAACACGTATACTTGTGTTCTGCAATGTGTAGTTTTAAAAAAAACAAAACACTAGTTTTGTTGCATATTTTTCAAAAAAGCATCAAAATGAAAGCCAAATGGTGGCATAGAGGTATTGCGTTTCAATGCATTTCGCACGCATTTTTCATAAAAAAACAAGTTTGAAGATGTATTTCCGCTTCCTGTTGACTTCCTAGGGATTTGCATAAAACAAGCATACAAAACGCACATTTTGTACAAGCGAACTGCAAACGTATTAAAAACGCAAGAAAAATGCATGTGCGGGAAAAACGCAAAACGCTAACGTGCAGAAAACGCACAAACGCATATGCATCAAAATGCTATGTTTCTCGCACTGCCAAGTGTGCCCCCAGCCTCAAGTATTCCGAAGGCGAAAACAAAATGTAAAAGCTATAGCTACCTGCTTATTGTTTAAGTTACCAGACTTATCGGTGGCCTCTTCTTGTGGCCGGCCTCCTTTCCATACTGCTGCTGTACTGCGCCCCACTCTCACTTGGGACCCAGCTGGTGATGTGAACGGGGGTTCAGGCTGGGTCCAGTCAGAGTGGGGTGCATGCATTGTCCACCCCGTACGCACGCTAGATTCTAGGCCCCAATCCCTGTCTCTGCCGAGAACCATTGTACATGTGTATGCAGCTTAAAGTGAACCTCCGGACTAAAAATCTACTCAGCAGAACTGAAAAGGCCTGGTGTTTCTTTAACAGTTTCACAGCATCAGAACTTTGTTTTTCTTACCAAAGCATCATTTTTAGCTAAGCTCCACCCATCAAAGAAAAAAAGCCCAGGCTTTTTTTCCCTGATGCTGTGCAGAGCATGATGGGATTTCCTATGTTGTTATTCACGTTGCCTAGCAACTGGGAGAGGTGATCAGGACACAGGACAGTTGGAACTGTGTATCTTGCTCCCTGTCACCTCCTTTCAAACAAAAAGATGGCTGCCATCATGAAATCAAACATTTGCCTGTTATTTTAAAACAGTGTGGGTAAGAGATTATATTACCTATTTTAATTAACATAACTAATGTAACTCAATGACAGTATGTTTGTTTAGGCTGGAGTTCCTCTTTAAGTTAGCAGGTGTGTAAAGCTACGCCCACACCCTGGTCTGAACTCAGCTGTGGCGGACGATAAAGACCGCCACGGCCGAGAATCGTGAGTCAGTCCAGCAGGGGTACACCAGCTGCATGATGTCCGTTAAAGATCCGGCATGTCACATCTTTAGCGATCTCCGACACCGGAGCAACGCACGATCTCCTAGTTCTCCCTTGCCTGCGGGAATCTGCTTCATCACGCGCTTCTCTTTCTCTTTCCACCACCCCCCTCTGCATAGCAACCAGAGGTGGATTTCTGGAAAGGCCATAAAGTCCCAAGCTTTGGGCGGCTTCATCCAAAGAGGACACCTGGACATGAAGGAGGAGTTGCTACATATGAAAGAGGAGGCTGAAAATGGGAAGTTATGCGTGAAAAACTGAAAATGATGCTCAAGGGAGCTGTACATGAAAGAAGGAGGCTGCAGTGAATGGATGATGCACATGGAAGAGGGGGGCTAGACTTGGGATGGGAGGGGTGCTGGGGCACATGGAAGGAGAGCCCTTCATACTTGGCCTAGGGGCACAAAAAGTATAAATCCGGCCCTGATAGTGACACACGTCTGTAGCCAGGAGGCTGATGACATGTCTGTACAGCATCGGCATTGCACTGTTACCAATTCCCCTCCCCCCTTGTGTGTATTAGCTTAAGGCCTTAACACCTCCCTCACTTATACTTGACAAAGGATCTACTTTGTGTATAGTGTCAATTGAATTAAACACCAGGAGGACCGGAATGCAGAAGGCCCAGAGAAATGGAATTATTTTCAAGTAGCATCTGTTGTGATTCTCTACAGAGCAGTTACAATTGCCCCCAAGGCAGGCTTCTTGCCTGGGCCCCCCAAGGAGACAACACATACCTCATTAGCATCTCTACAACTTCAGAGAGCTGGCGTATCAAATGGGTGGAACAAAGGAACGCATGTGAAGACTTGTTCTAAACAGCAACCAAGCACAGGGACACATCCTAACATGCTCATTGTATGAGGACACTGATAGAATCATAATAAAAGTAACACTTCCCTGTTCAGTTAGAAGGAGTATGGAAAAAAAGCTGTTCCATCTATAGTTTTCAGTGCACATGTGTTGATGAATCAGCTCTGTTGTGCCTTAATATTATACAATCACTACACAATGCTAATGCTATAACAGATGATCTCATTACTGTAATTGATCTCATAATACAACATGTTCTGCCTTGTCATGAACATTATTATTATGTGTGTAGCATGTGCTACAGAGAACACTGAGCAATCCACAGCACTGATCGCCACTCAGACGGCTCCATAGTGTAATGTTCTACCATACTTTTGGCCAGATTTTTGAGAAGTTAAAGGGAACCTTAACTGAGAGGGATATGGATGTTTCCTTTTAAACAATACCAGTTGCTTGGCAGTCATGTTGATCTTTTTGGCTGCAGTAGTAGCTGAATTACACACCTGAAACAAGCATGCAGCTAATCCAGTCTGACTTCAGTCAGAGCACCTTATCTGCATGCTTGTTGAGGGGTGGTGGCTAAAAGTACAGGATCAGCAGGAGAGTCAGGCAACTGGTATTATTTTAAAAGTAAAAATCCATACCCTTCTCAGTTTAGGTTCATACATCATGTCCATACATCAGGCCACTTGGCGGCCGATTGACCATCCGATTCTAAAATCGGTGCCGTCAAGAGCATGCCCGATCGACGATGCGACCAATTTAGTGATAAAATTGCATGGATAGATCAGACATGCTGCAAGATGTAGGGCCGACATGCTTGATCGGGTGTGTGGCGGGGACATCAAACATGCGCCCACCACGTGGGACGGATGTATGCGAATGGAGCCCTGAGGCAGTGGAGGACATTGACAGGTAAAGTATACTGCATCGGGCCCCGGTGTGCTCGAATCGATTATTTCCAACATGATCTGATTTCCGATTTTTCTGTTCGATTTTGTATAGAAGTAATGGAAAAAAATGAAAAACCATTAGCAATCAGATCGGACCTGTCGGAAATAATCGATTAGACCATCAGTCTCACAGAAAATTGCATCATGTGTACTAGGCATTAAATCCCAACACATACAGATAACTAACTAATGGCCCCCAAAAATTGGCCTTATGCTGGGAATACACGTTATGCGTTCGATTCTGCGCGCAATCTATTAGCCATTTGATTTCCTGCTTGATTGTCTAATCTTTCACTCGTTTTTCTTATCTTTTTTCCATTGACTTCTATGAGAAATTGAGCGGATAAGAAACGTGCGGAACATCGGACATGTGGGTTTCCTCCGGGCACTCCAGTTTCCTCCCACATCCCAAAAAACATACAGATAAGTTAATTGGCTTCCCCCCCAAATTGGCCCTAGACTAAAATATACATGCACTACACAATACATACATAGACATATGACTATGGTAGGGACTAGATTGTGAGCTCCTTTGAGGGACAGTTAAGTGACAAGACTATATCTACTCTGCACAGTGCTGTGGAAGATGTCGGCGCTATATAAATACTAAATAATAATAATAATAATAATGTAAATGCTACATAAATACAAAACTGATTTTTTAAATTGTACTGCTCTATGGAAAGGTGAGGGACAATCCATCCTGGCAGATCATGAGATGGGAGGTAAGTGACATAATGCTGGGCATACACGGTGAGTTGTTCCTTATCAATCGAGCCGCTGGTGGCTCGATTGATAATTTCCGGCGTGTCCGATCACCGCGGCGGACAATGGTAGAAACGAGCGTCAGATAAGAAAGCGCCCACGGGGACGAGCGCGAATCGATCTGGGCGCCTGCTGGGATGCGCCGGTATCGAGCCAGCGGCTCGATACTGGCGCACAAACGAGCCGTGTATGCCCAGCATTAGGGGACACCTGTACATTCTTTAGATTTCTGGACAAAACAATCAAGAAGGACTGTTTCAGCCACGGAAAATCCAAAGTGTGTTCACAGCTTTAGGCCAGCTTCACACTGCATATTGGGGGTGGGGTGGCGGCACGAAACAGGTTAGTATGCGGTAATCCCCGTCTGGCACCCGGCCAAACAAGAAGCGATGCTCACTTCCTGCTGGGCGATGCGCGGAAGTGTATTGCTAAAATATGCTTTTGCGCATGCACGCCGCTGAAAACTGTGCCAGGTTTTTTTTTTTTAAATGCAGAGGCGTTACCATAGACTTACATGACTTCTGGTCCGATGCAGATCGCTGCACGGTAACGCAAGTTTGGAAATGCGTTAGATAGGGCACTTCCAGCACAGCGTACCGCTATGTGGGCAGTGTGAAATCCCCCGTACACTTTCATTAAGCAGCGGAGGGGTGCGGTAAATTTACTGCTCCACCTCAGTGTGAAAGTGCCCTTAGACTGGTAACGTCCCTACCCATGGCGAGATTTCCTCTGTTTCAGACAGATAAACATTCCAGCCGACATGGTAGTACTATCTTTTAGGCCAGTTTTACACTTTTTTATGTTGTGATACTCCTGCCGCATACCACCGCAATTCAATAAAACAACAATCATTGTGCCAACAGGGTCATCTGCATAGCGTCGCCCACCACTCAGTGACGTATTCCCTGCTATACAGGAAGTACATCACTGGGATTCCCGCCAGTCCTCAGATGTGCACCACAACGCAATGCACTGTCTTTTACACTTACTGCATTGTCCATAGACCACAAGCACCGTGCATTAAGTGTGGTGCTTGTGGTAATGCGCTGCTGCCCTTGTGTCAGCTCGGATACTTCCGGCACACCGTAATACATATGAAAATACCAGGGCTGTGGAGTCGGAGTCGAATCAATTTTGGGTACCTAGAGTTGGAGTCGGAGGTTTCATAAACTGAGGAGTCTGATGATTTTTGTACAGAATCCCCGGTAAGTATTATACTAAGGAGTCGGAGTCATTTTGGGTACCTGGAGTCGTGGTTTCATAAAGTGAGGAGTCGGAGTTGGAGTCGGATGATTTTTGTACCGACTCCACAGCCCTGGAAAATACATGTGAAAAGTCTCCATTGACTTTCATGGATTTTGTCGCCCTTTCTGGTAAAATAGGGTAACGCAAGTTTAACGAAAAAACTACAACGATGCCTATACATTTTCAAAGACCGTCACAATGGATCAAATCAGATCAGTTCATTCAACATTCTAGTTTGTACAGATCTTTAAAGAACTTTTCTGTTAAAAAATATACAGAACTTTCCCCTGCATCCTTAACGATCCTATCATTTGTAATCTTCTTGTAGTCTCTCGCTGCTGTCCACATCCCATCTCTGGAGTGGAAACTTTGTTCATCAGCAGAGATAAGTATCACAAGGGGGAAAGTGTGAACCAGGTGTGCAGACGGATGGTAGAAGGAGGGGGAAGGACCAGCATGGCACTTTGGTCTGGCCATTTCCTTGGCACTAAATAAGACCATATTCACACGGATTTCGCTGTTCAATTCCCAGCAGATTTGACCAGTGACTTAATCTGCCAGGAATCTAATGCACAACATCTTTGATCAACAGCCATTTCAATAGAGGCTAAAATAGATCAAAACAATCGATCGTACGGGATGGAAAATCTCTGATTGGGGGGCAGGGCAAGAGCAGTGGTAGATCGACAGCCCATAGGTTCAAGCAGAGCAATGCTGCAGTTCAAAAGATTTCCTGCTGAAACCTACTCAAAATTCTAGTGCTGTGGTGGGAGTCGATCCTACCCTCATCAGACAGGGATCAATCGTTTTGCCACATCGGGTGGCCATCTATGTCAGTATGGACACCTTAACGAGAGGGATAGGGGAGGGAATTCTAAACTTCTAAAAAGTCCAGTCCAGGTCTGCTGAACCACTACTTCAGTAAATTAACTTGAATTGCAGCTGGACCCTGAAACTTTAACAGACCACCTTGCTGTTCAAATACAAAATACACAGTATAGGGTGAAAGAGAGCACATTTGTGCCTTATTCATATACCTCATTCAGAATATAACTACTACTGAATGTTTTACCAAGTACAGCAATTGATCTGATAGGGATATACCATTATTATTATTGATTTATAAAGTGCACTGTACAAAGTAAGAAAAAGTTTGGGTACACGATACAATGACACACATCAAATATGGACACTGGTATAAACTACAGAAATGACCATTACAATGACGAATGTACCATCAAGAATAGCTCAGATTAGAGCAAAGGGTTGTGAGATCTTATATGATACAAGGTGGACATTAATTAAAATACAATAAAAAAACAACTAATGAAGCTTCCTAAGAATAGAATAAATAATTGAAGTGATCTCCCCAGTGTAACTGATCTTAGGTGAGATCTGATATGCAGAATACAGTACAGTCCTACCAGGCATGCCAGATACAGTATAAATGTATACAGTGCCATCACAAAGCAGGTCAGGTACTCACATCAGGTACAGTTGCTCCCCTCCTTGTTGCACGTCACTTGCCTCTCTTCCTCACTACAAATGGACATCCCCTATAATATCACCCACTCTTCTGGATCATACCATCACACTACAGCCTGGGGGAGAGGAAACAGCTGAACTAACTGTAACAAAGTAACAGCAGAGCAGCCATCGGTTGTTTCATAGAAGCAATAGAATGAGGGGAACCCCAGCAGTGAGAACAAATAAAGTTACAATATTACAACTTCGAACTACCTGTAATAATGGAAGTGGCCGAACCAATACAGCACTGATACAGTAGAGGGCTAAACCATCACACAAAAGGGGGTGGGGGAATTACAGATGAGTGTCGGGTCTAGAGACAGCCGCGGAAAAATTACACTTAAAGTTTATAAAACAAGCGCTAATGTCAGAAAATACTCAACAAAGAAGAGCTGTACCTCTGTCGGCTCTGCCAGTCCCTGCTGTATTGTGGTACAGTCCGCCTGTGTATATTCCCCTGGAAAGAACACGCTGTTCTTTACGTCATACAGAGAGACGTTCTGAGGCAGAACAGAAAGGGACAATACAGGGAACTCACGCGGCCCCGCCCACGGCGCGGATTGGCTCCCCAGGATGCGGTCAGAAGCCCGCCTTTTTCCTGAGTATACATGTACAGCTGGTGTGGGCCCCGCCCCCGGCTTTTTATACCTCATGGATTGTATTGAATTGCTGGCGATTTATTAGCTGAATTGCTGAGGGGTTTTCCAGCCTGTAGCTTAGCCTGGTGTACATCTTTGCTAGAAGTAGCTCACATACTATACAGGGGAGAACTTTAGGATGTAACCCACACTGATAATAGTAGAAGCTCCCTCCTCTATGGCCCAGTGCACACCAAAAATCTCTCTGCAAAACGTTTTTGAAGCAGATTTTCAGAGTGATTCCTAGGCATGTTCAGGCCTGAAACCCACTACAAATCGCAAAACGCTATCGCAATCGCTAGCGTTTTTATTCAGAGTTTTGTAAGCAATTTCATGAGCGTTTTACGGCGCTTTTGGGAGAGATTTTAAAAAGTGTAAGCTTTTTGCCAGCGATTGTGTAGCGATTAGCGATTTTAATTCGGATTGGTCCTTTCAATGTATCAGAATTTTATTACAGCTTGCAATTGCACTCAAATCGCTATGTGTAGCGATTCATGAGTGATTTGCCAGCGCTTCAATACATTACATTGAAGCGCAAACGCTCCCAAAATGCTGCATGTCCTGCGATTGCGATTTTGCTAATCCCAATCGCTACTGTGGAATCTGTTAGATTTATTTACATTGGCAGAGCGTTTAGGTAAAGCGCTAGCGATTCAAAGTGCTCCCCAAACGCTCAAAAAATCGCTCTAGTGGGTTCCAGCCCTGAAGCAGATTTTCAGAGTGATTCCTAGGCATGTTCAGAGAGGTTTTCTAAACATGCCTAGCGGTTTTTGGAGCGTTTTTGTGTAGCAGATTTTATATATTGTTACAGTAAAGCTGTTACTAAACAGCTACTGTAACAAAAACGCCTCCTGGTAAACCGCTCTGATCTGGCGGTTTTCAGAGCGTTTTGCGTTTTTCCTATACTTAACATTGAAGGCAGAAACGCCTCAGAAATCCCAAAAATGCTGCAGCCCGGGAGTTTGCATTTGGGGGAAAAAAAGAGCCGCTCTGGTGTGCACCGTCCCATTCACTTTCATTAGCCAAGCGGTTTTCCCCCTGTAAGCATTTTTAAAAACGCTCCAGAACCGCTCTAGTGTACACCAGCCCTACTACAGATATAACTAGGTTACTAGGAACTAGGAAAACCTGTAACTAAAAAAACGTCCCCCGGGGGTATTCACATCCGGTGGGGCAAGCCTCTGGATCCTATCGAGGAGTCAGTTTTTCTGCATCCAATCTTCGTGTAGTGGAAGTAAGCCCTAAATAAACACACGATGTAGCTGCAATTGAATATTACATACCTCACCATCAGTTACTCTCAGAAACTCAACGTTTACTACTTACAAAGCTTCCTTACAGCGGGGGCGCTGTTGCGGCTCTCAGCACGGAGATAATCAAAAATAGCCAATCTCTGTCAGGTCCGCTCTACTGCGCAGGAGACTTGCGCCTGTGCAGTAGAGCGGGCCGACAGCGATCGGCTATTTCCGCCTATCTCCGAGCGGAGAGCCGATACTGTGCCTGCACTGCAGCCGGGAAGGTAAATATTTACATCCCCACTGTTCGGGCAGCTTTATCTCCGCCACCATGGGACAGAGGAGGACGGGGGAAGCCTCAAAAGGATCTGGAGGCTTCCCCCACCCGTGGTGAGTACCCCCCAGGGGAGGTTTTTCTCATTACAGGTTTTCTTTTTTAAAAAAAACCACTACAGCAAAAAAAATTAAAAAGTAAGCAGTCAAAATCTGACAGAACTGACAAGTTTTGTACTAGTTCATCTCCTCATGCAGGATTCTCAAGATTTTTTGTTGTTGTTGTTTTCAAAAGCATTTTTTTAACAGTAATTGCTAAGTCTAATTGCCAAAAATAATGAGGAAGGGAGACTAGCTGGCATCATACTATTTTGGCTTGTTAGACTCAGCAACTGCCATTCGGGGGAATGCTTTTGAAAACAAAGAAAACCCTGATCACAATGATGTTTCCTTCATTTGACGTAAAAAAGGAAAAGCCTTCAACCCAAAGAACACCATCCCCGCTGTCAAACATGGTGGTGGCAACCTAATGCTTTGGGGGGGGGGGGTTCGGCCAATGGACCAGGGAACCTAATCACAGTAAACGGTACCATGAAAAAAAGAGCAATATATGAGGATTGTCAATGTCAACATCAGGCAGTCTGCAGAGAAACTTGGCTTTGGGGACCAGTGGGCATTTCAGCATGACAATTACCCAAAAGACACAGCAAAAGTGGTGAAGAAATGGTTAGCAGACAACATTACCGTTTTGGAGTTGCCCAACCAATATCCTGACTTCAATCCAATTAAGAATCTTTGGAGGGAGCTAAAGATCAGGGTGATGGCAAGAAGACCCTCCAACCTGAAAGATTTGGAGCTCATTGCTAAAGATGAATGCGCAAAAAAACCTGTGGAAAGATGCAAAAAGCTGATCTGCAATTATAGGAAGCGTTTAATTGCTGTAATGGCCAATAAAGGTTTTTCTATTGATAATTGAGAAGGGTATGAATAATTGTGGACTGGACACTTTTTGCTCAAATGTAAATAAAAGCTGAGATATGTTTTTCCACAACAATGCCTCTTGACTTGTACATCATCTTATTATCTTTTGGGAAACACCTATGCCATTCCCCATCAAAAAAATACTTGCTGGTTGAATAAAAGTAGCTAAGTCAAAATCTGCCAGGAGTATAAATAATTATGGGCAGCACTGTATAGGCTGCAACAGGCTCAGATTTACCTCAGGAGCCTATAGGCACACATGTCCTGGCACCTAAAGGCCCATACTCACAGGCGAGAAATGTGGCCTGTCGCCAGCACACGTGAGCGTGTGGGCGACAGGCCGGCGACAGCTTCTCGCCAGGTCCCTCCGCGTACACACGCGGAAGAGGGACCAGCGGCAAGGCGGAAGCTGTCGCTGACGTTCCTCCTCCCCCCGCCGGAAGCTCCATGTACCTACATGGAGGTTGCTGTCGCTAGTCCGCGTACTCACGCGGACTAGCGACAGTTGCGGCGGGGGGGCAGCGGCGACTGTCGCCATGCGATTGAAAGTTTCAATCGCCTGGCGACATGAGCGACGGGCGACAGTTCGGGGTGCGCGCGCGTGCGGCGGCCCATACTCACGGGCGACCTGTCGCCGCAACACGCGCGCGTCGCGTGTTGCGGCGACAAATGTCACTCGTGAGTATGGGCCTTTAGACTTTGCCCTCCATAGGCCTACAGTTCAATTCCAAACTGCACCGCAAGTGTTCTGGCTGTCCCAGCTGTCACCTCTCCCCTACTTCCCCTGCCCGATGAAGGTAGCTACAGGTGCCCCTTAGTATTAGGTAGCCAGAAGTACCCTCAGCATTAAGTAGCTAGCAGTGCCCCTGACTGGAGGGAGCTCTCATCAGTGGAATGCCGAAAGCAGGGTGAATAACCTCTCATGTGCACTCTCATCAGGACTCTGCATAGGGAAGGAGGGAGCCACTCGGGAAGGGAAGTGAGCCGCATTTCCATCATTAGACGCCTGTAAGCACATGCCTACAGTGCCTTATCATAAATCTGGCTCTAGGCAGAGTTTCCCTCTGCCCAACTCACCTGCAGAGAAACGCTACTGATTCAGGACGCATTTGGCCCTACTGGAAACGAGCCTTCAGCCATAGACTAAACAAGCATTCAAATCAGATGTTTTTGACAAGAATCTGACAAGATTAGCTGCATGATTGTATTAGGTGTGTGATTCAATCACTACCGACCAGAAAGATCATCAGCACTGGGCAGCTAGCATTGTTTAAAAGGAAATAAATATAGCAGCCTCCATATGTCTCTCACCTCATGTTCCTTTTAAGTTAGGAATGTCTACTTTTTTTGTTGTTGTGGTTTCAGGTGTACTTTAAACAAAGAACTTCTGGATGCATTTAAAGGGATACTGTAGGGGGGGTCGGGGGAAAAAGATTTGAACTTACCTGGGGCTTCTAATGGTCCCCCGCAGACATCCTGTGCCCGCACACCGATGCTCCGATCCCGCCTCTGGTTCACTTCTGGAATTTCCGACTTTAAAGTCAGAAAACCACTGCGTCTGCGCGGCCATATCCTCGATACCGCTGACACCACCAGTAGTGTATTGCGCAGGCCCAGTACGGTCTGCGTCTGCGCACTACGCTCGTGGTGACGTCAGCGGGAGTGGGGACACGGCTACACAGGCGCAGTGGTTTTCCGACTTTAAAGTTGGAAATTCCAAAAGTGAACTGGAGGCGGGGACAGGAGCATTGGTTAGTGGCTGCGCGGACACAGGACGTCTGCGGGGGACCATTAGAGGTCCCAGGTAAGTTCAAATCTTTTTCCCCCCTATAACTGTCAGTTTACTCACAGTTATATCAGTTGTAGAGGCAGCCTCCTTTACTACGGATATAACGGTGGGTAAACTTTCACTTAACGCATCCTTAAGTTGTCCATTGTTAAAGTATACCTGAGACGGAGTAGAGAAAAAAATTATAAATACCTGGGGCTTCCTCCAGGCTATTGGCTCCCTCGCCATTCTCCTATGCCTCCTTGATAGTCCACAATTCACCCCAGGAATGTCTTCCTGTCGGCGCAGTCCAGCCATGTGCTTGCATGGCTATTGCGTGCTCTTAAAGGGAACCTTAACCGTGGATAAAAAAAAAAAAAAGTTTCCCATACCTGGGGCTTTTCCAAGCCTCCTGCAGCCGTCCTGTGCCTGCGCAGCTCCTTCAGTGTCCTCCGGTCCCCCACCGCGGCTTAGTTTCGTTTTCGTCCGACTACCAGTCGTCCTCCGGCAACACGTCCTATTCTTCCGCATTCTCCGACGTAAAGTGCCGTAAAGCGCGTCATTCGGACGCGCTTTACGGCGGGGAATGCGTTCCATGGACGCATACCTGGGGCTTCCTCCAGCCCCATCCGCTCTATTCGCTCCCACGCCACCGTCCTCTGCTGCCCGCAGCTTCTGTACCGGGTCCTGTCTCTTCTGTCAGTCGGAGCCAGTCTGAAGTAAGTGAAGTGCAGCGTTTGCGTATCTCTCCAGCAGCCGCTCCAGCAGACTGGCTCAGACTGACGTAAGTGACGGGACCTGGTTCCCGAAGCAGCGGAGGACGGCGGCGTGGGAGCGATTGGAGCGGATGGGGCTGGAGGAAACCCCAGGTATGTATAAAACTTTTTAATATATTATGCTCTGGTACACTTTAAACCAGGAAGAGGAGCTGTGCGGCCCCGATGTGATGGGGGTCCACGCTCAGCAACAAGGGAGCTTGTTAATAATAATGGCAGTATTTGTATAGCGCCTTTCTCCTGTCGGACTCAAAGCGCTTGCGAGGCAGCCACTAGAGCGCACTCAGTAGGCAGTAGCAGTGTTAAGGAGACTTGCCCAAGAAACTCCTTACTGAAATAGGTGCTGGCTTACTGGACAGGCAGAGCCGAGATTTGAACCCAGGTCTCTTGTGTCAGAGGCAGAGCCCTTAACCATTACACTTTCCAGCCACTGTTGTTACAACCGAGGAAAGCCCCATTAGGATCCTGAGGCTTCCCTCTTTAAAGTGAACCTCCGGACTAAAAATCGACTCAGCAGCACTGAAAAGGCTTTGTGTTTCTTTAACAGTTTCACAGCATTAGAACTTTGTTTCTCTTATACAAGCCTCATTTTTAGCTGCACAGAAGAAAACTGCCCGGGCATTTTTCCCCTGATGCTGTGCAAAGCATGATGGGATTTCTGATGTTGTTGTTCTTGTTCTGCTGTTTTGGTGCAATTTGTTTTTTTTTTTACATTTTGAATTTGACATTTGAAGCCTAGCGCATGCAGCTGGGAGGGGTTATCAGGACACAGGACAGTTGGAACTGTGTCTCCTGCTCCTTGTCACCTCCTTTCAACCAAAAAGATGGCTGCCCCCATGACAAAGATGGCAGCCCCCATGAATCACAAACATTTGTCTGTTCTTTTAAAACAGGGTGGGTAAAAAATTATATTACCTATCTATTCTAATTAACATAATTAATGTAACTTAATGACAGTATGTTTGTTTAGGCTGAAGGTTCCCTTTAAATAGTAAGTAGCTGATTTTGCACCCAAGCTTCGGCTCGGGTTGGCTTTAAAGGACCACTATCCTGAAAAACTAGGCAGTTAAAATCTGACAGAACCGACAGGTTTTGGGCCAGCCCATCTCCTCATAGGGGATTATCAGGGTTTTCCTGAACAGCAGTTTAACTGCCTAAATAGTAAGATACCAGCCAGCCTCCCTAATCACTTGCACACTATTTTGTCAGACTTTGCAACTGCTGTTCAGGAAGTGCTGTTGAAAACAAAGAAAACCCTGAGAATCCCCCATAAGGAGATGGATCTGTCAGTTCTGTCAGATTTTAACTGCCTACTTTTTTTGCGATAGTAGTCCTTTAAGTATTTAGTATACAGACAAACCACTACTTATACACAACTTGAGTTACATTTCATACATACAAATAAAGTTGTCCTTCTGTACAAACTACAGTATACAGCACTGTTTTTGTTAGGATATACTTTTGTTGTTACATGTTACGAGATTGGATAAACTGTTGAAAAAAATTAAAAGCAGATTGAAAACAATAGGAAAAATGTGTTCATATTATATGTCCAAATCCATTCAAAGTTGTCTGAAAGTAAATCATTTATCCATGACTCGACTTACAAACAACCCCCCAAATTGGAACTTGTTTGTAAGTAGGACCACCTGTAGTATGTCTGCTATTTTTAGGAATATAATGGAAACATACATTGGTGATGGTGGCTTTTTAGACCAGATTGTTTCAGTCTATCGGAACCTAAAGCAAGGCTTCCATATTTATTTTCTTTTAACCTCCTTGCCGGTCTAATTCTCCCCGGCAAGGAGGCAGCGCAGCACTTTTTTAAAATTTATTTTTTTTCCAAATCATGTAGCGAGCCGATAGCCGCTGAGCGGCGGCATCCACCCCACCCACTCCGATCGCCTTCGGCGATCAGAGTAACCAGGAAATCCCGTTGAGAACGGGATTTCCTGCTGGGCTTCCCCGGTCGCTATGGCAAACGGGCGGGATGACATCACCGACGTCATGGACGTCGGGACGTCACAGGGAATCCCGATCCGCCCCTCAGCGCTGCCTGGCGCGGCGGGTAGCGGCGGATCGGCGACGAGAGGCGGCGATCGAATGTTACAAGCAGCTAGCAATGTGCTCAGGGGGCAAAATTTGGCCTGTGGGCCTTAGTTTGAGGACCACTGATTTATACATTACCTGTCCTTTGTCACTCACCATGTTGTGCCCATCCATATTTCACTTTCCGATCCTATATTTGTGCTTCACACGTCACACGCAATAGCTGTGCTGTGTGTGGGCTTGTGGTAATTGAGCTCAAAATGATCATGAACTAATACAGCTATTAGTGCACTATCATTCTGCAGTCAATTACCACAAGCCCACACAAAGCACAGCTCTGTACTGTAACTGCACATTGGAACCAGTGGCGATGAGTGGGGGGGGTGTTCCTGAGAACGGGCAGAGAGAAGGAAGTGCTGACACTTCCTCCTCGCCCATCATCAGCATTCTGCTCAGTCGAATATTTCAGCTGAGCGGGGGGGGGGGGGGGGGGGGGGGCACAGAGGGCACTGGAGAGGGAGGATGGTGATGTGACATATGTCACAGCACCACACTTAAATCAGCATTAAACGTATGTTTATGATAAAATAGTTCATGGGTACTTTAAATTTTGTATCTGGGGTAAACATGGCTTTTTCATTTTTGTATCTGGAGGCAAGTGGCTGCCTAATGTTTGTACCTGATGCGCTTCTGACTACAATACTTAGTTTCCTGTCATCTCTTTACATGTAGAAGCAGCCTTGACAGGCTGGCCATTATCATAACATTGGACACAATTCACTAAGCTTATCTGCTGTCTTTAATATCACCAAGGTGATAAATCCTTTATTATTCACTATGCAATTTACCTCATGCAATCTTAAATTAAGGATATGTCCTTAACTGGAGGAGTGATTCCTAAAGTTAATTGAATCCTTAAATTAAAGGCCCATCCAGCGATGTAGTTGAAATCTGGCAGAGCCGTCAGGTTTGGACTACGCCATCTCTTCATGGGGATTCTAAGGGCTTTCTTTGTTTTCAAAAGCATTTCCTGAGCGGTAGTTCAACTGCCAGATGGGCGAGTGGGAATGCACAGCAGGGAGGGACGTAGTATCTACGTCCCTGCACGGAGTTATGGCAATTTGCAGGGATGTAGTTACTCGCCCCAGGGGAGGAGATGTGGTTAAAGAGAACCCAATAGAATGCCTCTTATGTCACAAGCAAGCAAGAAAATACTCAGCATAATTTGACAGTACTTTTTGGTACTTTTTAAAAAGCAGACAGAGCACTGAAAAATTATTTTAAAGAGCAGAATTATCCTAGGAGAAAACTAGGAGAAAAGTGAATTGGATCAGGCTATTGCCCATATGCAATTAACATTTTTTTTCCGGTGTTTCCTCCTAGGTGATATTTTCATAACTTGTCAATGAAATGCCCTTTAAACCACCACCAGGCAAGAAAATAATCTGAATATTTTTGAGATTGCATACTCACCTACTTTTTGATACTTTTTTAATTGTAAAGTGCTGAAAAGTTATTTTAAAGGGGTTCTGTGGGGGTACCTGAGGAGAAAAACTGCCACTTACCTTGGGCTTCTATTAGCCACCTGCAGTGGTAATGTCCCACGCCGTCCTGCTCCCATCTGCCGTTCCCCGCAGCCGGCACCGGGCTATTATTCGGCTGTCACACAGACGAATAATGCGCGTTGCCGTGCCTCCGCTCGCGTCATCTGAGGCTTACTGCGCAGGTGCAGTACAACGGAGCCTTGTACTGCGCTTGCGCAGTAAGCTTCCGATGACGCAGGCGCAAGCGAGCGGGTGCGCGGCCACTGTAGCGCAGGCGCAGTTGGATCCCATGCCGCTTAGACCGGGGCCGGCGGCGGAGAACAGCAGATGGGAGGAGGACGGCGTTGGACATTACCGCTGCACGGGGCTGATAGAAGCCCAAGGTAAGGGTCTGTTTTTCTTCTCAGAAACCCAAAACAGAACCCCTTTAAAGGGACTCCGAGCAGTACAGAAACTATGGAAAGATGCATATCATTTTAAAGTGACTCTGTAACAAAAATTACAATGTTTTTTCTACCATCCTACACGTTCCTAAACCTATTCTAATGTGTTGTGGCTTACTGCAGCTCTTTCTACTATAACCATCTCTGTAATAAATCAATGTATCTTTCCCCTGTCAGACTTGTCGGCCTGTGTCTGGAAGGCTGCCAAGTTCTTCAGTGTTGAACTGTTCCTCTATGCACACTCCAGTGTGTGTTTTATTTACATAAGCCAGCAGCTTCTCTGCTATCTTATCAGTGATAGAAGAGAGCTGGATAAAAATCCTCCTCTGGAGGCTGTGAAAGGAGCTCATGGTCTGTCACATACTGAGGAATTAACCGACAGGCAGAGCTGTCTGCAGGAAGCCTGTAATGTTCAGTGCATGAGAGAAGCTGGGGACAGAAGGTAAACACACACAAGTGATCTCTTGAGATTCAGAAGTAAGGCTGTATACAGCCTGCTTGTGTATGGATGTATTTTCTATGTGTGGACATGCTGTACATCAACCTACTTCCTGTTTTGGTGGCCATTTTGTTTGTTTATAAACAAACTTTTTAAAACTGTTTTTGACTACTTTTAATGCGGCGGGGAGCGGTGAAATTGTGACAGAGGGTAATAGGAGATGTCCCCTAACACACTGGTATGTTTACTTTTGTGCGATTTTAACAATACAGATTCTCTTTAAAGCTCTCTTTCTCCTCTTTCCAATGATATATAAAGCACTGCCCTACGCCTTTTAGTTTTCGCTATTTTCGCGATCAAATTTGCCACGGCCGCGACTTCGATCGCGAAAATAGAGAAAACTAAAAGGCGTAGGGCGACGATTTAGGTGTCGCCAGAAAGAGGAGAAAGAGAGCTTTAAAACGATATCCATCTTTCCATAGTTATATTGTATTACACAGGACGACACTTTCCCCAGTGTCAGCAGCTCCATTCAGCAGAATGGAGCTGCTGACTTTAGGAAAAAGTCGCCCTGTGTAATACAAGGTAACTATGGGAAGATGGATATCATTTTAAAGCTCTCTTTCTCCTCTTTCTGACGACCCCTAAATCGTCGCCCTACGCCGTTTAGTTTTCTCTATTTTCGCGATCAAAGTCGCGGCCGCGGCAATTTCGATTGCGAAAATAGCGAAAACTAAAAGGCGTAGGGCGGTGGTTTGTATATCATTGGAAAGAGGAGAAAGAGAGCTTTACAATGATATGCATCTTTCTATAGTTTCTGTACTGCTCGGAGTCCCTTTAAAGAGACACTGAAGCGAAAAAAAAAATATGATATTATGATTTGTATGTGTAGTACAGCTAAGAAATAAAACATTAAGATCAGATACATCAGTCTAATTGTTTCCAGTACAGGAAGAGTTGAGAAACTCCAGTTGTTATCTCTATGCAAACAAGCCATTAAGCTCTCCGACTAAGTTAGTCCTGGAGAGGGCTGTTATCTGACTTTTATTATCTTAACTGTAAGTGAACTGTTTACTTTTTCTCTGCTAGAGGAGAGGTCATTACTTCACAGACTGCTGTGAAAGAATTATTTTGAATGCTGAGTGTTGTGTAATCTGCACATATTATAGAATAATGCAATGTTAGAAAAAACACTATATACCTGAAAATAAAAGTATGAGAATATTTTCTTTGCTGCTAATCTTCTAGTAATTATTCATAGTACACAACCAATTCATTATATCATATTTTTTTTTCGCTTCAGTGTCTCTTTAAAGAGAAAATGAAAAATTATATCCTAGGAGAAAACACAGGAGGAAAAAAGTTAATTGCAGTTTTCTGTTACCTTATCATCATCACTAGCCAGGGGCGTAGCAATAGGGGTTGCAGAGGTTGCGACCGCATCGAGGCTCTTGAGCCAGAGGGGCCTCGAAGGGCCTCCCTCAACTACAGTATTAGCTCTCTATTGGCAGGGCCGGCCCTAGACTTTTTGCCGCCTGAGGCAAAATTAGAAAAAAATCGCCCGAGCCATAGGGGTGCCGAGCCATAGGAATAGCTGGCAGGAAGGGGGTATTGGGCCTAGCAGTGGGGAGGGGGGTCGGACCCCCCCCTCCCTCGCCTGGGTCCCCCGATCTGCGCTCCTCCTCCAGCGTAAAGTACCAGCCAGCGCGCATATGTTGAAGAGGCAACGGGCAGAGGAATCACTCACCTTTTCCGCGTTCCATCGTGCGCTCCACTGACGTCACTTCCTGCAAGGCCGTCCACTTACAATACAGTGGGCGGCGTTGCCGGAAGTGACGTCAGTGGAGCACGCGATGGAACGCGGAAGAGGTGAGTGATTCCCCCGCCCGTTGCCTCTTCGTCATATGCACGCTGGCTGGTACTTTACGCTGGAGGAGGAGCACAGATCAGGGGACCCAGGCGAGGGAGGGGGGGGGTCCGACCCCCCTCCCCGCCGCTAGGCCCAATACCCACTTTCTGCCCGCTACCCCTCCAGCTCAGCGGGCGGCCCCAGCGTCCATGGAGAGGCGGGTGCCGCCCCCCCCAGATTTGCCGCCTGAGGCAAATGTTTCACCCCGCCTCATGAGCGGGCCGGCCCTGTCTATTGGTCCTGTGCTTATAATAATCACTTCTATAGATACTTTGAATAGCGGTAATCATTAACAAGCTGTTCCCCATCCCCTTCTTGCACCTTTGACAGTGTAGTTGCCATTGGCAGGTTTTCATGCGCCATATCAATTGTTATGTATAGAGTGCTTGGGGGGGCCCCATGTAAAACTTGCATCGGGGCCAACAGCTCCTTAGCTACCCCACGGTCACTAGCATGATCTTAAAATCTAAGATCTGAAAATAATGATTCCGATCCAATTCACTTACCCCCGAACAACTCCCCCCCCCCCCCCCCGATTGACTTTAACATGCTCATATCATTTTCAGATATCGGCTGCAAATTGATCGATTGGCTGTTCAATCGCGCATCGGTTTGCTGAAATCGACTAGTGTATTTAGATAGACTAGACCACTTTAGACTACTTGCTGATGCAAACAATGACTAATAAAATATTTCTCGAACATCGGAAATAAGAAAAATGGAAAAACGGAAATTGGCATTGGCGTAAATTAGATTTTTTGTAGAATCGGAAATGGGCATGTCGGACCACCGTACAGCTCTCCTGTCCCGCGCGGTGCAGTTTTCTTACCGCCGACAGACGAAACTGCACAGCAGCGGGAAAACGGAGGATCGTTGAGCACCGGCTGTAAGGGGCAGAAGCCCCAGGTAAGTGAAACGCTTTATTTTTGGTGAGTCTTCAGCTCCACTTTAAGGGGTCCATCGAAGTTTTCCTGGGGGGGATCCCATAAATTGTAGTTACGCCATAGAGTATAAATGTCTTGATCTGGCTTTTATTTTATAACTTCCCCTTTTGCATTGTCTTGATTGAGCCATCCTCACCCGACACACACTGATATCTTTCAATAAAGTTCCTCTGCAAGCTTCAGTATGGATCCGCTTATAATCCCACATAAATAGACAGTTTCAGAAAGCAACTGGGACGCTTTGTCCTTCTTTTATGACATTGAGAGAGTTGATAAAATAATCCACAGAACTCTTTTCTCGCACATTCCTCTCCTAAGGTCACTTCCAAAGTTTTTGACTTCATACTGTAATTTTCAGTAAACTCCCGTGGTAAACTGTGCAGCGATTTAGCAGCAGGTTTCATACAGCAAGCTGTGGGAATCCGGAACATTAGATGTGATTTATTACGGTCAAATGGCAAACATTAAGCTGCATAAAATTAAAAGGCAGTTGGGATGGAGTTTAAAAACTAGGATCCGAGGCCTGGAGGGCAAAACATTTAATTGCAAATACAATAGATCCGGTTCAGCGCCGCAGTGCCGAAAATCTCATGCATCCGAGCAACGTTCACCTCCCATTCATTCGCCTATAACTTTATTGCTACTTATCACAATGAATTGATCTATATCTTGTTTTTTCCGCCACTAATTAGGCTTTCTTTGGGTAGTACATTTTGCTAAGAATTATTTTTTTCTAAATCCATTTTAACAGGAAGATTAAGAAAGAAATGAAAAAAAATCATTATTTCTCAGTTTTTGGCCATTATAGTTTGAAATTAATATACGCTACCGTAATTAAAACTCATTTATTTTGTTTGCCTATCTGTCGCGGTTATTTCACCGTTTAAACGATGTCCCTATCACAATTTATAGTGCCGATATTTCATTTAGAAATAAAGGTGCATTTTTTCAATTTGCGTCCATCGCTATTTATAGGCTTATAATTTTAAATAATATAATAACATACTCTCTTGACATGCATATTTAAAAAGTTCAGACCCTTGGGTAACTATTTATGTTGTTTTTGTTTTTTTTTATTGTATTTTTTTTTTGTTTTTTTTAAATAAAAAAATGTATGTGGGTAATTTTTGGGGTGGGAGGGAAACTGCTATTTTCTAATGTAAAATAATGTAATTGTTTTATTAAAAATGTATGTGGGTGCAGTTTACTATTTGGCCACAAGATGGCCACAGTGAGCAAAGTCCTGGATGCGAACTATGTCGCATCCAGGAACTAAAATTCAGAGGAGTTGTTTCCTGGGGGGCAGAAATACCACGCTCTCTGGAGAGAAAGCGTCGGTATTTCTGCGGGGAAGTCAGATCGGTGAATGGGAATTATATTCCCATTCACTGATCGGGGGGCTAGCGGCGGGCGGCGGGTGCGCGCGCGGGCGCGCGCCCGATCGCGCGCACCACGCAGGGAACACAGCAGTGCCTTTCTGGACGAGAAAGCTCGTCCAGAAAGGCCGAACTGGATAGTTTTAGTGTTGATGGCGAGGAAAGTAACAGTATACTGTACAAAGGGAATGGTTCGGTAGTCTGTACAGAAAGCATGCAGATTACCAAAGTGGAAGGGTTGTGGCAGGTGTGACAGTGTGAGGTGAATCTTTTTCCCCCCAAAGTCCTTACTTAAAGGATACCCAAGGTGACCTGTAACATGATGAGATAGACATGTGTATGTACATTGCCTAGCACTCAAATAACTGTGCTGTGCTTTTTTTTCTTTCTTTGCCTGGAAGAGTTAAACATCAGTTATGCAAGTGGCAGTTCCTGTCTGAGTCAGGACTGAGGGCCTGTTTCCACTACACGCAGATTTGATGCAGAATGGATGCAGAAAAACTGACTCCAATGAATGCCTATGGGCCTGTTTCCACTAAACGTAATTTTTCTGATGCAGATTTTTACATAGGCATTCATTAGAGTCAGTTTTTCTGCATCCATTCTGCATCCAATCTGCGTGTGGTGGAAACAGGCCCTGAGTCAGACTACAGTGCGACCCTCACTAATAAGAAATTACAACTATAAAACACTTTCCTAGCAGAAAATGGGTTCTGAGAGCAGAAAAAAGGGTCAATAGTTTATAGATTTTAGCTCTGGCATACTTCAATGAATGTGTCATTGAACAACAACAATACAACAGTCAAAACTTAAAAAGTAGATTTAAATATAAAATAAATTACTGTGGAAGATCTTAAAAAGTCATTTTAGGAGAAGGAGGATAGATACAATTGTTTATTTCATTCGTTTATTTTCACTTCAGGTGTCCTTTAATTTAGGCACAGCTTTACATGTGCATTTAGGCATAGCTTACCTTGGTGGTTACTGCGGGAAATGCCTGGAAACTGTATAAAGTGATTAACCCTTTAGCAGGCTTGCAAGTGCTCCAAGCCAACTTATTTTTACACATTTGTTTATTTCTTATTTGTTACATTTCCTTGCTACTAATTAGTACAGTGTATTTATGACCACTTGTTAGTAAAGTGTATTTATGACCACTTGCCATTAGTAAAGGCAAGTTCCAGGTCAAACCTAGACTGAATCAGTCCGTGGATTCTTATCACAGTTGATAACAGATAGATACTGAGAAGAATAAAACTAAAAGCAGGGTAGGTGTTTACTGTCATGTTCCCACTGATAAATGTAATAAAATACATGAGGGTGCTTCGCCTCTGGTTCTCTTTAATAGGGAATTTGCATGCGGTATTGGTATGCAAATTTTCATGTGAATTTGCATACGATTTCGCATGGAATCAATGGAAAGGCACACAGGCACTGCCACGGTTAAATTCGCATACATCGTCATCCATGCAAAATCGTATGCGAATTCGCATTAAAATTCGCATATATCCGCATGTGAAATTCGCATCCGCATGCAAATTTTTACTGCAGCGATTTCCACCGCACAAATGGAAACGGGCCCTTTTACTTTTTTTCTATTTATTTATTTTCTATACCATACTGCCTCTGTTCTCATTTCTGGTATGAGTTTGACCTATTTTGTAAAGTAGATCACTATATAGTTTGCAGATATATAGTTTTAATCAGTGTAAAGGTCCCTTGAGTATTTCTCTGGTGGATTGAGGCAGGAAAATAATTGAGATGATTTATAAATCATTCTGCTGGTGAACTTCTTCTCAATATTTCAGCTGTATGCTTTGCTTTTAAAATGAGTTTTAAATTCAATATCCTTAAAGGAGTTATCAGCCTATAATTAATAAAATACCGGTAAGCGCTACCTACCTGGGGCTTCCCCCAGCCCCAAGCTCCCAGCGTCTCCCTCGCCGCTGCTCCCTCCCGGTCCCCAGCGATGGTACTGCGCCTGCGCGAGCGGTGCTGTCAATCACCGCCATGTGGACCGGAGCGGACTGCGCAGGCGCTGTAGTTCTGTGCCTGCGCAGTATGCTCCGGTCCACGTGGCGGTGATTGAAAGCGCCGCTCGTGCAGGCGCAGTACAGGCCGACCTGCTGGTCGGCCTGACATCATCGCTGGTGACCGGGAGGGAGCTGCGGCAAGGGACATGCTGGGAACTTGGGGCTGGAGGAAGCCCTGGGTAAGTAGCGCTTATTTTATTAATTTTAGGCTGATAACTCCTTTAAAGGGAAGACTTTGGCAGACTTTAGAAATGTGGGCGTGAATGCATTCCAGAGGAGGGGGCGGAGCATCACCTGTGTCTCAGCTATGGAGGATAAGGTAAGTAAGTAATCCCGGATCACTGTACTGGAGGTACTCTTTAAAGGACAACTGAAGAGAGAGGTATATGGAGGCTGCCATGTTTATTTCCTTTTAAGCAATACCAGTTGCCTGGCAGCCCTGCTGATCCTCTGCCTCTAATACTATTAGCCACAGCCCCTGAACAAGCATGCAGCAGATCAGGTGTTTCAGACTTTAAAGTCAGATCTGGCAAGACTAGCTGCATGCTTGTTTCTGGTGTTATTCAGATACTACTGCAGAGAAATAGACCTGCAGGGCTGCCAGGCAACTGGTATTGATTAAAAGGAAATAAATATGGCAGCCTCCGTATACCTCTTACTTCAGTTCCCCTTTAAATGAGCACTACAGCAAAAAAAGTAAGTTCAAATCTGACAGAAGCATCAGGTTTTGGGCTAGTCCATCTCCTGGGTAATTCTCAGGGTTTTGGTTCAGTTGCTAATTATCAAAATCGTAAGATACCAGCCAGCCTCTCTACTCACTTACACACTATTTTGGCAGTTAGACTTAGCAATCGGTGTTCAGAAAATGCTTTCGGAAAAAAAAATCCTGAAATTCCCCTATGAGGAGATGGACTAGCCCAAAACCTGTTGGTTCTGTCAGATTTTTACTGCTTACTTTTTTTTTTTTGCTGTAGTGGTCCTTAAAAAGGGATCGTCAGCCACAAAATCAAATTCCGTTTACCCACTGCTCTGTATTCAGCCTGGAACCTCACCCTGCATCGCAATCACAATCTATTCAGAAATGTTTCTGCTGTAATAAATCTTATCTCAGTCAGCCTGGCTCTATTTTTGCCATCGCCGACAAGAGGGAAGCATGTTATCTCCCCTCCCAGATTTCTGCTCCTCACTGATTGAAGCTGCTGAAATCTGATCTTGCTGTGCACACATGTTTACAAAGTAATCTAGCGATTCTAAAGGTCCGTACACACGCCGGACTGGAGGCAATGACGGGTCCGTCGTCACCTCCCGCTGGGTGGGCGTTCCAGCGACAGTCCGGCGTGTGTACGCACTGTCGGCGGACTGATACGGCTGTTTCTGAGCGATCCACCCGTCGTTGCCTCCAGTCCGGCGTGTGTACGGACCTTAAGATTCTAAGAGAAAAAGTAAGGGGGGAAATGGCATCAGGATTGGTTTCAGCCAGAGGGAATGAAAATGGCAAATGCCAGGAACAGAATTCTCTATATTTACTATATAAAATTCACTGAAATCAAAACATGGACAGTGTAATACATCTATCTATGTTAATAGTAGTTATCTTATGTGTTTTTCTTTTCTGACATAGTATGGCTGACCCTGCTTCTTTAAATAAATCATTGGTAACATGGCCACATATTCACTCACAAATTTAAAGAAGATCTTAACTAAAAGTAAATTAATGAATAAAATTGCATTTATTTAAAGAGACCCTGAGACAGGGCCACATGGATAAAGTATACATACCTGGGGCTGGAGGAAGCCACCTCCGGTCTGATCGCTTCCATGTCATCCTCTTCTGACTTGTCGTTCTTCTGCAATTGGCCGGTAAGTCCTCTGGTCCGGGGCCAACTGCGCATGCGCGGAGGGCCACTCGTGCGTTCCCGCTGTGTTCACAATGCCGGGAGCACTTTGCGACTGCGCAGTACTACTATGCAAGCACAGAACGCTCCCGCCAATGGGAGCAAGACAGGAGAGCGCGCCTGGCCAGACTGCGCATGGACTGACTGGCCCCCGACTGATGGTTTTTCCGGGGCCAGTAGCGGGCGAAAGGGCAGTCAGAGGAGAACGGCATGGGAGCGATCAGGCTGGAGGGGGCTGGAGGAAGCCCCAGATATGTATATTTTATCCATGTGGCCCTGTCTCTGGTACACTTTAACAATATCTAATTATAAATAATTTAGTCCAGTTAGCTCATTGTAAAATGTTTAGTCACCCTGATTTACTTAATTGAATTTATCACAGATGGTGACATCTTTACTGCTAACAGGTCCCTCACTGTTTGTTTGTATTAATGTTTCTTTGTTGTGTGTTTGGAAGTCAGTAGAAACAACACTTTGTCTCCCAGAAGGCTTTGTGATCATAGCCTAGGCTTAAAGGGAACCTAAACTGAGAGGGATATGGATGTTTCCTTTTAAACTGTACCAGTTGCCTGGCAGTCCTGCTGGTCTCTTTCACTGCAGTAGTGGTTGAATCACAGACCTGAAACAAGCATGCAGCTAATCCAGTCTGACTTCAGTCAGAGCACCTGATCTGCATGCTTGTTCAGGGGCTGTGGATAAAAGTATTAGAGACACAGGATCAGCTGGAGAGTTAGGCAACTGGTATTATTTTAAAAGAAAAATCTATATCCTTCTCTGTTTAGGTTAACATCAGTGGGAGGACTGGGTTATATACCAATATACAGCAATATATATATATATATATATATATATATATATATATATATATATATATATATATATATATATATATATATATATATATATATATATAGGATGTGTTCCTGAAACCAGGATAATTATCGTAAAAGTGAATATCCTGAATAATGTATTACATTCTGTTACTGTATATGTCGGGTCTCTTTACAGAGAACCCGAGGTGTGTTTAAAGAATGTTATCTGCATACAGAGGCTGGATCTGCCTATACAGCCCAGCCTCTGTTGCTATCCCAAACCCCACTAAGGTCCCCCTGCACTCTGCAATCCCTCATAAATCACAGCCGTGCTGTGAGGCTGTGTTTACATCTGTAGTGTCAGTCTCAGCTGCTCCCCCGCCTCCTGCATAGCTCCGGTCCCTGCCCCCGTCCCTTCCCTCCAATCAGCAGGGAGGGAAGGGATGCAGGCGGGGACTGGAGTTCTGCAGGAGGCGGGGAGAGCAGCAGACTGACACTATAGAGATAAACACAGCCAGCTCTGACAAGCTGTTTGTCAGCAGCGTGGCTGTGATTTATGAAGGATTGCAGAGTGCAGGGGGACCTTAGGGGAGTTTGGGGTAGCAACAGAGGCTGGGCTGTATAGACAGATCCAGCCTCTGTATGCAGATAATATTCTTCAAACCCACCTCGGGTTCTCTTTAAGATGTACAGAGAAGTTTAATTTATTATATTTTATATAGCTGTCAACGCTTGGGGTGACGTGGGGGCCCGGAAGTAATTCTTTTTTTGCCTGGAGCTTTAAAAAAAATCCCCATGATGTATTTCTACGGTATAGCAATACAAACTTCAAACATAATAACAATCATGAATTTGGTAGAAGTGTTCTTTTGACAATTCTATGATTGAATGCTCTGTTGTACGGAATTTCTGAAAAGAGCTACAATTTATACCTCAGAAACGTTTGGGCAACATTTGTCTGGCGGAACAACTGCTATTAGAAATGAAAGGCAGTGATACCGTATTCTTTGCTGGAAGGATAGCGCATAAAATTTCATCCGTCACTATAATCAAGTGCTATTACAGCCACACACCCAAACTTTACTCACTTATACACAAAACTGAGGATCTTTCAGCCATATGCTTAAGAAGAAAGCACAGAACATTATGTTATAAACCAGGAAACTAGTGTATAAAACATTATTTTTGGGGGACTGGTATTAGAACAACCAATCATCATTTTTTCTGGCATTCCCAATAGCAAGTCACAGCTTTGTGGTGCCTGATATTTGGGAAAAGGGCCTTTGTCCTGGGCGGCCTGAGCGACTGCTCAGGGCGCCATGACTACAGTGAAGCCCCGCCCCAACCTTTAAAAAGCCCTGCCCCCACAGGCATGGGCCTGTATGTCGAGGTGAGTTACCATACTTCACCCCTCCGCTGTGCACTCTGCAATGGGGTGGAACGGGCTCTCCGGTTACCTATATATTGGGGGACTCTCTAGCTACATATATGGGGGGCTCTCTGGCTGACCTATACTGGGGGGTGGGCTCTCTAGCTACATATACTGGGGGAACTCTCTGGCTACCTATAGGGGGCAACCTATCTGCCTACCTAATACTGGGGCCCACTCTCACCAACTATGCTAGGGGACTCTCTGGATACCTATACTTGGGGCATTCTCTCTTGCCATTTAATACTGTTGGTGCTCTCTCTGACTACCTAATATTGGGGGTGCCCTCTCTGGTTACCTATACTGGGGGGGCTCTCCGGCTACCGAATAATAAGGGCTATACTGGGGGCACACATCTGGCTACATGTACAGCGGGGCTACCTCTGGCTACCAACTACTGGGGGCACCTCTGGCTGCCACAGTACAGCTGTGTGACTGATGGGGGGGGGGGGGGACCAAAGCCTCAACTGCCCATCTACCCCAACATCTTCTGAAGCCTAACCCCCTCCCCTCCAGGCCACCCTCTTTTTCTTCCCAAAGCTACCCCCAGAAACCTTGGAAGCCTTATGGAAGGACATAACTGTCCTCAATAGCATCACTTCCTCCCTTTCACACATTCAATAAGCCCCTCTTTGCGCACACACCCCCTTTCATCCTCAATAGCCACACGGACTCAACCCCTGCCCATCAGCAACCAATTTGTTCTTACTCATGCCACAGCATCCTCAAATCAGCCCTCACTTTTTCCCCCCAGACCCTCAATAAAGGTGCGCACTGAAGCACAGTGACTGTTGCCCTTAAAGATTGTGTATTGATTGTTAGGGCAACAGTTTGAAGCTTGAGTGCTATACAGACCCACTTCTCAGCTATAGCAGTGCATCCTGTACCTTTCCTTGCCCCCACATACTGTGTGTCAACTTTCCTGTGTCCTCACCAGGGCTCGCTTTAGCTACAATGGGCAAAATTAACCTTGGGACCCCTGGCAGGACCCCCCCCCCCCACTGACCTGACCTTTCCCTTCCCTAAAGTAGCATTGGGGTCCCTTTGTTGATGCATTATTGCCCTCTAGGACCCACGAGCCAGCAGCCTTGCCCCCCCCCCCTCCCTCCCCAGGAGCTCCCCAGAGCCCCTGTATTATCTTCGGCAGAGTAGTGTCTCACCTGTCCCGGTGGGCGTACTCCTCTGTTAGTCCATGGCTCTGTGGACCCCTGTCTGTGCTGTACATTTTGTTAATCATGTTACATTTGTCACTGTAATTACTATAAGGGCTCAAACCTACTAGCAGCCTTTTCTAGGTGCTAGTGATTTAAAAAAAGCTCTTGCTAATGCAATGCTATGGGGGATTTTTATAAAATCACATCGCTCAAGTGGGATCACACCCATAGCATTACATTAGCAAGAGCTTTTCAAATCACAAAGTGCTCAGAAAATCGCTCCTAGTGGGTTCCAGGCCTAATGCTTACTAACTCTGTATTATGTACCAATGTCTGTCTGTACTTTGTGGATACCCTTGTTGTACTTTTATGCACCCCATGTTTGTCTTTTACTCTGTACAGCACCACGGAGTATGTTGGTGCTGCATTGTAAATGACTAATATTAATAATAATTGAGCAGCCACGTGGGGAGGAGGCTGCGAGTGAGGATGACGTTAAAGACGCTTATAGGAGTGCAGGGAGTGGTAAAAGGTATATTTGTACATGAGATCTTTGAGATATGGGTAGAACGTGAGTCGTGAACTGATTTAAAAGCCAAGCATAATGATCTGATCTGTATTTTCAGCTGGACAGGAAGTCAGGCTTGTAAAGCTAGGCAATAGGTGTCCATGATGGCCCAATATGGGAAGCCCAGAGATCCCTCCCAGACTATAGATTGATTGGATAGTGATTGATTTACACCCCACCGCACACTGGATTCAATTGCAGCAGAAATCTATTGAGCAGGGATTCAGAGCAGGATCATCCACAAGGCAACCTTTCGGCAGGTGCCTGCCAGGGGCAAACCCAGGATTTTCAAGGGGGGGATTCCTGAAAGGTCTCCCTCAGCCATGCACAATACAGTATAATAATATGGCAGGACATCATGCTGTGTACACATAATGCAATCTCCCGTCCGACCGACCGACAATGGGATCGATCAGGAGTAAGGCCCATACACACGTCGGATTTTTGCGTCGTTCGCAAAAATCCGACGTGTGTATGGGCCTGTAGTTTGGATACATATAATAATGAGGACAGCCGACACTGGTAATGAAGAAGAAAGTGAAGCATTTACACAGCAGGGGCACAGGGCTGTGCTCATACCTGACTCTGTTAAGTTCCCCAGAGCTGCTCCATGCTCTGTACACACGCTGCTGCTCCATGCTCTGTACACACACTGCTGCTCCATCCAAAGTCAACTGTAGCAGGGAAAGAAATGGGACAGTTCTGTGAGCAGCAGGATACCTGCAGATATTCTGGTGTCTCAACTTGTGCCTGTCCCCAGACACTGCACCGGCCCTGGTCTGAGGGGGGATTCTGGGCAGCTGTAATCCCCCCCCCCCCCCCCCTGCGTTTGCCTATGCCTGCGGCCTAGTCGGTGTCAGGGGGCCCAACTGCTGCTTTCTCTAATCCGTCTCCCATCTCACATTAACAAGTAGGCCATAATGGGGAGCCAAAGCTTCTACCATGCCCCATTTCATCTTAATCCATCTGTGCAGGGATGATTGAACCGCTAGCAGAGTGCTGCTATGTTATGCGGCTATTGTGCCCTTACTGCAGCTCTCCCGCAAACATACCTGACTACACTTTCCTCAGATAAACTGCCAAAACTGATGAAAAGTAAGTCCATGGCCTATGTAGAGGCAAAAGATTTCCAGACATTTGAATCAAAAATGAGCAAATCGGATGGAAAAACTGATACATGTAGTGAATGGCATAGCTATAAGGTGGCCACTAACGATCCAATTTCTGCAAAAAGTAATTAAAGAGATCAGATATTCTGATCAGAAGTGAAATCGTTCACTACACCATCAATGATCAACCTTTGCTTACTATCGATAATTGATTTATAAAGCACCAACATATTCCGTGGCGCTGTACAAAGTATGAAACAAACACGGGGTACATAATAATATAGACAACTAGCTGATTGCCCGGCGTTGCCCGGGAATGTATTTGGCTGGTGTTGGCTCCACCTACTTTTTCTAACCCTAACACACAATTACTCACTGACCAATTTTGTGAGCTTTGCATTGTTTGGCACCAATAATTTGCATTGAAATGAAACAAATCTAATTGGCTGTGTGTGGCTCCACCCCCTTTTCTGAATTTGAACCCCAGTCACCCAATAACCAACTGTACCAGGTTTGAGGCCTGTGCCATTAACAGTGCAAGAATCGTAGCAATTAAATATTCCCCTTGAAAAAAAATAGGTGAAGTTTGATTCACTTTTGTAGGCTCCACCCACTTTTCTGAATATTAATCCCAGTCACCCAGTGACCAACTGTGCAACGTTTAAAAACCCTGCCATTAACAGAATTGCTGCAGTTTACATTTTCCCAGTGAAATTTGAATTTGTCTCCAGCCACTGATGACCCGGCGTTGCCTGTGTATGTATTTGACTGGTGTTGGCTCCGCCCACTTTCTAACCCTAACACACAAACACTCAATGGCCAAGTTTGTGACCTTTGGGGTCCTTGGCATCAATAATTTGTATATTCCCATAGAAATTAAACAAATCAGATAGGCTGTTTGTGGCTCCACCCCTCTCCAGCATTTGAACCCCAGTCACCCAATGACCAACTGTAGCAGGTTTGAGGCATCTGCTATTAACAGTGTAAAAATGGCAGCAATTTAAATATTTCACTTGAAAATCAACAGGTGAATTTTGATTGGCTATTATAGGCTCCACCCACTTCCCTGAATATTAATCTCAGTCACTCAGTGACCATCAGGGCAAAGATTGGGAACCCTGAAATAAACAGTGTAAGAACGGCTACAGTTTACACTTTCCCAGTGAAATTTGTTTTTGGCTCCGCCCACTTTTTGTAACCTGGACACAAAGTCACTACTCAATGCCCAAGTTTGTGAGTTTTGGGGTCCTTGGCATCAATAATTTGTATTTTCCCATGAAATGAAACAAATCTGATTAACTGTTTGTGGTTCTGTCCCTTTTCTGAATTTGAACCTCAGTGACCCAATGACCAACTGTACCAGGTTTGAGGCTTGTGCCATTAACAGTGCAAGAATGGCAGCAATTTTAATATTCTCCTTGAAAAGTGACATGTGATTTTTGATTGGCATTTTTAGGCTCCACCCACTTTTCTGAATATTAATCCCAGTCACCCAGTAACCAGCTATGCTAAGTTTGAGAACCCTGCCATTAACAGTGAAGAAGGGCTGCAGTTTACAATTTCCCAGAAAAATCTGTTTTTAACTCCACCCACTTTTTGTAACCTTGACACACAGTCACTACTCAATGACTCAAGTTTGTGAGCTTTTGGGTTCCTGGTATCAAAATTGTGCTAATGGAAGCAGTTTATCCAGCAAAGAAATCTGGCTGTTTTTGGCTCTGCCCCTTTACTGAATTTGAACCCCAAACACCTAACGCCCGACTGTAGCAGGTTTGAGGCCTCTGCCATTAACAGTGTGAGAATGGCTGCAGTTTCAATATTCCCCTTGAAAATCAATAGGTGAATTTTGATTGGCTCTTGTAAGCTCCACCTACTTTTCCAAATATTAATCCTAGTCACCCAGTGACCAACTGGGAAGTTTGAGAACCTTGCCATTAACAGTGTAAGAAAAGCTGCAGTTTACATTTCCCCATGTAAAAAGTTAGTTGTTTTTGGCTCCGCCCACTATTTCTAATCTTGACATACAGTCACTTAATGACCAAGTTTATGAGCTTTGGGGTGTTTGGCATCAATAAGTTGCATTTTACCATTGAAATTAAACAAATTTGATTGGCTGTTTTTGGCCCGCTACCTTCAGAATTTAAACCCCAGTCTCCCAGTGACTGACTGTAGCAGATGTTAGGCCTCTGCCATTAAGAGTGCATGAATGGCAGCAATGTAAATATTCCCCTTGAAAATCAAAAGGTGAATTTTGATTAGCTGCTGTAGGCTCCACCCACTTTTCTGAATATTAGTCCCAGTCACCCAGTGGCCAACTGTGTCACGTTTGAGAACCCTGCCAATAACAGAATGGCTGAAATCAATCTAACAAATCTGATTGGCTGTTTGTGGCTCCACCCCTTTAGTGAATTTGGACCCCAGTCACCCAATGACTGACTGTATCAGGTTTGAGGCCTCTGCCACTAACAGTGTAAGAATGGTAGCGATGTGAATATTCCCCTTGAAAATCAATAGGTACATTTTGATTGGCTGTTGTAGGCTCCACCCACATTTCTGAATATTCATCCCAGTCACCCAGTGGCCAATTGTGTAAAGTTTGGGAACCCTGCAATGTAAAAAATGAAGTTGTTGGCACCGCCCACTTTTTCTAACCTTGACATACAGTCACTCAATCATCAAGTTTATCAGCTTTGGGGTCCTTGGTATCAATACTTTGTATATTCCCATTGAAAAATAAACAAATCTGGCTGTTTGTGGCTCCGCCCCCTTCCTGAATTTGGACCCTAGTCACCCAGTGACCAACTGTACCAGGTTTGAGGCATCTGCTATTACCAGTATAAGAGAATGGTAGCAGATGAAACATTCCCTTTGAAAATCAAAAGGTAAATTTTTATTGGCTGTTGTAGGCTCCACCCACCTTCCAAAATCCTAATCTGTCACCCAATGGCCAACTGTGCAAAGTTTGAGAACCCTGCTATTAACGGTGTAAGAATGACTGCAGTTTATAATTTCCAGTGAAATTTGTTTTTAGCTCCGCCCACTTTTTGTAACCTTGACACACAGTCACCCAGTGACCAAGTGTGTGAGTTTTCAGGTTCCTGGCATCAAAAATGTGTGATTTTAAGCAGTTTATTCACCAAGGAAATCTGATTGGCTGTATGTGGCCCCGCCCCTTTGGTGAATTTGGACCCCAGTCACCCACTGACTGACTGTAGCAAGTTTGAAGTCTCTGCCATTAAAAGTGTAAGAATAACAGCAGTTTAAATATTCCCCTTGAAAATCAATAGGTGAATTTTGATTGGCTGTTGTAGGCTCCACCCATTTTCTTGAATCTTAATCGTATTCACCCAGTGACCAAGTGTGCCAAGTTTGAGGAACCCTGTGATTAACAGTCTAAGAATGGCTGCAGTTTACATTTTCCCATGTAAAATGAACGGCTGAAATTTGATTTGCTGTTTTATGCTCCGCCCACTTTTCCTGGCTTTGTAACCTCGGTCACCAAGTGACCAACTGTGCCAAGTGTGGGGACTCTGGCTTGATTACTGTGAGAATGGCAGCCTTTTACATTTTTTCCATTGACTTGAATGGGTGGAATCTGATTAGCTGTTTGTAGCTCCGCCCACATGTGCAGGGGGGCCGCGAGACCCCCAGAACATATCATCCCTGGTAGTAAGGGATCTGTGTACCAAGTTTCGTTCAAATCGGTCAAGCCGTTTTTGCGTGATCGCGGCACATACACACACACACACACACACACACACACATACATACATACATACATCCGATTTTATATATATAGATGATGTATACCAATATACAAAATACATAATTATAGACAAAAATACAAAAACGATACAAAATACAGAATATAAAATACAAAATTGGTAATGACAGTGATAGAAGTAGCATGATGAATAAAATGTATAATGACTTCCAAGACACAATAGCGGGAGAGATTCCTGCCCTTGTGAGCTTACAATCTAAAGGGAAGAGGGGGGGGGGGGGGGGGGGGGAGAGGGAAGACAAGAGGAGGGATCTATCACAACCAACAAGAAAATCCAAATTTTGGTTGGACGAAAATTCAATCGGACGACTGTTTTTATAATTGACAGAGGTGCTTGGCCCAGACTGAGACCTGCATTTCCCATATGCTCCTAATCCATTTCCTGATGAAGCAGGGTCATAACTGCAAAACGCGTTGCAAGGAACTTTGGAGTGTCTCAATAGATGTTCTATGTTTTAAATGTTAGTACGTTTTTGTGTCTACTTGGAGAAGGTAAGTCCACCACTGCCTCTCCTCCGTTTTAAAAGTTTTATCTATTTTTATTCTTTTGGCACCTCTGATTACTTTGTACTATACGAGTCCACCCCGGGTGGAGGGGAGTTACCCCTTTCTTCTGATCTACGAAGAGCGACTTCTTGACCCTGATGCAGACAGGCTTAACCTCCCCACCTACATCTACAGTGGTTGCCTGAGTGGTAACCCTGGCTTGTGAGTATAAAGATACTTATTCTATCATCAATTTAGACGTACCTGTACATACTGCACTATATCAGGCTCTTGGTGCCATATAATCGATTGTGCCAATCAACAGGGATTATTTACAACCAAATACCAACGATTTTTTGCTATAAATTGGATGTTAGTGGCCACTTATAGAGGGAAGCAGATTTGGAGTGGTGGGTGAGGTACAGGTGGCTGGCATCCCCCTGATTACTGATTATCCCACTGATCGCCCTCTAATACATTACCCAGCCTGGATCCAGCAATCAGCGCAGCCTCCCTGGACAGCTCCATTCTGCTCTATGGGGAGGATCGCACATGGCTTGCAGACCGATCCTCACCATAGAGAGGACCGGACATGTGCAGGGAGGCTGCGTGATCGCTGAGTGATGTATTAGCAGGCGATCGGGGGGATGCTGGCCACCTGAACTAGCTAGCCTAGTGCTAGCTGAAGCTGTTACAGCCATGAGATCCGTTGAAATTATACTAAGGGACTCCTGGGGACAGCCAGCGGTACGCCCGACACAGTGTCGAGCATACCGCTAAGGAGGTTAAAGAAGGTGGCAGGTGAGTCCCTTGATGCCCATTGAGCCCCAAGCACCTGCCTAGGTTGCCTGGTGGATGATGCCACACAAGCACTAGTTCAGAAACCTCTCAGCAGTCCTAACTGTGATCTGATATGACCCATGCGAGGGTGGTGAATCCTAACCGCTAAACAGCAGACATCTCTCATCATCTCACGTTTTGTACTTATGTCTGGAAGTTTGTTGTAAACCACCTGGTGACTCATAAATAAAATGTTATAAGGTAATAAAACACAACTTAGTCCCCCTTAAAAAACAAATATAAATAAATAAGATCACCCGTGCCGCACTGTGCCTGCTGCAACCACTCACACAGAGGAGCAAGTCCTGAGCATCACATGAAAGTGATGTCATTTTGTACAATCTGCTACTTTTCGGAGTCGCCATGGCAACACGAACTAAACTGCAATGTTTTGCTCCATGAACTTCTGCCTCTCAAACACTACCATGTAAATAATTGAGAGATATAATGAGGGCTTTGGTCGTGCAGCCCCCCCCAGGAATCGACGCTCACGTGGCTAATGATTAAAATGGAAAATGGGAAAACGTAATGAAGATTGTCAGCCACCCTGGAAGTGGCCATTGTTCCTGTAACAAGCTGACCAGGTCATGCCGGGCTCGCCAATCGGCGGTGTTTAGCATGTTTCTATTCGCATTAGGAAAGCATGAGAGGTTTTATTGGGAGGGACGTGAGCGCTAAACTCAGAAAATGATTCCCTGGAGCTCCTGCAAACAAGGCTGCGGTGCGCCCGCCAAGTCCTGTACACTTCACTGGTGCCTTATTAGTTCGCGCTAACAGCGGTAGATTGGAGGGTGCGTGTGCTGATCTGTTACAGAGCAAGAAACGGTCAGCGGACAAATGATTCTCTGCATCCAAACTGACAGCAGGCTAATAGAATCTAATTAATCGCCTAGTGCAGACAGGAAATTATAGAAAACTGCCCATCAAATGGCGTTTGGAGTTTAAAGGATCCTCGAAGTGACATGATGAGATAGACATGTGTATGTACAGTGCCTAGCACACAAATAACTATGCTGTGTTCCTTTTTTCTTTCTCTGCCTGAAAGAGTTTAATATGAGGTATGTACAAGACAAGACAAGACAAATAACATTTATATCGCACTTTTCTCCTGGCGCCAGAGCTGTAGCCACTAGAGTTGGGCCGAACGGTTCGCCTGCGAACAGTTCCATGCGAACTTCCGTGGTTCGCGTTCGCGTCCCGCAGGCGAACGTTTTCGGAAGTTCGGTTCGCCCCATAATGCACCATGGAGGGTCAACTTTGACCCTCTACATCACAGTCAGCAGGCCCAGTGTAGCCAATTAGGCTACACTAGCCCCTGGAGCCCCACCCCCCTTATATAAGGCAGGCAGCGGCGGCCATTACGGTCACTCGTGTGCCTGCCTGCATTAGTGAGAGTAGGGCGAGCTGCTGCACTGTCTCTCATAGGGAAAGATTAGTTAGGCTTAGCTTGTTCCTGGCTGCATACCTGTTCTGTGAACCCACCACTGCATACCTGTACTGTGTCTGTGAACCCACCACTGCATACCTGTTCAGTGAACCCACCACTGCATACCTGTTCTGTGAACCCACCACTGTATACCTGTTCAGTGAACCCACCATTGCATACCTGTTCAGTGAACCCACCACTGCATACCTGTTCAGTGAACCCACCACTGCATACCTGTTCTGTGAACCCGCCACTGCATACCTGTACTGTGAACCCACCACTGCATACCTGTTCTGTGAACCCACCACTGCATACCTGTTCTGTGAACCCACCACTGCATACCTGTTCAGTGAACCCACCACTGCATACCTGTTCAGTGAACCCACCACTGCATACCTGTTCTGTGAACCCACCACTGCATACCTGTTCTGTGAACCTGCCACTGCATACCTGTACTGTGAACCCACCACTGCATACCTGTTCAGTGAACCCACCACTGCATACCTGTTCTGTGAACCCACCACTGCATACCTGTTCAGTGAACCCACCACTGCATATCTGTTCTGTGAACCCACCACTGCATACCTGTTCTGTGAACCTGCCACTGCATACCTGTAATGTGAACCCGCCACTGCATACCTGTTCAGTGAACCCACCACTGCATACCTGTTCTGTGAACCCACCACTGCATAGCTGTTCTGTGAACCTGCCACTGCATACCTGTACTGTGAACCTGCCACTGCATACCTGTTCAGTGAACCCACCACTGCATACCTGTTCAGTGAACCCACCACTGCATACCTGTTCTGTGAACCCACCACTGCATACCTGTTCAGTGAACCCACCACTGCATACCTGTTCAGTGAACCCACCACTGCATACCTGTTCAGTGAACCCACCACTGCATACCTGTTCTGTGAACCCACCACTGCATACCTGTTCTGTGAACCTGCCACTGCATACCTGTACTGTGAACCCACCACTGCATACCTGTTCTGTTCAGTGAACCCGCCACTGCATACCTGTTCTGTTCAATGAACCCGCCACTGCATACCTGTTCTGTTCAGTGAACCCGCCACTGCATACCTGTTCTGTTCAGTGAACAGTTTAGTGTGTCAGTGTGAAGCAGTACCTTAATTACACTACCTGATTGATGTATACACATGCAAGATGTTTTAAAGCACTTTAGGCCTTTCATTTAGCATTCAATGTGATTTCTGCCCTTAAAACGCTGCTTTGCGTCAAATCCAGATTTTTCCCGGGGACTTTTGGCGTGTATCCCACTCCGCCATGCCCCCCTCCAGGTGTTAGACCCCTTGAAACATCTTTTCCATCACTTTTGTGGCCAGCATAATTTTTTTTCCAAAGTTCGCCTCCCCATTGAAGTCTATTGCGGTTCGCGAACTTTAACGCAAACCGAACCTTCCGCGAAAGTTCGCGAACCCGGTTCGTGAACCTAAAATAGGAGGTTCGGCCCAACTCTAGTAGCCACTAGGACGCGCTCTATAGGCAGTAGCAGAGTTAGGGAGACTGAATAGGTGCTGAACAGGCAGAGCCAAGATTCGAACCCTGGTCTCCTGTGTCAGAGGCAGAGCCCTTAAAGGGAAGGTTCAGGGACTGTTAAAAAAAAATAAAAATCCGCATCCACTTACCTGGGGCTTCCTCCAGCCCGTGGCAGGCAGGAGGGGCCCTCGGTGCCGCTGGTCGACCCGACCTGGCCAGGCCGGCGGCCAGGTCGGGCTCCTTCCGCGTTCCAAAATGCGCCTCACGGCGGCGCGCTGACGTCATCGGACGTCCTCCGGGCTTTCCTGCGCAGGCTCAGAACTACTGAGCCTGCGTAGTAAAGCCCGGAGGACGTCCGATGACGTCAGCGCGCCGCCGTGAGGCGCATTTTGGAACGCGGAAGGAGCCCGACCTGGCCGCCGGCCTGGCCAGGTCGGGTCGGCCACCGGCAGCCTGCGGAGCGGCGCCGAGGGCACCTCCTGCCTGCCACGGGCTGGAGGAAGCCCCAGGTAAGTGGATGCAGATTTTTATTTTTTTTTAACAGTCCCTGAACCTTCCCTTTAACCATTACACTATCCAGCCACACATGTAAGTCCTGACTCAGACAGGAAGTGATTACAGAAATTCCCCTTTTTACCGCTTTCTTGCTCTCAGAAGCCATTTTCTGCTAGGAGAGTGTTTTATAGTTGGAATTTCTTATCAGTGAGGGTCACACTGAGTCAGGACTGAGTCAGCCACTTACATACCTGATATTTAACTTTTTCAGTCAGAGAAAGAAAAAAAAAAAGAACACAGCATAGTTATTTGTGTGCTAGGCACTGTACATACACGTCTATCTCATCATGTCACATGTCACTTCGGGTATCCCTTAAGGTTCATCCAGTTAAATGTGAAGGGGCAACTGAGTGGCCCAATGGTAACAGCTTTGCTGTAGGCTTTTATCTGGCTAAGTTTTAGTCTCCTTTTACACTAAATGCACTGAACTGTGGTAATAATGCACACAGTGAATCAGAACCTTACAAATCTATCAGCTGATCAAACTGATCACATGCTTCTCCGTGAATTCTCCTAGGCAGGGCCATCTCTAGTTATTCTAAATGATGTACAACCTAAATTTCATTGGGACCTTTTACACTGATAGTTTTGTGGTGAGACAAGTTCCAGGGGGGTGGGGGGCTCACAATGGACCCCCGCACAGGTGAACCCAGGTTCAAAACAGTGCATGCATATAGTGGCTCTCTGGCTGATCTTTTCTTGATTGCTGCCATTAGGGCTGCTCAAATCCGGATCCGGGAGAAACCTGGATAGTTGCTATCCGGATATCTCCCAGTAAACCTGTGCGGGCTGGGCGGGGGGTGGGGTCAACCTTACCTGTCTGACGTCTTCTTCGTCTGTCCCTGGCGCCTCCCACGATTCGGTCCACGCGGTGGTCACGTGACTATAAACACTTCCTCCTTCCGGGTTGAAGGAGGAAGTGTTTGTAGTCACGTGATGCGCGTGGACCGCATCGTGGGAGGCGCCAGGGACGGACGAAGAAGACGTCAGACAGGTAAGCTTGACGCACACCCCCCCCCCCCTCCCCGCCCAGCCCGCACTGCTTTACTGGGAGATATCCGGATAGCAACTATCCAGGTTTCTCCCACATCTGGATTTGAGCAGCCCTAGCTGCCATTCCCAACTCCAAAAGTCCACAGGTAAATTATTCAACAAAATTGTTGAATATGAGAATTAGAGATGTCGGGAACATCATATTTTGAGTTCGCGAATGTCGAATCCGAACTTCCGGTAAAAGTTTGGATTCGCGCAAACCGGGAAAACCTCCATAGACTTCAATGGGCAGGCGAATTTCACACACTACAAAGACTGTTTCTGGCCACAAAAGTGATGGAAAACTAGTTTCAAAGGCTCTAAAACCTGGACAGGAGCATGGCGGAGGGGGATCCTAGTCCCACCAAAAATTATGGAGTTGACGCAGAGTCGGGTTTTAATCCCTAAAGGGCAGAAATCAAAGTACATTCTTACATTGAGGAAAAGGGCTGCTTTAAAATGTCCAGAGAGTGGTAATGTAAGGGTTATGCCCGCTTTACATGCTTCACTGAGACACTGAGAATGAGCACCATCACTTCAAACACAATACAGTGATAATAACACAGGCCCTAGAGCACTGTTATGCTTGTAGTGGGCACTGGACACAATGGTGGGTGCCTGTGGGCTGTGGAGTATCGCACACAAAAAAAAAAAAAAACAGCAAAAGGAGGAAGTAGCCCTCAGAAGGGCTGTTTAGGATGATTAAACTGCTATCAGCCAGCGAGGATCAAAATAAACAAGCCTAACTAACGCTTTCCCTATCTCCAGCAATGTCTCTCCCTTCCTCTAGCTATTCCAGCCAAAGACGGACTGGAACATGGCGGAAGCTGCACCGTTTTTATAGGGGGTGGGGGTGTCCGTGAGGGAGTGCAAGCTGATTGGCTGCCATGTGCCTGCTGACTGTGATGTTAGGGGTCAGCACGAATACCTGATCTTCGCAGAATACCAGGGATGCTCATCACGGAATAATCAGGAGTACCCACGGTGGTTACTCGTGATTCAAATGAACTTTAATTGTCGCACCTGAGTGGCTAGATGCGGCGGGGTTAATTACCCATAATGCCGCTCTCCGCCCAGCGTTTCAACAAGGTGCAAGTGTCCTAATGGATTCGTTGCATGCCTCGCTATGGCGCACTTCCTCCTTCCGGCTTGAAGGAGGAGGTGCGCCATATCGAGGCCTTCAACACGTCCATTAGTACGCTTGCACTTCATTGAAACACTGGGCGGAGAGCGGCATTATGGGTAATTAACTCCGCCGCATCTAGCCGCTCAGGTGCGGCAATTAAAGTTCATTTGAATCACGAGTAACCACCGTGGCTCCTCGTGATTATTCCATGATGAGCATTTCTGCAGAATACTGCTCGCCGGCGAACTATTCGGGCCATCTCTAATGAGAATACAAGAAAAGGCTGACCGCCTCTGTTTCTCCATCTCTTTTCCCATTACTGCCCCCTCTCCATCTTCTCACTGTCCATGCAGGCCTCCCCATGCCCGTAACGGTCCCTCTCATAGGCCTAGTGCACACCGGAGCGTTTCCGCTGCGGTTTGCGATCTGCTTGCGGGTGCGGATCCGCTAGGGTAATGTATTTCAATGGGCTGGTGCACACCAGAGCGGGAGGCGTTTTGCAGAAACGCATACTCCCAGGCTGCTGCAGATTTTGGATTGCGGATGCGTTTCTGCCTCAATGTTAAGTATAGGAAAACCGCAAACCGCTCTGAAAAACGGCACTTCAGAGCGGTTTGCCAGGCGTTTTTTGTTACAGTAGCTGTTCAGTAACAGCTTTACTGTAACAATACATGAAATCTACTATACCAAAACCGCTACACAAAACCGCAAAACGCTAGCTGAAACGCTGCAGAAAAATAAGAAAAAGCGTTTCAAAATCTGCTAGCATTTTGCGGATCTGCTAGCAGTTTTTGGTGTGCACTAGGCCATAGAGTGCAGGGGATGAGCTTGAAAGCTGACCTCAAAGTTTTCCCCAGGTCAATGCCAATTTAAAAATAAAGAACCTGGAATTGGAGGTCAGGAAGTGGATGAATGGGACACTGGAGGGTAGAAAGAAGATGCTTGTTGGAATCTGCAGGAGGTAAGTGTTTTGATTATGTTTGTTAAATGTATAAATGTAATAAGTTTATGTTGAAATGCACTATACACTTTTCCTATGTCACTGTCACTTACAGTAGGTAGTGAAAATCGGACAGATCTGACAGGTTTCTTGCTTACTGTATACCTCCCAGATTCTTTGTGTAGACAGGAAACGACATCTCTGCTGCTTACAAATGCATTGGAGGTCCAAAAACATCCCAGGGATGGTCATTGAGATGTAAATAATTCTGAGTTGATGCAGAATTATGCAAATTACATCCCTGATGCAAGCTATGGAGTCCAATTTAGTTTTTGATGCATTTATGGGGAGGAGTTAAACAGTACCCTTACCTATGTGGGGCAGGTGTAATCTTTACCTGTATTTAGGTAGGGGAGCAGGGGTTCTTGCTTTTGTGTGTGTGTGTGTGTGTGCGTGCGTGCGTGCGTGCGTGCGTGACGTGCGTGCGTGCGTGACGTGCGTGCGTGCGTGTGTGTGTGTGTGCGTGCGTGCGTGTGTGTGTCGGGGGGGGGGGATGTTAACCTCCTGAGCGTTACGCCGCTCAGGAGGTTTTGCTAGCCTGAGTCCTCCAATCTAAATTTAATTGTTTTAGTGGCTTTATTGTAAGTTAGCTAGCACTAGGCTAGCTTTTTTGTGTCGCTGGCACCCCTAGATCAAATGTAATTAGATTAAATGTAATCACACCTGAGGCCAGCAAATCCCCTGAAGCGGCATGCCCGACACAGTATACCGCTCAGGAGGTTAAACAATCCCTGTAATTATTTGGGGGGGGGGGGGGGGAATAAATGGTATCTGTACTTATGTCGGGGTACCTTTACTTATGTAGTGTCTGAGGTGATGAACAGTACCTGTAAATACATGGGGGAGGGGGTGTAAATGACTGTAACTACAATTGTTATTATTAAAGGGGCACTTCAGAGAAAAACTGTAAAATTTAAAATAGGTGCAAACATATACAAATAAGAAGTACATTTTTCCAGAGTAAAATGAGCCATAAATTACTTTTCTCCTATGTTGCTGTCACTTACAGAAGTGACAGGTTTTGGACTAGTCCATCTCTTTATAGGGGATTCTCAGGGATATATTTATTTTCAAAAGCATTTAGTGAATTGCAGTTGCTCTGTCCAACTGCCAAAAAACTGTGTAGCGAGCAGGGAAGCTGTCCAGCATCATTGTTTAAATCCTTTTTAGGGAATATCTTTATAAAGAATAAAAGCCTTGCTGAGAATCCCCTATGAAGAGATGGACTAGTCCAAAACCTGTCACTTCTGTCAAATTTCTAGTACCTACTGTAAGTGACAGCAACATAGGAGAAAAGTAATTTATGGCTCATTTTACTCTGGAAGAAATGTACCTTTTAGTTGTATATGTTTGCACATATTTTAAATGTTACAGTTTTTCGCTGTAGTGCCCCTTTAAACAAGGCTCATTTCATTGTTGCCGGGTGGCAGGAAAAAGTAGCTGGGTGGGGCGCAACGGGGGAATACAGGGCTGGAGCAACTCTGCTTACAGCGTTGGAGGAGGATGAGGAGGCGAGCCGGGATGACAGCCGGGTGCTCACCAAAAGCCGGGTGGAGTACCCAGCTAAAAGAACCCGAGGCAAAAACTGCATTTTATTAAAGTGGACCTGAACTCTTTCACTGGACACAGGGAAAACTGAGAAAAATGCATCCTGTGTGTTCTTTGAGAGAAGAGCCTGTCTAATTCCCCCTCACCTGCAAGTCATCACAAGCGTAATTTGATCTATCAGTTGTGTCAGCACAGAAATTTGGCAATCCTCGGCAGATAAAGCTATTATGTAAACACAGGATGTTAATCCTATGTCGGTTACCATGAAAGTAGGAAGTAGACAGGCTACAGATTTATTGTAGGATTTGTATCATCTGTAAGAAATGTTTTTCTTTAAAGTTGTTGCTTATCTTTTAGAGCAGGGAGGAAGTTCTGAGTTCAGGTCCCCTTTAAATGCTGGCATGGTAATAAGAGCTTCATATTGCCAAAACATTCTGCACGGTGGTTGTGGACTTTCCACCAATTTAATTTTTACAAGCACCAGAGATGGATTAAGATGTAATGGGACCCTTGGCAAGGTAGTAGATTTGGGGACTCCCTGTGGTCCTTTTGGTAAGCTGAAGTGGAGAGAGGTCAGAGAGGGTGGCAGATGGGCCCCTTGACATCCACTAGGCCCCCAGCACTTGCCTAGGTTGCCTGGTGGGTGATCCTGTTCTGACAAGCGCCCTTCAAGTGTACTTTAACTTTACTATTATCTGGTTGACTTCAGAAGGAAATAGAAAAAACAGCAAAAAGTTATATAAGTACATTTGTTGATTTACTAAATGTCAGTTGTCATTCGAAATACCCTTTTTTTTCAGCTGGTAACAATACGCCATGGTTCTGTATAAAGTGGAAGATAAAAGGCGCTCAAGTTCGTGACCGACAGCATTTCAGGCATTATTGTTGACCAGATGAAGCGGGCCGAGACCTGTGAAACGCGTTGTCTATTGTGTATGAATAAATAGCTTTTCCATTAATTATTGGTTTGTCCTTTTGAGAAGGTAAGACATTACACTTCTCACTATATAGTAACTTTAGCTGTTGTCAGGGGCGTTGCTAGCCCCAAAGATCAGTGGCACGTGCCACGAATCTATTCTGGGGTGCCCTGGATGTCCTTCAGGCAGAGTCAGAGCTGTGTAGCCTCTGTGGTGGCATGCTGGGAGCTGTGGTGCCTCAATGGTAGGCATGCTGGGAGCTATGATGCATCAAGGGGGGGGGGGGTATAATGGGTTCTGTGGTGCCCCTATGGGGGCATGTTGGGTGCTGTGGTGCCATCCTGGGTGCTGTGGTGCCTTTATGGGGGCATGCAGGCCTCAATGGGAGGGGGTCCATTAGAAGTTCAGGGAATGCTATGGGAGACTGCCAGATAACCTGGCAGCAGGCCAGCCTGCCCAGCAGAAAGCCAGACCAGTCAGCACAGAAGCCAGGTAACTCTGTCTAGTTATGTTTAAGAGGCACTGCCTATTTATGTGCAGTGGTGCTCTGATACCCCTTAATCACGGATCCAAATGCTGCTGTTTTTATTGGAGCCGCATCCGGATCGACCCGTGATCGCGTCCCGTATGTTTTGCCGCAAAACCAGCTCGACTCGTATTTTTCCCGTGTTCACTAATAAAAAAATCTGCAATGACGGGCCATGACCCGTATTGTTCATGTGTAACACTGTGCCCGTATGCGTAAAAATGTACGGGATTATGGATCATTTTGCGCCTGCGCACGTGTACCCGTAATCCATATAAAAATGTACATGTGTACATGCGTGTCGTAGTATTGAATGCGTAATGGCGGTTCAGTATTCACTCATGCGTAAATGCATAAACCACTGGCTAGTGGCTAGCTAAATACAGTACAGTATAGAAATCAGTGTGCAGTGCCTGCCTGGTCTGCACTACTAAGCACCCAGCAGCAGACACTAGCAGCACAGTACACTCGGAACTACACTGACTAACTAAATGACAATTATCACTGGCTAGCTAAATACAAGTAATAACAGCAGTATAACAGCACAGAAATGAGCTAAAACGCTGTGTTTTTAACACTTATTACCCTTGCTTTGTGACAGAAATGGCCTGAGATGCTCTCACAGTCACTCAGTCTCAGCAAGGACAGAGTTTCTCATGATGGCTGCCGGTTTTATACAGGAGGGGAAGGCATAGCCTCCCCTCCTGTGATTGGTTGCTCTAGCCTGCGCTAGGGGCCTCTGATTGGCCCAGTGACATCATCTCCAAATTTACCCGATCACGGCCGCATCACTGCCGTGATTACGGGTCGTGATCCGGATGTTTTTACGTGACCCGTGACCTGAATTTTACGCAAAGCTGTGATCCACGCGGATCCGAAACACGGCCCCGTGATATGTAAAAATGGCCGTGAATCACGCGGACCCGTGATCACGATCACATGTGATAGCACCACTGTTTATGTGATATGCTGCATTTTTTTTTTTTTGTAGTAATGGAAAAGGGGGGCTTCATCCCTGGGCAGGCCTACTTAGGCCGCTGTTATGTTCATGTAAATTTGGCTCCACCCATGACCACACCCACATTCTGGTGCATGGCACCACCCATTTTTTGGCTGGAGGTCCCAAAAGTGCCCCGGAACTCTTAGGATCCTAGCAACGCCCCTGGCTGTTGTCTATCAACAAGGGCTCCTCCACCAGTGTTTTAGCATCTTTCCTATTTATCTGGTTGACAGCTTGAGAAGGAAAGAGGAAGAACAGCAAAAAGTTATATAAGTACATCTAGTGATTTACTAAATGTCAGTTGTCATTGTAAATACCAGCTCATAACAATACGCCATGGTTCTGAATAAAGCGGATGATAAAAGAATCGTTTTTGGATTGAAGATTCTCGGTTGCCTTGTGTTAATTTTATATAATAGATCATTCCTGGGACACCTATTCACAGCAGAGTGACAGCTCATTGTGCTGCATTCAGTCAGGCTATTACCCTGCTAAATATTTCATTTGGCTCTATCTCAGTAACTTTCATATTTATAGAGTTTAGTCAAAACTCATCTATTTTCTGAAAGATTAAAAAACGGTGAAAGCTACAGGTTTTTTTATTTCTTCGACTTTGTGCTAATAAAACACCTCCATATTTATGTGCTGGTAGGAAACTCATTTTCTTTCCAGGAGATAAAAAAAAACTATAGATGGGTCACAACCTTCAGAATTTTATGCAAATGCCATTTCTTCTAACGACCCCCCCCAAAACAAGGCCAATTTATGCCCGAAGCTGCTAGCTTTGCTTTTCCTACAATAAGACTGGGCGCAATGTGTCAGCAGCACACTAGCTTCATTCAAAGGAACATAATGATTTTGCTGCCAAGGGGTGGACCAAGGCAAACCGTGGACTGTGAAACCACAAAGGAAAAGAGACACCAGGAGCCAATAGCACAGTACAGTGGGTTGCAAAAGAATTCGGCCCCCTTGAAGTTTTCCACATTTTGTCACATTACTGCCACAAACATGAATCAATTTTATTGGAATTCCACATGAAAGACCAACACAAAGTGGTGTACATATGAGAAGTGGAACGAAAATCATACATGATTCCAAACATTTTTTACAAATAAATAACTGCAAAGTGGTGTGTGCGTAATTATTCAGCCCCTTTTGATCTGAGTGCAGTCAGTTGCCTATAGACATTGCCTGATGAGTGCTAATGACTAAATAGAGTGCACCTGTGTGTAATCTAATGTCAGTACAAATACAGCTGCTCTGTGACGGCCTCAGAAGTTGTCTAAGAGAATATTGGGAGCAAAAACACTGTGAAGTCCAAAGAACACACAAGACACGTCAGGGATCAAGTTATTGAGAAATTTAAAGCAGGCTTAGGCTACAAAAAGATTTCCAAAGCCTTGAACATCCCACAGAGCACTGTTCAAGCGATCATTCAGAAATGGAAGGAGTATGGCACAACTGTAAACCTACCAAGACAAGGCTGTCCACCTAAAGTCACAGGCCGAACAAGGAGAGCGCTGATCAGAAATGCAGTCAAGAGGCCCATGGTGACTCTGGACGAGCTGCAGAGATCTACAGCTCAGGTGGGAGACTCTGTCCATAGGACAACTATTAGTCATGCACTGTACAAAGTTGGCCTTTATGGAAGAGTGGCAAGAAGAAAGGCATTGTTAACAGAAAGCATAAAAAGTCCCGTTTGCAGTTTGCCACAAGCCATGTGGGGGACATAGCAAACATGTGGAAGAAGGTGCTCTGGTCAGATGAGACCAAAATGGAACTTTTTGGCCAAAATGCAAAACGCTATGTGTGGCGGAAAACTAACACTGCACATCACTCTGAACACACTGAACATCCCCACTGTCAAATATGGTGGTGGCAGCATCATGCTCGGGGGGTGCATCTCTTCAGCAGGGACAGGGAAGCTGGTCAGAGTTGATAGGAAGAGGAATGGAGCCAAATACAGGGCAAACTTGGAAGAAAACCACTTGGAGACTGCAAAAGACTTGAGACTGGGGCGGAGGTTCACCTTCCAGCAGGACAATGACCCTAAACATAAAGCCAGGGCAACAATGGAATGGTTTAAAAAAAAAACATATCTATGTGTTAGAATGGCCCAGTCAAAGTCCAGATCTAAATCCAATCGAGAATCTGTGGCAAGATCTGAAAACTGCTGTTCACAAACGCTGTCCATCTAATCTGACTGAGCTGGAGCTGTTTTGCAAAGAGGAATGGGCAAGGATTTCAGTCTCTAGATGTGCAAAGCTGGTAGAGACACACCCTAAAAGACTGGCAGCTGTAATTGCAGCAAAAGTTGGTTCTACAAAGTATTGACTCAGGGGGCCGAATAATTACACACACCCCACTTTGCAGTTATTTATTTGTAAAAAATGTTTGGAATCATGTATGATTTTCGATCCACTTCTCACATGTACACCACTTTGTATTGGTCTTTCACGTGGAATTCCAATAAAATTGATGCATGTTTGTGGCAGTAATGTGACAAAATGTGGAAAACCTCAAGGGGGCCGAATACTTTTGCAACCCACTGTATGTATATACGCAGAGGGGTTAAGAGGTGTCCAGGAGTGTATAAATGGAGTTAAAAACAAATAAAAGAGAAAAAGGTGGAAGTGTCTTACCTCAATAATGACAAATTCATATATATAAATATAGTGCATTTTTAATAAGCTTCATGGGTCTCGTGGGTCTCTGCCCAATTCCTCAGGCCAAATGAGGTGCCAAATCATCAAATATGTATTTGGCCTGAGGAAGTGGGCAGAGACTCACAAAACATGTTGCTTATTAACATTATATTTATATATATGAATTTGTCGTAATTGAGGTAAGCCTTCTCCCACTTTTCTCTTTTATTTGTTTTTTAACTCCGTTTCATACACTCCTGGGTGCCTCTTACCCCCTCTGTGCTTGTTTCCCTCCTTGTGAGGGCTAACTCTGGTCACCCCTTGGCTGATGCCACATGTCATGATGTCAGAACCTTACTGCTGTTTTCCAAGAGTGCGACCATCACCACCCTCTCTGGGCACCCAAGTGGAGTCGTGTTTGTGCATCTCCACCTGCTTCCAGTGGTTGGTTGCTCCCTATGCAACCTCCCTTTGTGAGTATATTAAACACCAAAATGTATTATGCACATAGGACAACGCGTTTCACGGTGAAAGCCGCATCATCAGGACAAGTAATAGTGCCATAGAAAGATGATCCTTAAATATTTAGTCCTGAGCGCCTGTCCTTTGCAACTACACCTTGTGAGTATAACTTTATACTGTTAATATCTATAGCCTCAGTCCTTACGAGATTGGGCTACCGGTGTCCATGCATGGTTTTCTTTCTCTCCTCTACAAGTCCGGATCCAAGCAAACTATTGTTGCCTAAAGCCAACAGTCCAACCCCTATAATGTATACTGTAGTTTGGATAATAGTGTATAGTTTGGATAATGGTATGCTGTAATTATCTTCTTTTTGCCTGAAGTTTTGAATCAGGATGATACCATTTATTGGCTACCTTAGAGGTAAAGAAAAGTAAGCTTTCAGCTAATATGTTTACTTTTTATTTACCTCTAAGTTAGCCAAAGTTACAGACTATCCAGCAAGCTCATAGTAAACCAGAACTCATTGGAATGTGTAAGGGGCTACAATGGACCAAAAAGCCATCTTACTCAAATGCTTTGGAAAACAAAAAGTTGCTTTCTTAAAGAGACTCTGAAGCCTCCCAAAAATGAGGTTTTTACTTTAAAAACCTCATTAACATTATTGCCCTTCTTAAAATGCCACAGAACCGCGGCTAAAAACAGCCTCAATCACCCCAAACTCACGGGGGTACATTGCCGGCTCCTTCCGCATAGAGGCAGCGCAGCTCTGCCTCTATGCGTGTCAATCAGCGTGGCTCGCCGCCTCTGCCCCGCCCCTCTCAGTCTTTCTTCACTGAGAGGGGCGGGGAGAGGCAGAGATACGCGCTGATTGACGCTCATAGAGGCGGCAGCAAAATCCACGACCAAGAAAGTCGTGAATTTTGCCTGCCGAGTAAGGGGTGAGTTTGGGGTGATTGAGGGGTTTTTTAGCCGCGGTTCTGCTGCGTTTCAAGAGGGGAAATAATGTTAATGAGGTTTTTAAAATAAAAACCTCATTTTTGAGAGACTTCAGAGTCTCTTTAAACCAGAAAGAATTTGCGATAATTCAGATTGGAGTTAGCCCCGAGATTTCTCCCAGTGCATCACTTCTGAAATATGCAAATTATCCATTGTTGTCCCTGTGAGCTAAACACACCTCCAGATCCGCTGGAATGCAAGGATGTGTCAGCTTGTAAATATTACAGAGCCACACTTATCCAACCAGAGGCGTAGCTATGGGTGAGCATGGAAGGGGGAGGCGGGACATATGTCCCAGGGCATAGCACTGTGAGGGCGCTCAGCAAGGCCATTGCACCCCCACCTGCATGAGAGGTGGCTCACTGGCTGCCCGAAGTGCCCCTGTTTCTTTTCCTCTTTCTGCAGAAGAGTTAACAGCATCAGAATAAGGCTATCTAAAGGGGGAGCATCTGGCTATCTAAACAGGATGAAGTGGGCACATCTGTCTAACTAAAGGGGCACACATTTAACTATTTAAAGGGAGGCACATCTGGCTATCTGAATGGGGTGAGGGGGCACATATAGCTATCTAAATAACTTTTGACTCCACCCATGACCATGACATTTTGATGTGTGGCCACGCCCATTTTGTCCAGAGGGGTGCGAAAAACTGTCTTTGTCCCCGGACGCTGAAAACCCTAGCCACGCCTCTGAATCCAACATGCATAAGTTTATTCTAAACTTGCTTTTACTGATGGCTAGCATGGTACAACGCTCTACTGCTTCTCATTGCCTGTAAGACTATTTGTTTTCTTCTTTGGTTCTGCCACCTCCTGCCAGTCTTACACCTCCCGTTACAGAGGGTCACCTTAGTGGCTTCATTTAGTGCGATTTGTAAACCGTCAGTCACATCTCTGAAGCTGTTTGTCAGTCTAGGGGGCAGTTAATCATTTTGCTGCACTTAATGTTTCAGCATTTGAGCTTCATCAAGCGACACTTGCTACTTAACAGTTCCGAATTTAGCAAATAATCTGCTTTCTTTTTATTTAACGGGCTTAATGGAAAGTCGCTACATTTTAAATACCACCTGCCAATCTTTCCTTAAAGATGATGGATCAAAACTAAAGCCTTAAATTAATCCATCTAAGAAAATTAGCTCTTTGCCACAAACTCATCAGCTGCCATTTGATGCTCTATAAAGATATTGCAGTGCACCCATTACCACGCTGCGTGAGGATTATCAGGATTATTTATTTAACCTTTACTTACAAAAAACATATAGAAAGTGTCCTTGCATAGGCTGATGTTGTAGGCGATGTCTACTTCTGCAAACAGCATGATCGGCCACAGAGAGGACAAGTTTTGGTCTAATCTGATGGATAAAGAAGGTCCAGGTGGAGTTCGGTGACCTGCATTGTGTGTCAATATAAGTGAATATGAAGCCACATACTGTAAATGTGACAATTTTGACTAAGAAGGAGGAGACATGAGAAGCAGGGCAGGGACAATTCGCACTCACAAGGACGAGACAGGAGAAGCAGGGCTGGGACAATTTGGACTTACAAGGACGAGACAGGAGACGCAGGGCTGGGACAATTTGGACTTACAAGGACGACACAGGAGAAGGAGAACCAGGACAATTTGAACTCTCAAGGAGGAGTCATGAGAAGCAGGCCAGGGAGGGACAGTTTGGACTCACAAGGAGGAAACAGGAGAAGCAGGGCCAGCACAATTTGGACTCACAAGGAGGTAACATGAGAAGCAGGACTGGGAGAATTTGGACTCACAAGGAGGAGACATGAGAAGCAAGACTGGGACAATTTGGACTCACACAAGGAGGTAACATGATAAGCAGGGCTGGGACAAGGTTCTCCAAGACTAGAGGCAGAGGTTTCCAAAGTGTCCTGTACACAATTGTGGAATTCTCTCCGTGGACGCGCGCTGACACTGCGGAAATCCTCCACAAGCGTATAATTTGAGAGAACCCAGCAAAAGGTGCAACGCACCTGTAGAGGGGAATTCCTGTCGGCAGATGGAGCTGTGGAGTGCAGAGGAACAGATCCTCTGCCCTGCCACAGACGCCAGACAGGAATTATACGAAGGGAAGAAACGCAGGGCAAGATAGCCCTTAAAGAGAGAGAGTAAAGCGACAGAGTGTATGTGTTTCCACCAATCTAGTCGCCACCCTGCGATGATGAACACACAACCATGAAGATCAGGTGAGAAGGCAATCGCAAGAGATGGCGATTGCTAACAGCGACACAAGACCGAATAAGCACAGATGAGGAATGTATGTATGTCCACCAATCTAGCCGCCAACCTGCGATGGTGGACACACAACAGAGGAAACCAAGTGAGAACGCAATCACAAGAGAAGCGATTGCAAATGAGAATGAGCACAGGGACAGAATGTATGTATGTGCACCAATCTAGTCGCCAACCCGCGACGGTGCACACACGACAGCAGAAACAAAGTAGGAACGCAATCGCGAGAGAGGCGATTGCCAGAGGTGACACAAGGCTTAAGCAAGACAGGGCACGAGAGTAGCAAAGGCACAGCAAATCATACAATGAGAAGATAAGGAAAATAACAAACGCTAACTAAACGCGAACACCGCATTCATTCGCAACAGCGAACGCGTTTACAGCGCGATCTCCGCACGTTAAGCGCAACAGAGACAAGCACGCCTAACTAACCCCCGCCACACAAACACGAAACAGAGAACGCGAGCGTTTGCTTAACGGTTACCTCACCGAGCCTACAGCAAGCGTTCGTATCAGACAAGAGAGACAGACGGACGGGAAACAGGATAGGAAAGATCCACTGCTCTTTCCGCCAGAGCGAGTGCGAACCAAGTAAAGCAACAGAGCTTAGCAGGATCCACTGCTCTTTCCACCAGAGTGAGTGCGATCCAAGTTCAGGGACAGAATAACAGATCAGAAGGATCCACAGCCGCTACCGCTAGGGGCTAGTGCGATCCAAGCAAGACAGGCAGATGAGATAACCGGTAGCAACCGCTGCCCCAGCTATACTCCAAAAAAGCAGATCAGAAGGATCCACAGCCGCTACCGCTAGAGGCTGGTGCGATCCAAGAAGACAGATGAAACAGAAGGGGCTACCAGTAGCAACCGCTGCACTGGTTAGCACCCACAGACAGGACGATTTCCTATCGACCACCGTTGGCGACAGGACAATCACAGCAGAGAGGTAACATAGACAAAACTGATAAGCAGGCTAACTGCACTAGAGGAGCTGCCTAGTGCAGTCCCCAGAATTACTCTAAGATACCTATAACAATCCAACAGGGAAGGCTGACACTCCAGGAGTGTATTAAACAAACCGTTATGACCAGCAAAGCCTTCTGGTCAGCAGAAGGCTTTTATACTGCCAGCCCTTAAAGGAGACAGCTGGGCAATTTGCATGCATGCAAATCCCTCAGCAAAGCAACTCTGAAAGTTGCAAGATGAAGCCAGGTCTCTTTTCCAGAGACCTGCATCTCTCTGACATAAGAAATGGTCAAACAGCTGTCTGCCTGTGCAGTCAGCTGAGCGGATCATTACATGTCCCACCTCCAATAAAGGAAGCCACATGCCCCAGTATATGCAGCCAGATGCTCTCCCCATAATAGATAACCAACTTCCCCCATAGTATAGGTAGCCAGATTAAACCCCTAATGCAGGCAGCCAGCTCCCCCCCCCCCCTTCCCTCCAGTATAGGTAGCTTAATCCCCCTCCAATTACAGTGCCTTGCAAACGTATTCATCCTCTTGGCATTTTTCATGTTTTGTTGCCTCACAACCTGGAATTAAAATAGGGTGTTTGAAAGTTATCACCATTTCATTGACAGAACATGGCTACAACTTTGATTGTGGTTGAATATACTCGAGTATAAGCCTAACTTACCTGGGGCTTGTAATGGTCCCCCATAGACGTCCTGTGCCCACGCTGCCAGTGGTGCTCTGGTCCACACCGCTGGTTCACTTTAAAGTCGCAAACCCACTGCGCCTGCACGGCCACGTCCTCACTCCCGCTGACGTCACCGGGAGTGTACTGCACAGGCGCAGTATGGTCTGCGCCTGCATAGTACGCTCCCGGTGACATCAGTGGGAGCGAGGACACGGCCATGCAGGCGCAGTGGTTTTCAGACATTAAAGTCACAAATTCCGGAAGTGAACCTGTGAGGACTAGAGCATCGGTGACTGGCTGCGCGGGCATAGCACGTCTGTGGGGGACCATTGGAAGCCCCAGGTAAGTTCAACTCTTGTTCCCCCTACATTACATTATGGTTTACATTATGTGGCCATTTTATCTGCAGGCAGTGCACAGAGGAGACCTCCTTTACGCTCAGTGCACTCCTATCTCACACACACCGTTCTGCACCGGTTAAATGCGTCCCAGAAGAAAACATTTATCTATTTCCATACATGCTGATGATTAAGTAATGAATACCCCCGAATATAAATCACCTCTGCGAAATTTGAGCTAATGGTGCGTGTCGCATACAGTTTGAGCACAATGTGACCCAAATGACTGGTGATTAAATTCATATGAGAGGCAGATACATCAGGAACAGTCGTTTGTGAAATGGCTTTCAGAAGGAACTTAATAACCTGTCTCTGTATTTACTAAAATGAACATCAAGTGTTACCAAACCCACGAGACACTCTTCAGTGGCCTGCTGGATATTACAGCACAGCAGTGCTCTTGTCTAAAGTTTAAAAACCTACAGCTGTTTAGAACGCCAAATATAACATTATATATATATATATATATATATATATATATATATATATATACTGTATTTAAAGTGTACAAGAGACGGCACACTACAACGTTTTTTTTACTTACCTGGGGCTTCCTCCAGCCCCATAAGCATGGATGCGGTATCTGGCTCAGTGATGTCAGCCGAGGTCTTTTGTGCATGCGCAGGAGGTCTGTGCATGTGCAGAACACCCTGGCTGACCCAGACTGGAGCCGACTGAGTTACCGGGGCTGCGAGGGATGCATCCCTGCTTATGGGGCTGGAGGAAGCCCCGGTTAAGTAAAAAAACATTCAGTAGCGAGGTCTCCGGGTTTCTTTATGCTCACTTTAAAATGATGTGCAAAACAAAAGTTTGCCTTCTTAAAACAGAAGGAATTCAGGTTGGAGTGAGCATATCATGTCTCCCACAATGCATCACTGCTAAATAGGCAAATCAGCATCTAGCAAAACAAACAACACTCAGTGCCTCTGACAGAGACAGAGGCACTGAGTGTTGTTTGTTTTGCTAGATGCTGTAACTCATTTTTCTATTGCCTGAGAAAGTGGGCGCTGACCCGTGAAACGCGTTGCTTTGTTTTATCTGGAGTTCGTTAATAAATAGACTGAATGAACAGTCTGCTTGGAGGAGGTAAGTCCACCACTGCCTCCTCCAATTACCATATTTTTGGCTTTCAAGCTCCTTTAAAACCTTTTTATCCTTTTGGCGCCTCTGTTCTCTCCTATATACCACACATCCAAGGAAGGCAGCAGGCATGCTGTGGGCAAAGGAGCAGGAACGGCTACCACACACATCCAAAGAAGGCAGCAGGCATGGCATGCACGTCCTGAGGTAGTGACCAAAAATAACAATACAGGAGGACTTTCGAGGCCCTGCTGTATATGTGAGATGAATCAACTTTAAATCCTTTAACGAGAATCTGTTATGGTGGGCAGGTCTGCCATCCATTCAAGTGAAAGGTATGCACTGACTTGACTAATACAAAGTGCAGTCACACAGGTGCAGTTAACAGGTATGCACAGAGTGGTATATCACACTGCGTGCACTCACGTAGGTAGGTCGGTGCACTGAACACAACAGGTAGGTATATGCAGTGATGGATATTACAATGTGCACCTGTCACAAACAGACAGGTAGCGGACAGGCACAGTGACACTGCGTGCGCTCAACTCACGTAGGTAGGTGGGTGCACTGTGAACAACAGGTAGGTAGGTATATGCAGTGATGGGTATTACAATGTGCACCTGTCACACACAGACAGGTAGCGGACAGGCACAGTGACACTGCGTGCACTCAACTCACGTAGGTATGTGGGTGCACTGTGAACAACAGGTAGGTAGGTTTATGCAGTACTGGGTATTACAATGTGCACCTGTCACACACAGACAGGTAGCGGACAGGCACAGTGACACTACGTGTACTCAACTCACGTAGGTAGGTGGGTGCACTGTGAACAACAGGTAGGTAGGTATATCCAGTAATGGGCATTACAATGTGCACCTGTCACACACACAGGTAGTCACTGAATATGCTGGGCCTGGCAGTGGCACACACACAGTATGAATTATCAAGGGTGTCTATGCAACACAAGTGTCAGTGGGACACAAAAAAAATAGATCACAAGAACAAGATTAGCTCTCAAAAGAGCTGTTGTGGGGTGCTATTTTAGCAATAAGAATCAGCAAGGAGCAAGCTAACAAGACTACAAAAGCCTAACTAATCTTTCCCTATGGGAGTCTGCAGCAGCTGTCCCTTCTCTATTTACTGCAGGCACGAGTGAGTATAATGGCCGGTGGTGCCTGCCTTTTATAAGGGGGGGGGGGGGGGGATTGGCTCCAGGAGGGAGTGTAGCCTTATTGGCTACAATGTGCCTGCTGACTGTGATGTAGAGGTCAAAGTTGACCCTAATGGTGCATTATGGGGGCGAACCGGAAAAGTTTTCGGTTCTCCGCGATCGCGAACCACCGTAAGTTCGCCGGCGAACCGTTCGGGCCATCTCTAGTCTTGGAGAGGGTGATCAAGGTGTTTATGGTGCTTTTTGCTGATTGAGAAATTTCTCTTTAGCTGGGTCAGGCATTTTTCATAAAAGTCCTGGGAATACTACCTATACATTTTATATACTGTAGATTTTTTTTTTAAAAGAAGCTCTATAGTTTATTGTTTGTAACACATTGTATACCCTATGTAAGAAAAAAAATTTGAATAGAAATTGAGTTTAAATTGAGCCCCCCATTGTTGCTTGGGCAAACAAGTAAAAATGATTGACTTGACTATAAACCAAGACAGATTTTGCTTTCCTACCATTGCTCCCCATTTTCCAGTCAATCTCACCACCAGCGTGGTTCCTATTACCAGTCCAACCTCAATGGTAGGCTTCCACTAGTGTCACCATACTGCAGAGCGTTCCCCCACAATCACCCTCTCCCTGTTTCCTGGCACTGCTGTAGGCAGAACATCAGAGGTAGTGTGTAGCTCATCCTGTGTTCCAATCAGTGTAAGTGATTTTTTGTGTGTAGAACAGAGGCGCCAGCAGGATAAAATTAGATGATTTTTTTAAAAAATTGCTTGGAGGAAGTGGTGGGCTTGCCTCCAGAAAGCAGACACTAAATACTGTCTTAATAATCATAAACAGATTTATTTACACGATACCTCAAGAATGCAACGTGTTTCGCAGGCCAAGGCCACTTCATTAGGCAAAAAAATGGGGACAACAGAATTTCAGCAGTAGTGGGTTTAGCCACTACTCAGTTAGGCGCTAAACCCACTACTGCTGAAATTCTGTTGTCCCCATTTTTTTGCCTGATGAAGCGGGCTTGGCCTGCGAAATGGGTTACATTCTTGGCGTATCGTATAAATAAATCTGTTTATGATTATTAAGACAGTATTTCATGTCTGCTTTCTGGAGGCAAGCCCACCACTTCCTCCAAGCAATTTTTAAAAATGTTTATCTAATTTTATCCGGCTGGCACCTCTGTTCTACATACAAAAATTCTGTGTCCACCCCTGGTGGAGGGGAGTACTATCCTTTTGTTTCCTGCCTACAGAGAGCGACTTCTTAACCCTGAGTGAGGACAGGTCTAATCTCCTCACCTGCTTATATAGTGGTTGCCTGTGCGGTAACCCATGTTTGTGAGTATATCTCTTTCTCACTAATCACTGTACCAATTCTCTTCAACATACTACACCATATCGGCCTCTCGGTCTTCCCTATTTTATTAGTGTAAGTGATTTGATCGACATTAGTTAATCAAGGAGCTTAGGAGCTTATAGACAGAAAAAAACAAGCTCTGCAATTGATGGCATACACAGATCTAGGAAAAGCATGTGTGCCTGGAATGGGGCTTTAAGGGAGTCCTACTTCCAAGTCGATGCCAGGAATTATTAGTAGCATCTGCACTGGATCTGTTTGCCAAGATGAATGGTGTTGGGCTGATTTTATTTCACACCAACATGAGCTTGGTGGTAGAACCCATTCCTGGCACCCGTTACATCCTGGCTGATAAGATCTGCACAGTGCTACAAAGTGGTAATTCTTTTATCCAAACCAATAAAATCAATATACTTAAATATAAGCCGTCCATAGTATAGGCTGAACCCTCCCCCCACCCCAGGCATAACTAGAGGGGAGCAGTCCCTACAACTACTGGGGGACCCAGAGCTGTTAAGGGGCAGCTATTGCTAACCTTTCCTTTTTCTAATAAATGAGTCCTTCCTCAGATGAGGTGTTTTTGTGGTTACAATTGTTATGGATGTGAAGATAACAAAGTACACACATGCTTTATAATTCTTGCAAGATGGGCCCCCAGGTTGAGGGGGTCACTAAGGGAAGGCAAGGGAATGAGTGTGAACAGCGGGGGCCCCATTAAAGTTTTGCTAGGGGGGAAACCATGATTTGTAGTTACACCACTAACCACCCCCCCCCCAACTTTTGTCCTTAAAAAAAACTCATAATGTTTGACCCGATTATAAGCCAATCCGACAGTGTCTTCCCCTAGTCTTCCCACCGCCTCTTTCCTGGAAACCGTCTTACTGTCCTTGAAGCTCTGTATTCGTCACTAGAGATCTAGGCTTTATGTCCTTCTCATTCTGAGCAGCCATGTTCCTGTCTTCCATGCAGTTCTCTACTCACTAATAGGGGTCCACCACTTCACTGTCTTCTCATTCTGGGCAGCCATCTTGCCTTCTTCCATGCAGCTCTGTACTCACTTCTAGAGCTCCAAGGCTTTACTGTCTTCACATTCCGGGCAGACATATTCCCATGTTCCATGCAGTTCTGTACTCACTACTAGGGGTGCAGCACTTCACTGTCTTCTCGTTCTGGGCAGCCATCTTGCCGTCTTCCATGCAGCTCTGTACTCACTTCTAGAGCTCCAGGGCTTTACTGCCTTCTCATTCTGGGCAGACATATTCAAATTTTCCATGCAGTTCTGTACTCACTACTAGGGGTGCAGCACTTCACTGTCTTCTCATTCTAGGAAGCCATCTAGCCGTCTTGCTTTCAGCTTTGCACTCACCGCTAGTGGTCCAGGCTTTACAGCGGTCACATGACAGTGAAGCCCAGACCTCTAGCGCTGAGTAAAGAGCTGCAAGGGAGACAGGAAGATGGCTGACTGGAACGGGAACACAGTGAAGCCCTGGATCTCTAGCGCGAGTACAGAACTACAAGGATGGGAAGATATCTGCCAGGAACTACAGTAGAGAGATCTGAGAGGCAACTTAAAGGGATACTGTAGGGGGGTCGGGGGAAAATTAGCTGAACTTACCCGGGGCTTCTAATGGTCCCCCGCAGACATCCTGGGTTGGCGCAGCCACTCACCGATGCTCCGGCCCCGCCTCCAGTTCACTTCTGGAATTTCTGACTTTAAAGTCAGAAAACCACTGCGCCTGCAGGCCCGTGTCCTCGCTCCCGCTGATGTCACCAGGAGTGTACTGCGCAGACACAGACCATACTGGGCCTGCGCTCTTGATGACATCAGCGGGATCGAGGACACGGCAACACAGGCGCATTGGTTTTCAGACTTTAAAGTCTGAAATTCCAGAAGTGAACCGGAGGCGGGGCCGGAGCATCGGTGAGTGGCTGCGCCAACACAGGATGTCTGCGGGGGACCGTTAGAAGCCCTGGGTAAGTTCAACTTATTTTCCCCTGACCCCCCTACAGTATCCCTTTAAGATACAAGCATGCTTCCAATGACCGCATTGTATATGGGGTCCTGCAAACCTGACTCGTATATAAGCAGAGTCTCCTGCTTTTGGGCCACTTTGCTGGTCCCAAAAAGTTGGCTCATATTCGTGTTTATCTGGTATTAGGATCAAACATGTCTTCCATTGCGGCTCGCAGTCAGCCTCATCTGAATGATTAGTTCAATGGTTTCCAAGTATCAAGACCTTGCAGCAATGCTAGACTTGTACGTCAGGGCAGCAGTGACCTTGACATTCCGGATTAGAGTAAATGTAATTTTGGGCCGGCAAATTTGAGCCATTCGTCACATTGTGTTTTCACCTGTCAGCAACACAGCAGTTTGGTAGCTGCATGAAGCGCTCCTGTGAGCAAGAAAACATTTATCAAGCAACAATCTAATGTTACAACAGATGGCCTAAAATGTTATGACATCTTTCTGCACGTTCTCTGTACATGCTTCCTCTACTACACAAGGCATAAGAGGTAGGGAGCCTTCTAATGATGAGCAGTAGACACCTACTTTACAATTATTATTATTACTTTTGTTATTAACCCTTTAGCAGTTAATTTATTTAGAGGCTTGAAAATGCTCCAGGCCAATTTATTTGAGCATATTTTTTTTTATTTGTAACATTTCCCTGCTTCTAATTAGTATTGCTGTAATGTGCTTTTTTGGCCACTTTTCACTAGGGGGCAGCGTGAGACAATAACAGAGGACTAGATTTTCTGCTAGTAGAGAGAGAGCAAAGCATTCCAAGAATTTACAGGATGAGTTCTGCCGACTGAGGTCAAAAGCATTGCACTTATCTCAAACAAGATAACTCTATAGAAGCTGCTTATGGGTTAATTTATATAACATCAACACATTTAGCGAAGCTGTACAATAGACCATACATATTACTTACAGTTGCACATAGAAATACAGATGCTATACAATCGACAAGCTCACATCACAAATTGTGAAGAGAGGTGGAACATTGATTATTAATTATTATTATTATGTATCTATATCTTCTCTTATGTTCCTTTAAAGACTGCTTCCAGTGTAAAATATAGAGCCTGCCATGTAAGACTCTGTATTATTGCTGCAAGGGTTGGAGGGTGATAGGGTTAATAACTCACCGGCCATGGCCATGCTTCCCGAAGTCTTCCGGAGCTCTGTAACCACCCCTACTTGATTGCTGTGGCCCGCCCCCCCCTCCCACCTCTGGAGCCACCATGTAGGCAGCCGCAGGCGAGATAGAGTTGGGCCATGACGAGCAGGTGGGAGTGGCTACAGAGCTTCGGAGGAAAGTTTAGAACTTACTGTTCACATTCATTCTGTGATATGTATATATGTTACGCTCAGATATTCAGCCAGCCCGTCCCTGTTCTCTCTCTCTCCCTGCTGTGTGTGTTCAGATGTAAGAGGAGGATGCGAGGGGCAGGGGGAGCAGCCTGCAGAGATTACAGATGCTGCTTATGGCAGGCAAAGGGTGTATGACCGTACAACTGATTGGCTGACTGACGCCTGCTGACCAGATAAAGGTAGGAATTTGCTTGAACTGGTAGTGAGCAATTGTGTGTGTTGCAGTTAGCATTCAGTTTAGAGGTGATGGGGGTGAAGTCCCTAGAAGTGAGAGTTCCAGGGCTCGCCTGCATTTCCCTCTAGGTATCACATGGTGGTTTAGGGGCCCCCGCCAGTGAGAGAGACTGGGGCCCCTGACTGTCGTGCGAACCAGCGTTTGTAACCTGCAGCTAGTACAGAATGCTGGAACAAAGTTGTCAACAAGTGAACCCTACCATTGTCACATAACACAGATCATTTGCTCACTCAACTGGTTTCCCATAAGGATTATACCATTTATTTGCTATCTTAAGAACAATGTCTCCTCATCACCCAGAGTCTGTGATATGTAATGTTTAAAGGACCTCTGTCGCGAAAATCTTAAAATTTAAAGTACGTGTAAACATACACAAATCAGAACTACCTTTCTTACAGAATAAGGTGAGCCATATATTACTTTTCTCCTATGTTGCTGTCACTTACAGTAAGTAGTAAAAATCTGACATTACCGACAGATTTTGGACTATCTTCTCATGGGGGGGGGGGGGGGGGGTCTCAGGGTTTTCTTTATTTTCAAAAGCACTTAGTGAATGGCAGTTGCTCTGTCCAACTGCCACAAAAGTGAGCAGAGAGGCTGGTCAGCATCTTTGTTTAAATACTTTTCAGGGAACGTCTTTATAAAAAATAAGGGCCATGCTGTGGATCCCCTATGGAGAGATGGACTAGCCCAAAACCTGTCGGTAATGTCACATTTCTACTACATACATACTGTAAGTGACAGCAACATAGGAGAAAAGTAATTTATGGCTCATTTTACTTGGGAAGAAATGTACTTTTTATTTGTATGTGTTTTAAATTTGAAGATTTTCGCGACAGTTCTTCTTTAAGCAAACAAGTGGTCTTATCTATTCGTCATTAATTAGCTGGCTTCCCTGTGAGACCCTTCTAAAGTTGTAATTAAGGCATCTAATGATATTTATTTATGTTTGCAAAAGAATGTTTCTCAATTAAAAGTCTAGTGTATAAGGGCTGCCTGTTCTAACATCTTGTCATCATACAGGAATCAAGTCTGAAGAAGGCTTTTCAGCCAAAAGCTTACTCTTTTGCTTCCAAGTCAGCAAATAAATGGTACCATCCTGATTTGATGGCTAACATGGTACAATACTCCAATGCCAGTGCTAACTCTCGCTAAGTGTTATTTTCAGACAAGCATATGAATGAAGCATACAGAAGCTCAGCTGGAGAAGGTGTTTATAATTATGGAAGCACCCCGCATTACCTGCAGAGCCAGATGTGGGGTTACCCTATATTGTCCTGAGCGACCAGAAATACTTTCTGACGTTCTCGAAATGAGTTTCCCTGCTAAATTCACTAAAATACTTCAGACACTATGAAGAAGTGTTTTTACAAGTTTTCCTGGAGCAAATGTAAGCGATGTCTGTATCCCTGCAGTAATGAAAAGAAGTGATAAACAGCCATGTGGCATATCTGACACCACAGTGTTACTTTTTGTTCTGTTCCCAGCTGTTAGACACTGTCTTGAGTTAAAAGCCTTACATTACCCAGATCATTTATGCCTTATTAATCTCTTACTACTTACTGCCCTCTGGTGGCTGAAGTTTTAATTGCCAATGTGATATGAAAATTCTATAAATGAGACTATTTTCTCTGATGACTGAAGCATTTGAACTGTTTGGCATTTTAATAATACCATAAAGTGCCATCCACACAGTTCTTCTGAGTTTATACATGTGTTAAAATTTTACAAATGCCTCATGTCCTTTACCAGTTACGTATATTTGGGTGATTTTGAAATCGTTATATAATAGTTCTCCGTGACACACAGCATGTAATTGTCCAGTCATCTCAACAGACGTTTAGTGGGAGTTGCTTACTCTGCCTAACGTTTGTGTCACATTCACAGCTAATAAAACTTTCCCACAGGCACAACATATTTTCCTAGATCTGTCTGCCTGAATTGCAGAGCTTAACCTCCTTGGCGGTTAATTTTTTCTGCAAAAATTGCAGAATTCCAATTTTTTTTTATTTTTTTTTAAAGTTTCATGTAAAGCTACCAGAGTGGTAGCTATATGAAACACCACTAGAGGGCGCATGTGGCCCTCTAGTCCGATCGCCGCCGGCAACAATAGCAAACAGGGGAACGCGTATACAACGCGTTCCCCTGTTTGGCTTCTCCTGTCGCCATGGCGACGATCGGGATGACGTCATGGACGTCAGCCGACGTCCTGACGTCAGGGACACACGATCCAGCCCATAGCGCTGCCCGGAACTCATTGATCCGGGCAGCGCAGGGCTCTGGCGGGGGGGGGGGCCTCTTCAGCCGCTGCGTGCGGCCGATCGCCGCAGAGCGGCGGCGATCAAGCTGTGCGCGCGGCTAGCAAAGTGCTGGCTGCGCGCACAGCAATTTACAAAATGAAAATCGCCCCACCAGGGGCTGAGATCTCCCCCTGCGCGGCATAGCCCGAGCTCAGCTCGGGCTTACCGCCAGGGAGGTTAAAGAGGAACCATCGCGAAAATCTTAAAATTTGTAACGCATACAAATAAGAAGTACATTTCTCCCAGAGTAAAATGAGCCATAAATTATTTTTCTCCTATATTGCTGTCACTTACAGTAGGTAGTAGAAATCTCACATTACCGACGGGTTTTGGGCTAGTCCATCTCTCTATAGGGGATTCTCAGCATGGCCTTTATTCTTTATAAAGACATTCCCTGAAAATGATTAATACAAAGATGCTGGCCAGCCTCCCTGGTCGCTGCACACTATTTTGGCAGTTGGATGGAGCAACTGCCATTCACTAAGTGCTTTTAAAAATAAAGAAAACCCTGAGAACCCCCTATGAGAAGATGAGCTAGTCCAAAATCTGTCAGTAATGTCAGATTTCTACTACTTACTGTAAGTGACAGCAACATAGGAGAAAAGTAATACTCTGCGAGAAATTTACTTACTTATTTGTATGCGTTTTAATTTTTTTTTTTTCGCGACCGTTCCTCTTTAAAGAGACCCCGAAGTGAGAGGAATATGGAGGCTGCCATATTGATTACCTTCAGTGGTGCTGATCTTTCTGATCAGTAGTATCTGAATCACACACCTGAAACAAGCATGCAGCTAATCTTGTTAGAATTTTGTCAGAAACCTCTGATCTGCATGATTGTTCAGGGTCTATGGTTTAACGTATTGGAGGCAGAGGATCAACATTTCTGTAAGCTGCAATCTTCTTGAAATATCGGTAATTGCAATTACTGATATTTTACTATAGTTGCATCTAGCCCTACTCTCACACAAAGCTCTCCCCGCTTCATGACACCTAACCTTACAGAGAGCCCGAGGTGGGCTCATAAAATTTTAAAAAAAAGTAAGGTACTTGGGAGCTGAGCAGATCAAGTAGTCTCAAAAACTGCCGTTCCCCGCCGCTCCTGTGGGCTGCAATGGCCCACTTTCACAACCTCTGGGTCACAACGCTGGAAAGAGAGATTCATTCTCTCACCAGCGTGTAGGGAGGAGGGGAGCTGCAGCAGGCGCAGCCAGGGAGAGAGAGCTGCCCAGTGCCAGCTCTGGAGACCATGTATTAACGTTTTGAACAGGGAATCTCTCTCCCCTGTGTTTACCTCCGAGATAATATCACCAATCTCGGGGGGCTATAGTGCAGTGGTAGGGGGGCAGAACGGCGGTGTGGGGACAAAGGGGCATGTCATGAGGCAGATAACATGCCTCTGTGTCCCATCTGCTCCCCAAAGAACCACCTTGGGTTCTCTTTAACACCCCCCTTCTTGACAATTAGCCTTAAAATCCCTCTTCCTAATACCTTACCCTAATAGTCCACCCTGCACAAACCTCCTTTCTGATGCCTAACCTTAACCATCTTCCCCTGCACAAACCCCCTTCCTGATGCCTAACCCTAACCATCTTTCCCCTGCACAAACCTGCTTCCTGATGCCTAACCCTAACCATCTTCCCATGCACAAACCCCTTCCTGATGCCTAACCCTAACCATCTTCCCCTGCACAAACCCCCTTCCTGATGTCTAACCCTAACCATCTTCCCCTGCACAAACCCCTTCCTGATGTCTAACCCTAACCATCTTCCCCTGCACAAACCCCCTTCGTGACGCCTAACCCTAACCATCTTCCCCTGCACAAACTCCCTTCCTGACGCCTAACCCTAACCATCTTCCCCTGCACAAACCTCCTTCCTGACGCCTAACCCTAACCATCTTCCCCTGCACAAACCTGCTTCCTGATGCCTAACCCTAACCATCTTCCCCTGCACAAACCTGCTTCCTGATGTCTAACCCTAACCATCTTCCCCTGCACAAACCTGCTTCCTGATGTCTAACCCTAACCATCTTCCCCTGCACAAACCTGCTTCCTGATGTCTTACCCTAGCCATCTTCCCCTGCACAAACCTGATTCCTGATGTCTAACCCTAACCATCTTCCCCTGCACAAACCTGCTTCCTGATGTCTAACCCTAACCATCTTCCCCTGCAAAAACCTGCTTCCTGATGTCTAACCCTTACCATCTTCCCCTGCACAAACCTGCTTCCTGATGCCTAACCCTAACCATCTTCCCCTGCACAAACCCCTTCCTGATGCCTAACCCTAACCGTCTCCTCTGTAGTATGTACAAACTCCCTTCCTGATTCCTAACCCTATCCGTCTCCTCTGTACAAACTCCCATCCTGATGCCTAACCCTAACCATCTTCCCCTGCACAAACTCCCTTCCTGATGCCTAACCCTAACTATCATCCCATGCACAAACTCCCTTCCTGATGCCTAACCCTAACCATCTTCCCCTGCACAAACCTGCTTCCTGATGCCTAACCCTAACCATCTTCCCCTGCACAAACCCCCTTCCTGATGCCTAACCCTAACCATCTTCCCCTGCACAAACCACTTCCTGATGCCTAACCCTAACCGTCTTCCCCTGCACAAATCTGCTTCCTGATGCCTAACCCTAACTATCTTCCCCCGCACAAACCTGCTTCCTGATGTCTAACCCGAACCATCTTCCCCTGCACAAACCTGCTTCCTGATGTCTAACCCTAACCATCTTCCCCTGCACAAACCTGCTTCCTGATGCCTAACCCTAACTATCTTCCCCTGCACAAACTCCCTTCCTGATGCCTAACCCTAACCATATTCCCCTGCACAAACATGCTTCCTGATGCCTAACCCTAACCATCTTCCCCTGCACAAACCCCCTTCCTGATGCCTAACCCTAACCATCTTCCCCTGCACAAACCTGCTTCCTGATGCCTAACCCTAACCGTCTTCCCCTGCACAAACTTGCTTCCTGATGTCTAACCCTAACAATCTTCCCCTGCACAAACCTGCTTCCTGATGCCTAACCATCTTCCCCTGCACAAACCTGCTTCCTGACGCCTAACCATCTTCCCCTGCACAAACCTGCTTCCTGATGCCTAACCCTAACCGTCTTCCCCTGCACAAACCTGCTTCCTGATGCCTAACCCTAACCGTCTCCCCTGCACAAACTCACTTCCTGATGCCTAACCCTAACCATCCTCCCCTGCACAAACTCCCTTCTTGACGCCTAACCCTAACCATCTTCCCCTGCACAAAACCTCCTTCCTGACACCTAACCCTAACTATCTTCCCCTGCTCAAACTCCCTTCCTGATGCTGAATCCTAACCGTCTCCCCTGCACAAAACCTCCTTCCTGATGCCTAACCTTCCTTAACTATCTTCCCCTGCTCAAACTCCCTTCCTGATGCTGAATCCTAACCGTCTCCCCTGCACAAAACCTCCTTCCTGATGCCTAACCTTAACTATCTTCCCCTAACCCTTGCACAAACTCCCTTTCTGATGCCTAACCCTAACCGTCTCCCCTGCACAAACTCCCTTCCTGACGCCTAACCCTAACCATCTTCCCCTGCACAAACTCCCTTCCAGATGCCTAACCCTAATGGTCTCTGTGCACAAACCCCCTTCCTGATGCTTAACCCTAACCATCTTCCCCTGCACAAACCGCCTTCCTGAAGCCTAACCCTAACCATCTTCCCCTGCACAAACTCCCTTCCTGATGCCTAACCCTAACCATCCTCCCCTGCACAAACCGCCTTCCTGAAGCCTAACCCTAACCATCTTCCCCTGCACAAACTCCCTTCCTGATGTCTAACCCTAATAGTCTCTGTGCACAAACCCCCTTCCTGATGCCTAACCCTAACCATCTTCCCCTGCACAACCCCCTTCCTGATGTCTAACCCTAATAGTCTCTGTGCACAAACCCCCTTCCTGATGCCTAACCCTAACCATCTTCTCCTGCACAAACCCCCTTCCTGATGCCTAACCCTAACCATCTTCCCCTGCACAAACCCCCTTCCTGATGCCTAACCCTAACCATCTTCTCCTGCACAAACCTGCTTCCTGATGCCTAACCCTAACCATCTTCCCCTGCACAAACCCCCTTCCTGATGCCTAACCCTAACCATCTTCCCCTGCACAAACCTGCTTCCTGATGTCTAACCCTAACCATATTCCCCTGCACAAACCTGCTTCCTGATGTCTAACCCTAACCATCTTCCCCTGCACAAACCTGCTTCCTGATGTCTAACCCTAACCATCTTCCCCTGCACAAACCTGCTTCCTGATGCCTAACCCTAACTATCTTCCCCTGCACAAACTCCCTTCCTGATGCCTAACCCTAACCATATTCCCCTGCACAAACATGCTTCCTGATGCCTAACCCTAACCATCTTCCCCTGCACAAACCCCCTTCCTGATGCCTAACCCTAACCGTCTTCCCCTGCACAAACCTGCTTCCTGATGTCTAACCCTAACCAGTGGTGCTCACCGCCAGGTCGTGATCACGCTTACGCGTGGATTCACGACCATTTTGACGCATTCCGCCTCGGACACGCTAAGCCGTGAATAGATTTTCAACCACGAAAATCTGCTTCGGCTTTGCGTGAATGCGGACAGAAATCCGCATTCACGCTCGTGAAACCCGGCGCTGAAGTCGTGGTTAGCGGAAATGCGTCAAACTATGCGGAAGTGACACATTGCAGGCCAATCAGAGGGCCCCAGCAAGGCCCTAGCAACCAATCACAGGAGGGGAGCTATGCCCTCCCCTCCTGAATATAAAGCGGCGGCCATGATGGAAAAGCTCTGTCCTTGCTAGACTGTGGTGCTGAGAGGATTATCTCCAGTCCATTGTTGTTTGAGCAAGTGCATTTATTGTGTTAAAAACAAAGCGTTTTTTTTGCTAACACTGCTCTTATACTGTACACAGTTAGCTAGTCAGTGAGTGATTGCTGTAGTTAGTTGTAGTCAGTGTAGTGTAGTGGGAGTGTGGGAGTCTAGTGATTATTTAACTGTGTGTAGTGCAGGCAGGTTCAGTGCTGCAGTGTAGTCAGTGTAGTGGGAGTGAGGATTATCTGTGTGTAGTGCAGGCAGGCAGGTTAGTGCAGCTGCAGTGTTCACTTGTATATTCCAGTGACAGTTATACACTTGTACTATTTGCAGGCAGCCAGTCACACCGCCAGCACCGCCACTCTCTGCCAGCGCTGTTCATTCATTCTGTCAGTGACCTTGTGCCGTGCCCAGTGCCCACTGCTCGCTCGCTGGCATATAAGCATCTCATTACACAGTGTGACATCCTTGTGTGCCCACTGCATCCTTCAGTGACCTAGTTGTATATCCAGTGCCCACTGCTGTGCCCACTGCATCCTTCAGTGACCTTGTACTGTGCCCACTGCATCCTTCAGTGACCTAGTTGTATATCCAGTGCCCACTCCTGTGCCCACTGCATCCTTCAGTGACCTTGTACTGTGCCCACTGCATCCTTCAGTGACCTAGTTGTATATCCAGTGCCCACTCCTGTGCCCACTGCATCCTTCAGTGACCTTGTACTGTGCCCACTGCATCCTTCAGTTACCTAGTTGTATATCCAGTGCCCACTGCTGTGCCCACTGCATCCTTCAGTGACCTTGTACTGTGCCCACTGCATCCTTCAGTGACCTAGTTGTATATCCAGTGCCCACTGCTGTGCCCACTGCATCCTTCAGTGACCTTGTACTGTGCCCACTGCATCCTTCAGTGCCGTTGTACTGTGCCTGGTGCATCCTTCAGTGACCTTGTACTGTGCCCACTGCATCCAGTGATTCATTACTAGCAACATGTCTGGCAGGGTTTCGCGGGGTGAGAGGAAAGGGAGTTCAATTGCCTCAGCCACTTCTGGGACTGCTCCACGTCCAGGGAGAGGATGCCCAGCTGTACGTGGTCGTGATGCAGCAGAAAGGGGGGCAGCAAAGCCTGGGCCGAGTCAGCGGACGCCATTGTCCAAATATTTTAACGTTTCTGGTCCCCGTGTGGTGGTTGAGCAAATGGAACCTGACGTACTCATGGACATCATGACTTCCTCCCAGACCTCTACTGTGAGCACCACTCCAAGCAGCAGCAGCAGCAGCAGCCAACGTCCCACGCTTGTTGTGACATCCACCCCAGCACCCACTGGTCAGCAGCCCTCCCAGGATGACAGCGTTCTGTCCCTCAGTCTGGCATCTGGGAACCTGCTGATGCAAGAAGCTCAGGACTTACTGGGGACTGATGTGGCAGAGATTGAGATCGGGCCACAATCACAAGCGTTGTTGAGTTCTGGTGATGAAGAAGAGGGGTCTGTGTCTGGGGATGTAGGGACAGAAGAGGAGGCGGGGGAGTCAGAGGAAGAGCTGGATTATGATGATGCTGCTGATGATGACGACGTTGTGGACTCTAACTACGTGCAGCCTGCTGAGTCCGTGGAAGAATGGTCAGAGGCAGAGCAGGATGACGAGTCACCTCGGCCTAGGCAAGGATATCGCCATATGTCAGGCAGGGGCAGGGGCATCGGCAGCAGTGGGCGTGGAGGAAGTAGACAGGACACTGCTTCAGCCGGCACCACCACCATGCAACCCCCGGCAACTACTACCACACATTGTTGCGCTGCACCCTCTGCTAGTGGGGGCCGCAGTAAATTAAAGTCACCAGTGTGGGATTGCTTTGATGAATGTACTGATGACAAAAGGTGTGTGGTGTGCAGGTTATGCAGCAAAAGATTGAGCCGTGGGAAAAGTCTGAGCAAGATGGGTACCTCATCCCTCCAGGGCCACCTGAGAAGCCGCCACTGCCGCGAGTATGCGGAGTTTAAGAGGAAGCAGGCACTGCTGGCAGGGGTTCCTTAGAGCAGAAGGCCCACCAGCGCAGCAGCATCATCCCTCCCTCAGGGTCGTGAATCCCCCACAGCAGCAGCAGTAGTAGCACGCAAGCGCTCTTCCACCTCGGCTACTCAGGACACAGACATTGAGGCTGGCAGCCAGTGTTCGTCTCTCTCCTCTGTCTCCCCTGCATCCCAGCGTCGTCAGACCCTGCTGAGTGACACCTTTCAGGGTCTGACCAAGCCTCTGCCTCCAAGCCACAGGCGGATCCGCAAACTAAATGGCTTGCTGGCCCGGGCCATGGCATCACAGCTGCTTCCCTACTCCCTGGTGCAGGAGGGGAGCGCCATGCGGACGCTGCTCCAATTTGGCATCCCCGAGTGGCAAGTCCCCAGTCGCCACTATTTCAGCAGGAGCGCGATCCCAGCACTCCACAAGTTTGCGGTGGAAAAAGTGGCCCGTTCCCTGGACTACTCTGTGGGCAAGCGGGTCCACGTGACCATGGACTCGTGGAGTAGCAGATGTGGGACAGGTCGCTACCTGTTCTTTACGGCCCACTGGGTGACACTGATGGAAGGGAGGGAGGACAAGAGCGCATCAGCCCAGCTAGTGGTGCCACCACGCGGGATCAGGGGGGATGCAGAAGGGTCCTGTCACGACACTCCCTCTGCACCCGGAAAGCAAGCCCGCCTCGGCAGCAGCAGCGCCAAGCCTCGGCACTGCCAAGCCCTTTTAAAATTGGTGACCCTGGGGAAGGAGAGGCTTACGGCCACCAACGTCCTGGCCGCCCTCAGGAAGCAGGAGCGGAGGTGGCTGACCCCCAGAGGCCTGGAAGTGGGGTATGTGGCAGCCGATAACGGGGCCAACCTGGTGGCAGCAGTGCAGCAGGGAAACCTCCAGCACATCCTCTGCTTGGCCCACGTGCTCAATCTTGTGGTGCAGCACTTCTTGCGCACCTACCAGGGGATGAGCGAGCTGCTGCAGGATGCCCGGGCGGTGGTACGCTTTTTCCGCCTGTCAGCCACTGCCTCTGCACTCTTGTCCACCTTACAGCAGCAGTATGGAAGGCCACAACACTGGCTGATCATCGACATGCCAGTTCGCTGGAATTCGACTCTGGCCATGTTGGAGCGGCTGTGTCAGAACAGGCTGGCTCTTAGGGCCTACATGCTAGACCCAAGTGTCCCCAGCAACCAGCAAGTCCCCATGATTACTGCCACTCAGTGGACACTGATGCAGCAAGTATGCCTGGTGCTGAGTCCCTTCCTGGAGGCAACCAAGATGGTCAGTGAGGAGCGGACCTCTGTGTGCCAGTGGGTGCCCTTGGTTTGTCTACTGGAGCAGGCAATGGACAATTTAATTGAGCGTGGGGATGAAGCCCTGAGGCAGTTGGAAGAACAGGAGCAGATGGCAGCACAGTCCAGCTCAGAGGAGGGCTCACAGCAGGTAGTGGAAGAGTTGGAGGTCCCTAACCTGAATGAGGAGGAGGAGCAGAGTGCAGCAGGCGTTGTACGTGGATGGCGGTTTGAGGAGGACAACGACATGGCACAGGAAGAGGACAGGCATGCGTTATGGGACAATGGCGAGGACGAGGAAGATCTTGCTGGCAGGGCCCACTTGTTTCCCATGGCTGTGCACATGTTGCGCTGCCTTCGCAGGGACCCCCGGGTGATCCAGATGCGTTCAAGGGAGGACATCTGGATTACCTTGATGCTTGATCCCTGTCTGAAGGGGAAGCTGGGAGACTTAATGACGCCATCCACCACCGAGCAACGCACAAGGGAGTTGAAGGAGGCCCTTGTGCGCAGACTACTGGAAGCATTCCCCCAGCCTTCCACCCCCACTGTAACTGCTCTGCCAAGCCAGCAAGAGGTGCCTGCCATTGCCACTAGCAGCACAACAACAACCACCAGCACCAGCAGCAGCAGCAGCAGCAACTGGCGCCCCGGAGACCTGAAGAGCCTAAGTAAGAGCCTGTATGCAGTACAGCAGCCCAGAACAGAGGTGCCCGCCACAGCATCCACCACCAACCAGCACAAGCAACGACTGACCACCATGGTGTCTGACTATATGGGGTCATCCAGCGGGCTCAATGACACCGACAGCCCCGTGGACCCCTTGGAGTACTGGGTCAAGAGACTGGACATCTGGAGCGAGCTTTCCCAGTACGCCCTGGAACTCCTATCCTGCCCTCCTTCCAGTGTCCTCTCAGAGAGATGCTTTAGTGCGGCCGGTGGCGTGGTCACAGAGAAGCGCTTTCTGCTCTCCCACGCCTCTGTGGACAAACTCACCTTCCTGAAAATCAACCAGGCTTGGGTGGAAGGTGAGTTCCTGGCCCCTATTGTCGGACACAGGGGGACATGAAGTGGCTGCTGCATGTGCTGTTGTTAACTATGCCTGCCTTTATAAAGACAGTTACTACCTGCCTAGTGCCTACCTTGGTTAATTTTTTGGTGTTATGGTACTACTACCAGTAAGTTGCCATGGTCCTCCTTCTGAGCTGCTGAACTGACCGCCCGCTTTGTCCTCCTGACTCAGTCGCTACTACACTCTGCGTTCACACTGCCCGGGTCACTGGCTGCATTTAATTTTTTGGCCAGCACTATGACGCTGTGCTACTACTACTACCACCAGTATGTTGCCATGGTCCTTCTGTGCTGCTGAACTGACCGCCCGCATTGTCCTCCTCCTCCTGACTCAGTCGCTTCCACCAATGTACTCTGTCTGCGTTCACACTGCCCGGGTCACCGGGTGCATTTAATTTTTTGGCCAGTACTATGACGCTGTGCTGCTACTACTACCACCAGTATGTTGCCATGGTCCTTCTGTGCTGCTGCTGCTGAACTGACCACCCGCATTGTCCTCCTCCTCCTGACTCAGTCGCTTCCACCAATGTACTCTGTCTGCGTTCACACTGCCCGGGTCACCGGGTGCATTTAATTTTTTGGCCAGCACTATGACGCTGTGCTGCTACTACTACCACCAGTATGTTGCCATGGTCCTTCTGTGCTGCTGCTGCTGAACTGACCGCCCGCATTGTCCTCCTCCTCCTGACTCAGTCGCTTCCTGCTGCTGCACTCTGCGTTCACACTGCCCGGGTCACTGGGTGCATTTAATTTTTTGGCCAGCACTATGACGCTGTGCTGCTACTACTACCACCAGTATGCTGCCATGGCCCTTCTGTGCTGCAGCTGCTGAACTGACCGCCCGCATTGTCCTCCTCCTCCTGACTCAGTCGCTTCCACCAATGTACTCTGTCTGCGTTCACACTGCCCGGGTCACCGGGTGCATTTAATTTTTTGGCCAGCACTATGACGCTGTGCTGCTACTACTACCACCAGTATGTTACCATGGTCCTTCTGTGCTGCTGCTGCTGCTGCTGAGCTGAACGCCCGCTTTGTCCTCCTCCTCCTCCTGACTCAGTCGCTACCACGGTACCACCAATGCACTCTGTCTGCGTTATCACTGCCCGGGTCACCGGGTGCATTTAATTTTTTGGCCAGCACTATGACGCTGTGCTGCTACTACTACCACCAGTATGTTGCCATGGTCCTTCTGTGCTGCTGAACTGACCGCCCGCATTGTCCTCCTTCTCCTGACTCAATCGCTTCCACCAATGCACTCTGTCTGCGTTATCACTGCCCGGGTCACCGGGTGCATTTAATTTTTTGGCCAGCACTATGACGCTGTGCTGCTACTACTACCACCAGTATGTTGCCATGGTCCTTCTGTGCTGCTGAATTGACCGCCCGCATTGTCCTCCTCCTCCTGACTCACTCGCTTCCACCAATGTACTCTGTCTGCGTTCACACTGCCCGGGTCACCGGGTGCATTTAATTTTTTGGCCAGCACTATGACGCTGTGCTGCTACTACTACTACCAGTATGTTGCCGTGGTCCTTCTGTGCTGCTGAACTGACCGCCCGCATAGTCCTTCTCCTGACTCAGTCGCTACCACCACTGCACTCTGCGTTCACACTGCCCGTGTCCACTGACAACTCTGCTGCGATGTCATTGCTAATTGCTGCAAAAAAAAAAAAAAAAAATTACAAAAACCTCTCTGGGGCCTTTTTGGCGTCAGCCACTCATCCTCCTCCAGCGGTACCTTCGCCGCCAAGTGCCATTGGAACTCGCCTTCACCACTTTGATTGCTTAACGCGTATATCCCTTTTAAAACCACTTATTACCAATTAATAGCCCCATTTAAAGTGTTGATTTCACTTTAAAATCCATTTTCTCTAGAGAAAAAAAATGTTTGGGAATTTTTTATGTTAAAGTTATGTTGCCCCTTATCACCTCGATAATCCATGCAATTTGGAGGATTGTAGCATGTATGGGGGCTTTGTTATTAACGTTAAAAGAAAATCAGCCTCCGGGCGGGAATCCACGCGTGATTACGCCATTCACGGCAGAAAATCCGCGTGGTTGCGTGGACGCGGACGAAAATCCGCATGCGGCGGGGTCGAATGCAGATTTTTTTTTGCAACCACGCGGATTGCCGAATTCGTGGATGAGGCACATCTGAGCATCCCTGACCCTAACCATCTTCCCCTGCACAAACCTGCTTCCTGATGCCTAACCATCTTCCCCTGCACAAACCTGCTTCCTGACGCCTAACCATCTTCCCCTGCACAAACCTGCTTCCTGATGCCTAACCCTAACCGTCTTCCCCTGCACAAACTCACTTCCTGATGCCTAACCCTAACCATCCTCCCCTGCACAAACTCCCTTCTTGACGCCTAACCCTAACTATCTTCCCCTGCTCAAACTCCCTTCCTGATGCTGAATCCTAACCATCTCCCCTGCACAAATCCTCCTTCCTGACGCCTAACCTTAACTATCTTCCCCTAACCCTTGCACAAACTCCCTTTCTGATGCCTAACCCTAACCGTCTCCCCTGCACAAACTTACTTCCTGATGCCTAACCCTAACCGTCTCCCCTACACAAACTCCCTTCCTGACGCCTAACCCTAACCATCTTCCCCTGCACAAACTCCCTTCCAGATGCCTAACCCTAATAGTCTCTGTGCACAAACCCCCTTCCTGATGCTTAGCCCTAACCATCTTCCCCTGCACAAACTCCCTTCCTGATGTCTAACCCTAATAGTCTCTGTGCACAAACCCCCTTCCTGATGCCTAACCCTAACCATCTTCCCCTGCACAAACTCCCTTCCAGACGCCTAACCCTTATAGTCTACGTGCACAAACCCCCTTCCTGATGCCTAACCCTAACCATCTTGCCCTGCACAAACTCCCTTCCTGATGCCTAACCCTAACCATCTTCCCCTGCACAAACTCCCTTCCAGACACCTAACCCTAATAGTCTCCGTGTACAAACCCCCTTCCTGATGCCTAACCCTAAACATCTTCCCCTGCACAAACTCCCTTCCTGATGCCTAACCCTAACCATCTTCCCCTGCACAAACCTCCTTTCTGACGCCTAACCCTAACCATCTTCCCCTGCACAAACTCCCTTCCTGAGGCCTAACCATCGTCCCCTGCACAAACTCCCTTCCTGATGCCTAACCCTAACCACCTTCCCCTGCACAAACTCCCTTCCTGATGCCGATGCCTAACCCTAACAATCTTCCCCTGCACAAACTTCCTTCCTGATGGCTAACCCTAACCACCTTCCCCTGCACAAACTCCCTTTCTGACGCCTAACCCTAACCATATTCCCCTGCACAAACACACTTCCTGATGCCTAACCCTAACCGTCTCCCCTGCACAAACTCCCTTCCTGATGCCTAACCCTAACCATCTTCCCCTGCACAAACTCCCTTCCAGACACCTAACCCTAATAGTCTCCGTGTACAAACCCCCTTCCTGATGCCTAACCCTAAACATCTTCCCCTGCACAAACCCCCTTTCTGACGCCTAACCCTAACCATCTTCCCCTGCACAAACTCCCTTCCTGAGGCCTAACCATCGTCCCCTGCACAAACTCCCTTCCTGATGCCTAACCCTTACCGTCTCTCCTGCATAAACTCCCTTCCTGATGCCTAACCCTAACCACCTTCCCCTGCACAAACTCCCTTCCTGATGCCGATGACTAACCCTAACCATCTTCCCCTGCACAAACTTCCTTCCTGATGCCTAACCCTAACCACCTTCCCCTGCACAAACTCCCTTCCTGATGCCGATGCCTAACCCTAACCATCTTCCCCTGCACAAACTTCCTTCCTGATGGCTAACCCTAACCATCTTCCCCTGCACAAACTCCCTTTCTGACGCCTAACCCTAACCATCTTCCCCTGCACAAACCTGCTTCCTGATGTCTAACCCTAACCATCTTACCCTGCACAAACTCCCTTTCTGACGCCTAACCCTAACCATCTTCCCCTGCACAAACCTGCTTCCTGATGCCTAACCCTAACCGTCTCCCCCGCACAAACTCCCTTCCTGATGCCTAACCCTAACCATTTTCCCCTGCACAAACTCCCTTCCTGATGCCTAACTCTAACCAACGATTTGCCTGATACCTGTTTTTAAATCTTTTGACTTCAATCCCCACCGATAGATTGGGAGCCACCTGTGACTACTGGGAAATTTTGGGGATCACCTATGACTAGTGGTAGATACTGGGGGCCACCTACTACTACTACTGGGAAATACTAGGGGTCATCTATTACTGCTAGTAGATATTGGGGGCACGTATGACTACTGGAAAATATTGGAGGTCACCTATGACTGCTGGCACATATTGGGGGCCACCTATGATTACTGGGAGATATTGGGGGTCACCTATGACTACTGGTAGACCTTGGGGGCCATGTATGACTACTGAAAATATTGGAGGTCACCTATGACTGCTGGTTAATACTGGGGGTCATGTATGTCTACTGGAAAATATTGGGGGTCACCTATGACTGCTGGTTGATATTGGGTGTCACCTATGACTACTGGTAAATATCGGGCGATACCTATGACTGCTGGCATGCATTAAGGGCCGCCTATGACTATTATCAGAGTTTGGAAGCCACCAATGACTAACAGATAAGAGAGGCCACTTGTGACTACTGGCCAAGGCAGGAGTAGCCCTGCAAGTGCTTTGACACTGACTGGCTCTATCTAGCTGTACTGTTGTCAAAAACCTGAGCGGTTTTTGCCTTTTTCATGATTGCTAACTCAGTAAAGGACCAGACCTTAAAGCGTTGCTATCATATAAATCCGGCATAGCGGGGTCTAAACCCTCTATAACAGTAATTATAGATTGACGGTATACCTTGAAATGAATCAGAGCATTCAGTGTATGATTTTATATAAAAAATTGTATTTGCTCATCATACAGCATATATACAAAATATGAATAGTTCCAAGTAGTGTTTCCTTCTAACAGTATTCCATCTCATCAGGGCTTTATAGCCAAACGATCATCAATCTTCTAAGCACGTTCAAAAAAGAATATAACAGTTGTGTTATGTAGAATAAGATCAAAAATAGTCTCATCTGTATCAATAGCTGTGTATATAAAAGCTGTGTAAAACTTGTAGTAATCTTCTTAAAGAAATAACATAAAAAATAGCTTCTAAAAAACTTCTTGCTAACATCTTAATAAAACTTAATGCTGAAAAATTAATAAAGTAAATCACCAGAATATTAAGCATATTACCCCTTCTCTGTCATCTCTTCAGCATCTAGAACCACTTGTGGGAAGGTAGCTTCTGCCTCATGTGTCTTCTCAGGAGATTGTTGGGCTTCTGCAAACTATGAACTTACAGCTCCTACCTTTATAGGGGCTGGAGGCAATATGGCTGCCTAATCTGGAACTTCCCTGGATCCCAGGTTCTGATTGGCTAAAGCTTTCATGCGTCAAAGCTTTATCATGTTTTGATTACCTAAGTCACAATATTATTGTTTATAAATTCTTAATTACCTTATCTTGTGGGAATTTACGTCATTTGGAGTGCTTGACATTTGATATAGGGTCATTTCTAACGCACTTAATTAAAAATGGACGTCAACAGCCATCTTGTCTGTTGGCTGACCCAGACATGGAGACTAAACAATGTCATTTATGATGCATTTCTGATAAAGTGTTCGCTGCTAATTATGTTGGAATGTCTTGGTACTTCCCCAGACATGAGATTGGTCAGGTTGACACTGTAACCAGACCTGTGAGAGCCTTCAGCAATTTAAGGCTTATTAAAACATACAAGGCTTCTAATATACTCATTTAAATACAGTATAAAGCGTATTATATAATTCTTCTTAAAACAATTAATCATACTAGCCGACCCGCAGCGTAACATACGCCGCATAAGAGGGTAGAGGGCAGGGAGGGGGTATTGGGCACAGCGGCGGGGAGGGGGGTTGGACCCCCCCTCACCTGGGTCCTCCATATGTGCTCTACCTCCAGCTTAAGCTCAGCAGGAACCCCCCCTTCCCCTCCCTCACCTGGGTCCCCCATGTGCGCTCCCCCTCCTGCTTAAGCACAGTAGCATCCACCACTATTAGTAAGAGGCAGCGGGCGGGGATGACTCACCTCTTCCGTGTTCCATCGTGCGTTCCACTGTTGTCACTTCCTGCAATGCCGCACACTGTATTGGTATAATTTGCATTTTTAAAACAGAAGGACATCTGCAATAATTCAGCTATAAGTGAACATTTGTGGTTACCCACAATACACAGCTACTAAATATGCAAATTACCCCTTTTCCTCCTTGGTAAGCCAAGCAAGCATCCAGAGCTGCTGGTGTATAGCAGTCATACCAAACCCACATGTAGACAGCCTGTTTCAGACTTTTGGTCCTCATCAGTACATGGCAGGGATTGATACGGGTGTATGAGATAGGGCTTGGACCAGTACAACAGAGTAACCAAACCACTTGGTGTAATTTGCCTTCCTAAAACAGAAGGAAATATGCAATAATTCAGCTATAAGTGAACATTTGTGGTTACCCACAATGCACGGCTACTAAATATGTAAATTACCCCTTTTCCCCCTTGGTAAGCCAAGCAAGCATCTAGAGCCACTGGTGTATAGCAAGCATATAGCTTTAAATTTTACACAATCATATCAAACTCACATGTACACAGCCTGTTTCAGACTTTTGGCCCTCATTAGTACATGGCAGGGATTGATACAGCTGTATGAGATAGGGCTTGGACCAGTACAACAGAGTAACCAAGCAGCTCAGGGTGACCCAAACCACTCGGAATGTATAGGGGGATAAAAGGTACCAAAAAGACCTCCTACTAAAAAAAGCAAAGTTTGGTGTAATTTGCCTTCCTAAAACAGAAGGAAATATGCAATAATTCAGCTATAAGTGAACATTTGTGATTACCCACAATGCACTGCTACTAAATATGTAAATTACCCCTTTTCCCCCTTGGTAAGCCAAGCAAGTATCTAGAGCCGCTGGTGTATAGCAAGCATATAGCTTTAAATTTTACGCAATCATATCAAACCCACATGTAGACAGCCTGTTTCAAACTTTTGGTCCTCATCAGTACATGGCAGGGATTGATACATCTGTATGATATAGGGCTTGGACCAGTACAACAGAGTAACCAAGCAGCTCAGGGTGACCCAAACCACTCGGAATGTATAGGGGGATAAAAGCTACCAAAAAGATCTCCTACTAAAAAAAGCAAAGTTTGGTGTAATTTGCCTTCCTAAAACAGAAGGAAATATGCAATAATTCAGCTATAAGTGAACATTTGTGATTACCCACATTGCACCACTACTAAATATGCAAATTATTCCTTTTCACCCTTGGTAAGTCAAGCAAACCTATAGCTTTACATTTTACACAGTCATATCAAACCCACATGTGACAGCCTATTTCAGACATTTGATCCTCATCAGTACATAGCAGGGATTGATAAGGCTGTATGAGATAGGGCTTGGGCCAGTACAACAGAGTAACCAAGCAGCTCAGGGTGACCCAAACTACTAAGAATGTATAAGAGGATAAAAGAGACCAAAAAGCCCTCCTACTAAAAAAAGCAAAGCTTGGTGTGATTTTCCTTCTTAAAACAGAAGCAAATCTGCAATAATTCAGCTATAAGTGAACATTTGTGGTTACCCACAATGCACTGCTACTAAATATGCACATTATCCCTCTTTGCCCTTGGTTTGATATGACACTACCTTTTCTTCTTGCTTGGACCAGCCCCTTCTTCTTGCTTGGACCAGCCCTGGGGGCAGGGCACTACTTCTTCTTCTTGCTTGAAGGTTGAGGCACTTACTCTATTATATATATAGATAAGATATAATTGCATATTAAATCTTAATATAAAATCATTTTCTATATATTTGTCTTTCTGGTGAAGAAATAAATGTAATATTTTTCCACCGGCAGGGGTCATCATTGAATCATCTTTAACTAATTGGGAAAAACCCTTGTTTTATATTTTATATCTTTCATATTTTGACTTTCTCTGTCTGGGAAACTTATCTTTTCTTGCTGGCTGTAATGGCCTTCAACCAAGGAACATGTAAACAAAATTGTCTAGAACCAAAACGATCCCACAAGAGTGTTTTACTGTCTCAAATTATCACTAGCTTTTAAATATATTTCACAGTATTAAAGTATATTATATAGGGTTTAACAATAACTATTTCTTTCTTTGGAAGGACTGTATTGATTATTAATATTTATATATACATACACATATGACAGTTTTTCCTGCATAAATAAAACCGCTAGAATTCTGACACTGTCACTCACCCGGCAATTGCTCCTGTATGGCTTCCTCTCTAAGATGCAATCCCTAAAAATACAACCTTTCCAGCTCTACTTCTGGAGGGAGGTATGGCTGGAGGGGTTGTGCTCTCAGGAGTCTCTGCTGGAAGCCACACAAGAGTGATGGCCGTAACAGTGTGCTCCTATTACCACTTGCAGATGGCCCCCAAACGTCCCATTTTAAAAGAAAGAGAGTGGCCCAGGGGGAAAATGCCTCCCTGCCCGGTAAGCTAGTCCTGCCCTGTCCTCCTCCCTCCTCCCATACAGCAATGTCCCACAGGTAGTACAATTTCTCCTCCGAAGATGTAATTTCCAACTTTGCATTACCATGACCCTCTCCAGCCATGTCATGTTCTCCCTCAGTAGTGAAGGTTGCTACCAGTAATGAAGTCCCTCACACCCAAGAACTGCCATATCCACCCTCTACAGTATCACCTTCTTTTGCAGTCACCTCCCATGCAGAGTGCAGGGAAGCAGATGCAGCTGTATATCTCCTTTCTGAGACAGTTCTCTCCTTCCATAGATTATCTGTTCTCAAGAGTGAAAAAAAGTCGCCAAAGTAAAGACCTCAGATGAGACCTGCTGATAAAATTGTATATAACTTGCTTGTTGGTACCTTCTCCAAAACACTTGTAAAAATGTAGGCTTACTGGAGTAAGTAAAGACCCAGATTATAGTGGTTATAATGTTGCCATTGGAGGTGGCCAGTAACGACCGCCTCAGCCAACAATCAGGCGTGTGTACGGCACTCGATAACCCCTGAAGTCCAATCCGCGAACGATCTGCGGGATAGCCGATTCCCCCACTGATGCCATTGTTTTCACCTCTCCCCTGCCAGCCGCATGATGTCATGCATGCGCCGCTTGTCGACCCTCCGATTTATCCTCGCCCCCTGCATAGCAACACAGCCTGTCATCAGCTGCCACCCACGTGTGTAGCCTGGGTAAGTGACGTTGCCTGAGGGGCGACATGTATAGTCAGTGTGTACGAGCCCTAAGGCTGGATCCACCCTATAAGTGCTTTTGTGAGTGCTTGCATTTGATTAGCGCTTGCTGAGCGCTTGTTAAAAAAATCGCTCCCATTCACTTTCATTATAATCGCAGTTAAAATTGCAGCGATCACATTTATTCTCGTACGCGATTGTGGCAATCACAGCGATTTTAATGCGATTTTACCGTGATTTTAATGAAATTGAATGGTTTAACAAGCGCTCAGCAAGCCCTAATCAAATACAAGTGCTCACAAAAGCGCTTATAGTGTGGATCTGGCCTAAGTGTCCACCATTTTGCAGTATACTGGAGTTTTATTTGCTCTCTATGAGCAACCAGTAGTGATAATTCCAGGGCTGTGGAGTTGGTACAAAAATCTTCCGACTCCAACTCCTCAGTTTACGAAACTGCCGACTCCGACTCCAGGTACCCAAAATGCCTCCGACTCCTCGACTCCGCCTCCTTAGTCTAATACTTACCAGGGCTGTGCATTTTGTCCAAAATCATCCGACTTCCGACTCCGAAGTTTATGAAAGCACGACTCCGACTCCAGGTACCCAAAATTGCTCTGACTCTGACTCCTCGACTCCGACTCCACAGCCCTGGATAATTCACAGCTTTAAATTAATTGTATAGAAACACCTACATACAGACCCTTAATACATGGACCCGACATCAAGGTGGACCGAGGAATTTTTTTCATGTGTGTTTTTGGTCCGTTTTGCATCTGCATTTTTTATTATTTACCTAATCAATGGAATAAAATAGAGTAGTAACATATTTAACCACTCTAGGACCGCCTAATGCCAATGGGAGGCCACAGAGTGGCTCTCCTGGGACCGCCTAACGTCGATTGGCATCATTGCGGTCCTTGCAAGATTAACAGAGAATGGGCGTTTGCGTGCGTTCCCTGCAGGGGGACACAGGAGGCCGCCGCAAACACCCTGCCAGCCGCGATCGGAGCTGACAGGCTGAATGTGCAGAAAATAAAGGTAAAAACACAGGTACAGCGCTGATGTCTCGTGCAGCACTGTACAGACTAGCAGCTTGTCACTTTACTGTCCCTCTGATGGGCTCACAATCTAATCCCTATCATAGGCATATGACTATAAATGTGTAGCGTAAAAATGCACAAAATCAACTTTTTTTTTTAAATAAAAAAATACCAATGGCAGCAGTGATCAGAGACCACCAAAAGAAAGCTCAGTTAGGGAGAAGAAAAGGAGGTAAGATTTATTTGGGTACTAAGCTGTATGACTGCGCAATAAACTGTTAAAGCTGTGAAGTACTGAATTGTACAAAAATTAAAGGTTTGCGTATGTGTATCAGCACCAAGGAAACAAAATGGCCGCCGCTGAGAGAAGAACAATGTTCAGAGTTCACAAACAAGTAAATGATATATAATCAGCACAGAATCCCAAAACAGAAGACAAGTCTTCAACAAAGAATAAGAGCAGGCAAATCTCCAACACAGTAAATGTCGGGGTCACGGCACAGCTCTGCAATCATGGATACCCAAAAAAAGAAAGAGGCCTACCAGCTGGTGACAACCCACATTATAAGGTTGTATCAATGGTTTGGTAGGACATCGGGAAGCAACAGTCCGTCCAGGATCCACCAATTCAGCAATAATGTGGGTTGTCACCAGCTGGTAAGCCTCGTTCCTGTTTCTGGGTATCCATGAATGCAGAGCTGTGCTGTGACCCCGATATATCTATTGTGGTGGAGATTTGCCTGCTCTTATTCTTTGTTGAAGTCTCATCTTCTGTTTTTGGATTCGGCGCTGATTCTACTGTATATAATTTACTTGAATTGTAAATAATGGCCTGGTGTGGCTGGGGGGTGTAAACCTGTGGTCCTCAAGAGGTAAAAAAAAACCAAAAAAAAAAACCGCAGTCCTCTGTGTCTCCCTTGAGATACAGTATGTGTGTTTTACATTTGTTTTTGAAAATCATGCAGCAAAATCGTAAAAAAAGGAACATGCGCTTCTAAAATATCAACTACTTTTTAATCAGATAATTGTATGAGTCAACAAATCAATATAATTTAAAAAGGATCCTATACTTATAAAAGCAATCCACAATCATCCCACCATCACATTCACACAATCATACACTATGCGTGACCTGCCGCATAAAGCCTTCCAGCACCAAGAAAAATTTGTTTAGTTTCCAGGATGCAGTTCACTTTTGCAAAAAAAGGAAGCTCAGGTTGCAGCGTTACAATGAATAAAACTTGCGAGTCCTTCAAAAAAAGACCCAGTGTGTCCAAGGGGAGGAGATTACATCCGTAAAATGTCAAGAAATGAATCAAAGTGGATCTTCCAATTGGACACTTTGATTCCTAAAGGTTTAAACAATGAAATGGAAACATTTGCATTTTTTAATGAATAAATTAATTTTATTGTATGGCAATTACTTTTATAAGTATAGGATCCTTTTTAAATTATATTGATTTGTTGACTCATACAATTATCTGATTAAAAAGTAGTTGATATTTTAGAAGCGCATGTTCCTTTTTTTACATTTATTCAATTGAAAGGTTTGTGGAATCCCCTTTTGGAATAGTGCAGCTGAGAAAGCCCACTAGCGCCGCTTCCCACTGAGTTCATGCAGCAAAATCATCAAAAAAACCCAGAGGCGTAGCTAGGGTTTTCAGCGCCCGGGGACAAAGACTATTAATGCGCCCCCCAAAGTCAAGGCGCCAAAAGGGGGCGTGGTCACATAATAAATGTGGGCGTGGTTATGGGTGGAGCCAAATGTATATGGAGGTTAGCAGGCTCACGCTCACCCACCCTCCCTCAGTATGTACCTTCCAGCATGTTCCAAGACAAATTCAGCAATCATGAGCCCCCCCCATCAAGACAAATTCAGCAATCATGAGACCCCCAACATAACCAACTCAGCAATCATGAGGCCCCCAACAAGACAAATTTAGCAATCATGAGGCCCCCAACAAGACAAATTCAGCAATCATGAGGCCCCCAACAAGACAAATTCAGCGATCTTGAGGCCCCCAACAAATCATGAGGCCCCCAACAAGACAAATTCAGTAACCATGAGGCCCCCAACAAGACAAATTCAGCAGTCATGAGTCACATAAATAGACAGCATTTCACATAAATAGGTAGAATGCCCCCTTAATATGGTAGACACCTCTCACCTGGCAGCAGTTCTCCAAAATACACTCAATCTGACGTGGTTCCCCAAAAATAGGTAGCCCCAGGTCTATAGTTGTCCCCAGAATAGGTGGCCAGCAGTATAGATGTCCCCAGAATAGGTGGCCAGCGGTATAGATGTCCCCAGAACAGGTAGCCAGGGGTAGAGATGTCCACAGAACAGGTAGCCAGGGGTATATGTGCCCAGTATATGTAGGCAGGGATATGTGTGCCCAGTATATGTAGCCAGAGGTATATGTGCCCAGTATATGTAGCCAGGGGTATATATGCCCAGTATATGTAGCCAGGAGAATAATATGTGCCCAGTATATATAGTCAGGCGTATATGTGCCCAGTATATGTAGCCAGGGGTATATATGCCCAGTCCATGTAGCCAGGGGGTATATATGCCCAGTATATGTAGCCAGGGGGTATATATGCCCAGTATATGTAGCCAGGGGGTATATATGCCCAGTCCATGTAGCCAGGGGGTATATATGCCCAGTATATGTAGCCAGGGGTATATATGCCCAGTATATGTAGCCAGGGGGTATATATGCCCAGTATATGTAGCCAGGGGGTATATATGCCCAGTATATGTAGCCAGGGGTATATATGCCCAGTATATGTAGCCAGGGGGTATATATGCCCAGTCCATGTAGCCAGGGGGTATATATGCCCAGTATATGTAGCCAGGGGTATATATGCCCAGTATATGTAGCCAGGGGGTATATATGCCCAGTCCATGTAGCCAGGGGGTATATATGCCCAGTATATGTAGCCAGGGGTATATATGCCCAGTATATGTAGCCAGGGGGTATATATGCCCAGTCCATGTAGCCAGGGGGTATATATGCCCAGTCCATGTAGCCAGGGGGTATATATGCCCAGTATATGTAGCCAGGGGGTATATATGCCCAGTAGATGTAGCCAGGGGGTATATATGCCCAGTAGATGTAGCCAGGGGTATATATGCCCAGTAGATGTAGCCAGGGGTATATATGCCCAGTAGATGTAGCCAGGGGGTATATATGCCCAGTATATGTAGCCAGGGGGTATATATGCCCAGTATATGTAGCCAGGGGGTATATATGTAGCCAGGGGGTATATATGCCCAGTAGATGTAGCCAGGGGTATATATGCCCAGTAGATGTAGCCAGGGGTATATATGCCCAGTAGATGTAGCCAGGGGTATATATGCCCAGTAGATGTAGCCAGGGGGTATATATGCCCAGTAGATGTAGCCAGGGGGTATATATGCCCAGTAGATGTAGCCAGGGGTATATATGCCCAGTAGATGTAGCCAGGGGGTATATATGCCCAGTAGATGTAGCCAGGGGTATATATGCCCAGAGTAGGTAGCCAGGTGTCCCCCTCCCTGCCTCCCCAGCAGGAGGGGAGCAGCGCAGAGAAGAGGGAGAGCTGCTCTCTCTCCCTCGCTGTCCCCTCCATTAATGTCCGGGTGCTGGCAGCGGCGGGCGGAACTTACCTCCGTCTCGTCGCAGCGCGGATGGATCTGCCGCTACTCTGGTCTAGTCCAGACCAGAGCAGCGGCTGCGGGATCCGAACTTCCGGCCGGCGCTGGAGCGAGACGGAGGTGAGTCCCGCCGGCTGCGCCAGCACCCGGACAATAATGGAGGGAGGGAAAGCCCTAAGGTGAGAGAAGGGGGGGAGATGGCCCCCTTCTCCACCGTCCGCATAGCTCTCCCTCTTCTCTGCGCTGCTCCCCTCCGCAGATAAAAAAAAAAAAAAAATCAGCTCAGCTGGGCGCCCTTAGGGACCCGGCGCCCGGGGGCACTTGACCTACCCCGACCCCCCCTAGCTCCGCGCCTGAAAAAACCTACATTGTAAAATGCGCATACATGCGTTTTTACATGTGGCCCATAGACCTTTGTTATCTGCAAAAACACTAGCGTTTTCCACAACACGAGCATTTCTGCCTAGTGTGTTCCTAGCATTAGTTGAAAAGTGACTGCTTCCATAAGAACTTAGGCACACAGGTGTCTTGCTGCCTCCCTATAAAAGCAGGGGTGTAACTAGAGGGGTGCAGCCCCTCCTTTCACAGAGTGTCCCAGATCTATGGGGTGGCCCCAACTAACTAACCTTCCCTTCCTCTAATACAGGAGACTATACTTCAGATCAGGTGTTTGTGTGGCAACACTTGTTATGGGTGTGAAGATCAGGAATGCCACACTTGTTTTATGACCCTTGTGAGATGGGCCCCAAGGCCATGAAGGGCACCAAGGGGAGGCAAGGGAAGGGGTGTGAATATTGGGGGGGGGGGCATGAATTGTAGTTACGCCACTGCATAGCTCCCACCTGTTCCTCTTTTGGAAGGACAGTCCCTCTTTGGGAGCCCTGTCCCTCTTTCCTACTCATCTGTCCCTCTTTCCTACTCATCTGTCCCTCTTTCAGGACTTTGGTCTTGATTCATCAAGACTTATCGAATCAATTACCGATAGCTCGGTAAAATATAGAACTCGATAAGTTGATATCAGGATTCATCAAAGTTATCTACAGCTGTTAGCGAGCATTCGGTAATCATTTGGTAATGATGCGATAAAACGGAAGAAAGTGCAATTCATGAAAATGAAAGTGGGCGTGGTTTAGCCTTAGGCTCAACACACACCATACAATCTTGGATGTTCAATCTTACCACTTTCATGTAGTATAAGAGCTTATCCAATCAATCATTCAAGGTATTTTCAATCTGTTGGCCCTTATACTACATAGATTTGGTAAATCTGTACAACCAAGATTGAATGGTGTGTGTTGAGCTTTAAATTTAGGATCAGTTATCTCCCTTCACTGCTCTGTCGTTATTCCTGTCAGATCATTGCTGACAGAGAAGATGGAGCCATTTGAAGTGGTTATGTATCGGCTGAGAGTGATTCAAAGGCGCAGAAGGGCAAGAATAAGGTCTAGAACTATATCAATTTGCAAGAGAATAGATTTATTTGCTATAACAGGACATCTGCATTTCTCTTGAATCATCTTGTAAGAAAACACAGGCAGTGCCAGGGTTAACTAAATTGCTAGCTGCATTTTTTCAGAAAAGGCTCCTATCAAGCCACAGCTGGCGAAATTGAGAGATTGTCCCAAGCCACTTCCAGAATCCTGGTCCAGGTGTTAAGCCCTATTCAGAATGTTGCTACGTGGTGTTCAAAGGACTGCCTTTTTACCCACAATTCCACGGGAATCTTATGGCCTTGTGTTAAATTACCGCTGTAAAATGGAAGTACCGCCACTTTACCGAATGGTTACCACACTGTTATCGAAGTCACACTGAATGCGGAAACACCTTGATGAATACAACTTCGAATTCGGTAATTTAAAGGAGTACTATCGATTGAAACGACTTTTTTTTTAATCTATATATAATAGGCTAAGTGCCTCAACCTTCAAGCAAGAAGAAGAAGTAGCGCCCTGCCCCCAGGGCCAGTCCAAGCAAGAAGAAGGGGCTGGGCCAAGCAAGAAGAAGATGTAGTGCCATATCAAACCAAGGGTGAAGAGGGATAATTTGCATATTCAGTAGCAGTGCATTGTGGGTAACCACAAATGTTCACTTATAGCTGAATAATTGTAGATTTCCTTCTGGTTTTAAGAAGGCAAATTACACCAAGCTTTGCTTTTTTTTAGTAGGAGGGCTTTTTGGTCCCTTTTACCCCCCTATACATTCCGAGTGGTTTGGATCACCCTGAGCTGCTTGGTTATTCTGTTGTACTGGTCCAAGCCCTGTCTCATACAGCTGTATCAATCCCTGCCATGTACTGATGAGGGCCAAAAGTCTGAAACAGGCTGTCTACATGTGGGTTTGATATGACAGTGTAAAATGTAAAGCTATATGCTTGCTATTCACCAGTGGTTCTGGATGCTTGCTTGGCCTACCAAGGGTTAAAAGGGATAATTTGCATATTTAGTAGCAGTGCATTGTGGGTAACCACAAATGTTCACTAATAGCTGAATTATTGCAGATTTGCTTCTGTTTTAAGAAGTCAAATTACACCAAGCTTTGCTTTTTTTAGTAGGAGGGCTTTTTGGTCCCCTTTATCCCACTATAAATTCTTAGTAGTTTGTGTCACCCTGAGCTGCTTGGTTACTCTGTTGTACTGGTCCAATCCCTATCTCATATAGCCATATCAATCCTTGCCATGTACTGATGAGGACCAAACGTTCAAAACAGGCTGTCACATGTGGGTTGGATATGGCTGTGTAAAATTTAAAACTATAGGCTTGCTATACACCAGTGGTTCTGGATGCTTGTTTGGCTTGCTAAGGGTGAAAAGGGGTAATTTGCATATTTAGTAGCAGTGCATTGTGAGTAACCACAAATGTTCACTTATAGCTGAATTATTGTAGATTCCCTTCTGTTTTAAGAAGGCAAATTACACCAAGGTTTGCTTTTTTTTAGTAGGAGGGCTTTTTGGTCCCTTTTATCCCCCTATACATTCCGATTGGTTTGGGTCACCCTGAGCTGCTTGGTTACTCTGTTGTACTGGTCCAAGCCCTATCTCATACAGCTGTATTAATCCCTGCCATATACTGATAAAGACCAAAAGTCTGAAATAGGCTGTCTGCATGTGGGTTTGATATGACTGTGTAAAATTTAAAGCTATATGCTTGCTATACACCAGCGGTTCTGGATGCTTGCATGGCCTACCATGGGTGAAAAGGGATAATTTGCATATTTAGTAGCAGTTCATTGTGGGTAACCACAAATGTTCACTTATAGCTGAATTATTGCAGATTTCCTTCTGTTTTAAGAAGGCAAATTAAACCAATACAGTGGTGGCATTGCAGGAAGTGACGACAGTGGAACGCACGCTGGAACGCGGAAGAGGTGAGTCATCCCCGCCTGCTGCCTCTTACTAGTAGTGGCGGTTGCTGCTGAGCTTAAGCAGGAGGAGGGAGCGCACATGGGGGACCCAGGTGAGGGAGGGTCCTGCTGAGCTTAAGCTGGAGGGGGAGCACACATGGGGGACGCAGGTGATGGAGGGAGGTTTTGCTGGCTTAAGCTGCAGGGGGAGTGCACATGGGGGACCCAGGTGAGGGGGGGTTCTGCTGAGCTTAAGCTGCAGGGGGAGTGCACATGGGGGACCCAGGTGAGGGAGGGGTGGTCCTGCTGAGCTTAAGCTGGAGGGGGAGCACACATGGGGGACCGCCGCTGTGCCCAATACCCCCTTCCTGCCCTCCACCCCCTTATGCGGCGTATGCTACGCCGCGGGTCGGCTAGTACTCTATATTAGTGTACACATTACCACTAGTGCTAAGGGCTAGAGTTGAGCTGAAATTTTCGTAATTTCGCATTACTATAATTACGCATGCGAAATTTGCGATTACGATGCGAAATTAGCGTAGCGAAATTGCCATTAAAATCGTAATTGAAAATACCGTAAGTGTAATTTTCAACGCGAAATTTCGCGTTTCGTATCATGCCGTAATTTCGCATTAAACGCTACCGTTAAACCGTAACGCTCCGTATAATATAAAAAAGCCGCCGACTTTAAGGGTTAATAGCAAAGCCCCCTTAAGTGCTAAGAGCCTCAAATTTGGAGAATATATTAAGGAGATCAGGAGGAATAAGAGGAAAAAAAAATTTTTCAATAAGACCTTATAGTTTTTGAGAAAATCGATGTTAAAGTTTCAAAGGAAAAATGTAAACATTTAAAAACCCGCCGACTTTAACGGTTAATAGCAAAGCCTGCTTAAAGTTTAGGAACACCAAATTCCCAGTGTATATTAAGGGGATCAGTGGGAATAAGAGGAAAAAATTTTTTTTCAAAAAGACCTTATAGTTTTTGAGAAAATCGATTTTTAAGTTTCAAGGGCGAAAATGTCTTTTAAATGTGGAAAATGTCAGTTTTTTTTGCACAGGTAACAATAGTGTATTATTTTCATAGATTCCCCCAAGTGGGAAGAGTTTTACTTACTTCGTTCTGAGTGTGGGAAATATAAAAAAAAAACGACGTGGGGTCCCCCCTCCCAGACCTCTTTAACCCCTTGTCCCCCATGCAGGCTGGGATAGCCAGAATGCGGAGCACCGGCCGCGTGGGGCTCCGCACCCTGACTATACCAGCCCGCATGGTCCATGGATTGGGGGGTCTCGGAAGAGGAGGGGCAGCCAAGCTTTCCCCTCCCCCTCCGAGCCCTTGTCCAATCCAAGGACAAGGGGCTCTTCTCCACCTCCGATGGGCGGTGGAGGTGGAGGCCGCGATTTCCTGGGGGGGAGGTTCATGGTGGAATCTGGGAGTCCCCTTTAAAAAGGGGTCCCCCAGATGCCCACCCCCCTCCCAGGAGAAATGAGTATAGAGGTACTTGTACCCCATACCCATTTCCTTTAAGAGTTAAAGTAAATAAACACACAGACACTTAGAAAAAGTATTTTAATTGAACAAAAAACATAACCACGAAAAAAGTCCTTTAATATTCTTAATTAACCATTAATACTTACCTGTCCCTTTAAATAAATGATCCCTCGCAATATCCTCGGAAATGTTCTATCAGTTACAATGTAACAAAGTTATTACAATGTATCAACTTTGTTACATTGTAACTACGCCGCACCCGACGCCACTCGCCGCTCAGCCGCCGCATACGCGTCCGTGCAGGACGCTAAGTCCCCGCAGCTCCCGCTGTCCACCCCGCCCACATCTGTCACCCACATGTCACCCACATGTCGGTGACATGTGGGTGACATGTGGGAGAGGCGGGGAGGGCAGCGGAGCCGGCGGGGACTTAGCGTCCTGCACGGACCGACAGAGCTCTGAGCTATATAGCTCAGAGCTCTCTAAAGCATCTTTGTATTTGGGCTCCAAGGAGCCCCATTGGTCCTTAGCAGACCAATGGGGTTCCTTCAAATCAGAAGGAACCCCATTGGTCTGCTAAGGACCAATGGGGCTCCTTGGAGCCCAAATACAAAGATGCTTAGAGAGCTCTGAGCTATATAGCTCAGAGCTCTGTCGGGTCCTGCAGCGCAGACGCGGTGGCGGCGGCGGCGGTGAGTGACGTCGGGTGCAGCGTAGTTACAATGTAACAAAGTTGATACATTGTAATAACTTTGTTACATTGTAACTGATAGAACATTTCCGAGGATATTGCGAGGGATCATTTATTTAAAGGGACAGGTAAGTATTAATGGTTAATTAAGAATATTAAAGGACTTTTTTCGTGGTTATGTTTTTTGTTCAATTAAAATACTTTTTCTAAGTGTCTGTGTGTTTATTTACTTTAACTCTTAAAGGAAATGGGTATGGGGTACACGTACCTCTATACTCATTTCTCCTGGGAGGGGGGGTGGGCATCTGGGGGACCCCTTTTTAAAGGGGACTCCCAGATTCCACCATGAACCTCCCCCCCAGGAAATCGCGGCCTCCACCTCCACCGCCCATCGGAGGTGGAGAAGAGCCCCTTGTCCTTGGATTGGACAAGGGCTCGGAGGGGGAGGGGAAAGCTTGGCTGCCCCTCCCCTTCCGAGACCCCCCAATCCATGGACCATGCGGGCTGGTATAGTCAGGGTTCGGAGTCCCACGCGGCCGGTGCTCCGCATTCTGGCTATCCCAGCCTGCATGGGGGACAAGGGGTTAAAGAGGTCTGGGAGGGGGGACCCCACGTCGTTTTTTTTTTATATTTCCCACACTCAGAACGAAGTAAGTAAAACTCTTCCCACTTGGGGGAATCTATGAAAATAATACACTATTGTTACCTGTGCAAAAAAAACTGACATTTTCCACATTTAAAAGACATTTTCGCCCTTGAAACTTAAAAATCGATTTTCTCAAAAACTATAAGGTCTTTTTGAAAAAAAAATTTTTCCTCTTATTCCCACTGATCCCCTTAATATACCCTGGGAATTTGGTGTTCCTAAACTTTAAGCAGGCTTTGCTATTAACCGTTAAAGTCGGCGGGTTTTTAAATGTTTACATTTTTCCTTTGAAACTTTAACATCGATTTTCTCAAAAACTATAAGGTCTTTTTGAAAAAATTTTTTTTCCTCTTATTCCTCCTGATCTCCTTAATATATTCTCCAAATTTGAGGCTCTTAACATTTAAGGGGGCTTTGCTATTAACCCTTAAAGTCGGCGGCTTTTTTATATTATACGGAGCGTTACGGTTTAACGCGAAATTACGGTAGCGTTTAATGCGAAATTACGGCATGATACGACTGTAATGCGAAAATTACGCGAAAATTACGCTTACGCGAAATTTCGCGAAATCCTTCTTCATTACGATTATGTACTTACGGCCATAATCGTAATTGCACTAATTACGCGAAATTTCGCAAAATCGTAATTAGGTCATTACGCTCATCTCTACTAAGGGCACTTTATTTATTCACCCAGGTCTCTCTCTCACTATCCCTGCTTAAAAATGTATTTCTCACACAGCTCATAGTAGTTTGGGTCACCCTGAGCTGCTTGGTTACTCTGTCACACAGCTCACAAATATATTTCACTGTGTCACTCACAGCATGCAGCAGACATGAGGAGAAATAGGCTGATCTGAGGTGGTAACAGGTAACTAAATGAGCTGGACTATTGCTGGAATATAACTAGCTATACCAGGAGTCTGTGTTTACACTCAGACTGGCTGCCTGCTTGAGGCATTCACTCCAGGCTGCATCCACTTTACAAGCTGCTGAGAGGGGCAGACCACTGTCTACAATTAGCATTATTAGTATCTTTATCAGTAAAGAGAAGCAAAGATAATAAACACACATTGCTAGAATCTTTAACCCCTTACCACCATATCAACAAGATTCTTTCAGCAAGGTGATAATTAAACTATAAACTGAGGAGTAGATAGCATCTCCCCTTTGCAGAGACATGGTCTAGCCCTCTGGGAGCTCAGTATTAGATACATTTTGTATCCAACACTGACGCCAAAACTGACGGAGGATTTTACAGCTGAGAGGAACAGCTGTGTGAGGAATCAAATTGCTTCTAGTACTTGCCCTAATGTGTGCTACAACATACAGCATTTAAAAATAAATGCATACATCGATAGTATTATTTCTCTACTAAAAAATGTGTTTGACTCTAAATTTGCCCCCCCCCCTCCGCCCCATGAGCAGAGCTTGCAGTACATTTGTGTACATAGTTCATGATTTACGGAGAGGTAAATTAATCATTGTACATGCCTGTCTTCATACACTGCACAACGCAATGTTTTCCTTACCAATTACCAGCTAGAACGCTGTACCTGGCCTCTACTGCTGATGATTGCTCTTATAGTGACCTTAAGCTTGTTTATTGATTTAATTTGATATTTTCCTGCCCTGACCTCCACTTGCTGTTTATTAATCTTCTACTTGCTTCCTTCAGCCTTCCCGCTTCCAGGTGCTAGTGGCTAAACCCGTTCCAAATATTGTCTTTTCTATTCATTGTGTTCTCTGCCACCCCGTATTTGAAAATCGATTTAAAAAATGGAATTTCCTTGTGGTTCTGATCCTATATAGAGATAATTCACCGTCGCCAGGCTCGGTTCACACTGCATGGATCAAAAACTGATCCTGTACAAACTGTGAGAGGCGCTTAACGTGAATCCTTGTGCAGATTGTTTGATACTCCTCCCTATATTGCCTGATGAAGCGGGGTTGAACCTGCGAAACGCGTTGCATTTCTTTTTGGAGTTCCTAATAAATGTGTTTGACTGTCTGAATCGCAGTCGTTGTCGTGTCTGCTTGAGGGAGGTAAGACCACCACTTCCTCCTTCAATTTTGACATTTAAGTTGTTTTTTAAGCTCATTTAATCTAATCTTATACTTTTGGCGCCTCTGTTCATTGTTTGCAATAAACCGTGTTCAATTAGTCGTTAAAGGTATTATCAGAATCATCATTTGTTGGTTTGATGTCTGCTGTAGTGGCTGGATAGTGTACTGGTTAAGGGCTCTGCCTTTGACATGGGAGACCAGGGTTTGAATCCTGGCTAGGTCAAGTACCTATTCAGTAAGGAGTTCAAGGCAAGACTCCCTAACACTGCAGGGTGGCCTCTTGAGCGTGTCCCAGTGGCTGCAGCTCTTGAGCGCTTTGAGTCCGACAGGAGAAAAGCGCTATACAAATGTTCCGATTATTATTATTATTATTATTATTATTTCAGCTTTGTTTAAAGACCTGATACTAGGGGATACGGATATGGATGCTGCCCTATTTATTTCATTTTAGGCTACGTTCACAGTGGCTGTTGCTTTACCTTTAACAGCAGGAAAGCATTGCAACATAATCTGTGCTTTGCGGTGCATACAGCGAAGCATACCGTCAAGGAAAAGCATGCTTCGCACTCATGGAACAGTGGGCTGTTCCTGACACAGAGATCCCTGGCTGAAGGTGCAAGGGTAGTGTTATTGGTGGAACCTCAGGGAGATGTAAGTGTATAGGGGAAGTGTGGGGTGTTGGGGTTCTGCTTAGTGTCAGGTAGGGAGGAGGATGAAGGAAAGAAGATTTTAAGTGCATCTGGTCCCCTACACTAGTGTTGGGCGAACAGTGTTCGCCACTGTTCGGGTTCTGCAGAACATCACCCTGTTCGGGTGATGTTCGAGTTCGGCCGAACACCTGACGGTGCTCGGCCAAACCGTTCGGCCATATGGCCGAACTAAGAGCGCATGGCCGAACGTTCCCCGAACGTTCGGCTAGCGCTGTGATTGGCCGAACGGGTCACGTGGTTTCGGACCCGAACGCGCTCTGATTGGCCGAACTGTCACGTGGTTCGGGTAAATAAATACCCGAACCACGTCATATCTCCGCCATTTGTCTGTGGGTTTAGCTTTGGGTAGGCAGGCAGGGTAGTTCGCGCTCCAGCCACGCTAGCCAGGGTCCCCCCCAGTCATTGTGTGTCGCTGCTGGGAATAGTAGTACACCGCTCGCTCAGCATTCTGTTTACTGCCACTCTGTGTACCTCGCTCAGCCACACTATATAGCATTCTGTTTACTGCCACTCTGTGTCTGCTGGGAATAGTAGTACACCGCTTGCACAGCCACACTATATAGCATTCTGTTTACTGCCACTCTGTGTACCTCGCTCAGCCACACTATATAGCATTCTGTTTACTGCCACTCTGTGTCTGCTGGGAATAGTGGTACACCGCTCGCTCAGCCACACTATATAGCATTCTGTTCACTGTTCTGTGTCTGCTTGGAATAGTGGTACACCGCTCGTTCAGCCACACTATATAGCATTCTGTGTACTGTTCTGTGTCTGCTGGGAACAGTAGTACACCGCTCGTTCAGCCACACTATATAGCATTCTGTGTACTGTTCTGTGTCTGCTGGGAACAGTAGTACACCGCTCGCTCAGCCACACTATATAGCATTCTGTTCACTGTTCTGTGTCTGCTGGGAATAGTGGTACACCGCTCGCTCAGCCACACTATATAGCATTCTGTTCACTGTTCTGTGTCTGCTGGGAATAGTGGTACACCGCTCGCTCAGCCACACTATATAGCATTCTGTTCACTGTTCTGTGTCTGCTGGGAATAGTGGTACACCGCTCGCTCAGCCACACTATATAGCATTCTGTTCACTGTTCTGTGTCTGCTGGGAATAGTGGTACACCGCTCGCTCAGCCACACTATATAGCATTCTGTTTACTGTTCTGTGTCTGCTGGGAATAGTGGTACACCGCTCGCTCAGCCACACTATATAGCATTCTGTTCACTGTTCTGTGTCTGCTGGGAATAGTGGTACACCGCTCGCTCAGCCACACTATATAGCATTCTGTTCACTGTTCTGTGTCTGCTGGGAACAGTAGTACACCGCTCGTTCAGCCACACTATATAGCATTCTGTGTACTGTTCTGTGTCTGCTGGGAACAGTAGTACACCGCTCGTTCAGCCACACTATATAGCATTCTGTGTACTGTTCTGTGTCTGCTGGGAACAGTAGTACACCGCTCGTTCAGCCACACTATATAGCATTCTGTTCACTGTTCTGTGTCTGCTGGGAATAGTGGTACACCGCTCGCTCAGCCACACTATATAGCATTCTGTTCACTGTTCTGTGTCTGCTGGGAATAGTGGTACACCGCTCACCCGTCACTGTATAGCATTGTGCTCTGTGTCGCTGCTGGGAATAGTGGTACTGTATAGCATTTCTGTACTGCCACTGTACTGCTGCCAGTCAGCGTGTACTGTAAGGATAAGTGAAATGAGGAAGAAATCCGGTGAAAGAGGGAGGGGCAAGGGAAGAGGTGTTTCCCCTGACGGTTCACGTACAGGCCACAGGGGAGCACCCAAGAAAACCCACTCAATACCACCCATGTTGTCCAGGACAACAACCCTCACAAATCCAAAAGAACAGGACCAGATAATTACTTGGATGACCTCTCAAGCGTCCAGCAGTGGGTTAAGCAGCACCAGCACATCACGCACGAGGTCCGAGTCCTCAGCCAGTTACAAGGAGCCAGTGGGCACAAAGCTGACACAACCGGCAGCGACACCACGCACACAACTGCCAGATAACCAGTCCGATGAATTACCTCAGGACACAATGGGGTATTCGCAGGAGCTATTCCCAGCCCAACAAACTTCCACCTTTCAAAGGTCAATGGAGGAACAGCCAGAAATGTTGTGCCTGGATTCACAACTGTTAACTGTGGGAAATGTACCGCGCACTGAAATACGAGGCGAGTCCGAAGAGGACTCGGAAACCCAAATCCCAGAGCAATTTGGGCAGGAGGGGTTGCAATTGCAGGAGGTCGGCCGACAAGATCTGGAAGACGACGTTGGAGTGTGCTGCGCAGAGGTTGTTGTGGGGAGCTCTACTCCACGGCGGTGGCCCACAATGACATATGACGAGTTTGAGGAGATGGAAGAGGAGGGTATGGACAATGTGGACAGAGACCCAGATTTTGTTTGTGAACGAGAACATCGCCGTCGTAGCAGCAGCACAGATGAGTCTGTTGAAGAACACACTGCTGCACGAGTTCGCCTTGTGCCACAAGGTAGGCGGCGCGCAATTTCAGGCACCACAAGCGTGGAAGTTCAAGTGAGAGGCAAAAGAGGAGCAAACAGAAATCGCCAGCAAGGAGGCAGGTGCTCCAAAGTCTGGGCTTTCTTTGAAGACTGCACTGAGGATGTTACCATGGCGATTTGCAAGGTGTGCAAGACCCGCCTGAGCAGGGGGAAAAATATTAACAACCTCTCCACCACCAGCATGAGCCGTCACATGCTATCCAAACATCCCACTCTTTGGGCAAACGCGTCAGGACAGGGTACCAGAAACAACACTGCCTCCCTTGGGTTCACCAGACCCGCCTCAGCAGCAGCAGTAGCCCAGCCATTGCGTGGTTCACAACATTCACAAACATCAGACGACGCTGACACTGTCACTTTCCGGAGTAGTGCTCTTGAGGTCTCCCAGTGTTCATCAAACACAACAACCAACAGCCCTTCCGTGTGCAGCGCTACGGTTCAGTTGTCTGTGTCGGAGATGTTTGAGCGCAAGAGGAAATTGCCAGCAAATGACCCCCGGGCCGTGGCAGTAACAGCCAGCATAGCCAAGCTTCTGGCCTGCGAAATGCTGCCATATCGATTGGTGGAGACAAACAGCTTCAAGGGCATGATGTCAGTGGCCATCCCACGTTACGTGGTTCCCAGCCGCTACCACTTTGCACGCTCTGCAGTGCCTGAGTTGCATGAGCACGTGGTCAGCAAAATAACCCGAAGCTTGAAGAATGCCGTTGCCTGCAAGGTTCACCTCACCACTGACACCTGGACGAGTGCGTTCGGCCAGGGTCGATACATCTCCCTTACCGCGCACTGGGTGAACCTTGTGGAGCCTGGCAGCGATTCCTCACCTGCTACGGCACGGGTGTTGCCCACGCCACAAACAGCTGCACCGCCGTCCCTCCCACTGGATAACAGCAGCACCTACCTCTCTGACTCCTTCTCCTCCAACGCATCTCAAAGCTGTACCTCATCCGGAAACGCTAACCCAGCAGCAGTAGGATCGTGGAAGCAGTGCAGCACAGCTGTTGGCATGCGTCAGCAAGCGTTGCTGAAGCTAATCTGCCTTGGGGATAAGCAGCACACAGGGGAGGAAATTTGGAGGGGAATAAAGGAACAGACGGATTTGTGGCTGGCACCGCTGGACCTGAAACCGGGCATGGTTGTGTGTGATAATGGGAGTAATCTCATTCGCGCTTTAAGGTTGGCTAAGCTGACACACATCCCTTGCCTGGCGCACGTGATGAACCTAGTAGTTCAGCGGTTCCTGAGGACATACCCAGGCGTGCCCGATCTGCTGTTGAAGGTGCGTCGAGTGTCCAAACATTGTAGAAATTCCAGTACTGCTTCGGGGGCACTCGCCAAGATGCAGGAGCGCTTCAATCTCCCCCACCATCGCTTGCTGTGTGATGTCCCTACGCGCTGGAATTCTACGCTGCACATGCTAGCCCGCTTTTGCGAGCAGAAGAGTGCAGTGGTCCAGTACATGACGGCGCAGTACCGAGGCGCATCCGGCCAGCTGCCAAGCTTCTGTGGATCCGATTGGGCCAACATGTTGGACCTCTGCCAAGTCCTCCAAAATTTTGAGCAATCCACGTTGCTTGTGAGCAGTGACAACTCTTCAGTCAGCATTACCATACCACTGCTGTGTTTACTGAAGAGGTCGATGTTAAAAATCAAGGAAACAGCTGTCATGATGCAACTGGGGGAATCTGAAGGAGAAAACGATCAGCGTGATGGTACCAACATCAGGCCATCCGCCTCAGGGAACGCTGGCCCCAGCAGCTATGACGAAGAAGAGGAGGAGGAACAGCTGGAGTTGGAGCAGGAATTTCATGCCACCACTGACGAGGGCCAGAGCGGTGCACGTTGGACTTCCACAATTCAACGCGAATGGTCAGCAGAAGCAGACCAGGAGGAAGGTGACGACTATGATGCATCACAACAACTATCACAACGCTCACAAGAGGATGATGAGGATTCTGGTAGGACTCTGGCACACATGGCTCAATTCATGCTAGACTGCATTGAACGTGACCCACGCATTGTGCGCATTCTGGACAACACCAATTACTGGGTTTATACCCTTCTGGATCCACGGTACAAACACAATGTTCCAAAACTGCTTGAAGAAAGAGTCAGACAGGTCAAAATGGAAGAATACCAGCAGGCCCTTGTGGAGACTTTAGAGAGGAGATTGACATCCTCCCCCTCCTCTAGCCAGTTGTACGCAGACAGACTGACTTCCGCAAACCCAGGACGACCAGGAGGGCAGCAAACAACGCAAGCCGCAGCTAGTACCCAAAAGGGAATGGTATCGGCAGTGTCCTTGGAGTGGGAAAATTTTCTGACACCCATGCAGCCGCAGCCCACTGAACAGCAAGCGTGCAGATCCACCTCCAACACCGATCGCCTGGAGAAGATGGTCAAGGACTACATGTCAGATGGCGTAGCTGTGTCGAACCATCCATCTGCACCCTTCAACTATTGGGTATCGAAGCTAGACACCTGGCACGAACTGGCAATGTACGCAATAGAGGTGCTGGCTTGCCCGGCAGCCAGCGTTATGTCGGAACGCTGTTTCAGTGCTGCCGGAGGCATCGTCACAGATCGGCGTATCCGCCTCTCTACAGACAATGCAGACCGTCTGACTCAAATTAAAATGAATCAATCCTGGATTGGAAATGACTACGCAACACTCCAGGACCCCAACCAAGTAACATGACCAATGAACATCTGGGATGGTGTTGCGTTTCCGGGCCCTGTTTATTGAACCTCTCATCTGTATTACATTTATGACTGCATGGCGGCAAAAAGCATTGCTGCTATATCCGCACGCTTTTTGTCCACATGCAAGGCCTGGGTTGTTGTGTCTCACAAAGCGTGGCCTTCTCCTCCTGCGCCTGCTCCTGTTCCATCACGTCTGCTGCTGCTGGGTTAGCGTTGCCGCGTGGTCCCTGTTTATTGAACCACTTATCTTTATTACATTTATGACTGCATGGCGGTACAAAGCATGCTATCCGCACGCTTCTTGCCCTCATGCAAGGCCTGGGTTGTTGTGTCTCACAAAGCGTGGCCTTCTCCTCCTGCGCCTCCTCCTGTTCCATCACGTCTGCTGCTGCTGGGTTAGCGTTGCCGCGTGGTCCCTGTTTATTGAACCACTTATCTTTATTACATTTATGACTGCATGGCCGTACAAAGCCTGCTATCCGCACGCTTCTTGCCCTCATGCAAGGCCTGGGTTGTTGTGTCTCACAAAGCGTGGCCTTCTCCTCCTGCGCCTGCTCCTGTTCCATCACGTCTGCTGCTGCTGGGTTAGCGTTGCCGCGTGGTCCCTGTTTATTGAACCACTTATCTTTATTACATTTATGACTGCATGGCGGTACAAAGCCTGCTATCCGCACGCTTCTTGCCCTCATGCAAGGCCTGGGTTGTTGTGTCTCACAAAGCGTGGCCTTCTCCTCCTGCGCCTGCTCCTGTTCCATCACGTCTGCTGCTGCTGGGTTAGCGTTGCCGCGTGGTCCCTGTTTATTGAACCACTTATCTTTATTACATTTATGACTGCATGGCGGTACAAAGCCTGCTATCCGCACGCTTCTTGCCCTCATGCAAGGCCGGGGTTGTTGTGTCTCACAAAGCGTGGCCTTCTTCTCCTCCTGCGCCACCCTCCTCCTGTTCCATCACGTGTGCTGCTGCTGGGTTAGCGTTACCGGTCCCTTTTCCTGGAACCTCTTATATGTATTACATTTATGACTGCATGCCGACAAAAAACATGTTACCTGTGCAAAGAAAACAGACATTTCCCGCATTTAAAAGACAGTTTTCCCTTTGAAACTTTAAAATCGATTTTCTCAAAAACTATAAGCTCTTTTTGCTAATTTTTTTTTCCTCTTGTACCCACTCCCAAGGTGCACATACCCTGCAAATTTGGGGTATGTAGCATGTAAGGAGGCTTTACAAACCACAAAAGTTCGGGTCCCCATTGACTTCCATTATGTTCGGAGTTCGGGTCGAACACCCGAACATCGCGGCCATGTTCGGCCTGTTCGGCCCGAACCCGAACATCTAGATGTTCGCCCAACACTACCCTACACCCCTCGCGAGCTAAATATGCACACTGCCAAGTACTCATCTGAAGATTCCAAAATGCTAGTCACTTGGTCTGTGTGCTGTTTTTACAATTCTGTTAGGTCCCCCTATATTATACCAGGTTAGGGGAGGCAAAGTCGTCTAAAGCTCATGCCTCTTCTCTTTAACCACTTCACCTCCAATGGTTTTCCCCTTAAAAAAAACAGAGCAATTTTCACCTGTCAGCACTCCTTTCATTCATTTGCAGTATTAATTTGCATATATTCAGCAGTGATGCACTGGGAGACATCTCAAGCTCACTCCAACCTGAATTATCGCAAATTCTTTCTGTTTTAGGAAAGCAAACTTTTGTTTTACTTATCAAAATGACCTTGTTTTTTTTTACCACCAATTAGGCTTTCTTTGGTGGGTACTTTTTGTTAAGAATTATTTTATTCTAAATGTGTTTTAACAGGAAAAAATAAGAAAAAAATGAAAAAAAATCATTATTTCTAAGTTTTCGGCCATTATAGTTTTAAAATAATACATGCTACCGTAATTTGTCCCGGTTATTGCCACGTTTAAAATTTTTCCCTAGTACAATGTATGGTGCCAATATTTAATTTGGAAATAAAGATGCATTTTTTTCCATTTTGCATCCATCCCTAATTACAGGCTCATCATTTATAAAGTAACCATAATATACCCTCTTGACATACATATTCAAGTTCAGTCCCTAAGGTAGCTTTTATGTATTTTTTTTAATTGTACTTTTTTTTTTTACAAAAAAAATTTGGGTAACTATTGGGGAGTTTTAGGGGTTCATTTAAAATGTAAAAATAGGTCTTTTAAAAAAATGTTTTTAGTTGTAATTTTACTTGTTGGCCACAAGATGTGCTCATGCAAAACTTCGCTATGCGTAGTTTTACTACGCAAAGAGGAAGCAATGCGTGGACGTGTAACTATGGGGTTTTGTGAATGATGGCGCCATTTCATAGACAGCGGCGTTAATTCACAGGACTTAGGTCAATGAATGGGAAATGTATTCCCATTCATTGATCACCCAGCTAACAATCTGCTGTGGGAATGTGCAGGGGAGGGGTGGGGGGCAGCAGGAGTGCACGGCGTGGAGGGACGTAGTAGCTACGTCCCTGCAAAAAGATATGGGGAAATGCAAAGGACGTAGTTACTTGTTCCAGGAAGGGGAAGTGGTTAAAGTGGACCTGAACTCATGCACAGGACAGAAGGAAAACAGAGAGAAATGCACCCTGTATGTATTTAGAGAGTTTAGCCTGTCTAATTCCCCCTCATCTGTGACTAAGCACAAGTTGTAATTTGATCCCTCAGCTGTGTCAACTGACTACCATGGCAGAGAGGTAATTGGTAAACTCGGAAAGCAGGAAGCCCTACGGATTTACACCAGGATTTGTATCAGCTGTAACAAAGAAATGTTTTTCTTTAAATGTTATGATGTTGCTTATTTTTTAGAGCAGAGAAGAAGTTCTGTGTTTGGTTCCCCTTTAATCCATCTTGGCCGCCATCTCTCAGGTAATAAAATCTCATTGCCAGCAATTCATTTCGGCCATGTAGTTCATTTGGCAAATAAACTTCAAATTAATTTCACGGGAAATAAGCCTAAAACTAACAGATCAAAAACAAAAGTGACAGATTGTGCCAACCTTCTCTGTCCTTAAAAAAAAAACTTCCTTTTTAAAAAAAATACAATTCAAAAACCATGTATGAAAAAATAGCAATAGCTGCTACTTTTGTGCTGTTGCAACATTTACCGTTCACCACTAGAGGGCAGCCACACATTACAGTTAAAAAAATGTCTACTCTAGGAATCGGTGAATTGTCCAGAAACCGCTAGGAAAGTCTCCCATTGTTCCAGCCATTGTTCAGTTGCAAACACAAGTAGCATAAATAAATAAAAGAACATGAACAGTAACTAGGTTGTTTTCGATCTGTGTTCGGTCCTACATGTTAGTTCTCAGTGGAATTGACTCCCTTAATGGGGAGCAGTAAATTTGCAGTCATCTCTCTTGCCATGGCAGAGTTAAATCTATCATGTCTTGAGGGAAGCCAAACATCACAATAGGGGATTCATAAACCTCCTGTCAGATCCTATCACTGATTCATGTTGCATCTACCTGCATAACTGTTCTGAAGGCTCCGTGGGAGAGAGGAGCAATCAAAACAGTGTTCTGAGGCAGATTACCCAGAATTCCACATCCGCGCCAGCACAAAATAATATAGAAGCATAAAAATAAGATGTGCCCTTGGAGACCAATTTTGCAGTAGAATTCTGCTCTAATTACGAAGCGGAATGTTGTTTTAAAGGAGACGGCGTGACAGCTAGCGAAATCTATCAGCAAGCAAGCTAATTCTTCCCCAGACAAAAGGCAGCTATGCAGCCCACTCAATTCATCTTAGCCTGAGATATATGTGATATGTTGGGCCTAATTTACTAAGATGCTGCAAAGTTCCAGAACACTGTGTGGTCCTCCAACATCTACCCTGGATAAACTGTATTGCCACTTATTGCGAGTAAATCTAATACGTTCCTCTTCAGGAAGATTTCCAACTGGTTCTCAATCCCTCCCCTCCTTTCCTCAGGGAGTATCTTCTCCACACCATTGCTGTGACAGGGGGATAATTCTTCCTTCTACCTCTTTCAAAATGGCCACCATGCCCAGCACCTTCCTACGATAAGCATTGTGGGAAGGCTAGGGAGCTTCTTTGGTTAACAGAGCTACTGTCATGCTACACCTCTCATAGATCACATGACTACAAATGGCAGGATAAAGGGCGGTGTCATGATAGTACCACATGAAGACTCCAGGTAGGTACCAGAGGTAGTCTTCCAGGGGAGTTTCTGCTTTATTCCTACAATTGTTTTTTTGTTTGTTTAAACCTGGTGCAGCACTTTAAAAAATGTCTGATTTTTGGTGGAGAAAGTTTGCAACTTTCCTTACTGAGAAGTGATGGCAGAACACGTTAGCTAGCGAACAGTTCCCGGAAAATGGTCACTGCTCGCCTGTTTGCGAGTTGCGCAACCTATACAGGCAATTTGTGACTTCCCTATTCTTTACTATGTAGCCATATATGAACCCTTCACCCTGAAGTCACATGGGACAGGACGGCAATTCAGACAGGATCCCCATCTCGGCCACTCCCCCCCACCATAAAAAGAATAATCCCGGTGGTCATTTTCACTCTGCCTGTAGTTAGTGTAGGGAGAGGAGCTGCTGCTGTAGATTACGAGGAACAGTTAGATGTTTAAAGGGAACCTGAAGCGAGTAAAATAAACACATGACGTAGCTGCAAATGAATATTACATTCTAACCTCACCGTCAGTTCCTCTCAGAAGCTCACCATTGTCTTCTTACAGTGATCCCTTCCAGTTCTGACAATATTTAGTCAGAACTGTAATATACCAGTTGCTGTCAGTTATATATCAGCAGCTGTCAGTTACAACTGAATGTGCAAGGTAATGTCCATGTTTCCCTATGGCTCAAGTGGGTGATATTACAGTTTAACAGTGTGCTGACCAGGAAGCTGTTATGGGGTAGTGGCCATTTTAAAAATGGAGAACTGAGAATTCTATTGATCACAGTGGACAAATGGGACACAGGAGAGGAGAAGGAGATTGATGAGTAGACTACACAGGAGGTAAGTATGATCTGTGTATGGCTATTTTGACTTTTTACTTTCAGTTCAGGTTCTCTTTAAGTGTGTTTTACTGACATTCAGTGCATCTGGAGGGATCGTGCCGGTGGTGGTGTTGTAACTTGACATTTATAAAAATGAACGAGGCATGGATAGCGTTAGTGTTACACGATTATTACACATCATTACTCATGTTATTATTATTATATTATTACACATTATCTCATTCTGTCCTACTTCAATTAGCTTTACACTAATATATACAGTATATATATATATATATATATATATATATATATATATATATATATATATATATATATATATATATATATATACACACACAGTGGCTTGCAAAAGTATTCGGCCACCTTGAAGTTTTCCACATTTTGTCACATTACTGCCACAAACATAAATCAATTTTATTGGAATTCCACGTGAAAGACCAATACAAAGTGGTGTACAAGTGAGAAGTGGAACAAAAATCATACATGATTCCAAACATTTTTTACAAATCAATAACTGCAAAGTGGGGTGTGCGTAATTATTCAGCCCCCTTTGGTCTTAGTGCAGTCAGTTGCCCATAGACATTGCCTGATGAGTGCTAATGACTAAATAGAGTGCGCCTGTGTGTAATCTAATGTCAGTACAAATACAGCTGCTCTATGACGGCCTCAGAGAACACACCAGACAGGTCAGGGATAAAGTTATTGAGAAATTTAAAGCAGGCTTAGGCTACAAAAAGATTTCCAAAGCCTTGAACATCCCACGGAGCACTGTTCAATCGATCATTCAGAAATGGAAGGAGTATGGCGCAACTGTAAACCTATCAAGACAAGGCTGTCCACCTAAACTCACAGGCCAAACAAGGAGAGCGCTGATCAAAAATGCAGTCAAGAGGCCCACGGTGACTCTGGACGAGCTGCAGAGATCTACAGCTCAGTTGGGGGAATCTGTCCATAGGACAACTATATTAGTCGTGCACTGCACAAAGTTGGCTCTTATGGAAGAGTGACAAGAAGAAAGCAATTGTTAACAGAAAAGCATAAGAAGTCCTGTTTGCTGTTTGCAACAAGCCATGTGGGGGACACAGCAAACATGTGGAAGAAGGTGCTCTGGTCGGATGAGACCAAAATGGACCTTTTTGGCCAAAATGCAAAACACTATGTGTGGCAGAAAACTAACACTGCACATCACTCAGAACACACCATCCCCACTGTCAAATATGGTGGTGGCAGCATCATGCTCGGGGGGTGCATCTCTTCAGCAGGGACAGAGAAGCTGGTCAGAGTTGATGGGAAGATGGATGGAGCCAAATACAGGGCAATCATGGAAGAAAACCTCTTGGAGTCTGCAAAAGACTTGAGACTGGGGCGGAGGTTCACCTTCCAGCAACCCTAAACATAAAGCCAGGGCAAAAATGGAATGGTTTAAAACAAAACATATCCATGTGTTAGAATGGCCCAGTCAAAGTCCAGATCTAAATCCAATCGAGAATCTGTGGCAAGATCTGAAAACTGCTGTTCACAAACGCTGTCCTTTTAATCTGACTGAGCTGGAGCTGTTTTGCAAAGAAGAATGGGCAAGGATTTCAGTCTCCCTAAAAGACTGGCAGCTGTAATTGCAGCAAAAGGTGGTTCTACAAAGTATTGACTAATTACGCGCACCCCACTTTGCAGTTATTTATTTTTTAAAATGTTTGGAATCATGTATGATTTTCACTCCACTTCTCACGTGTACACCACTGTGTATAGGTCTTTCACGTGGAATTCCAATAAAATTGATTAATGTTTGTGGCAGTAATGTGACAAAATGTGGAAAACTTCAAGGGGGCTGAATACTTTTGCAAGCCACTGTTATATACATATATATACACATTTCAGTCCTCATTTCAGTCCTGGCCACAGACACAGCTGTCCTGCACCACCACCACCAGCATGCCACCAAGTATCTAAGTAGGTCCTACCTCTACTGGTTTTGCCCAAACAAAAAAATTAATATTATTACCCTGGCACATGCCAGTTACTCCAGGCTTCATGTCTGCCCTAGCCACAGGCACAGCCAGGGCCGGTTTTAGCTCCAATGGGGCCTCGGGGCAAAAGTAACTTGGGGGCCCTCCTGACCTCCACCCCCCCTCCACCGCTTCCATCACTACGCTGCCATAGGTAGTTCTCCACAGTATAGATAGCCAGATGTTTTTCCAAGGAATAGGTATCCCTTCCCCCCCAGTATAGAGCGTCAGATGTGTCCCCCAGGATTAGGTAGCCTCCACCCAGTACAGATAGCCATGTGTGTCCCCCAGGATTTGGTAGTTCCACCCTCATTAATATAATGTGGCAACTGTACCCCCGAGTATCAGGTAGTTCCCCGTAGTTTAAATAGCAAGATGTCCCACGTTTAAGATAGCCACCCCCTTCTCCCCCTCCCCCATATGCAGAGCTATGCAAGCGGAAACAAGTTAAAACTCACCTGTCAGCACCGCGGGGAACTTCTGCAAGTCTTCTCTCCATCACACAGTTACTATCTCCTCACTGACTGCTCTAGTGGCGCAGTAATTAGAGGCACCACTAGGGGGCAACATAGGGGAAACACGGGTCCGTTTGACGAGAAGACTTGCAGAAGTTCCCAACAGAGCGGTCAAGTGAATTACTGACGTTTCCGCTCGCATAGCTCTGCATACGGGCAGGCGGGCAGGGGGCCCTTCCTCCTTCCCCTGCCTGCCGCTGCTTTCCCCAATAGCCACAGTACTCAGGAGCTGGGCCGGATAAATTGAATTTCCAACTATCCAAAGATGGGACAGGCTTGGAGGGGGGGGGGGCTCTTGGGCAATTGCCTCCCTAGCCTTAATGGTAGCGCTGGCCCTGGGCATAGCTATCCAGCACCACTCCATAGAGCAGTAGAAGCTTGCTTATCTCTGTTCATGGCAAAGGCACAGGTGCCTGTGTCTTTATTCTGCCCCCCTCCCTCTGCTGAATAGACACATTGCCCTGGCAACAGATGAGATACTTCAGCAGTAAAGAAGGTAGGCAGAGATAAGACACAAGCACAGGGAGATTTTTGCCTTTGCCAATGACCAGTGATAAGCAAACTTCTACTGCTCTTTGCAGTGAAAATAAATGATTTTACACACAGAGGATACTTAGGAATCAGGGGCGTAACAATAGGCCCTGCAGCGCCTGCGCCCGCGGGGGGGCCCGGCCCCCCCGCTGGGGCCCGCTCAGGGCCGTTTTTGGGGGGCTGGAGGGGTGGCAGCATGAGGGGAAAGCCTTGCCCACAGTCGGCGGGGAGATGGGTAGTTCCCCCCCTCTCCCTCACCTCGGGGCTCTCCCCTCTGCGCTCCCCTCCAGCTAGTTAACGTGTGTGGGCAGCGGGCAGCAGCGGCGTCAGGATACATACCTTCTTCCTTGCGTTCCATCGCCGCCTTCTCGCTCTAGCGGCTGACGTCACTTCCGCTTCCGGAAGTGACGTCAGCCGCTAGAGCGAGAAGTCGGCGATGGAACGCAAGGAAGAGGGTATGTATCCTGACGCCGCTGCTGCCCGCTGCCCACACACGTTAACTAGCTGGAGGGAAGCGCAGAGGGGAGAGCCCCGAGGTGAGGGAGAGGGGGGGAACTACCCCTCTCCCCGCCGATTGTGGGCAAGGCTTTCCCCTCATGCTGCCACCCCTCCAGCCCCCAAAAACCGGCCACGAGCGGGCCCCAGGGGGGGCCCGCTCTGAAATTTTGCAGGGGGGCCCGGTGGGGCTTAGTTACGCCCCTGTTAGGAATACTTTCAAATGGTCAATGTAACTAAAGGCTTGTACACAAGTGAAACTTTCACACCCAACTATCATCCAAACTTGGTCTATTGGACAATAGTTGGGTGTGTGTACGCGTGACAAACGAGTAGACGAGCAAATGATAACAGGTGATTTGCCCGATCCAACAGGCAGATCAACTCACACGACTGTTGGGCTGATATCATCCAGTTGGCAACGTGTGTACAAGTCTTTTGAATTACTTGTACTTGTTTTGAATGCGGCCATATCGTGCATTTCTTCATTCCGCTTGCGTGTGCAGTGTGCAGATAAGTTGATCGTTCAGTTAGATAGTGCGCGTAAAATACAAGTTGAGCAATCGCTCGGGTGGTCATGTCATCGGATTGGTCGTGTGCTTTAGCTGGAGTGCAGAAGCCTTGATGGGACCCTGAGCAGAGGTTAAAAAAGTAAATCTGGACTCACCTGGGGCTTCCTCCAGCATCTCGTAGCCAGCAAGGTCCTTTGGTGTCCTCTGGGTCTCCATGCGCGGTACTCGAAAGACTTTAGCCAACGTCACCAGATTTATGGAGCCACCAGTGGGACCATGGAGGGGACCTAGAGGACACTGAAGGACCTCGTGGGGAACGAGGGGCTGGAGGGAGCCCCAGGTAAGTCTAGATATCCTTTTTAACCTCTGTTCAGGGTCCCTTTAAGAGTAGTTACTGAAATTTGAGTTTTGGGAGTATAATCCCACTTAAATATTCCCGTCAGCGATTTTTATTTTAATTTACACACTATTTATCTGCTGTAGAATGCTAGGAAGGCAATGTAGATTATTTGACATCAGGTTTTATAGAAGAGTCTGTTTTGAGATCATGTATAACTACAGGCTTGTTGTGAAAATGACAGAATGTTCTCTTGATGCGCTCTTTCTTGGGTGAAATTAGGAGAATTTTGATCCGCAAGAAGTAAATTTGCAGGACGTCTGCAGAATCGGCAAGATTAGTTCCATTCGGGAAGTGGAGGTCAATAGAAAATGACTGAGCTGGAGATAGGAAAAGATAAATAAAGGATAAAGTGATGTTTATTGAAAAACCATAGCCATTATGGGTGCCACGAGCTAGTACAGCGCTCTGATTCAGAATACATTTTAATAAATCAATTCGTATGGAAGAAAAGACGGATCTGCAAATATTTCCTGTTGTTAGTTATTTGTCTGAGGCAAATACTGTCTTCCCTCATTTACCTGTTCAGCCTTAAAGTGAACCTGAACCGAGTCAAATTATTTAAAATAAACATATGATGTACCTGCAAATAAATATTGCATACTTACCTCCTCGTCAGTTCCTCTCAGAAGCTCACCATTTTCTTCTAACAATGATTTTTTCCCCAGTTTTGACAAGATTTTGTCATTACTGGAATAATATCAGTTGTTGTCATTTATATATCAGTTGCTGTCAGTTATAACTGAAAGGACAACTGATGAGCAAGGTAATGTCCATGTTTATCTAGGCTAAAGTGGGCAATATTACAGTGTAACAGTCTTCTCACCAGGAAGCTGTAATGGTGTAATGGCCATTTTCAAAATGGAGGATGGAGAATTCCTTTGATCACAGTGGACAAACAAGACGCGAGACAGGAGAAAGAGATTGATGAGTAGACTACATGGAAGGTAAGTATGACGTGTGTATGTTTATTTTGACTTTAAATTTAGTTTTTTATTTAAAAAGACTCTTTAAATACCTTTAATTTCCCTGTTCACCTGGTGATCATGTGACAACTGCTGACTTATTAACCTAGGCTTCCAGATTCCATCCTGTGGGTCCAAGGAATCTGGTGGTGCATACATATGAAATCGCCACCGGGAGACTTGGGCGCAGGATACAGCCGATGTACGGCTCAACCTGCTGCTGCACAAGTCCTAGGGGCGTTAATTACTATTCTCCCTCTAGGTCCACGTGAGTGGTGGGGAATTATGTAATTTGGCTTCCAGCTATTGCTGGAGGCCAAATTACAGTAGGGTATTGTACCGTGTTAGCCATCAGTAAAATCAAGAAGTTTTAAATCAGGATGATACCATTTTATGGCTAACTAAAAAGAATAAGCAAGCTTTCGGCCTTGCAGCCTTCGTCGGGCTTAAATCCTGTTTAAGCCCGACGAAGGCTGCAAGGGCGAAAGCTTGCTTATTCTTATTTTTTTTAGTTAGCCAATAAATGGTATCATATGATTTAAAACTTGTAGTATTTTAAAAGTAACTTTAGCTCTGTCTTCTGAAGGCGCCGAAGTTACTCACTGAGCGCTGATATAGCCGTAATTCCTATTACGGTCTATGGTGGCGCCGGATGTGCCCAAATCTCCTGAGCTGTTATTGCAGCGCTCGTTGGTGGTCCATGCCATGCTTACATGAAAAATTATGCCAGGGAAGTTTGGGAGACAGCAATTTGTGGATCATATAATATTGGCACATGTACTGATATTCTACTATTTACAGTGTTAACTTTTGATAATAAAATATCGGTAAATGTTACCTCTTTTTTACTACGGCAAACCTACTCTCACACAGAATCCTCCTACCAATGCCTGACCTTTACTTCCCCTTCCCCCTCCCCGGTGAAAACCCCTTTTCTGAATCCTAACCTGTATCGTGGATCTAAGATGTAACACCTGTCCTCCCACAAAGCCTCTGGGCCCCCCTGCGATGGCAGGGGTCGCAGGGGTACCGGTAATTGCTACACCCATGGCACCCAACGTCTGTGTAAATCAGTAGCCCTGTAAAGAGTTAATTTACTCACCAGCTTACTTATTCTGCCCTCTGTCTACCACGTTCGCCCATAAGAAAAAGTGTTCAGCCACTTTTTTTGGCAAACATGCATACATGTGGTTGCGGGAGAAGTGTTGCTGTCTTCCCTCCTTCTCCTCCTCCAGCCTAGTTATGCCAATCAGATATCGCGGTTATTATAGGAAGGGGCTTTTTTTCATGACGTACCTCGGGCCCTTTGTAGTCACCTGTTTAGATGCCATCCAAATGACTGCAGCAAATTACAACATAATTTATCAGCTGCAGTATGAGTATATTATTATATACAATTTGGCAATAATACAAATGTTTCTTGCATTTTATGAATTGGTTAGATTGACTTAAAGGAGAACTGTAGAGAGAGAGAGACATGTTGAGGCTGACATATTTATTTCCTTTTAAATAATATCTGTTGCCTGGCAGCCCTGCTGAATCTATCTGGCTGCAGTAATGTCTGAATCACACACCAGAAACAAGCATGCCGCTAATCTTGTCAAATCTGACAATAATGTCAGAAACAACTGATCTGCTACATGCTTGTTCAGGGTTTGTGGCTAAAAGTATTAGAGTCAGAGGCTCAACGGGATAGCCAGGCAACTGGTATTTGTAATGATTATAGAAATCAGAGACTGCACTCAGAAGGCTTTTTCAACCACTGTATTCACAGGAAACCAAGCATGACAAAATACACGACATGTTTCGGGCGTCGCCCTTCATCAAGTATGCCCAGAAAACCTTTCAGGTACGGACATGCGAAGGTCCGTGACTGGAGGGGATCGCACTGCATCAACGGTTGTCTGAAGTACCTGTACAGTCCCAGACAGTTGTGTAATGTGAGACTGTTGGGTATTAATCACCCCGGTAAGATTGTTTACCGCGGTGGTCAAGACTTCAACTTGGTCACGCAGTGCGTCCATAATGTTTTGGTCTGCTGTTCTGTAACGATTGGTGTCAGCAAGAACAGATTTCTCTGATTATTGGTGATCTGCAGTATCACCAATAATACAGACGCTATACCTGATTATGTGTGATCTGCAGAATCACCAATAATACTGGTATAGCCAGGACCAGGACAACCAATATGAGGGTGTGTGTTTGGTGCAACAGTAATGATAGAGATACTCGCTATTCCCAGAGGAGCTGGGAGATATGAGTATATCTATGTAACACAGGAATACGAACACCAGCAAGCTGGAGATACATGCAATAGCAATATAGTTCACCCGAGGAGCGGGTGGAACTATGTAACAACGAGTGTACTGATCACCCAAGGAGTGGGTGATTCAGACGGTACTGTAGTCACTATTACCTGAGGGGCAGGTAGAGGTGATGATACTGTAGTGACTATTCACCTGAGGAGCAGGTGATTCAGACTGTACTACAGCTACTGACCACCTGAGGAGCAGGTGATTCAGATAGTACTGCAGCTAGTAATCTCCTGAGAAGCAGGTGCTTCAGACTGTACTGCAGCTTCTGACCACCTGAGGAGCAGGTGATTCAGAAAGTACTACAGCTAGTAATCTCCTGAGGAGCAGGTTATTCAGACAATGCTGCAGCTACTGACCACCTGAGGAGCAGGTGATTCAGATAGTACTGCAGCTTGTATTCACCAGACAAAGCAGGTGATACTATCAGAGAATCCCTCACCAGTGACTAGGCTCACTGGTGAGGATAGAAGAGTCAGACAAGCAGGTTTGGCAACGAGCGGACAAATACGGTACAGAGACAGAAAGCGAGATCAGAGTAGTATTTCAGGCAGAGTCGGCAACTATATCAGATAGGCAAAGGTACAGGATCAGTAAACAGAAGAGTAGTCAAGCTAGCAGAAGGTCATAACAAATAATACAATTCAATTAGTACTTTAAGCTATCAACAGAATCTGGCTAAGTGTGGATCCCCGGCTCCAGCTGGATCTAGCACACTTTGGGATCTGACCAGGTCTGAGTGCTAACATGTAGCATTTGCAACAGCACACGCGGAGCAACTGAATGACCTGTCCTATATATACTGCAAGCGCTCCACAGCGCCGCCCCAGTCACTCAGCCAATCTGGAGCACAGCTGGAGTCAGCTGATCGCCTGATCAGCTGACTCCCATGCTAGTTGCATAAAGGTCCTGTCGCCTGGCGCGTGCGCGCGTAGCCCTTAGTCTATGAGCAATAGAAGGACCAGGCAAAGCACCAGTGTGTAACTGCGCGGCGGAGACCGCCGGCTGTGACGCGGAGATAGCCGCCATGCCGCTTGCTGTTGCGGCCGTATCTCCGCTATTCATTACAATATTGCTTAAAAGGAGATAAATATGTCAGCCTCCACATGCCTCTCGCTGCAGTTGTCCTTTAAGGTACTCTTTAAAGCACACTTAATTGTGCTTAAAGGGATACTGTAGGGGGGTCAGGGGAAAATGAGTTGAACTTACCCGGGGCTTCTAACGGTCCCCCGCAGACATCCTGTGTTGGCGCAGCCACTCACCGATGCTCCGGCCCCGCCTCTGGTTCACTTCTGGAATTTCAGACTTTAAAGTCTGATAACCACTGCGCCTGCGTTGCCGTGTCCTCGATCCCGCTGATGTCATCAAGAGCGCACAGCGCAGGCCCAGTATGGTCTGTGTCTGCGCAGTACACTCCTGGTGACATCAGCGGGAGCGAGGACACGGGCGTGCAGGCGCAGTGGTTTTCTGACTTTAAAGTCAGAAATTCCAGAAGTGAACTGGAGGCGGGGCCGGAGCATCGGTGAGTGGCTGCGCCAACACAGGATGTCTGCGGGGGACCGTTAAAAGCCCCGGGTAAGTTCAGCTCATTTTCCCCCGACCCCCTACAGTATCCCCACCTGTAGCCTTTTACTTACCTGGGGCTTCTACCAGCGCGCCCCCCCCCCCCTCCCCGTAGTCTGTGAGGTCTCTCGGTATCCTGTGAGTCCTATCCGTTCTTGTGCTGTTATCTCTGTGAGATGTGTAACCCGGACACAAGTTGCACTAACTGCGCATGCGCGGCCTCATTCGAATGCCCATTTTGGTCACGCTCTAACTAATTGCCAGGAGCATTCGGCACATGCAAGGGTCATGCTTTTAAGAACCGCCCATGTGCAGAATGCTCCCAGGGGGCGGGTCTGTGATTGAGAAGGGCGTGCAGACAGGGCCGAACAAGCCTAGTCAGCACAACTTGCTGCTTTGGTTGGGACATTGGGCCGGCTGCACAGACATGAGTCAGCTGTACAGGAAGGTCAACGGAGTGGTGCGTGCGCTACGTCATGTTGCGGGCGGGGGAGTGGCACATTGGGATCAGCCATTGCTGAGGGTAAGTTGATTTGCCAGGCGAATCGCTTGCTGGGAGTCGGCAGTCAGGGGCCTCTGTACACACGCCTGAATATAATAAATCGTGGGTATGAGGCTTTAGAGGTGGGATTTTACCTTAATTTAAACAGATTCCTATCAACTTCTTGTAACATATTTGAAACAGGGCGGAATTTACCATAAGGCATTATAGGCACGTGCCTATAGGCGCCTGATGATGGAAAGGCGGCTCACTCCCCTCCCTAAGCGCCTCCCTCCCCCCTTCCCTATACAGAGTCCTGATGAGAGTGTAAATGAGAGATTACTCGCCATGCTCTCAGCATTCCACTCCACTGACGAGATCTCCCTTCAGTCAGGGGCACCTCTAGCTACTTAATACTGAGGTTCCTCTAGGGACCTAATACTTGGTGGCACCTTTAACTACGGTATGTAATATTGAGGGTACTCCTGGCTACCTAATACTAAGGGGCACCTGTACCCACCTATAACAGTCAAGAAAAGTAAGGGAGAAGTGACAGCTGGGCTAGACAGTAGTGTTGGGCGAACACCTGGATGTTCGGGTTCGGGAACGTTCGCCGAACATGGCCGCGATGTTCGACATGTTCGGGCCGAACCCCGAACTCCCCGAACATCCCGCTTTTGGGGGCCCTATGGGGTCGCAGGCATAAGGGGGGAGCATGCCCCGATCGCGGGGGGGGGGGGGGGGGCGGAAATTCCCCCCACCCCCTCCGCTAGCGCTCCCCCCTCTGCCCGCTCCCCATACAAAAGTTTGACGAAAGTAAAATAGTACTGGTGGTGGTGGCTGGCTGCTGCAGTGGCTGGCTGGCACTATGAAGTGACTGAGGAGGAGGAGTCGGAGTAGGACGCGTTGAGGGAGGCCGGGCAGCGGGCGGTTCAGCGGTAGTACCCTTGTGGTACTTCCGCCCTTGCTCTGACCTCACGTCCTCTGCGTGATGACGCATACGAGGGTACGCGTGACGCGTACCCTCGTATGCAGAGGACGTGAGGTCAGAGAAAGGGCGGAAGTACCACAAGGGTACTACCGCTGAACCGCCCGCTGCCCGGCCTCCCTCAACGCGTCCTACTCTGACTCCTCCTCCTCAGTCACTTCATAGTGCCAGCCAGCCACTGCAGCAACCAGCCACCACCACCGGTACTATTTTACTTTCGTCAAACTTTTGTATGGGGAAGCGGGCAGAGGGGGGAGCGCTAGCGGAGGGGGTGGGGGGAATTTCCGACCCCCCCCCCCCGCGATTGGGGCATGCTCCCCCCTTATGCCTGCGACCCCATAGGGGGGCCGTATTCGGCCGAACAGGGCCCTGTTCGGCCGAACAGGGGCCCTGTTCGGCCGGGCATTCAGCAGTTCGGGCGAACCCGAACAGTTTGGCCGAACACCACCAGGTGTTCGGCCGAACTCGAACATCACCCGAACAGGGCAATGTTCTGCAGAACCCGAACAGTGGCGAACACTGTTCGCCCAACACTACTAGACAGCACATTTGCAGTGCAGTTTGGTGAGGGTTTGTAGGTTCATAGAGGGTGAAGTCTAAGGTGCCAGGACATCTGTGCCTCTAGGCTCCTGTGAGGTAAGTCGGGGCCTGATTTTAAACATAAAGTGGGATACATTTCTCCTTAGGAACACAGAAGGCAGGAAAAGTCTTACAAGGCTTCTAACCATCCCCGATGTGCTAAGTACATCCATAGCAGCTCATCAGAATTCACATTAGTAGCAACAAAGATGGATTCTGATTGGCTGTGGTCCAGCGCCACACTCTCTGCTCTACACTTTGTTTAATTGAATAAATGAACTAGTGTTTTCATTTCATACAATGTTCTCTTAGTAGGAAATACCCCTTGGTGCATTTTGAGACTGTGATTATACTGTATGTTAATAAATGCATTTAATATACCTTTATTACTTACTATACACTTAAAGTTATTTAAGATAGAAATTACATAAGGTATTTTTTTTTTATGTTTTTCAGAGCAGCAGCGAAACTGTCATAATGACAGAAATTTCCATGGCAATGGCTGCCCTGTGTCATCATAACAAGCCTTGGCAAATACACTTTACTTTGCCTTGGGCACCATAAGGTGTAAGAATGCTGCTTATCTGCTGCCATTTGTAAGAGATATTCTTACTGTATGTTTTACTGTATGCTATAAGAGCAACAGTAACTGTGGTTATTTTATCTGTGCTGCCACTGCAATGAATTGCTTATGTTTAAAGTGTACCAGAGATAGGCTCTATCTACTTACCTGGGGGCTTCCTCCAGCCCCATAAGCTATGCAGTGATCTGCCCAATCGCGGCCAGTTGTGCGCTTCTGCACATGTGCGGCCTGGCTGAGAGCGCACCCCTCAGTGCCTGGGAGCGTTCTGCACCTGCGCAGTACTACTGAAGGGTGGCCAACCAGATTACCGGGAAGGATAATAAGAGAACGGAGCTGCCATAGAGGACAATGAGGGAGCCTACATACCTCATGGGGCTGGAGAAAGTCCCAGGTGAGTATAAATATGCCAAAAGAACCCATCTCAGGTTCCCTTTAAAGGGAACCTGAAGTGAGAGGCATGGCCAGGCAGAGGCAGGAGAGGCTCCAGCCTCAGGGCGCAGTGTAGGGAAGTTTGTACTGAGTTTGAAGCAGTGAGAAATAAGGGTATACAAGCCAGATAACTAGAAATTAAGGTGTTGGAGGTGGCTGGGGGCCCGGGGGCACCTCTTAGTCTAATAGCAATCAGTGTGTGACCGCTGGGGTGGGAGGGATGAGGGACGCACTTTGGTGTCTCAGCCTTGGATGCTAAAGGACCTTGTCCCTGCTCTGGTGAGAAAGATATGGAGGCTGCCATATTTATTTCCTTTTCAACACCTACTGATGCCATCCGGACTGTACTGCACATGTGCAGAACTACTGCGCCTGGGCAGTACAGTCTGGATGAAGTAGGCATCTTGCACCGAAGGGGACCCTGGGCCACCGGCGGGGAGTGGAGTGCAGTAGATGCCGACCTGTACTATATTCAGGGAGCGCAGGATGGGAGCAGCAGGAGGCAGGGGACATGAAGGAGGCAGAGGAGGATGACAAAGTGGCACAAAGGGGGGACATAAGAAGGCATAGAGGGACACAGCCCAGGCTTTAAATACACAAGGAGACACAAAGGTCGCTGTTCAGTCCAACTGCCAAATACCAGCCAGCCTCCCTACTCACGTGCTTACTATTTTGACAGTTAGACTTAGCAACTGCCGTTAAGGAAATGCTTTTGAAATCAAACAAAGCCCTGAGCATCGCCCATGAGGAGATGGTCTAGTCCAAAACCTGTGGGTTCTGTCATATTTCAACTGCTTCCTTTTTTCTACTGGAGTGATCCTTTAAAGAAAACCTGAACTGAAAATGAAAAGTCAAAATAAGCATACACAAGTCATAGTCTACTCCTCAGTGTCTTTCTCCTGTCCCGCGTCCTGTTTGTTCACTGTGTTCAAGGGAATTTTCCGTCCTCCATTTTGAAAATTGCCATTACCCATAACAGCTTTCTGGTCAGCACACAGTTAAACTGTAACATCGCCCACTTGAGCCATAGGGAAACATGGACATTACCTGGTACATCAGTTTTCCTCTCAGCTGTAACTGACAGCAACTGATATTTTACTGACAGCAACTGATACATTTCAGATCTGACAAAATTTTGTCAGAACTGAAAGGGATAATTGTTAGAAGAAAATGGTGAGCTTCTGAGAGGAACTGATGGCAAGGTAACTATGTAATGTTCATTTAAAGTTACCTCATGTGTTTATTTTAAATATTTTTACTCAGTACAGGTTCTCTTTAAGAATGGATTCAAGTTAAAGAGGAACTCCAGTGAAAATAATGTATTCAAAAAGTACTTCATTTTTCAATAATTATGTATAAATGATTTAGTCAGGGTTTGACCATTGTAAAAACTTTCCCGTCCCCGATTTACATTCTGACATTTATCACATTCACATGGTGACATTTTTACTGCTGGCAGGTGATGTCAGTGGAAGTAGCTGCTGCTTGCTTTTTTGCAATTGGAAACAGCTGTAAACAGCTATTTCGCTATTTCCCAAAATGCAATGAGGTTCACAGACAGGAAACTGCCAGGACCATGGTCCTCACAGTTTCATGTGGGAGGGGTTTCACCACAATATCAGCCATACAGCGCCCCCTGATGATCCGTTTGTGAAAAGGAAAATATTTCTCATGTAAAAGGGGGTATCAGCTACTGACTGAGATGAAGTTCAATTCTTGGTCATGGTTTCTCTTTAAGTATTAATCTACTGTCCCTATCTCGATCGTTAACCAGGGACTACCTGTTCTTTTAGATTTGTGAGACTGGAGTTCCATTTTAACAGCCTGTCTCTGTATCTTTTCCTTGGTATGAAGTTCTTGTACGTCATTTCAAGCTAAATTTTAAGTAGCTGTGGCGAGAGCTTTCTGTTTTTTTTTTACCCTTCTTCTTTTTAAAGACTTCTGCTAGGTTTCAGCCAGCAGTGCTGGTGCTGCCTCACAACGCTCACATCCCCCATAACAACGTGCCAGGAGACAGGAAACTTTTGAAGTAGCATTTGGAAAGTAGACCAACTATCCCCGAGGCTAAATAATCAACTGTGAACGAGTGGTGGATGCTGTACTGGGGAGTCACACAAACACATCTGTGACTGAACTGCAAGCAATAGGGAAATGTGATGGATTGTAGACCTAAGTGTTCTGCCATCTGTTCTAGCATTCTGCATCTGAAATAATTCCGTTACAAGACGGTAACTTGAGAATGACAGAACAGTTACATGCTAAAGTTTAAATGTGCTCCTTAACTGTAAACTATCTGGGAATTTCTCCAGGTGTTTTTGTTTTTTCTTAGATTAAAGTACACCTGTCGCTAGAACAAAACTTTACTTTTACACAACACAGGAAACTAGAGACAGAGGTGCCTGGTTCTTCTATTGACCACATATGCTATTACTCTATTGTTACTGCCTGATGAAGCTGGATAACACCTGCGAAACCCGTTGCATTGTTCCCCGGAGTATGTAAATAAATTTGTTCTGTTTGACAAACACGTTAGAAATTTTAGTGTCTGCTTGGAGGAGGTAAGTCCACCACTGCCTGTCCTCATGTTTTCAACTTTTTAGATACTTTTATCCTTTTGGCGCTTCTGTATTCATACTACGCTAACACAGAAATCTAGAAATGGAGGTGCCCAGTCTACCATTGCTTAAAATCCCTGTGCAGAAATGACTTATCAGCTGATCAGCAAATCTGTAATACAGGGGCGGTTCTTCCATGAAGCAATGTGAATCACATACTTCAGGCCAGCACCAATAAGAGGGCGGCAAGAGGCGGCTCCCCTACCTAAATGCCCCCCTCCTCATACTCCCAATCTCCTTCTCCCTAGATGCACGGCACCGCTTCACACACCTGTTCTCAGCGTTACAGCAATGGGATCTCCATCCGCCTGTCCAGCCTCCTGTATCCATGGCTACAGCGGTGCCTCATGTGACCTGTTATGTGCGGCCGCTGTAGTCAAAGAGGAAGGAGAACTTCAAGTGTGGCTGGTAATAAAGCGAGTCAGAAGGGGCTCCAAGAAGTACTTGACAGGTCAGGACCCAATACTAATGTATATTAAGGTTGCTGGAGCTGCTACCATGCTGCCTTACTGTCCAATAGATTTTGAAATGTGACTGAGTTCTGCTTCCAGACATCTGTTGCCTGAAATTATATTTTTTGACTATCCCCATGTAGTTGTAACTAATGTTTGATTGCCCACTTATTATGGTTGTCGCCATATATCCGCACCAATCCCAACCGCCGTGCAATAATTTCATTTTCTCACCTTTTTTTTCCCCACAGAGGTAGATAAAAGCCTCTGTCCCTCAATCTTTGGGAAGGGTGCTTAGCAAAGAGGGAAGAATTTTCACAAACCCCCCATGGTGAATGCCCTGTGAGTTAGTTGCGGCTTAGAGAAGGGGTTATAGTCTTGCAGTAGAAGGGGTTATGGTCTTGTAGAAGGAGTTATGGTCTTGTAGAAGGGGTTATTGTCTTGTAGAAGGAGTTATGGTCTTGTAGAAGGGGTTATGGTCGTGTTGAAGGGGTTATGGTCGTGTAGAAGGGTTCTGGTCGTGTAGAAGGGGTTCTAGTCTTGTAGAAGGAGTTATGGTCGTGTAGAAGGGGTTATGGTCGTGTTGAAGGGGTTATGGTCGTGTAGAAGGGTTCTGGTCGTGTAGAAGGGGTTCTAGTCTTGTAGAAGGAGTTATGGTCGTGTAGAAGGGGTTATGGTTTTGTAGAAGGGTTCTAGGCGCGTAGAAGGGGTTCTGGGCGTGTAGAAGGGGTTTTAGTCTTGTAGAAGGGGTTATGGTCGTGTAGAAGGGGTTATGGTCGTGTAGAAGGGGTTATGGTCGTGTAGAAGGGGTTATGGTCATGTAGAAGGGGTTATGGCCGTGTAGAAGGGGTTATGGCCGTGTAGAAGGGGTTATGGTCTTGTAGAAGTGCTTATGGTCGTGTAGAAGGGGTTATGGTCGTGTAGAAGAGGTTATGGTCGTGTAGAAGGGGTTCTGGTCGTGTAGAAGGGGTTATGGTCATGTAGAAGGGGTTATAGTTTTGTAGAAGGGGTTATGGTCTTGTAGTAGGGGTTATGGTCTTGTAGAAGGGGTTATGGTCTTATAGAAGGAGTTATGGTTGTGTAGAGGGGGTTATGGTCATGTAGAAGGGGTCCTCCCCTGATGACGCAAGATTGCGAAACCGGTCGGGAAGGCGATAGGTGGCACCATTACATCTGAGGTCTTCTATTGACCATTTTATGTGCGCTGTTTTTTCGGGGTTCCCAGTGCATGGGCCCCATATGTGAGTTTTCTTTTTTCTTTTTACTAATTGTTTTATATGCTACGTAATAAAGACAGTTTACACTTAGATGTACCGTATATGTCTTTCATGCTCCTATCCTATTGGACTCCCCTCTGGCGAGTCTTTGTGATCTCAGGATATCTATTGCATTCCGGAGGAATCTGTGGCGTGTGAAATCGCTGGTGAAACACCATCTGAGAGTTCTGAGGACCATCTATCAAATTCGTTTACAACCTTATAATGTGGGTTGTTGGAATCTGGTAAGCCTTGCTTCTTTACCTTTTCGTTCAAGGATCCTGTAGATCAGAAAATGGCGAAAGCTGTATTATTATAGACCTGCGCTGACTTTGTATATTCATGTAGAAGGGGTTATGGTCTTGTTGAAGGAGTTATGGTCGTGTAGAAGGGGATTACGCAGGCTAAACTCTATAAATACATACAGGGTGCATTTCTCTATGTTTTCCTACTGTCCTGTGCAAGAGCTCAGGTCCACTTTAATAAATCTCATGCAGCAATCACATGAGTGCGCTAAGCTGAAAAATTGCTTCTTGGGATTTAGCTGAATAAAGTAACCTACCTGCTGCCAACCCCAATATGCACTTATAACATGACCTCTGCCGCCAAGCATCCTGTGCATGATTGTGGCCTTATAGCTGTGGTTGCAGATGCACCATACATGCTCCACACATGCTTCCACATTGGGTCATGTGACCGCATGCTGCAGGTGGGCAACTGTTTGTGCATGTACGTCGGTGTGTTGGGGCATTTCCTGAGACCTGGACCAGCAGCTAAACCCTCTAATAACCCTGTTCTGTGTGCCCTTCCCAGCAGCAGCTTTTAAAGGACAACTGAAGAGAGAGAGATATGGAGGCTGCCATATATATTTCCTTCTAAACAATACCAGTTGCCTGGCAGCCCTGCTGGTCTATTTCACTGCTGTAGTGTCTGAATCAACACACCAGAAACAAGCATGCAGCTAATCTTGCCAGATCAGATCTGACAATAATGTCACAAACACCTTATATACTGCATGCTTGTTCAGGGTCTATGGCTGAAAGTATTAGAGGCAGAGGATCAGCAGGGCAGTCAGGCAACTGGTTTTCAGGATCTGGATTTACAACAAAGGTGCCTGTAGACACAGATGTCCTGGCACCCTAGACTTTGCCCTCCATGAACCTACAAATACCCGCTAAACTGTACCACAGGTGTGCTGGCTGGCTTAGCTGTCACTTTTCCCTTATTCCCATGCCCATTATAGGTAGCTACAGGTGCCCCTTAGCATTAAGTAGTCAGAGCTATCCTCAGTATTAAAGGGGTACTACAGCGAAAAACTGTAAAATTTAAAATATGTGCAAACATATACAAATAAAAATGAAAACAAACGTTTGCTTTCTTAAAACAGAAATAATTTGCAATGATTCAGGTTGGAGTGAGCTTGAGATGTCTCCCAGTGCATCACTGCTGAATATATGCAAATTAACCATTGTTGCCCTTAGAAGCTAAACACACCTGCAGAACTGCTGGAATGCAATGATGTGCTTAGCTTGTTAATTTGTACAGAGCCATAATAATCCAACATGCATACAGACTGTTTCGGATTCTTTGATCCTTATCAGTGCATGGCATGGATTAATTTGGCTCTATGGAGTAGGGCTTGTAACACCGAGAGGTAAGTATATACAAATAAGAAGTACATTTTTTCTAGAGTAAAATGAGGCATACATTGCTTTTCTTCTATGTTGCTGTCACTTACAGTAGGTTGTAGAAATCTGACAGAAGCGACAGGTTTTGGACTAGTCCATCTCTTTATAGGGGAATCTGAGGGATATATTTATTTTCAAAAGCACTTAGTAAATGGCAGTTGCTCTGTCCAACTGCCAAAAAACTGTGTAGCGAGCAGGGAAGCTGGCCAGCATCATTGTTTAAATCCTTTTTAGGGAATATCTTTATAAAGAATAAAAGCCTTGCTGAGAATCCCCCATGAAGAGATGAACTAGTCCAAAACTTGTCGCTTCTGTCAGATTTCTACTACCTACTGTAAGTGACAGCAACATAGGAGAAAGGTAGTTTATGGCTCATTTTACTCTGGAAAAAATGGACTTCTTATTTGTATATGTTTTCACATATTTTAAATTTTACAGTTTTTGCTGTAGTGCCCCTTTAAGTAGCTAGAGGTGCCCCTGGCTAAAGGGAGATCTGGTCAGTGGAGTGCTGATTCCAGGGTGAGTAACATCTCATTTACATTCTGCTTGGGACTCTGCATGTGTAAGGCAGGAGGAAGGCACTGGGGGAGGGGAGTGAGCTGCCTTTACATCATAAGGTGCCTGTAGGCACGTGCCTACAGTGCCTTATGGTAAATCTCATTTACATTCTGCTTGGGACTCTGCATGTGTAAGGCAGGAGGAAGGCACTGGGGGAGGGGAGTGAGCTGCCTTTACATCATAAGGTGCCTGTAGGCACGTGCCTACAGTGCCTTATGGTAAATCCGGCCCTGCTGGTATTGCTAAAAAGGATATAAATATGGCAGCCTCCATATAACTCTCACTTCAATTGTCCAATAAGTTCAGTGAACTGGTAAACAAGGTCAGATAACTGTGCACAGAAAGAGACCATGGACAGCAGTCTGCCTAGTCACTGTCCATGGTGCTGAAATCACACCATTAAAAAGAGGCAGTGGAAATCACTTGTATAAGACAGAGGCCAGAAAAATTGGGCAATTACCTGTTAAATAAATATTTGAATTTCAGCTTCTGTATGAGACAGAGGTCATAAAACTTGGGAAATTACCTGCCAAATAAATATCAGAATTTCAGCCTCTGTATGAGAAAGAGACCTGAAGTAACAGCCATGCACCGGGTAATCTAATATTTTATTCGGTGTACAGCCAACCAAAGTAGGACCAAATGACATACTGTGTGCCGTGCCGGTGGTGCTGCAGGATAGCTGTGCCAGTGGCCATGGTGGACATGAGACCAGAAGTAAAAGGCATATGCAGGGCCAGATTTTCCATAAGGCACTGTAGGCTAGTGCCTACATGTGCCTTATGTGACAGAGGCGGCTCCCCTCGCCGAATGTCCCCTCATTGGCTCTGCCACTCTCTGCGCCAGGGCGATGCTGATTGGGTGCAGTGGCAGCTTCATAGCAAATCAAGTATCCCTGGCAGCTGTATTTGTGATGCCATGTTAAATACACAGCTGTGTCTTTGAGTGTGGGCCTGCAGGGGATAGCTGCACAGCCTGTAGGCTACAGCTCTGCCCTCCCCTTGGTAGAATTAGACAGGCTGTTCTCTATAAACACATACAAGATGGATTTCTCTGTGTTTTCCTTCTCTCCTGTGCAAGAGTTCAGATCCGCTTTAAGCAGGTTTTTTTTTTTTACCCTCTATGTGTTCTTTATTTTTGTTTTTTGTTGGAAAGAACTCTGTTGTGCAGCTGGAAGGAGTATGTTGGGCACCCAGTGGTGCCATTAATACTTAAATATCGGTAATTTAAATTACTAATATTTCACAATGCAGTACAAGGCACCCATTCTCTCTCGCTATGGATGCCTAACCCTAACCCCCCAAATAATACCTAGCCTTAACTCCACCTGTAGGAGCGTAACCCCCATTTACTGCCCGGGCACCCAAATGACCAATAATTGTAGCCGATCATCTAAAATTGGCTACAACCATTCATTATTATGTAGCAGCTGATTGGCTACTTGCCGTATCGAGTGCCTGAATCACTGCTTGAGTGTCTGATTACTGAAAATGAACACAGGCATCAATTAGATGCCTGCCGATTGCGGTGCCCAAATGACCTGATCCACCTGAGAGCACCACATATAATTGGATCATCATTATTATTAGTAGTATTTTTTAAAGGACTACTATCGTTAAAAGTTTTAAAATTTTAAATTTATGAAAACACATAAAATGTTTTTTATGAAAACACGTAATTGTGCTATAAATTACTTTCTACTAAGTCATTGTCACTTACAGTAGGTAGTGAAAATCTGACAGAACTGACAGGTTTTGAACAAGCCCATCTCCTCCTGCGGATTCTCAGGATTTTCTTTATTTTCAAAAGCACTTACTGAATGGCAGTTGCTCACTCCAACTGCCAGACTAGTGTGTAAACAGGTAGAAGGGCAGACCTGTATAGATCCTTTCCATGGAGTGCTTTTGTAAAGAATACATTAAATACTGAGAATCCTCCATGAGGAGATGGACTAGTCAAAAACTGACAGTTCTGTCAGATTTCTACTGACAAGATTTTATCAGGACTGAAATAATTTCAATTACTGTCAGTTATATATCAGCTGCTGTCAGTTATAACTGAAAGGACAACTGATAAGCAATGTAATTTCCATGTTTCCTTATGGTTTAAGTGGGCAATATTTACAGTTTAATATGAAGCTGTTATGGGGTAATGGCCATTTTCAAAATGGAGGACGGAGAATTCAATTGATCAGGGTGGACAAACGGGACGCAGGAAAGGAGAAAGAGATTGTGGAGTAGACTACTCGAGAGGTAAGTATGAAGTGTGTATGTATATTTTGACTTTTAATTCTCAGTTCAGGTTTAAAGAGAACCTGTACTGAGTAAAATTATTTAAAATAAACACATCAGGTAACTTCAAATGAACATTACATAGTTACCTTGCCATCAGTTCCTCTCAGAAGCTCACCATTTTCTTCTTACAGTGAACCCTTCCAGTTCTGACAACATTTTGTCAGAACTGACATATATCAGTTGCTGTTAGTTACAGCTGAGAGGAGAACTGATGTGTCCATGTTTCCCTATGGCTCAAGTGGGCGATGTTACAGTTTAACAGTGCTGACCAGAAAGCTGTTATGGTGTACTGGCTATTTTCAAAATGGAGGACGGAGAATTCCATTGATCACAGTGGACAAACAGGACACAGGAGAGGAAAAATAGATTGAGGAGTAGACTACACAGGAGATAAGTATGACTTGTGTATGTTTATTTTGACTTTTAATTTTCAGTTCAGGTTTTCTTTAAGCATGGACAGGCTTAGGTGAGAAAAAAAAACTTTTATATTCTGTCCTCGTATCTCTGATTGCCAGGGCGTTGTGATTGTATTGTGAGTTATACCCATCTCACGCAGTGTGCATCTCTTTAAATATTTCTGCCTTATTTTCTCCCACATACAATAGAGATGACAGACAACAACTCAGAAGCTGAAAATATGCATCGTTAGGTTGTGCAGCTTCAAGTGGGCAATAAAAGTGAATGGAGGAAACATTTGGTGTAAAATATGTATAATTTTAGATTTACAATGTGCTCATTATTGCTTTTATGTGTTTTTCAGATCTTTGTTCCATGGCAGCAGCAGTAATTATGAAAGGCGCATTTGCATTTTGCTTAGATAATCGGTTATTTCCAGTTATTGGCTATACAGGGTTTTTTTTTTCCACCTTAGTTTCTGTAATTAATTTCTGTGGGTAGAGTTTCTGCAGGGGATAATAATATTGGGGGTTAGAAGAGAGGGAAGGAGCCATAATGTCTGTAAATGAACCAATTAATAATTGATAACGATAAAAACATGCATTTACACACCTGCCGAATAAGCATATGGAAAACTCGTTATGCTTCAGTGACTATAGATCTGAACTTTAAAGCTTCCTTCCCAGAATGCCATTCAAGATGTGTTAACATTACTCTTATCCAGACTTGAAAAGACAAAAACACAGGGAGACCGGGAGCCCAATCTGGTGTAATAACGTTGGACAAGCGTAAGGCAAGTAGCAGAGTAAGAATAATACTCACAAGTGTAGGTTGCTGGAGGCAACCACTCGTCTAGGCATGTGGGGGAGTACTGCCCTCACTCGGCCTTTTCCCGTCCGGTTCGGTCGTCGCTCCAGAAAAAAATCAGATATGGCAGGGGGTTCCTGGTATCTGTGTGTGAATCCTCCAAGAGGATGTGGCAATAAGCTTAGTGGTAGTTGGAGGCGCCCGTGTTGGAACGGATGGACTTATGGTAGGTCCCAAGGTTGTATGCGTGTATGTGAATGCTATTAATAAAACCTCTTATACTTCTAAAGGTAGCCTACCTTGTTAGTAGTAATCAAAATCGTATAAAAAGATCAAATTTTATTTGTGCACATCGACAACGCGTTTCACGGTCGTAGCCGCTTCATCAGGTCAAATATAAGTGCTTGAAATAAAAACATATATGAGAACAGTTAGGAAGGCGCTCAGGAACCAAGTTAAAAAGAATAAAACATAACTAACATATGCAAGAACATAAAATACATAGCATGTAAGTGAGTACATATAGTTTCAATAGCCCGGGTAATAGGTTGCATAGCTACCGTGTTAATATTTGGATAGCATAGATAATCAATTGTTGCTCATTTAGCAGATGAGGCCAAACAACTAAAATGGCTATGGTAACGTAGGGGTTAAGAATATATATGCTGCCCCTATCAGTAATAATACCAGATGACCTTATGAGGGGAATTGTCCCCTGGGTAAAATGTATATTAGTAACCAGGACCCAATATTTGAAATCAAATCCGAGGTAGTGGTAGCACGAAGGAGTGTTTAACAAGAACAGTAGTATACTAAAATCATATAAATGCTGCAGACCTTATGGATATAGTCGGTTACCAGTTTGGTGGTAACAGGGTTGGAGGGGGTTGTATAGTGGGGTGAAGTGGAAAGAAAAATACGAGGGATGAGTGGGGAGGAGGAGGGTAGGGGATGGAAGTAAAAAGGGAGATAGGCAGAGCTACATTTACGGAGAAATGAGTGTATAAATTGTGGCCAGGTAGCAAAAAACTATAAAAAACAGATGTTTACCTGAGGTATCCCGCTGTCAGCCTGGGCGCCGTAGAAACGCCGCTATAACGGGCTGACTGCATTTAAAAACTGCTCTTCCTATAGAGGCGGCAGGGGTGGGCGTGGACTCCTTGCTTCCCGCTCCTACGTGGCGAGATGTGATAGGACAGGCGGACGCAGCCACATACAGGCGTGAGGCATCTCCAATCTGGGTACGTAATTCCGTACCTGCACGTGTGATAGTGCGCGTCACGTGCCCGCATGTGTGTGCGCACCAGTGGACGTCAGGCCGCCGGGCGGAAGATGGCGTGGGCGTGTCAGTAAGCGTGCCAGTCGCCATAGTAACCTATATCACGCCAAGAGAGCGTGCATGTCAACAGAGGCTGATTAACCCTGTGTGTGCGGCAGGGAAGGAGCGGCAGTACGTAACCTGTAATACAGGGGCATGAAGAGTGGGTATAAAGGTAGCGCCCGGCTAATATAAGCTAAATAAGTAAATAAACGAGTGTGCAAATATGAGCAGGGAAAGGTAAGGGCCCCCAACATGCAAAACAATAGCTGAAATTAGGAGAACATTTAAAATACATGGAGAAATATAATTGATATCTCTTTTGGCAATATATAACAAGATCATAGTGCCTAAAAAATAATAAATAATAAAAAAATATATAAAAAAATAATAAAATAAAATTTTAATGCTGATAATGTTACTGTGCCACAAGTGTAGATGGGAAAACATGAGCCCGCATAGCCAATATATATGAAATAAAATAAAAGTGGGCAGATAGTAGGAGGAGACAAATGTAAATATATATATAATCTAGCACGTTACAGGGTATACAATATGATAATATGATGTCGTACCTGTTAGGTTGGAGGCAGGAGGTAGAGTGATAATACACAACGTGAGACAGTGTCTCTGCATGGGGGGTAAGAGACTAGATTATGACAATAATTGCGTCCCACCCCACAGACTAACCTCATGTTCACTAGGATAGAGTATAAAGATTGGGGCCAGGGAAAAAAGAACTGTGGATCTGATTGGGGCATATCTCATAGAGACAAGGAGAGGGACTGAATACTATCTCTGATTTAAGATTAAGAATGTAACCAGATTAGTTTCTAGACAGGAAATTATAGGGCTGCCGGGCCTAGAGTTGATAGTGAATAGAGAGAGGGGTATATAGAGAGGTGTCGAAATTGTTATAAATTGTGCTCTAGGCAAACATTCAGCCCGTCCGGTTGAAGTGTGTTTAGTTGGAAAATCCAGTACATCTCTCTTCTTTTTAACGTCTTATGACGATTGGCGGAGTCCTCCTGAATGTGCTCGATCGGGCAGATCTTTGTACCTTCTGGATTTTGATTGTGATGTAATTTATAGTGTCTAGACAGTCCGAGCTTGAGGAACCCTTTCTCTATGTTACGTCTGTGTTGGCTCCATCTCGTTCTAAGTTGCTGGGTAGTTCGGCCCACGTACTGTTTGTTACAAGGGCATGTGATAAGATATATTGTGAAATTTATGGCACAGGTAAAATTGCTTGAAATTTGAAAGGTTTCACCTGTATGTGTGGATAAAAACTCCTTTTGTTCTGGTATCACCCTACAACAGAGGCAGCGAGGCTGTTTACACTTGAAGGTTCCCTTATTCGATGTTTCTTTCATTGTCGCATCCCTACTTTCTGTGGTGTCTGCACGTCTCACCTTGCTTGGGGCTACAAAGTTCTTGAGGGTCTTCGCTCTTCTGTATACAATTCTTGGTTTGTTTTGCAGTTGGGTGTTTAGAATGGGATCCCTTCGAAGTAGAGACCAGTGTTTATTATAGTTTTGACCTCCGTATGTTGACTCGAGAACCTCGTGATGAAATTAAGTTCAGGGGCAGTATTTTTGTTATTCCTGTCTTTACTTGTTTTCCTTTCGAGCAGTGTGGTTCTCTCTGTAGTTCTGGCTCTCCTATATGCTTCTTTCACTAACCGAGATGGAAACTTCTTCTCCTTAAACTTTTCCGTGAGAACCTTCGCTTGCTCATCATACATCTTGGTGTCAGTACAATTCTTTCTGATTCTCAGGAACTGCCCGTACGGGATGTTAGTTTTCCAGGGCCTGTGATGGCTGCTCTTATAGTCCACATAGGCATTGGAGTCTACAGATTTAAAATAGTTACGGGATTTGATCGATCCTTTTTCCTGATACAGTACCACGTCCAGATATTCTATCTTCTGTGTGCTGTGGTTCATAGTGAAGGTAATGCCCCAGTCGTTGTTGTTAAGATAGCTTTTTAATCGATCAATTGATTATGTCTCACCCTGCCATATAAAGATTAGATCATCTATATACCTCCTATAATAAACAATATTCCTCCTAAAGGGGTTGTTGGGTCCAAGTAGCAGTTCCTCAAACAGGCCCATCGTCAAATTAGCGTAACTTGGGGCAAAGCTTGCCCCCATGGCTGTTCCTCTTTGTTGTAAGTATATAGTGTCCATAAATCGGAAGTAATTATGCGTCAGTATGAATGCGATGGCTTGTATGATAAAGTATCTCTGTTTCTCTGGAAACCTGTCATCTGAGTTCAGGTAATGCCAGACCGCTCGTAGTCCGATCTTATGGTGGATATTGGAATACAGAGAGGCCACATCTAGAGTAATCCAATGGTACTCTTCTCGCCATTGTTGGTCTTTTAATTCCGATAGTAATTGTGTAGAGTCCTTGAGATAAGATGGTAGGTTCCTTACATATGGTTGTAGATGCTGGTCTACTAACTCCGAGAGGTGTGCTGTGAGCGAGTCCATACCTGCTATGATCGGGCGACCTGGTGGATTTGATAGTGATTTGTGTATCTTCGGTAGATGATAAAATTGTGCCATGGTCGGATTTGAATTGGTTATATACTCTTGTTCTGTCTTGCTTATAATTCCTTCTTCTTGTGCCCATTTCGTCAATATTTTCAGTGTGCATCCGTATTCTTTGGTGGGGTCTTCCTGTAAGATTGAGTAGTACTCTCTGTCTTGAAGTATTCTCTCTCCTTCCCTCATATAGTCGTCTCTATTCATGATCACAATTCCTCCCCCTTTGTCTGCTGATTTGATTACAATTTCTTTATTTGCTTGCAGGTTCTTGATTGCCCTTTCCTCTTCCTTATTGAGGTTCTTTTTCCATCCCCTCTCACGTTCCAACTTCTTAAAACCTTCCATCACTTCTGCATAGAAACTCTCTATGTATGGACCTCTATGGTTGGTGGGATAAAACGTAGATTTATTCTTAAGTTCAGTGTGGACGTATTTCTCTAGAGCCAATTCTTCATGATTAGTAATGATTTGTTCGGCTGTACTCCCTGAGTTAGGGGTGATAGATGTCGGGTTCTTATCGTTATCAATGGGATTCCCTTGTAGTTTTCTCATGCTAAAGTACCGTTTAAGGGTTAATTTCCGGACAAAGGAGTTTAGATCTATGAATAATTCATACAGGTTAGATGATTTGGCTGGGCAGAATGATAGGCCTCTGCCTAGAACCTCTCTTTCAGCCTTATTCAGAGTATGGTTTGATAGGTTGAAAATACATTTAGGGGGTTCCTCTTTCTCTTGATTGTCTAGATCGACAGTTTCCGGGTTTGTTTTCTTCTTGCCCCCTCTCTTTCCTCTTTTTCTCGATTTTCGTGAGTCCAGTCCCCTCTTAGAGGTACTGGTGAGGAGATGGTTAGTGGGGCTGCCAAATCCCGTATGCTCTGTAGTCTTGGTTGTAATGGTGGTGTCTCCCCTAGTATTGTGGGAAGCTCTAAAAAAGACGATGAACTGGTAGTGCCCCTTGTAGAGATGGTTTCTTCGCTGCTGTTAGCCGGGCGCTACCTTTATACCCACTCTTCATGCCCCTGTATTACAGGTTACGTACTGCCGCTCCTTCCCTGCCGCACACACAGGGTTAATCAGCCTCTGTTGACATGCACGCTCTCTTGGCGTGATATAGGTTACTATGGCGACTGGCACGCTTACTGACACGCCCACGCCATCTTCCGCCCGGCGGCCTGACGTCCACTGGTGCGCACACACATGCGGGCACGTGACGCGCACTATCACACGTGCAGGTACGGAATTACGTACCCAGATTGGAGATGCCTCACGCCTGTATGTGGCTGCGTCCGCCTGTCCTATCACATCTCGCCACGTAGGAGCGGGAAGCAAGGAGTCCACGCCCACCCCTGCCGCCTCTATAGGAAGAGCAGTTTTTAAATGCAGTCAGCCCGTTATAGCGGCGTTTCTACGGCGCCCAGGCTGACAGCGGGATACCTCAGGTAAACATCTGTTTTTTATAGTTTTTTGCTACCTGGCCACAATTTATACACTCATTTCTCCGTAAATGTAGCTCTGCCTATCTCCCTTTTTACTTCCATCCCCTACCCTCCTCCTCCCCACTCATCCCTCGTATTTTTCTTTCCACTTCACCCCACTATACACCCCCCTCCAACCCTGTTACCACCAAACTGGTAACCGACTATATCCATAAGGTCTGCAGCATTTATATGATTTTAGTATACTACTGTTCTTGTTAAACACTCCTTCGTGCTACCACTACCTCGGATTTGATTTCAAATATTGGGTCCTGGTTACTAATATACATTTTACCCAGGGGACAATTCCCCTCATAAGGTCATCTGGTATTATTACTGATAGGGGCAGCATATATATTCTTAACCCCTACGTTACCATAGCCATTTTAGTTGTTTGGCCTCATCTGCTAAATGAGCAACAATTGATTATCTATGCTATCCAAATATTAACACGGTAGCTATGCAACCTATTACCCGGGCTATTGAAACTATATGTACTCACTTACATGCTATGTATTTTATGTTCTTGCATATGTTAGTTATGTTTTATTCTTTTTAACTTGGTTCCTGAGCGCCTTCCTAACTGTTCTCATATATGTTTTTATTTCAAGCACTTATATTTGACCTGATGAAGCGGCTACGACCGTGAAACGCGTTGTCGATGTGCACAAATAAAATTTGATCTTTTTATACGATTTTGATTACTACTAACAAGGTAGGCTACCTTTAGAAGTATAAGAGGTTTTATTAATAGCATTCACATACACGCATACAACCTTGGGACCTACCATAAGTCCATCCGTTCCAACACGGGCGCCTCCAACTACCACTAAGCTAACATTACTCTTATGTCTCTTTTACACTTAGACACCTTTTTCGCTTTGTGTTACCCTTTCTACACGCAAAGAAAGTGTATGGGGCCTAGTATACTAACCGTGTCACGTTGCACTGGAAGCTTCCGATGCACCGCTGACCTACTGCAAAGTCACACCGCGTTACAGTCGGATTTTCTCAACGACAGAATGTCTGTAAGTGAATGGGCGGTGCAGAAACTGTAAATACGTTGGTGGTCGCGGTGCAGAACGCATGCACGGAATGACACAAATACGACGGGGAAGCTGGGAATTCCAGTGATGTACTTTCTACTCAGCAAATTGCGCATGCGCAGAGCAGCTCCCGGCAACAGGAGCGCTATCAGGGTGTGCGAGGCTCGGGGGCCATGCATGCGCAGTAGCCTCTGACTGGTGGCGACCGACCAGCTTTCAGAGGGGCGCCGCTGCTTGCTGGAGAATCGTGGCAGTACGGCATGGGATGACTCCAGAAGGCTGCATGAAGCTAAGTTAAACTATATTTTTTTGCCTTTAGTAGCCCTTTAAATGGATATATTTCTTCTTAATTTCATATGTTAAAATGAACAAAAACTACTAATAATAGACAGGACCAAGTTACGTATTTTGCTTATGAATTTGTGGTGGTATGCGTGGCTAGGGGTGTGGCAGCATCATGCTTTAAAGTGTCCCTCTTTCTCATGTCAAAAAGTTGGGAGGTATGGTGTACATGTGTGTGAGTGTGTGTGTGTCTATGAGTATGTGTGTGCGTGTATGTGTCTGTGTCTATGAGTGTGTGTGTGTGCCTGTCTATGAGTGTGTGTGTGTGTGTGTGTGTGTGTGTGTGTGTGTGTGTGTGTCTGTCTATGTGTGTGTGTGTCTGTCTCTGTCTATGTGTGTCTGTCTGTCTGTGTGTGTGTGTGTGTGTGTGTGTGTGTGTGTGTGTGTGTGTGTGTGTGTGTGTGTGTATGTATGTATGTGTGTGTGTGTGTGTGTGTATGTGTCTGTGAGTGTGTGTGTATGTGTCTGTGAGTGTGTGTGTATGTGTCTGTGAGTGTGTGTGTATGTGTCTGTAAATGTGTGTGAGTGTGTCTATGAGTGTGTGTGTGTGTGTCTGTCTATGAGTGTGTGTGTGTGTGTGTGTGTCTGTCTATGAGTGTGTGTGTGTGTGTGTGTGTGTGTGTGTATGTGTCTGTGTCTATGAGTGTCTGTGTGTGTATGTGTCTGTGTCTATGAGTGTGTGTGTGTGTCTGTGTCTATGAGTGTGTGTGAGTGTGTGTGTGTGTGTGTGTGTGTGTGTGTGTGTGTGTGTGTGTGTGTGTGTGTGTCTGTGTCTATGAGTGTGTGTGAGTGTGTGTGTCTGTCTATGAGTGTGTGTGTGTGTGTGTCTGTCTGTCTGTGGGTGTGTGTGAGTGTGTCTGTGAGTGCAGGGGTGCAGCTAAGGTTTTTGTGGCCCCAAGCGGACTGTAGGAAGTGGCCCTGCGCCGAAAAATGGGCGTGGCTATTCTGCAGAAAGTGGACGTGGCCATGAAATGTGGGTGGAGCTGGGGTGTGGCCATGGCATGGGGTGGAGCCAACTGCATGATGCTTACATGTCAATATGGAAAAAAAAAATTAAAAAAATAAAGGGTAGAAAGTAGACTAACCCCTCCAAGATTAAAAAAAAAATCAATATGCATTTTTAATGTGCTACTGAGATGCCCTGGGTACTAAAAATGGTGATCGGTTTATTTTAACCTAAATCTGTTCTCTTTTGTCCCTGTATCACCCCATGTCCCCCTTCTATTCTCTTGGCCCCTGCCAGTCAAGTGTGTGTACAGGCCTTAGCTCAGTCAATTTTATGGTTACAAAAATCCACCCCACAGCTAACCACAGCCAGCCCACCCCACAGCTAACCACAGCCAGTCCACCCCACAGCTAACCACAGCCAGCCCACCCCACAGCTAACCACAGCCAGCCCACCCCACAGCTAACCACAGCCCAGTACACACAGGCCTGACCACAGCCAGCCCCAGAGCTTACCACAGTCCAGTACACACAGGCCTGACCACAGCCCCCCAGCTGAGTACACACAGGCCTCAGGCCTGACTACAGCCAGCCCCAGAGCTTACCACAGCCCTCCAGCCCAGTACACACACAGCAGGCCTCACTCAGGGCCTGATAATCACAGGCAGCCAGCCCAATACACACAAGCCTGAACTGCCTGCAGGCTGCAGAAGCACATCAAATAGTTGAAGAACTTGAAGAAAAGTTTCTTTTACTTACAGTAGCCAGGCACAGTTGGTGGTATTACAAGAGCCCGCCTCTGGCTGTGGCTGCAGGCTGAGGGAGGCCCCCATTTCCTCCTCCTCCAAGTGCTTCCATCGTGGACTTGGTCCTTGTGCTGCCGCCGCCGCTGAGTCTCTGTGACTGAGTGTCTCAGTCAAGTCAAAATGGCGGCACACACTGCGATTTTATAGATTATGCGCCTGCGCAGTGTGTTTTGGCGCGAAATTGGCGGCGGTGAAGGGCTGAGGCGGAGCTGAGCTGGCCTGCGCTGCCCCCTTACGTCAGAGTCAGACTCTAATTTGTCGTCGCACTCAGCTCCGCCCCTCCAGACAGTCAGTCAGCAGCAAGTTGGGCTGGACTGAGCTGTCTGTCTAGCACGAAGAGTTCAGCTGCTCAGCTCCGCCCTTCCAGATCCAGCAGGCAAAGCAATGGGCTGGGCCCTGGCTGAGACTGAGCCTGCGTGCGTGCGCACCAGTAGTTTTCTCCTCGCTCCAGGCCTCCAGCTGCGGACAGTCAGCGTGAGAACGGACAGTGACGTCACAACGACGTCACGGAGCTCCGAGGCCCCTAAAACCATGAGGCCCCAAGCGGCTGCTTGGCCTGCTTGGTGCCTGGCGGCGCTCCCCTGTGTGAGTGTGTGTAAGTGTGTCTATGAGTGTGTGTGTGTGTGTGTGTCTGTCTATGAGTGTGTGTGTGTGTGTGTGTGTGTGTGTCTGTGGGTGTCTGTGAGTGTGTCTGTGAGTGTGTGTGAGTGTGTCTATGAGTGTGTGTGAGTGTGTGTTTGTGTGAGTGTGTCTTTGAGTGTCTGTGTGTAGCGTACATTGAATACAAGCGCCAGCAAATTTAGGCGCCCAGTAATGCCGATAGTAAAATATCGATATCAATATAGCTAAATCTAACCCTACACAGAACTCTCCCCCTGATGCCTAACCCCACCCCCGCACCAGCTACCTACCTGATGCCTAACCCTTAAACCCCTCCAACCAACTACTTACCTAACATCTAAACCTTTACCCCACCAAACTACCCTCCTAACACCTAACCCTTAACCCTCCCCCACACACAGCTACCTACCTAATGCCTAACCCTCAACCCCTCCCCCTACACAAACTACCTACCTAACACCTAATACTTAACCACACACAGTGGCGGCTCCAGGAAATTTTTTTAGGGGGTGCTATGCAGGTGCTGGACCAATCTCCGGGGGAGCTGACGACCTGCGGCGCGCGAAGCGCGCCTCGCCAAAAATGGGTGTGGCTACAACCTGCGGCGCGCAAAGCGCGCCGCGGCGAAAAAAATGGGCGTGGCCATGACCGGATGAGGGCGGGGCTAACTGTAATTTAAAGTGAACCCAGGGTGAGAGTGATATGGTGGCTGCCATATTTATTTCCTTTTAAACAATACTAGTTGCCTGGCAGCCCTGCTGATCTATTTGGCTGTAGTAGTGAACTGAATTACACCAGAAACAAGCCATGCAGCTAATCTTGTCAGTTCTGACAATATTGTCAGAAACCCCTGACCTGCTGCATGCTTGTTCAGGGTCTATGGTTGAAAGAATAAGAGGCAGAGGACCAGCACGGCAGCCAGGCAACTGGTATTGCTTAAAGGGAGATAAATATGGCAGCCTCAATATTATTCTCACCTCGGGTTCCCTTTAAAAGTGCAACGCAAAGACAGAGGGCCCAAGTTTTGGTGACCCTTTTCCCAGAAAATTCACATAATTGTGCAGGTTTTCTCAAGAAAATACACGTAATGTGAGCAGATTTTAACAAAAAACACGTCCAATGACCCCAATATGCACAATCGTTATCAGATATGGCTCCAATATGCACAATCGGTAGCAGATATGGCCCCAATATGCACAATCGGTAGCAGATATGGCCCCAATATGCACAATCGTTATCAGATATGGCCCCAATATGCACAATCGTTATCAGATATGGCCCCAATATGCACAATCGTTATCAGATATGGCCCCAATATGCACAATCGTTATCAGATATGGCCCCAATATGCACAATCGTTATCAGATATGGCCCCAACAGAGCAGGGACAAGGTCCTCCAGCACCCAAGGCGGAGACACCAAAGTGCGCCCCTCCATCCCTCCCACCCCAGCCGTCACACACTGATTGCTATTAGACTAAGAGGTTCCTCAGGGCCCCCAACCTCCCCAACACCTTAATATCTAGTTATCTGGCTTGCAGTCACTGCTATGTATCCCCTTTTCTTATTTCTTTCTGCTTCACACACAATTAGGAATGACAGCTGAATGAATTGTGCGCCCCCTCCTACACTGCGCCCTGAGGCTGGAGCCTCTCCAGCCTATGCCTCGGCCCGGCCCTGGGCCCCAATATGCACAATCGTTATCAGATATGGCCCCAATATGCACAATCGTTATCAGATATGGCCCCAATATGCACAATCGTTATCAGATATGGCCCCAATATGCACAATCGTTATCAGATATGGCCCCAATATGCACAATCGTTATCAGATATGGCCCCAATATGCACAATCGTTATCAGATATGGCCCCAATATGCACAATCGTTATCAGATATGGCCCCAATATGCACAATCGTTATCAGATATGGCCCCAATATGCACAATCGTTATCAGATATGGCCCCAATATGCACAATCGGTGGCAGATATGGTCCCAATATGCACAATCGGTGGCAGATATGGTCCCAATATGCACAATCGGTGGCAGATATGGTCCCAATATGCACAATCGGTGGCAGATATGGTCCCAATATGCACAATCGGTGGCAGATATGGTCCCAATATGCACAATCGGTGGCAGATATGGTCCCAATATGCACAATCGGTGGCAGATATGGTCCCAATATGCACAATCGGTGGCAGATATGGTCCCAATATGCACAATCGGTGGCAGATATGGTCCCAATATGCACAATCGGTAGCAGATATGGCCCCAATATGCACAATCGGTAGCAGATATGACCCCAATATGCACAATCCGTAGCAGAAATGACCCCAATATGCATAATCGGTAGCAGATATGACCCCAATATGCACAATCGGTAGCAGATATGACCCCAATATGCACAATCGGTAGCAGATATGACCCCAATATGCACAATCGGTAGCAGATATGACCCCAATATGCACAATCGGTAGCAGATATGACCCCAATATGCACAATCGGTAGCAGATATGACCCCAATATGCACAATCGGTAGCAGATATGACCCCAATATGCACAATCGGTAGCAGATATGACCCCAATATGCACAATCGGTAGCAGAAATGACCCCAATATGCACAATCGGTAGCAGAAATGACCCCAATATGCACAATCGGTAGCAGAAATGACCCCAATATGCACAATCGGTAGCAGATATCGCCCCAATATGCACAATCCGTAGCAGATATGACCCCAATATGCACAATCCGTAGCAGATATGACCCCAATATGCACAATCCGTAGCAGATATGACCCCAATATGCACAATCCGCATCACCTGAAAAAGAAAAGAAAAACCCATTTACTCACCTACAGCCAGAAGACCTTCTTTCCCGACCTCCTGTCCCGAGTCCCAACCTCATTGTGGCGCGCAGCGCCCGCGCGCCCACGATCCTCTTCCTTCCCGACGTCACCACGAGACTTCCTGCCTGCATGCAGAGAGCAGGGCTACGGGAAAATGGCCGCCCGAAGTCTGCAGAACAGGGCTCCGGGCGGCCATCTTACCGTAGCCTGCCTGCTGCTCCGTGCTGCCGGTGTGTGAACTGACTTGGCGTCTTTTAGACGCCTGAAGTCAGTTCACTCCAGGGGGTGCTTTGGGGGTGCTTGGATAATTCTAGGGGGTGCTCGAGCACCCCCAAGCACCCCCCTGGCGCCGCCCCTGACCACACACACACACACACACACACACACACACACACAGGGCCGGATTTCTGGCAAGGCCACAGAGGCCATGGCCTAGGGCGGCAGAAATTAAGCTTTGTTTGGGGCGACTGAGAGGCAGAAAAGTGTGTGCAAGCAGTCAGGGAGTGTTGACAATGGTGGCCGTCCGCTGCTATTTATTTATGCCCGCGGCACTCAAGGACACCAGTTTCAGCCTGCTCTCTCTTCCCCTGATTCCTGTCTGCTCCACTGAGTCACCTCTCCCCCTCCCTCCTCATACACGCACTTCGGGCAAAGTCTGTTCCGTCCGCGGCCGCCCTGCATTAAAAGTTTGCATAAGGTATTAGCTAGCAGCGGGCGGCCGCGGGCAGGTATGTGGCCGACTATGCATACACTGCAGCAGCTCTCCTCCGGCATTGAAACTCGCAGAGAAGAGCAGAGCAGCCAATCCGCTGTGCTCAGATGCTGAGAGGTGCCCGGGCAACCAATAGCGTGGCTCGGGGGGAGTGGCTTGGGCAGCACTATTATTTTCATTGGCTGATGGTGGCTAGTGACTTATGGCGGCAAGAGGGAAACTTTGTTGTGTTTGTTTACAAGCATGATGAAAGAAGAAGATCCTGGCGAGATGGGCTGAGGAGGGGGGAGACCACCGTGTGTGCATGGAGAGGCCAGACTCAGGCGCAGCTTATCAGTGATCATTGCTGGTAAGCAATTAACATTGATTAAGACCCGGGCGCCCACCCATTGTTAAGAGTCAGGGAGCTGCGTGAGGTTTCACACATTAGGCTGAGACAAGTAAACGAACAGTTGCAATACACAGTACATAGCTAACTTGGAAGCTGCAGCTGAATGCTTTTATCTCAGACTGGTTGATTTATTGCCTATTCCTGGTCACTGTCACCTTTCCTCCTTCACTTTTCTTCACACTCTCCCTCTTTGCCTACTCTATCTTGTGCTCTCTGTCTCATTTCCTTCCTCTTAATTTGTATTATGTCCTTCTCTTTTGCTCTTCTTCTTTCCTTCCTCTGTCTCTCCTTTCTTCTCATTTTTTTTGTTTGGGGTAGAAGTAAAAATTGAAGCAAAGGCTGGGAAACTGGACTGCTATCTCCTTCCACTCTCTTTTGCCCTCCACCACTTTGTCTCTGTCTCTACCTACCTACCTCTCTCTCTCTCTCTCTCCCCCTCTCTCTCTCTCTCTCTCTCTCTCTCCTCATTTTCCCTCTCTTACTCTCCCTTCCCTTTGCTACCATATTTTTCACTATGATTGTCCCCTCCCTTGTACTTTTCCTAATACTCCTTTCTCGGGTTCTCTCTAGAGATGTTGCGAACTGTTCGCTCCGCGAACATCTCTGGGGCTTTTACTACTTCCGGGTCGCTCTGACCCGGAGTAGTACGCCTGCGCTGCACGGCAAAGCGCGTCCTAGATCGCGCTCCTGTTGCCAGGCACTCTCTGCGCATGTGCGTGACGTCGTTCATGACATCACGCACATGCGCAGAGAGTGCCTGGCAACAGGAGCGCGATCTAGGACACGCTTTGCCGGGCAGCGCAGGCGTACTACTCTGGGTCAGAGCGACCCGGAAGTAGTAAAAGCCCCATGCTTTCAGAGATGTTCGCCAGCGAACGGTTCGGGAACCGTTCGCTACATCTCTAGTTCTCTCATCCCTGTCTTCCCCTGTATTGCCCTTTACCACCTTTTCTCCACTCTTTGGTTCTCCTCTTATCTCTCTTCACTCCTGTCTTACCCGCTTCCTCTCTCTAAAGTATTTAGAGCGAACTTATGTGGCTTGCGTGGGGCACATTTGGATACTTTCATCCTAAAGAGGCTTTCCTTGTCCTCCATTGCCAGGCCACTCCAGCGCTGAGACCGTCAAAGTGCTGCCCCTGTGCGTCTGCGCAGTAGGAAAACCACTCGGGCACCGGCAGAAAAAGCTGAGCCTGACCGTGTTTGTGCTACTGCACAGGTGCAGACAGCTCGCAATGACATGTAATATAGAATAATGCCATTGATTGTCCTCAGAGGAGATCACAATCTAATCCTATCTAGTCTAATGTCCTACCATATTATTATTATTATGTATTTATATAGCAGTGACATCTTCTGCTGCACTTTACAGAGTACATAGTTATGTCACTGCCTGTCCTCAGAGGAGCTCACAATGTAATCCCTGCCATAGTCACAGTCTAATGTCCTACCATATTATTATTATGTATTTATATAGCACTGACATCTTCTGCAGCACATTACAGATTACATAGTCATGTCACTGACTGTCCTCAGAGGAGCTCACAATGTAATCCCTGCCATAGTCACAGTCTAATGTCCTACCATATTATTATTATGTATTTATATAGCACTGACATTTTCTGCAGCACATTACAGAGTACATAGTCATGTCACTGACTGTCCTCAAAGGAGCTCACAGTCCAATACTTATCGCAGTCTAATGGCTGGTACACAGGATGCAACTCTCCGTCAGATCGATGGGTTGAATCCATTATTTCTGAAACAATCTGCTTCCTATTGATAACTGGATCCATTTTGTGCAGTAATGATCTGAAAATGTGTTGCAATATCAATCTGGAGCAGATCAGATGTGTTGGAAATTATCAGTTTCGACCCATCGATCTGATGGAAAGTTGCATTGCATGTACCAGCCATAATGTCCTACCATATTAGCAGATTGACTTGTCTGGGGTGCCATAAAATCTGAAATGGGCTTGGCAGCAGCCATGCAGTTTGAAGCCCACCCTGCTGTCACTCCAAAAGGTTAACTCTTTCCCCCCATGCTCCATCTATCCTCATGCAGAGTGGGAGGACCTGTCTGAAGGCCAGGAGAGATTCAAAGATGCCAAATTACCATCACAGGCCTGGGTAGCAAGTATGGGGGTATAATATTTTGTGTGCATATATAGGGCGGGGGAAGGGGGGGGTTTGGGGCGGTTATTGACTGTTGGCCTAGGGCACTAAAATATACAAATCCGGCCCTGCACACACACACACACACACACACACACACACACACACACACACACACACACACACACACACACACACACACACACACTAACTACCTTCTTAAAACCTAACCCTTAAACCCCCCTGCACAAATTACCTATCAGTGCCTGATTTATCATAAGGCAAGTGCCTATAGGTGCCTGATGATGGAAAGGTGGGCTCACTACCCTCCCCAAGTGTCTCCCTTCTGCTTTACCTATCCAGAGTACAGAGTGGAGTGTAAATGAGCAGTTACTCAGCTGGGTCTCCTCATTCACCTGACCAGATCTCCCTTCAGTCTAGGGCACCTCTACCGATGATATCTCTGGCTACCTAATGCTAAGGAACACCTGTAGCTACCTATGACGGGTAAGGGAGAAGTGACGGCTGGGACTTGGAGTGCGGTTCGGTTTGAAGGTTCATGGAGGGTGAAGTCTAGGGTGCCAGGCAGGCCCGGATTTACATCACAGGATCCTATAGGCACAGATGTCCTGGCAGCCTAGACTTTGCCTTCCATGAACCTTCAAACCCCTGTTGAACTGCACCGCAAGTGTGCTGGCTGGCCCAGCTGTCAATTCTCTCTTACTTCCCTTGCTTTTCGTAGGCAGTTACATGAGTCCCTTAGCATTAGGTAGCCAGAGGCACCCTCAGTATTAAGTAGTTAGAGGTGCCCCCAACTGAAGGGAGATCTCATCAGTGAAATTCAGAGACCCAGGTGAGTAACTCTGCATAAGGTATTAGGGAGGGAGGCTATGATGAGGGAGGGGAGTCAGCCGCCTTTCCATCATCAGGTGCTTGTAGGCACGTGCCTACAGTGCCTTATGGTAAATCCGGCCCTGGTGCCAGGACATCTGTGCCTATAGGCTCCTGTCATGTAAATCTGGGCCTAGTCTCTGATACGTCTCAATGAGTCTGTGTGTGTATGGAAGTGGATAGGGGATCATAAGAAGACAGCAGAGGATAATGAATTCCTGCTCATCAGCTTTGCTGCAGGTTACAGCACACCGCTGTTCTCGTTGCCGGCTTTGTAAATAAACTTGAAAGTTATTTCTTTGGAATTGGAGATGCCGCACAGACATGCATATAGATTTAAACGGCTGAACTTACAACCCGAAGCTCCTCGGCTAGAATAGAAATCATAAATTATCGTCAGGCTAATCCCGACTTCCAATGTATGTACGTAAAAAAAAAAATACGAACGCGTTCCACCAACGCCAATGAACATATTTATCTTCTCCGCGTAGAGCAGACGCAGCGTGATGAAAGATAATCTGCATTTGAAAGGATAATTTATTCTAAATTTCACGCTTTGTTTGCCTGTACTTCTTTGTGTACATAAACACCTTTCCCTTCGCTTTTATTTTCCGGATAACAATAATACCGAGAAAAGAAAACAAAACTTGACTCCGCTCCCCCCGCCTCTGGAATGAAAGAACGTAGCCAAACAACCGGCCGAATAAATGGAAGACAGGCTCCACCGATATAAAGTTTAGTAATAAAGTTGATGTATAGCAGCGCGCTCACCTGCGCTCGCGTATTTTTTTTTTGTTTTCTTATGGAAAAGGAATGTTTTCTGGTCTGCAACAACTCTAAATACTCTCGCCGGCTCCTGGCGGTGTGAATTAGGAAGCTAGTTATTGCAGACAATGTAATCCGAGACAAAGTAAGATCTTGCAAGGCAAGCAGGAATAGATTGATTTGCAGGGTTGTATTTCTGGAAAGGCTACAAAGGCCATGGCCTTGGGCAGCTTCAGCCTAAGGCGGCACCTGAAAATGAAAGAGAGGTTGCTACATATGAAAGAGGAGGCTGAAAATGGGGAGCAACACATGAAAAAGGGAGACTGATGCCCAAGGGAGCTGCTCATGAAAGAGAGGGGAAACAGTACATGGATGAAACCTATGGAAGAGGGGGCTGCACAATGAATGGGAGGGGTGCTGCTGCACATGATGGTGGAGCTACAACATACTGGGCCTAGGGGCACAAAAAGTATAAATCTGGTCTTGTTGATATGTAACCATAAGTAATTTAGTTTCTCTGTCCACTGGCCCTCACCGAAGACTAAAGCTATCTATGTATTAAACTCAGCCAAGGTGGCCGTTAGTGTGTGTACAGTAGGCCTACAATGTACTTTCCAGCACTCAAGGGTAAGGGGAAAACGATAGAGATGGGTGTCAGGAAGGGGCTACTGGGTTACTGTTAGGGAGAGGGTTATTGTTAGGCCCTAGGACAGAGTTTACAAGGGGAAGGGGTGATAAGGTTAGGCGTCAGGAAGGAGTTACTGTTAGGAGGGAGGTTAGGGTTAGGCCTCAGGAAAGGAAATCTGTGTTCACTTTCTATGTGTTTTCATTGTAAAGGATGGTAAAGTGTTGTCTCATATGATGGTGATGCTCTCCTGAAAAGTATAGAAGCTAAAATGCTTGTTTCTGGCTGGAAAAACATTCCAGATAACAGTGCTGTAAAGTTCAAACACTCATTATTCCTCTCTGTGTTGGAGCTGAATGAACTGGATAGTACATCACAATGACATGGCTGCTGTTTACACTTCACGTTAGAATTGCAGCCCTTAAATTGTAAAACAGAATGTGAGACTCCAGGAAAGTTCTATTTATCATTACTACAACATATACAATTTAATTATTTCATCAATTTATTTTCAGTTCTATTTTGCTGCAATAGTAATGTGGAACAAGGATTTTCAATTCTTGAGGGTTATCCATAACCTCTCTAAGACGAGAGAAAATAGATGTCCAATAGTGTGGTATCGCTGGGTAGGTTGGTATGAGATAAGTGTATGTGTATATACACACAAAGGTAGGTTGCAGAACCTGCAACCACTGTCAGAGCCTGCAGGAATTTAAACCATACTTGCTCGGTATCCCAGCTCTGTTGCCACAGATGCTGGTTGGTCGCTCTCCTTAGATAGTTTAGAGGCTAAAAAAGGTCCTCGTGAGAGTCGTGACTATTTTAACCCTGAAGGGTATAAACTATACTAAAAACACTGGTGAAGGTCAGAGCTGGGACAAGGTCCTCCAGCACTTAAGGCTGAGACACCAAAGTGCGCCCCTCCACTCCTCCCACCCCAGCTGTTACACACTGATTGCTATTAGACAGAGGTGCCCCAGGGCCCCCAACACCTTAATTTCTAGCTATCTGGCTTGCAGTCACTGCCATGTATCCCCTTTTCTTATTTCTCTCTGCTTCAAACATAATAGGGGAATGACAGCTGAGTGAGTTGAGCACCCCTTCCTACACTGCACCCCGAGGCTGGAGCCTCTCTCACCTCTGCCTCGGCCCTGCGCCCAAGGCCCCCGAATCCCACAACACCTTAAACTCCAGTTATCTGGCTTGCAGCCACTGTCATGTATCCCCTTTTCTTATTTCTCTCTGCATCAAACACAATGGGGGAATGCTAGCTGAGTGAGTTGTGTGTCCCCTCCTACAGTGCGCCTCGAGGCTGGAGCCTCTCCCGCCTCTGCCTCGGCCCGGCCCTGGTGGAGGTGTCCTTGATGAATAACAACAACAAATATATGCTGAGATATAAATGAGAAGTGTATGTCTTGCCTTCTCAGAAGAATAAACCAAGTAAAATGGAAAAAATATTTATTCATGCACATTAAAAGTAGTCTGAAGCAAATTTAAAAATTAAAATCAGTTACTCACCTAAGGAGAGGGAAGGCTCTGGTTCCTACAGATCCTTCCCATTCTCCCGGTCTCCACGTTCCCCCGCAGGCTCCCCCATTAGCAGTCCACTCTTCCACATTGGGTGCGCTTCGGCAGTCTTTGGAAGCACTTGGGCTTCCGAGGACGGGCCACTCCGTACTACACACGTGTGAGCGCCCTCTCAGCACAGAGCCGCCGGTCTTCGAGAGCCCAAGTGCATCCGAAGACTGCCAAAGTGGGGGAATGAGTACACCGGGAGGAGAACAGGAAGGCTCTATAGGACCCAGAGCTTTCCCTCTCCTTAGGTGAGTATTTGTTTTTTATTTTTAAATTTGCTTCACCTTTCATGGGTCCTTACTCACTTGTAGAGACAAAAAAACATGGGTCCTTACTCACTTTGTAGAGACAAAAAACACAAGGACACCGGGAGCCCAATATTGCGTAATACCGTCACTATATTTGGTCGATTGTATAAAATGTTATACTCACAATCGTAGGTTACTTATGAAGGCAACCACTGTCAGTGCATGTGGAGAAGAATCGTCTCCACTCGGCCTTGTTGGTCGCTGCTCCTGAGAAAAAATGCGCCCTATGTATCAATAGGGAGGGACGCAACACTTAGCAAGTAGCGTAAGGATTCTTAGCATTTCGAAACAGTAGGAGGCGCCCATTAATTTCTCAACATATGATATGTAAATTCTAGTTCACAAAGGTAAGAAATGAGGTCTTACCTGAGATGAAGACTCATAGGTTTATAACTTATTTTGTACTTGGACAACACGTTTCGCAACCTAACAGTCGCTTCCTCAGGTCAAATATCATGCTTTAAAAAAGAACAGGGATGGCACTCAGACTAACAATCATCATAAAAAAAAATCACCACATTAACAATCATCATAAAAAAATGCATAAATACATATGAGTTGCAATAAAACACTGTAGTCATATTCAAAACACCATTCATAAACCATTAGTACAACAAAATTAAAATATCCTCCGAGCGGACATAAAAAACCGTCTAAGAGAGTAAAGTCCATATCTGATTTTCATCACAGATCTAGAACATTATTTGAGTTAGGGCAGCGCATAAAAGAGTGGCTTTTATGTGCTGCCCCTGTTCTTTTTTAAAGCACGATATTTGACCTGAGGAAGCGACTGTTAGGTCGCGAAACGCGTTGTCCAAGTGCGAAATAAGTTATAAACCTATATATCTGTGTATGAGTCTTCATCTCAGGTAAGACCTCATTTCTTACCTTCGTGAACTAGAATTTACATATATGTTGAGAAATTAACGGGCTCCTCATACTGTTTCGAATTACTTCTCATTTATCCCTCAGCATACAGTTGTTGTTGTTCATCAAGGGCGCCTCCACCAGTGTTTTCAATACAGATGCAACAGAGATGTATTTAAAGTCCTCGGTGCAACGGTTGTTCCTCTGCTTATTCACTCAAGAGCTTTCCTACGGTGATGACGCCAAAGTGAAATTTACAGATGTGCCTCGCTGGCTTTCTCCATGAGTGGATCGACATTTCATCCCGCGCTTAATAAAAGCGGGAGGAAGTGCGGAGACCTGTAATGAGCTGTGAGCAGGAAGCGCTGGAGGATGTGGTCACTGATGTGGGGGAGGAATCTGCTTTTGCAATTCTCTCAACTGAAAGCTGCCGTGAGAAAGAGAAACAGTGGGGGAAAAAAAAAACCAAGATTCAGCTTTTTAGACTTCACATTAGCCAGATATATGATGAGCGGGGCAGGGGAGCTCTGTGCCGCTGTACTATTCCAGCACAAGCTAATCCATATATTGAAGGGGAGAAATGGATGAGTCAGGAAGGAGTTGTTTGCTTAATGAGACTCCACTTTACCCAGGTTCTTCCAGATCATCTGGATCAATCAGGCTGGTTAAGAGAAATACATAGAAATATATGTGCCCTAATTATAAGCTTTGCATATTTTCCCATAAATGGCCTGTGAAAGACATCACCAAAGCTTAATGTTTATGGAGAGTCGGCGGCTTTCTCAACTTATTAATGTCAATTTGGGTTTGGAAAAAGTGAGCAGCAATGTGTGGAGGTTGAGGTTTTTAGGAAGAAGAGAATGCTGCTCTTTTTTTCCGTGACGTATTTTTAAAGTGACACTAATGCGAAAAAAACGTATGATATAATGAATTGTAGGTGTAGTATGGATAAATAATAGAAGATTAGTAGCAAAGCAAAGAGTCTCATGTTTTTCAGGCATACAGCTTTTTTTCATAGCATTGCATCGTTCTGTCATATTTGCAATTTAGATATCACACTACCGAATAAATTGTACAGGTAAAACAGCAATAAAACACTTTGCCTTCAGAGGCCTGAACGCTTATGTACACAAACAAAGGGGATACAATTAGCCCTTTTCCCCCTGTATTACTACATATACAAGCTGTTTGCTTGCTCTGTTATCAACAGGAGGGGTTTACTTCACAATACATGTAGACAAATGCAACAGTCATTTGGTTCGCATAAATATGCAGCACAGTGTTCTATCAACTATCTGCAACACTCCTCAAGCAAGTAGAAAGTCAGCCGGCACCGTCAAGTATAATGCTCTTAACTCCGCTGCAGTGCGGACCTGATGGGGAACATGGACATGACGGGCGGCAGGGGGGCGTGTCCCGCAATGACGAGCGGGGGCGCCCACTTTTGGCTCCTTTCCCTCCCCTGATCACGTGATGCTTTCTGTCCGAGGCGATTGGTTCTCCACATAAGAAACCAGTTCCCCATCAGGTCCGCACTGCAGCGGAGTTTGTGATTGGGGGTCAGGCTGGAACAAGCCCATTGGCTATTTTGAAGGCTGGGTGGGTATAAAAGAATTATGTTTGTACTTGCATTGTTAAACCTGTCTGCATTTGAGAAAGGAGTTGTTACTCCGAAACGTCATGCTGTAAGATGACAGAACTACAATAAATATTGAAAAGAGCATTATACTTGACGGTGCCGGCTGACTTTCTACTTGCTTGAGGAGTGGTGTTCCTACAGCCAGGGCACGTCATCAGATTACTTTGACAGCTAGTGCATTTCTACAACGCTTCAACTATCTGCAACACTATAACGAGGGTCTTTGCTGATCCCCCCCAACAATTTGTATGGGGTGTAGCTATCTCGCATAGGTTTGCATCAGAAATGTCCTTATGGGCAATGTGCTTGACCAAAAGAAGCCGTTTTTCTTGACTGTTTACATATATAGAACACCTGCCCACTAGGGGAGGTATACCATGTGGGTAAAGTCTGCCACTGATACTATTAGATCAATTATAAACCCCATAGGGGCCAGGTATTAATACATGTTCATAGAAGATAGCTGGGTATTAACATGAACCGAGAGTGTGTAGGTGAGACATAGGAGTACAAATAGGGTGCCACTCATGTCTCACCTACACACTCTCGGTTCATGTTAATACCCAGCTACCTTCTACATGTATTGTGAAGTAAACCCCTCCTGCTGATAACAGAGCAAGCAGATAGCTTGTATATGGAGTAATACAGGGGGAAAAGGGCTAATATTTGCAATTTACAAACCACACTGTATTTTAAACTAACAGAGAAGAGGTAATGACCTTTTCAACTTCCATGCAGTAAAAATCTTATCTGAAGCTAATTCAGATACCAAACCTCGCTCAAATTAGGATTTCTGCTATAATTAGCTGCTGACAAGCAATTTGAATAAAATCAATATAAATAAATGAATAAATAATCAATTCAGTACATTTATTTGTGCACAAACACGATAAAAACAAATAGCTTAGTTGTATATGGTTAGCATATGATTATCAATAATAAAATCACAAAATGATGCATATGCATATCATTTAATTGATACAATTTTAATTGATCATCTATGGTATCCTACAGTGAACCAACAATCATTCGTCTCACTCGTGCACACTGCAGTGAAAAAAAGAAAGTGGTGTCTGCATAAAAAAAGATAAAAATGATAAAATATTTAATAAAATTTTTTTTTTTAAAGTGCCAATAAAATGCAAAAATTTGCACAATATGAGACTCATATCTTTGCTACTAACGTTCTATTTCTTAGCTGTACAACACATACAAATCATTATCTCATCAGTTTATTTTCACTTCAGATTCCCTTTTACGACTTAAGGACCATAGTGGTAAACCCCCCTAAAGACCAGGCCAATTTTAGCTAAAATGGCCACTGCAGCTTTAAGGCCAAGCTGCAGGGCCGCACAGCACACGAGTGATCCCCCCCATTTTTCCCCCCACCAACAGAGCTCTCTGTTGGTGGAGTCTGATCGCCCCCCAGGTGTTTGATTTTTTTAAATAAATATTTATTTGTCGTTTTTTAAACAAAAATGTACTTTTTTTTTCTTTTCCTTATTCCCCTCCCTCCCACACAGCTGTCCCCAGTACAGCACTGCTGCTGATCGCAGCGCTGTATTATGTAAATAGACGGCGATCACGCCGTCTAACAGTCTCCAGAGCGGCATTCGCCGCTCGAAGACTGAAGAGGGGGCGGAGCTCCGCCCCCCGATCAAGAGATACCCGCGCAGCCTGCGCGCGATCTCCTGCAAATGAGAGCCCCAGGACTTGACGCCAATTGGCGTGAGGCGGTCCTCGGGCTGCTGCCGCGTCCACGCCCATTGGCGTGGGGCGGTCTTTAGGTAGTTAAATGGGGACATTTTGATTATATTTAATACAAAAATGTACAAATGTACACTTTATTTTTTTTTTATTAGTTGAGCTCTATCTATCTATCTATCTATTTAAATCTTCACTCTTCCTCAGAGCCGGGACAAGGTCCTCCAGCACCCAAGGCTGAGACACCAAAGTGCGCCCCCCCATCCCTCCCACCCCAGCCGACACACACTGATTGCTATTAGAGTAATAGGCGCCCCAGGGCCCCCATCTCCCTCCACACCTAAATCTCTAGTTATCTGGCTTGCAGTCACTGCCATGTATCCCCTTTTCTTATTTCTCTCTGCTTCAAACACAATAGGGGAATGATAGCTGAGTGAGTTGTGCGCCCCTCCTACACTGCGCCCCGAGGCTGGAGCCTCTCTCGCCTCTGCCTCAGCCTTGCCCTGCTCTTCCTTGTGTGTTAATTTATTATTGTTATTGTGAGAGTGTCTTTTCTGTGTAAAATACAGCGCCTGCAATGTACGGCTGTCTATTCTTGCTGCCAGGGTAGGCGGGTGGTAGGGTTAATAACGCACAAAATTCACTAATGTTGAAAATATACATACCTAGTGCTTCCTCCAGCCAGGAGTATACAGGAGTAAAACATTAATAATTACATACACAGGAGTGCAAAAGGAGATCTCAGATATCAGTTCCGAACACAGTGTTTCTCGGGATAGTCTATCAGACAGCTGAAACTTTTATGGGGGGCTGAAAAGTGATGGCGTTGGGCGCAGAGAGTGGAATAACCTGAAGGGAGTTCAAGAGGCTGACAGCAGAGGGGAAAATGAGTTTCTATGCCTCAAAGTTTTGGTGGAGATGGCCCGAAACCTACGGCCTGAGGGGAGCCGACTGAAAAAGCGGTAACCATGGTTTGAGGTGTGGCTGATTGCACAAAGTTGTCTGAATCAGCAGGCTGGCACAAGAAATATGCATCTGATGTATCTTGCCTGCTACTCCAGGAGGGACTTGGTGATGCCACCAAGTTGAATCACAGATGGTTGGTAGATTGCAGGCAGCATGCGCTATGGCTGGGCATTGCTCATTTTTGCTTTTGTAAATGTGAATAGAGTATGAGGGATTTGGTGAAGCACCTTCAACATAGTCCTCATAAATGTATTTATTTATTTTTTGCTAAACACTAAATAAATGGGAAATTGTTAAACACTGTACAAATAAATAGAACAAATACGCTAAAAGGTCCATACACACGCTGAGTGTATTTTTTTCGCTTCAGTGCAGGGATGCTCGGATGTGCCTCATCCACGAATTCGGAAATCCGCGTGGTTGAAAAAAAAAAATCCGCATTCGGCCCCGCCGCATGCGGATTTTCGTCCGCGTCCACGCAACCACGCGGATTTTTTCCCGTGAATGGCGTAATCACGCGCGGATTCACGCCCGGAGGCGGATTTTCTTTTAACGTTAATAACAAAGCCCCCATACATGCTACAGTCCCCCAAATAGCATGGATTATCGAGGTGATAAGGGGCAACATAACTTCAACATAAAAAATTCCCCCCAAAAATTTTTTTCTAGAGAAAATGGATTTTAAAGTGAAATCAACACTTTAAATGGGGCTATTAATTGGTAATAAGTGGTTTTAAAAAGGGATATACGCGTTAAGCAGTCAAAGAGGTAAAGTTCCAATGGCACTTGGCGGCGAAGGTACCGCTGGAGGAGGATGAGTGGCTGACGGCAAAAAGGCTCCAGAGAGGTTTTTGTAATTTTTTATTTTTTTTTTGCAGCAATTAGCAATGACATCGCAGCAGAGTTGTCAGTGGACACGGGCAGTGTGAACGCAGAGTGCAGTGGTGGTAGCGACTGAGTCAGGAGAAGGACTATGCGGGCGGTCAGTTCAGCAGCACAGAAGGACCACGGCAACATACTGGTGGTAGTAGTAGCAGCACAGCGTCATAGTGCTGGCCAAAAAATTAAATGCACCCGGTGACCCGGGCAGTGTGAACGCAGAGTGTAGTAGCGACTGAGTCAGGAGGACAAAGCAGGCGGTCAGTTCAGCAGCAGCAGCACAGTAGTAGTAGCACAGCGTCATAGTGCTGGCCAAAAAATTAAATGCACCCGGTGACCCGGGCAGTGTGAACGCAGAGTGTAGTAGCGATTGAGTCAGGAGGACAAAGCGGGCGGTCAGTTCAGCAGCAGCAGCACAGTAGTAGTAGCACAGCGTCATAGTGCTGGCCAAAAAATTAAATGCACCCGGTGACCCGGGCAGTGTGAACGCAGAGTGTAGTAGCGACTGAGTCAGGAGGACAAAGCGGGCGGTCAGTTCAGCAGCAGCAGCACAGTAGTAGTAGCACAGCGTCATAGTGCTGGCCAAAAAATTAAATGCACCCGGTGACCCGGGCAGTGTGAACGCAGAGTGTAGTAGCGACTGAGTCAGGAGGACAAAGCGGGCGGTCAGTTCAGCAGCAGCAGCACAGTAGTAGTAGCACAGCGTCATAGTGCTGGCCAAAAAATTAAATGCACCCGGCGACCCGGGCAGTGTGAACACAGAGTGTAGTAGCGACTGAGTCAGGAGGACAAAGCGGGCGGTCAGTTCAGCAGCTCAGAAGGAGGACCATGGCAACTTACTGGTAGTAGTACCATAACACCAAAAAATTAACCAAGGTAGGCACTAGGCAGGTAGTAAATGTCTTTATAAAGGCAGGCATAGTTAACAACAGCACATGCAGCAGCCACTTCATGTCCCCCTGTGTCCGACAATAGGGGCCAGGAACTCACCTTCCACCCAAGCCTGGTTGATTTTCAGGAAGGTGAGTTTGTCCACAGAGGCGTGGGAGAGCCGAGAGCGCTTCTCTGTGACCACGCCACCGGCCGCACTAAAGCATCTCTCTGAGAGGACACTGGAAGGAGGGCAGGATAGGAGTTCCAGGGCGTACTGGGAAAGCTCGCTCCAGATGTCCAGTCTCTTGACCCAGTACTCCAAGGGGTCCACGGGGCTGTCGGTGTCATTGAGCCCACTGGATGACCCCATATAGTCAGACACCATGGTGGTCAGTCGTTGCTTGTGCTGGTTGGTGGTGGATGCTGTGGCGGGCACCTCTGTTCTGGGCTGCTGCACTGCATACAGGCTCTTGCTTAGGCTCTTCAGGTCTCCGGGGCGCCAGTTGCTGCTGGTGGTGGTTGTTGTTGTGCTGCTAGTGGCAATGGCAGGCACCTCTTGCTGGCTTGGCAGAGCAGTTACAGTGGGGGTGGAAGGCTGGGGGAATGCTTCCAGTAGTCTGCGCACAAGGGCCTCCTTCAACTCCCTTGTGCGTTGCTCGGTGGTGGATGGCGTCATTAAGTTTCCCAGCTTCCCCTTCAGATGGGGATCAAGCATCAAGGTAATCCAGATGTCCTCCCTTGAACGCATCTGGATCACCCGGGGGTCCCTGCGAAGGCAGCGCAACATGTGCACAGCCATGGGAAACAAGTGGGCCCTGCCAGCAAGATCTTCCTCGTCCTCGCCATTGTCCCATAACGCATGCCTGTCCTCTTCCTGTGCCATGTCGTTGTCCTCCTCAAACCGCCATCCACGTACAACGCCTGCTGCACTCTGCTCCTCCTCCTCCTCCTCATTCAGGTTAGGGACCTCCAACTCTTCCACTACCTGCTGTGAGCCCTCCTCTGAGCTGGACTGTGCTGCCATCTGCTCCTGTTCTTCCAACTGCCTCAGGGCTTCATCCCCACGCTCAATTAAATTGTCTATTGCCTGCTCCAGTAGACAAACCAAGGGCACCCACTGGCACACAGAGGCCCGCTCCTCACTGACCATCTTGGTTGCCTCCAGGAAGGGACTCAGCACCAGGCATACTTGCTGCATCAGTGTCCACTGAGTGACAGTAATCATGGGGACTTGCTGGTTGCTGGGGACACTTGGGTCTAGCATGTAGGCCCTAAGAGCCAGCCTGTGCTGACACAGCCGCTCCAACATGGCCAGAGTCGAATTCCAGCGAACTGGCATGTCGATGATCATCCGGTGTTGTGGCCTTCCATACTGCTGCTGTAAGGTGGACAAGAGTGCAGAGGCAGTGGCTGACAGGCGGAAAAAGCGTACCACCGCCCGGGCATCCTGCAGCAGCTCGCTCATCCCCTGGTAGGTGCGCAAGAAGCGCTGCACCACAAGATTGAGCACGTGGGCCAAGCAGGGGATGTGCTGGAGGTTTCCCTGCTGCACTGCTGCCACCAGGTTGGCCCCGTTATCGGCTGCCACATACCCCACTTCCAGGCCTCTGGGGGTCAGCCACCTCCGCTCCTGCTTCCTGAGGGCGGCCAGGACGTTGGTGGCCGTAAGCCTCTCCTTCCCCAGGGTCACCAATTTTAAAAGGGCTTGGCAGTGCCGAGGCTTGGCGCTGCTGCTGCCGAGGCGGGCTTGCTTTCCGGGTGCTGAGGGAGTGTCGTGACAGGACCCTTCTGCATCCCCCCTGATCCCGCGTGGTGGCACCACTAGCTGGGCTGATGCGCTCTTGTCCTCCCTCCCTTCCATCAGTGTCACCCAGTGGGCCGTAAAGGACAGGTAGCGACCTGTCCCAAATCTGCTACTCCACGAGTCCATGGTCACGTGGACCCGCTTGCCCACAGAGTAGTCCAGGGAACGGGCCACGTTTTCCACCGCAAACTTGTGGAGTGCTGGGATCGCGCTCCTGCTGAAATAGTGGCGACTGGGGACTTGCCACTCGGGGATGCCAAATTGGAGCAGCGTCCGCATGGCGCTCCCCTCCTGCACCAGGGAGTAGGGAAGCAGCTGTGATGCCATGGCCCGGGCCAGCAAGCCATTTAGTTTGCGGATCCGCCTGTGGCTTGGAGGCAGAGGCTTGGTCAGACCCTGAAAGGTGTCGCTCAGCAGGGTCTGACGACGCTGGGATGCAGGGGAGACAGAGGAGAGAGACGAACACTGGCTGCCAGCCTCAATGTCTGTGTCCTGAGCAGCCGAGGTGGAAGAGCGCTTGCGTGCTACTACTGCTGCTGCTGCTGTGGGGGATTCACGACCCTGAGGGAGGGATGATGCTGCTGCGCTGGTGGGCCTTCTGCTCTCAGGAACCCCTGCCAGCAGTGCCTGCTTCCTCTTAAAGTCTGCATACTCGCGGCAGTGGCGGCTTCTCAGGTGGCCCTGGAGGGATGAGGTACCCATCTTGCTCAGACGTTTCCCACGGCTCAATCTTTTGCTGCATAACCTGCACACCGCATACCTTTTGTCATCAGTACATTCCTCAAAGCAATCCCACACTAGTGACTTTAATTTACTGCGGCCCCCACTAGCAGAGGGTGCAGCGGAGCAATGTGTGGTAGTAGTTGCCGGGGGTTGCATGGTGGTGGTGCCGGCTGAAGCAGTGTCCTGTCTACTTCCTCCACGCCCACTGCTGCCGATGCCCCTGCCCCTGCCTGACATATGGCGATATCCTTGCCTAGGCGACTCGTCATCCTGCTCTGACCATTCTTCGACGGACTCAGCAGGCTGCACATAGTTAGGGTCCACAACGTCATCATCAGCAGCATCATCATCATAATCCAGCTCTTCCTCTGACTCCCCCGCCTCCTCTTCTGTCCCTACATCCCCAGACACAGACCCCTCTTCTTCATCACCAGAACTCAACAACGCTTGTGATTGTGGCCCGATCTCAATCTCTGCCACATCAGTCCCCAGTAAGTCCTGTGCTTCTTGCATCAGCAGGTTCCCAGATGCCGGACTGAGGGACAGAACGCTGTCATCCTGGGAGGGCTGCTGACCAGTGGGTGCTGGGGTGGATGTCACAACAAGCGTGGGATGTTGGCTGCTGCTGCTACTGCTTGGAGTGGTGCTCACAGTAGAGGTCTGGGAGGAAGTCATGATGTCCATGAGTACGTCAGGTTCCATTTGCTCAACCACCACACGGGGACCAGAAACTTTAAAATATTTGGACAATGGCGTCCGCTGACTCGGCCCAGGCTTTGCTGCCCCCTTTTCTGCTGCATCACGACCACGTACAGCTGGGCGTCCTCTCCCTGGACGTGGAGCAGTCCCAGAAGTGGCTGAGGCAATTGAACTCCCTTTCCTCTCGCCCCGCGAAACCCTGCCAGACATGTTGCTAGTAATGAATCACTGGATGCAGTGGGCACAGTACAAGGTCACTGAAGGATGCAGTGGGCACAGCACAAGGTCACTGAAGGATGCAGTGGCCACAGTACAAGGTCACTGAAGGATGCAGTGGGCACAGCACAAGGTCACTGAAGGATGCAGTGGCCACAGTACAAGGTCACTGAAGGATGCAGTGGGCACAGCACAAGGTCACTGAAGGATGCAGTGGCCACAGTACAAGGTCACTGAAGGATGCAGTGGGCACAGCAGTGGGCACTGGATATACAACTAGGTCACTGAAGGATGCAGTGGCCACAGTACAAGGTCACTGAAGGATGCAGTGGGCACAGCAGTGGGCACTGGATATACAACTAGGTCACTGAAGGATGCAGTGGGCACAGTACAAGGTCACTGAAGGATGCAGTGGCCACAGTACAAGGTCACTGAAGGATGCAGTGGGCACAGCAGTGGGCACTGGATATACAACTAGGTCACTGAAGGATGCAGTGGCCACAGTACAAGGTCACTGAAGGATGCAGTGGGCACAGCAGTGGGCACTGGATATACAACTAGGTCACTGAAGGATGCAGTGGGCACAGTACAAGGTCACTGAAGGATGCAGTGGGCACAGTACAAGGTCACTGAAGGATGCAGTGGCCACAGTACAAGGTCACTGAAGGATGCAGTGGGCACAGCAGTGGGCACCGAATATACAACTAGGTCACTGAAGGATGCAGTGGCCACAGTACAAGGTCACTGAAGGATGCAGTGGGCACAGTACAAGGTCACTGAAGGATGCAGTGGCCACAGTACAAGGTCACTGAAGGATGCAGTGGGCACAGCAGTGGGCACTGGATATACAACTAGGTCACTGAAGGATGCAGTGGGCACAGTACAAGGTCACTGAAGGATGCAGTGGGCACAGTACAAGGTCACTGAAGGATGCAGTGGCCACAGTACAAGGTCACTGAAGGATGCAGTGGGCACAGCAGTGGGCACTGGATATACAACTAGGTCACTGAAGGATGCAGTGGCCACAGTACAAGGTCACTGAAGGATGCAGTGGGCACAGCAGTGGGCACTGGATATACAACTAGGTCACTGAAGGATGCAGTGGGCACAGTACAAGGTCACTGAAGGATGCAGTGGGCACAGTACAAGGTCACTGAAGGATGCAGTGGGCACAGTACAAGGTCACTGAAGGATGCAGTGGCCACAGTACAAGGTCACTGAAGGATGCAGTGGGCACAGCAGTGGGCACTGGATATACAACTAGGTCACTGAAGGATGCAGTGGCCACAGTACAAGGTCACTGAAGGATGCAGTGGGCACAGCAGTGGGCACTGGATATACAACTAGGTCACTGAAGGATGCAGTGGGCACAGTACAAGGTCACTGAAGGATGCAGTGGGCACAGTACAAGGTCACTGAAGGATGCAGTGGGCACAGTACAAGGTCACTGAAGGATGCAGTGGCCACAGTACAAGGTCACTGAAGGATGCAGTGGGCACAGCAGTGGGCACTGGATATACAACTAGGTCACTGAAGGATGCAGTGGCCACAGTACAAGGTCACTGAAGGATGCAGTGGGCACAGCAGTGGGCACTGGATATACAACTAGGTCACTGAAGGATGCAGTGGGCACAGTACAAGGTCACTGAAGGATGCAGTGGGCACAGTACAAGGTCACTGAAGGATGCAGTGGCCACAGTACAAGGTCACTGAAGGATGCAGTGGGCACAGCAGTGGGCACTGGATATACAACTAGGTCACTGAAGGATGCAGTGGCCACAGTACAAGGTCACTGAAGGATGCAGTGGGCACAGCAGTGGGCACTGGATATACAACTAGGTCACTGAAGGATGCAGTGGGCACACAAGGATGTCACACTGTGTAATGAGATGCTCATATGCCAGCGAGCGAGCGAGCAGTGGGCACTGGGCACGGCACAAGGTCACTGACAGAATGAATGAACAGCGCTGGCAGAGAGTGGCGGCGCCGGTGGTGTGACTGGCTGCCTGCAAATAGTACAAGTGTATAACTGTCACTGGAATATACAAGTGAACACTGCAGCTGCACTAACCTGCCTGCCTGCACTCTACACACAGATAATCCCCACTCCCACTACACTGCAGCACTGAACCTGCCTGCACAGCACTACACACAGTTAAATAATCACTAGACTCCCACACTCCCACTACACTACACTGACTACAACTAACTACAGCAATCACTCACTGACTAGCTAACTGTGTACAGTATAAGAACAGTGTTAGCAAAAAAAACGCTTTGTTTTTAACACAATAAATGCACTTGCTCAAACAACAATGGCCTGGAGATAATCCTCTCAGCACCACAGTCTAACAAGGACAGAGCTTTTCCATCATGGCCGCCGCTTTATATTCAGGAGGGGAGGGCATAGCTCCCCTCCTGTGATTGGTTGCTAGGGCCTGGCTGGGGCACTCTGATTGGCCTGCAATGTGTCACTTCCGCATAGTTTGACGCATTTCCGCAAACCACGACTTCAGCCCCGGGTTTCACGAGCGTGAATGCGGATTTCTGTCCGCATTCATGCGAAGCCGAAGTAGATTTTCGTGGTTGAAAATCTATTCACGGATTTTCGTGTCCGAGGCGGAATGCGTCAAAATGGTCGTGAATCCACGCGTAAGCGTGATCACGACCTGGCGGTGAGCACCACTGCTTCAGTGTCACAGACATATCGTTCTTTGCCCAATTAGTGAAGGGTTGCTTTTACAGGTATTTTTATGTGACAGAATCCCTTTAACTGAGGTGAAAAATATCTAAAAACTCAGAAACCAAAAAGCTGCTTACCTAACACACACACACACACACACACACACAAAAGCGTGAAGAAAAATACCATATATTTTGTTCTGTGATTATATTTTTTTTTCAGGCTTACCTCAGCTTCTCGTCCATTTTCTTGAAAGCTCTCTCTCCGCAGAGTCCGTGTCGTCTCTCTCTCTCTCTCGCGGGCTGGAATAGCCACCTCGTATCTGTAGCAGATTGATTTGACCTGCAGAAATGAGATGTGGGATTTTGAATTGATTTATATACGGTGAGTTCGCTTTGTCTGCGCGACCAATTAAGGTAACCAATTTACCATCAATTTATAGGAAATATAGGAGGACAGTGCTAGATTAGATTAAGGATGAAAGGCATGAGGCTAAGTGAAAACACAGGCCGAGGTAAAAAAAAAAACATGCTCATTAAACCATTAGCCATTATTCGGGGGGATAACAGGAGCTGGCTCCGGTCATTATATATGGATATTTAATGTAATTTTCAGCCACTGGAAAAAATGCTGGCGGCTCAGTGAATAGAATAGATTACGGTTTCTCTGTGAAATTGATACATTTCACACTATTAGGGCCATTGGAAGCCATTATAGAGCTTATTTCATATCTTCCAGACACAGCCGTTTCCTCAGACAGGTCTGGGGCGTTTAAATCTTAATGCCTTCAAGATTCGAAAAAAGAAAGACTCGAAAATGCGATACGCAGTGAAAAGATTACTTGTCTGACGAAAAGGACACTTTATTCAATTATGCCAAAATATTTCTAGTGTCTTTATTTTGTTAAGAGGGCCAGTCTGTCCAAATGTGGCGCTTTTATATTCAGCATCAGTACGCAGGTAGTGCCTTTGTTTTGGAGCAAGGATATTGATTGCCACTGTAGACAATAGTTTAGTACAACAGTGTCCATAAATAGAAGGTATCAGTGCGAAGCAGGTTGTTTTTAGGTGCCAGTATAGCAGCGATGCTATAGTGTGCACAGGGCTGGTTCTCTCATGAAGCAAGGTGAAACATTTGCATCAGGCACAGAGATTACAGGGGCAACATGTTTGCACTGTGTTTACACTAACAGCATGCAGTCACAGTAGGAGGAGAAGCGAGAGGAGAGCGAGGTGAAGAGGTCATCATTGGGGAAAAGCAGCTTGTTGTGCTGTGTGAGGAGTCTGACTGTGAGTGAGGAGGGGGAGACAGGAGAGCAGCAGTGTTTCATTTGACTTGCACAGCAGAAGGAAGGAGGTGGCATTGCTGTCCTGACTAAGGAGGAATGGAGTGGCTGAGGGTGAGAAGCTAGTAACAGATTCACAGGCAGCCACAGTGCTGTTGTGTTGAGCTGCAGCACATCATGTGAGAACATTAAGGGAAGCAGAGTAAATTGTCGGGTGTCATTCCAAAATGGCAAGTTTGCCTCAGGCAGCAAAAAGTCTAGAGCCCGCCCTAAGTGTGCAGGGCACGTAAGGGTAATTCGGGGCTCCGGTGATCGCCGGCCCCTGAATTATATCTCCCTCTGAGTTGCTACGACTCAGGGGGGGAATAGTATTTAGCATCCTCAGGAATTTGAGCAGCAGTCATTTGGCTCACCCTGCGCCCAGCTCACCAGCGGTGTATTAATATATACGCGTATCAGTGACTCTTTTCTCTGGAGTCCCTCACAGGAAAGCCTCCACCTCACCCTATCACAGGACACTCACCATAAAGATAGACCACTACGGGTCCGTTTGCACTTTTCCTGTGAATCGCTTTTTGGGCGATGTGCAATTTTTACCTTGGAGATACATTTTCACCTTCTCTTTAACCACTTAATTTTATCTGGACGGATATATACGTCCAGATAGGCTACACTGCTGCCGCTGCCTGGGGCGCGTGGTTGCAGGCGTTCCCGCACTCCCACACGCATTCCCGCAGCCTTCCGTCAGCCCGGAGATCAATGAATGCCATTCATTGATCTAAGTCTCTGTATTAAAGACCGACACCATCAAAGAGACGGCTCAGTCTTTCACAAAGCCCCTATTGTCTCATCCTCGCATCACTTCCTTGCATCACTTCCGTAATACTAGAAGTGAGCTGCGAGGACATCTTGTCGCTAAATAGTAAAATTACATCTGGAAATAAAAATTCCTGGATAATTACATTTTTTTTACTTTTAAAAATTAGCAAAAAAAATAAATAAATATACAATAAAAAATTACATAAATAGTTACCTTAGGGACTGAACTTTTTTTTTTAATATGTATGTAGTAAAGTATATTACTGTTATTTTTTTTTTTTTTAATTATGGGCTTAGAAGTGATGGATGCAAACCTGACAAAAAATGCACCTTTTCCAAATAAATTATTGGCGCCATACATTGTGATAGGGACATAATTTAAACGATGTAATAACCGGGACGAATGCGAGAATAAAATACATAGGTTTTAATTGCGGTAGCATGTATTATTTTAAAACTATAATGGCTGAAAACTGAGAAATAATGAATTTTTTTCCTAATCTTCCTGTTAAAATGGATTTATAATAAAATAATTCTTAGCAAAATGTACCACCCAAAGAAAGCCTAAATGGTGGCGGAAAAAACAAGATAAAGATAATTTCATTGTAATAAGTAGTGATAAAGTTATCAGCAAATGAATGGGAGGTGAAAGTTGCTCGGATGCATGAGGTGAAACGACTGAAGGCTGAAGTGGCTAAAATACGTTTGCAGGACTTTGCAATGGAAAAAGTACCAAAAGGTACTTTTATTAACAAGTTTAAATATATCACCTAGGAGAGAACTAAGGAAAAGAGGTTAATTGCATGTGAGGCCTTGTGTTTAAAAGTATAAAATAGATCCTTGCCTCTCAATGCAGAGAGCGACTCACCTTATTAGATGGCTGAAAGCCTGAAAATGCCAATATTGACAGTTCAGCATACAAGAGCAGGGGTGTAACTAGAAATCACTGGGCCCCCCTGCAAAACTTTGGATGGGGCCCCCTCCCCACCCGCTTTCTGCACAGGTAAACCGAGAACCAATGTTATTCAGTTGGCAAGTGCACACTTCAATGTACTTTCCCTATGCAGATAAAAACAGACAGCAGTGAAGCACTGCAGGGGGCATTTTTCTCTATCACTTACATTAGCTTCTGTGATAAAACGTGCATATTTTCACACAAACAATGGAGTGTAGAAATATAGAAAACTGACAGACAGGTGAGCTCTTAGCCTCAGCTTACTACACTCACTCTGTCCATCTCTGATAGAGCAGAACTGGCTCTGCAGACTTCTCCACCATCACTACAGTACAGAGCACTTGGGAAGGGGTAGAGCGGTTGGGGGTTGGGCACTGTACACAAGACCCTGCTTCACACTGAATAGGGATTGTGTACAAATCTTTGTCTGCAAAAATTTGTATGATTCCTTATCAGTGGCTGAGCAGATGCAGTCATTTGAACAATTGTGCAGGGAGCAGAAAGTTTTTTTTTCTCTGTGCCCCTAGTTGTCAGTCTCACAGGACAGGGAAAATAAACTCCCCCCCCCCATGGGGCCCCCTGAAGCTGTTGGGCCCACTGTAGCTCCCTTGCAGTCTCTATTGTTACTCTCCTGTACAAGAGCATTAGTAGATAAACCACTGTTGATCTGTCCTCAATTGTCCTATCTGTGTGGAAGCACCATCAAGGGATCCAATATAGAAGCCTTTGAAGTCCTCCTGATGAGTCCTCTGCTGCATGGATCAGTCATTACATTGATCATTACCAAACTGCCTCTGATGTAGGGTGATCCTTGGGAAATGCATCAGCCACTGCATGCAATCAATTCATTTTTTCCTCTTGATAGTGTCGATCACCCCTACACATTGCGGAGGCATAGGTTTACCCTGCCTTTGAACTATTTAGCCTCTATTCTGGATGTATCCAAAGTATGGTGGTCCTAACTAAAGGACAAAACATGGCTGTCTTTAGAAAAAAACAGCATCTTGAAACAAGGTACCAAAAATGCTCTACATCAAATGATGATGAAATTCCCTTTACCTAGGTCAGAATACTCTACTATACAAGCGACCATGTCTTCATGGAGCCATTTGATGTCTCTGTCCCCATGGAATAGTCACATTACTTCCCCACCGATTCCACTACCCACCTTGTGCTCTACAATACCTGGCATAGACCTTAATACCTGGTATAATAGGGGACTGCAATATCCAAATGATATGCTCTACGAAGGAAAGCCTTATTCTTTCTAGATAGTAAAAGACAAATATAGATTTCCACAATATCATTTCTTCACGTATGTTAGAGTCTGCCATGTTTTACACCATCACAACATATTCTTGCCTTCATTACCCTGCTCTATCTACCGTAATCTCACCACTGCCTCCTCCCCAATTTGGGCACCCATCATAGTACAATATACTGATCTCCTTCTCATGTAGCTCTCTTAATAAATACTGCCTAACATGGAGGGATGACCTTCATACACGGATACAACCATGCCATCTAATTGCAGCTGTTGACAACTTATGCAAACACTCTAAATGTACAGCCCGAGCCCACTGGGAAACCTTTCACACAACTTTACTTAAAGTGCTCTGAAACTCCAACATAACATTCAATAAAAATGTGTTTTCCTACTTTTTATTACCCATACAGTTATCATATTTGCTTTTGTGCATAAGTAATATTGCCTGTTTACAAATTACAAGTCTCCAAAGTGTAGTTTATCTTGCCCTATAAGCTGTCATTGTATTTTATTCAAACTGCTTTTTATTATATATTAACATCTTCTAATTAGCTGTTCTGAACTGTGTGTGTGTTTGAAGCACAGAAAGCTCCTTCACTTGTTAGACTGTTTACACATATTGTAACAACATTGGAATGTAAACAAAGATACTGTTATCTACAGTTTGGATGCGGATTGAAGCTGAATAGCAGGACAAAGTGCTTTTGTTTAACCATTTCAGTGATGTTCTGCTAAAAAAAATTCTGGGATAGTAGCTTTCAAGCTGTGAGGAATCTTTTACAGCAAAGTAAAAATGCTGGCTTTCAGACCACTTTAAAGAAAAACATTTCTTTGTTACAGCTTACTGAACTCCAGCAATAAATCTGCTGTGAGAGCTTCACAGAGAGCTCCTTTTCCCGTTACACTGTGTTTACACATTGTATCATCATTGGAATGCAAACAAAGATACTGTTATCTCCAGTTTGGATGCAGATTGAAGATGAATAGCAGGACAAAGTGCTTTGTTTAACCATTTCAGTGATGTTCTGCAAAAAATTTTTTGGGGGATAGTAGCTTTCAAGCTGTGAGGAATCTTTTAGAGCAAAGTAGAAATGCTGACTTTCAGACCATTTTAAATGGTACTATACACCAAGGAAATAAACTTGTTTCTCTCCCTTCACATTCTAACCTTCGCAGGAGAAATAGGTACCTTAACCCATCTTTTTTTTTTGGATTGCCCACAAATCCAGCCCTCATTGCACTTTTCCTACAAGGCTATTCAATTAACCACTAAGACTAAATACGAAGTTGCACCCCAGATTGGCACTAGATTGCAATTCAATGTTGGAAGAGATAGGTGCTGCGATTGTGTCTCCAGAGGACATAAATGTTGTATAGAAGGTAGAGAGACAAAAGATCGGGGCACTAGAGATGGCTCGAACCTCCAACTCGAACTCGAACTTCCGAAAAAGTTTGCGAACCTGCAAACTTTTCGAACCACAATAGACTTCAATGGGCAGGCGAACTTGAAAAACTACAAACACTGTTTTTGGCCACTAAAGTGATGGAAAAGATGTTTCAAGGGGTCTAACACCTGGAGGGGGGCATGGCGGAGTGGGATACATGCCAAACGCCCCGGGGAAAATTACGGATTTGCCGCACAGCAGGGTTATAATCCCTAAAAGGCAGAAATCACATTGCATTGCTAAATTGGAGGTCTAAAATGCTTGAAAACATCTTGCCTGTGTATACATGGATCAGCAGTTAGTGTAAGTAGTGTACTGCTTTACACTGATAGACCAAACTCACTGTGTAACGCACCACAAACAGCTGTTTGTGTAGTGATGGCTGTGCTGGACTGGTGCGCACGATGGCGAGAGTGCAGGCAATGGCAGTTTTCAAGCCCATATGGTCGGGCTGAGATAGCTCAATGACAGAACAACTGTCCACAATGAAGCAACGACCTTATCATCTTGGGTCAGGTGTGCCCCCCAACACACTCATATAGCCGGTCATTGCTTTATTGTAATACGCAAGCCCCTTCACCGCAGCAAGGTAACGATCACAAAGGGAAATTGACACATGTATATGCCTTTTGTTTTGTTAGGCCGAACCTCCGATTTTAGGTTCGCGAACCTGGTTCGCGAACTTCCGCGGAAGGTTCGGTTCGCGTTAAAGTTCGCGAACCGCAATAGACTTCAATGGGGATGCGAACTTTGAAAAAAAAAAATAATTATGCTGGCCACAAAAGTGATGGAAAAGATGTTTCAAGGGGTCTAACACCTGGAGGGGGGCATGGCGGAGTGGGATACATGCCAAAAGTCCCGGGGAAAAATCTGGATTTGACGCAAAGCAGCGTTTTAAGGGCAGAAATCACATTGAATGCTAAATGACAAGCCTAAAGTGCTTTCAAACATCTTGCATGTGTATACATCAATCAGGTAGTGTAATTAAGGTACTGCTTCACACTGACACACCAAACTCACCGTGTAACGCACCGCAAACAGCTGTTTGTGTAGTGACGGCCGTGCTGGACTGGTGCGCACCATGGCGAGAGTGCAGGTTTTGGTGGCTTTACAGCCCATATGGTCCCTGGCTGATGTAGCTGAATGACAGAACAGTGACTGTCCAGCTGATCAAATTTGGTCTGACCACAATGAGGCAACGACCTTATTATCGTGGGTGTGCCCCCCGAGACACTCATCTAGGCGCCGGTCATTGCTTCATTGTGATACGCAAGCCCCTTCACCACGGCAAGGTAATGATCACGAAGGGGAATGGGCGCATGTACATGCCTTTTCTTTTGTTGTTGCAGCTGCCCGCAGTGCAGCCAGAAAAATTAGGCAGTCATGTTCACGCACCAGAAAAATTATTACAGCGGCTGCTGCTAGCAGCGGCCTAAAAAATTCAGCAATCTGCCTGGAGTCCCGGACCCTGTTGGTGGTGGCGGAGAAGGTAGTCAAGCGGCCTGCAGGCAGACATGCTGTGTGGAGGGACTGGGAGCGACTTAGTCTTCTTGGGGCAGGCCAGGCAGCCAGTCACACGGCGTGCAGGCAGAGATGCTGTGAGTGCGGGGACTGACTTAGCCCTCCGGGATCCATGCCTCATTCATTTTGATAAAGGTGAGGTACTTAACACTTTTGTGACTTAGGCGACTTCTCTTCTCTGTGACAATGCCTCCAGCTGCGCTGAAGGTCCTTTCTGACAGGACGCTTGCGGCAGGGCAGGAGAGAAGTTGGATGGCAAATTGGGACAGCTCTGGCCACAGGTCAAGCCTGCGCACCCAGTAGTTCAAGGGTTCCTCATCGCTGTTCACAGCAGTGTCTACATCCACACTTAAGGCCAGGTAGTCGGCTACCTGCCGTTCCAGGCGTTGGTGGAGGGTGGATCCGGAAGGGCTACGGCGAGGCGTTGGACTAAAGAACGTCCGCATGTCCGACATCACCATGAGATCGCTGGAGCGTCCTGTCTTTGACTGGGTGGACACGGGAGGAGGATCAGTGGCAGTGGTACCTTGCTGGCGTTGTGCCGTCACATCACCCTTAAAGGCATTGTAAAGCATAGTTGACAGCTGGTTCTGCATGTGCTGCAGCCTTTCCACCTTCCGGTGAGTTGGTAACAGGTCCGCCACTTTGTGCCTGTACCGAGGGTCTAGTAGTGTGGCCACCCAGTACAGCTCATTCCCCTTGAGGTTTTTTTATACGGGGGTCCCTCAACAGGCAGGACAGCATAAAAGACGACATCTGCACAAAGTCGGATCCAGTACCCTCCATCTCCTCTTGCTCTTCCTCAGTGACGTCAGGTAAGTCAACCTCCTCCCCCCAGCCGCGAACAATACCACGGGAAGGTTGAGCAGCACAAGCCCCTTGCGATGCCTGCTGAGGTTGTTCTCCTGCCGCTGTCCCCTCCTCCTCCTCCTCCTCCCCCAAAGAAACACCTTGCTCATCATCCTCTGAGTCTGACTCGTCTTCTGCACACGACTTCTCTTCTTCCTCCTCCTCCCCCCTCTGTGCTGCCGCAGGTGTTGAGGAAACAGCTGGGTCTGATGAAAATTGGTCCCATGCCTGTTCCTGCCGTAACGGTTCCTGGTCATGCTCATTCACAGCTTCATCCGCCACTCTACGCACAGCACGCTCCAAGAAGTAAGCGTAGGGAATTAAGTCGCTGATGGTGCCCTCACTGCGGCTCACCAGGTTGGTCACCTCCTCAAACGGCCGCATGAGCCTGCATGCATTTTCCATCAGTGTCCAGTTGTCGGGCCAGAACATCCCCATCTTCCCAGACTGTTTCATTCTACTGTAGTTGTAGAGGTAGTGGGTCACGGCTTTCTTCTGTTCTAGCAGGCGGGAGAACATGAGCAGGGTCGAGTTCCAGCGAGTCGGGCTATCGCAAATGAGGCGTCTCACCGGCATGCTGTTTTTGCGCTGAATTTCCGCAAAGCGTGCCATGGCTGTGTAAGACCGCCTCAAATGCCCACAGAACTTCCTGGCCTGCTTCAGGACATCCGCTAAGCCAGGGTACTTTGCCACAAATCTTTGAACCACTAGATTCATGACATGTGCCATGCAGGGTATGTGTGTCAGCTTCCCCATATTCAAAGCGGCAAGCAGATTACTGCCGTTGTCGCACACCACGTTGCCTATCTCCAGGTGGTGCGGGGTCAGCCACTCATCCACCTGTTTCTTAAGAGCAGCCAGGAGAGCTGCTCCAGTGTGACTCTCCGCTTTGAGACAAGACATGTCTAAGATGGCGTGACACCGTCTTACCTGGCATGCAGCATAGGCCCTGCGGAGCTGGGGCTGTGTAGCTGGAGAGGAGAACTGCCACTCAGCCAAGGAGGAGGAGGACAGCGAAGAGCATGTAGCAGGAGGAGAGGAGGTGGCAGGAGGCCTGCCTGCAAGCCGTGGAGGTGTCACAATTTGGTCCGCTGCGCCCTGCTTGCCATCGTTCACCACCAGGTTCACCCAATGGGCTGTGTAGGTAATGTAGCGGCCCTGCCCGTGCTTGGCAGACCAGGCATCCGTGGTCAGGTGTACCCTTGACCCAACGCTCTTCGCAAGAGATGACACCACTTGCCTCTCAACTTCACGGTGCAGTTGGGGTATGGCCTTTCTCGAAAAATAAGTGCGGCCTGGCATCTTCCACTGCGGTGTTCCGATGGCCACAAATTTACGGAAGGCCTCAGAGTCCACCAGCCGGTATGGTAACAGCTGCCGAGCTAACAGTTCCGCCACGCCAGCTGTCAGACGCCGGGCAAGGGGGTGACTGGCCGAAATTGGCTTCTTCCGCTCAAACATTTCCTTCACGGACACCTGACTGCTGCTGTGGGCAGAGGAGCAGGAACCGCTCAAGGGCAGAGGCGGAGTGGAGGAGGGTACCTGTGAAGGTGGAAGGGAGAAAGCGGCAGAAGCAGATAATGCACCTGATGGAGGAGGAAGAGGAGAAGGAGGGTGGCTTTGCTTTTGTGTGCTGCTGCTGCTTTTGCTCAGGTGGCCATCCCATTGCTGTTTGTGCCTTTTCTCCAGGTGCCTTCGTAAGGCACTTGTCCCTACGTGAGTGTTGGCCTTTCCACGGCTCAATTTTTGTTGGCAGAGTGAACAGATGGCTTTGGTCCGATCTGAGGCACACACATTAAAAAATTTCCACACCGCTGAGCCACCCTGGGATGTGGGCACTATGGGGACCTCAGCAGCTGATGCTGAAGGGCAAGTTGGCTGGCTGTACATAGGTGGCGATACATGGTGCCGGACACTGCCACCAGCTGTTTCTGACGAAGAGCTGCCCCAGCTTCTTTCAGCAACTTCTCTCCTCCTACTACTCTCTGACTCCCCCTCTGAACTGTCCCCCTCTTCATCTCCTCTATTGGGAACATACAGAGGATCCCTATCATCGTCATCATCGTAGTCATCCTGCCCAGCTTCGCTTGCCTCAGACAATTCCAAACTTGCACCATCAGTAGGTCCTTCATCCTCCTGACACGTTACATCCATAGTGTTGCCGCGTAACTCAGACATATGAGCTGGTGAAAATTCATCTGGCTGTAACAACAATGGCTGTGCATCAGTGATTTCACCACTAAATAATTCTTGCGAAGTGTCAAATGCAGCGGAAGTGGTGCTAGTAGTAGCGCTGGTGGCTGAGCAAGATAAGGTGTTCTGTGTCGCTAAATACTCAACCACGTCCTGACAATCTTGGGAGGTGATGGGACATGCCTTCTTCCGAGCACTGTACTGTGGGCCAGGTCCACACGAAATTACATTTACACGACCTCGCGCAGACCTGCCGGGTGGCCTTCCTCTGGCTCTGGCACTACCTCTTCCTCTACCTGTTTTGTCCATATCGGGTATGCACGGAGTGGTATATCACACTGCGTGCACTCACGTAGGTAGGTGGGTTCACTTAACTGCACAGGTATGCGCACTGATGCGGTGGGTTCACTGAACAGAACAGGTATACAGTGGCGGGTTCACAGAACAGAACAGGTATGCAGTGGCAGGTTCACTGAACACAACAGGTATGCAGTGGCGGGTTCACTAAACAGAACAGGTATACAGTGGCGGGTCCACTGAACAGAACAGGTATGCAGTGGCGGGTTCACTAAACAGAACAGGTATACAGTGGCGGGTTCACTAAACAGAACAGGTATACAGTGGCGGGTTCACAGAACAGGTATGCAGTGGCAGGTTCACTGAACACAACAGGTATGCAGTGGCGGGTTCACTGAACACAACAGGTATGCAGTGGCGGGTTCACTGAACACAACAGGTATGCAGTGGCGGGTTCACTGAACAGGTATACAGTGGCGGGTCCACTGAACAGAACAGGTATGCAGTGGCGGGTTCACTAAACAGAACAGGTATACAGTGGCGGGTTCACTAAACAGAACAGGTATACAGTGGCGGGTTCACAGAACAGGTATGCAGTGGCAGGTTCACTGAACAGGTATACAGTGGCGGGTCCACTGAACAGAACAGGTATGCAGTGGCGGGTTCACTAAACAGAACAGGTATACAGTGGCGGGTTCACTAAACAGAACAGGTATACAGTGGCGGGTTCACAGAACAGGTATGCAGTGGCAGGTTCACTGAACACAACAGGTATGCAGTGGCGGGTTTACTGAACAGGTATACAGTGGCGGGTCCACTGAACAGAACAGGTATGCAGTGGCGGGTTCACTAAACAGAACAGGTATACAGTGGCGGGTTCACAGAACAGGTATGCAGTGGCAGGTTCACTGAACACAACAGGTATGCAGTGGCGGGTTCACTGAACAGGTATACAGTGGCGGGTCCACTGAACAGAACAGGTATGCAGTGGCGGGTTCACTGAACAGGTATACAGTGGCGGGTCCACTGAACAGAACAGGTATGCAGTGGCGGGTTCACTAAACAGAACAGGTATACAGTGGCGGGTTCACTAAACAGAACAGGTATACAGTGGCGGGTTCACAGAACAGGTATGCAGTGGCAGGTTCACTGAACACAACAGGTATGCAGTGGCGGGTTCACTGAACACAACAGGTATGCAGTGGCGGGTTCACTGAACAGGTATACAGTGGCGGGTCCACTGAACAGAACAGGTATGCAGTGGCGGGTTCACTAAACAGAACAGGTATACAGTGGCGGGTTCACTGAACAGGTATACAGTGGCGGGTCCACTGAACAGAACAGGTATGCAGTGGCGGGTTCACTGAACAGGTATACAGTGGCGGGTCCACAGAACAGAACAGGTATGCAGTGGCGGGTTCACTAAACAGAACAGGTATACAGTGGCGGGTTCACTAAACAGAACAGGTATACAGTGGCGGGTTCACAGAACAGGTATGCAGTGGCAGGTTCACTGAACACAACAGGTATGCAGTGGCGGGTTCACTGAACAGGTATACAGTGGCGGGTCCACTGAACAGAACAGGTATGCAGTGGCGGGTTCACTAAACAGAACAGGTATACAGTGGCGGGTTCACAGAACAGGTATGCAGTGGCAGGTTCACTGAACACAACAGGTATGCAGTGGCGGGTTCACTGAACAGGTATACAGTGGCGGGTCCACTGAACAGAACAGGTATGCAGTGGCGGGTTCACTGAACAGGTATACAGTGGCGGGTCCACTGAACAGAACAGGTATGCAGTGGCGGGTTTACTGAACAGGTATACAGTGGCGGGTCCACTGAACAGAACAGGTAGGCAGTGGCGGGTTCACTGAACAGGTATACAGTGGCGGGTCCACTGAACAGAACAGGTATGCAGTGGCAGGTTCACTGAACAGGTATGCAGTGGTGGGTTCACAGAACAGGTATGCAGTGGTGGGTTCACAGCACAGGTATGCAGTGGTGGGTTCAATGAACAGGTATACAGTGGCGGGTCCACTGAACAGAACAGGTATGCAGTGGCAGGTTCAATGAACAGGTATACAGTGGCGGGTCCACTGAACAGAACAGGTATGCAGTGGCAGGTTCACTGAACAGGTATGCAGTGGTGGGTTCACAGCACAGGTATGCAGTGGTGGGTTCACTGAACAGGTATGCAGTGGTGGGTTCACAGCACAGGTATGCAGTGGTGGGTTCACAGCACAGGTATGCAGTGGTGGGTTTACAGCACAGGTATGCAGTGGTGGGTTCACAGCACAGGTATGCAGTGGTGGGTTCACAGCACAGGTATGCAGTGGTGGGTTCACAGCACAGGTATGCAGTGGTGGGTTCACAGAACAGGTATGCAGCCAGACAGGAACAAGTTAAGCCTAACTAATCTTTCCCTGAGAGACAGTCTGCAGCAGCTCGCCCTACTCTCACTAACGCAGGCAGCACACGAGTGACCGTAATGGCCGCCGCTGCCTGCCTTATATAAGGGGGGGTGGGGCTCCAGGGGCTAGTGTAGCCTAATTGGCTACACTGGGCCTGCTGACTGTGATGTAGAGGGTCAAAGTTGACCCTCCATGTGCATTATGGGGCGAACCGAACTTCCGCAAAGGTTCGCCTGCGGGACGCGAACGCGAACCACCGAAGTTCGCGTGGAACCGTTCGCAGGCGAACCGTTCGGCCCAACTCTAATGTACACGCACCAGAAAAAAATATTATTGTTTTTATTCGTGGCCGCTGCTAGCAGCAGCCTTAAAAATTCAGGAATCCACCTGGAGTCCTGGTCTGGACCCTGTTGGTGGTGGCGGAGAAGGCAGTCAAGTGGCCTGCAGGCAGAGATGCTGTGTGGGGACTGCTTTAGTCTTGGGGAAGGAAGCAGCGGCCGGCAGGCAGAGATGCTGTGTGGGGACTGACTTAGTCTTGGGGAAGGAAGCAGCGGCCGGCAGGCAGAGATGCTGTGTGGGGACTGACTTAGTCTTGGGGCAGGCAGTCACACGGCGTGCAGGCAGAGATGCTGTGTGTGGGGACTGACTTAGTCTTCGGGCAGGCAGTAGCCCTCCGGGATCCCTGCCTCATTCATTTTGATAAAGGTGAGACACTGAACACTTTTTTGACCTGACTGCTGGTGGTATAACGCAAAGTGCAGTCACACAGAGGCAGTGAAATGTATGCACTGAATGTGCTGGGCCTGGCACAGTACAGCAACTAGCAAGGGCCAGCTGTGACAGACAGGGCTGTATATGCAGTGTCAGTGGGCCACATACAAAAAAAAAAAAACACATCAGAAATACATTAGCTCTCAAAAAAGCAGTTTTTGGGGTGCTTTTCATCAACAAATATCAGCAAGGTGCAAGCTAACAGACCTCATAACTATCGCTTTCCCTATCTCTCCAATGTCTCTCCCTTCTTTCACTAATACAGCAGCACACAGATTGAGAACATTACCGACGCTGCTGCCTTTTATAAGGGGGGGGGGGGGGGGCTCCAGGAGGGAGTGCAGCCTGACTGGCTGCCATGTGTCTGCTGACTGTGATGTAGAGGGTCAAAGTTTAGCCCAATTATGTAGTAAAGGGGGCGGGTCGAACTCACTAAGTGTTCGCGGTTCACTGCGAACTCGAACCAGCTAAGTTTGCGTGAACAAGTTCTCTGGCGAACCGTTCGGGCCATCTCTACGGGGCACCAACCACAAGAAAGCTCAACATCACCTTTATTGCATTCCCAACAATCCAGACATAAATTGCAGCGTGTATGGCCTGACAGCTGTTTCGGGGGCAAAAAACCCTGCTTTGTCAGAGGCAGAAAGCAAAAAAAAAATGGTATTTGCTTTCTGCATCTGACGAAGCGGGATTTTTGCCCGCAAAACAGCAGTCAGATCATACACGCTGCAATTTATGTCTGGCTTGTTGGGAATGCAATAATGGTGACATCACTGACGTTGAACCTTCTTGTGGTTGGTGCCCGGATCCTTAGCCTTTCAACCTTCTATACTACACCGCCGCTGGCTCTTCTACATGTAGGCGTAGAAAACTTCCCACTACCCTTCAATTGGCTCTCTCCAAACTCTGGTGCTTATTGTTTAGAGCAGAGAGGAAGTTCTGAATCCAGGTCCTCTTTAAGCCTGAAAGATGGAAGTTTTTGATTTTTTTTGCTCTGCTCTCTGTTGTGTAGTCCACTGTTATTAAGATTGTTTTTCTCAGCTTACCACTGCTTATCGGTATGTATGAAAACAAAAACATTGTCAAGAGAATATCTATTGATTAATAAATAAATAAATAAACAAAATATATCTCTGGTGCTCAGTTCCCTTTAAAATTCAAATTGACTTGTGTACTGATGGCACGTGTTATATGAATGCTTGTACTTAATTAGAGTTAACCTTCAAATAACCATTTTTTATGCAAATGAATAACCCTTACCGTTTTTCTGTACTATCATTGTTATTGTAATTCTAGCATATGAAAGGCTTCAGTTGTTAACTAGAGATAGGCCGAACGGTTCGCCGGCGAACGGTTCCCAGCGAACTTCGGTGGTTCGCGTTCCCCTCCCGCAGGCGAACGTTTCCGGAAGTTCGGTTCGCCCCACAATGCACTATGAGGGTCAACTTTGACCCTCTACATCACAGTCAGCAGGCCTAGTGTAGCCAATTAGGCTACACTAGCCCCTGGAGCCCGTCCCCCCCTTATATAAGGCAGGCAGCGGCGGCCATTACGGTCACTCGTGTGCCAGCGTTAGTGAGAGTAGGGCGAGCTGCTGCAGACTCCTCTCATAGGGAAAGATTAGTTAGGCTTAGCTTGTCTCCCTGGCTGCATACCTGTTCTGTGAACCCACCACTGCATACCTGTACTGTGAACCCACCACTGCATACCTGTTCAGTGAACCCACCACTGCATACCTGTTCTGTGAACCCACCACTGCATACCTGTTCTGTGAACCCACCACTGCATACCTGTTCAGTGAACCCACCACTGCATACCTGTTGTGTGCAGTGAACCCGCCACTGCATACCTGTTCTGTTCAGTGGACCCGCCACTGTATACCTGTTTAGTGAACCCGCCACTGCATACCTGTTGTGTTCAGTGAACCTGCCACTGCATACCTGTTCTGTGAACCCGCCACTGTATACCTGTTCTGTTCAGTGAACCCGCCACTGTATACCTGTTCAGTGAACCCGCAACTGCATACCTGTTGTGTGAACCCGCCACTGCATACCTGTTGTGTGAACCCGCCACTGTATACCTGTTCTGTTCAGTGAACCCGCCACTGTATACCTGTTCAGTGAACCTGCCACTGTATACCTGTACTGTTCAGTGAACCCGCCACTGCATACCTGTTGTGTTCAGTGAACCTGCCACTGCATACCTGTTCTGTGAACCCGCCACTGTATACCTGTTCTGTTCAGTGAACCCGCCACTGTATACCTGTTCAGTGAACCCGCCACTGCATACCTGTTGTGTTCAGTGAACCTGCCACTGCATACCTGTTCTGTTCAGTGAACCCGCCACTGTATACCTGTTCAGTGAACCCGCCACTGCATACCTGTTGTGTTCAGTGAACCCGCCACTGCATACCTGTTCTGTTCAGTGGACCCGCCACTGTATACCTGTTTAGTGAACCCGCCACTGCATACCTGTTGTGTTCAGTGAACCTGCCACTGCATACCTGTTCTGTGAACCCGCCACTGTATACCTGTTCTGTTCAGTGAACCCGCCACTGTATACCTGTTCAGTGAACCCGCAACTGCATACCTGTTGTGTGAACCCGCCACTGCATACCTGTTGTGTGAACCCGCCACTGTATACCTGTTCTGTTCAGTGAACCCGCCACTGTATACCTGTTCAGTGAACCTGCCACTGTATACCTGTACTGTTCAGTGAACCCGCCACTGCATACCTGTTGTGTTCAGTGAACCTGCCACTGCATACCTGTTCTGTGAACCCGCCACTGTATACCTGTTCTGTTCAGTGAACCCGCCACTGTATACCTGTTCAGTGAACCCGCCACTGCATACCTGTTGTGTTCAGTGAACCTGCCACTGCATACCTGTTCTGTTCAGTGAAACCGCCACTGTATACCTGTTCAGTGAACCCGCCACTGCATACCTGTTGTGTTCAGTGAACCCGCCACTGCATACCTGTTCTGTTCAGTGGACCCGCCACTGTATACCTGTTTAGTGAACCCGCCACTGCATACCTGTTGTGTTCAGTGAACCTGCCACTGCATACCTGTTCTGTGAACCCGCCACTGTATACCTGTTCTGTTCAGTGAACCCGCCACTGTATACCTGTTCTGTTTAGTGAACCCGCCACTGTATACCTGTTCAGTGAACCTGCCACTGTATACCTGTACTGTTCAGTGAACCTGCCACTGCATACCTGTTCTGTGAACCCGCCACTGTATACCTGTTCTGTTCAGTGAACCCGCCACTGTATACCAGTTCAGTGAACCCGCCACTGCATACCTGTTGTGTGAACCCGCCACTATATACCTGTTCTGTTCAGTAAACCCGCCACTGTATACCTGTTCAGTGAACCTGCCACTGTATACCTGTACTGTTCAGTGAACCCGCCACTGCATACCTGTTGTGTTCAGTGAACCTGCCACTGCATACCTGTTCTGTGAACCCGCCACTGTATACCTGTTCTGTTCAGTGAACCCGCCACTGTATACCTGTTCAGTGAATCCGCCACTGCATACCTGTTGTGTGAACCCGCCACTGTATACCTGTTCTGTTCAGTGAACCCGCCACTGTATACCTGTTCAGTGAACCTGCCACTGTATACCTGTACTGTTCAGTGAACCCGCCACTGCATACCTGTTGTGTTCAGTGAACCTGCCACTGCATACCTGTTGTGTTCAGTGAACCCGCCACTGCATACCTATACTGTTCAGTGAACCTGCCACTGCATACCTGTTGTGTTCAGTGAACCCGCAACTGCATACCTGTACTGTTCAGTGAACCCGCCACTGCATACCTGTTGTGTTCAGTGAACCTGCCACTGTATACCTGTACTGTTCAGTGAACCCGCCACTGCATACCTGTTCTGTTCAGTGAACCTGCCACTGTATACCTGTACTGTTCAGTGAACCCGCCACTGCATACCTGTTGTGTTCAGTGAACCTGCCACTGTATACCTGTACTGTTCAGTGAACCCGCCACTGCATACCTGTTCTGTTCAGTGAACCCACCGCACCAGTGCGCATACCTGTGCAGTTAAGTGAACCCACCTACCTACGTGAGTGCACGCAGTGTGATATACCACTCCGTGCATACCCGATATGGACAAAACAGGTAGAGGAAGAGGTAGTGCCAGAGCCAGAGGAAGGCCACCCGGCAGGTCTGCGCGAGGTCGTGTAAATGTAATTTCGTGTGGACCTGGCCCACAGTACAGTGCTCGGAAGAAGGCACGTCCCATCACCTCCCAAGATTGTCAGGACGTGGTTGAGTATTTAGCGACACAGAACACCTCATCTTGCTCAGCCACCAGCGCTACTACTAGCACCACTTTCGCTGCATTTGACACTTCGCAAGAATTATTTAGTGGTGAAATCACTGATGCACAGCCATTGTTGTTACAGCCAGATGAATTTTCACCAGCTCATATGTCTGCGTTACGCGGCAACACTATGGATGTAACGTGTAAGGAGGATGAAGGACCTACTGATGGTGCATGTTTGGATTTTTCTGAGTCAAGCGAAGCTGGGCAGGATGATTACGATGATGACGATGATAGGGATCCTCTGTATGTTCCCAATAGAGGAGATGAAGAGGGGGACAGTTCAGAGGGGGAGTCAGAGAGTAGTAGGAGGAGAGAAGTTGCTGAAAGAAGCTGGGGCAGCTCTTCGTCAGAAACAGCTGGTGGCAGAGTCCGGCACCATGTATCGCCACCTATGTACAGCCAGCCAACTTGCCCTTCAGCATCAGCTGCTGAGGTCCCCATAGTGCCTCAGATCGGACCAAAGCCATCTGTTCGCTCTGCCAACAAAAATTGAGCCGTGGAAAGGCCAACACTCACGTAGGGACAAGTGCCTTACGAAGGCACCTGGAGAAAAGGCACAAACAGCAATGGGATGGCCACCTGAGCAAAAGCAGCAGCAGCACACAAAAGCAAAGCCACCCTCCTTCTCCTCTTCCTCCTCCATCAGGTGCATTATCTGCTTCTGCCGCTTTCTCCCTTCCACCTTCACAGGCACCCTCCTCCACTCCGCCTCTGCCCTTGAGCGGTTCCTGCTCCTCTGCCCACAGCAGCAGTCAGGTGTCTGTGAAGGAAATGTTTGAGCGGAAGAAGCCAATTTCGGCCAGTCACCCCCTTGCCCGGCGTCTGACAGCTGGCGTGGCGGAACTGTTAGCTCGGCAGCTGTTACCATACCGGCTGGTGGACTCTGAGGCCTTCCGTAAATTTGTGGCCATCGGAACACGGCAGTGGAAGATGCCAGGCCGCACTTATTTTTCGAGAAAGGCCATACCCCAACTGCACCGTGAAGTTGAGAGGCAAGTGGTGTCATCTCTTGCGAAGAGCGTTGGGTCAAGGGTACACCTGACCACGGATGCCTGGTCTGCCAAGCACGGGCAGGGCCGCTACATTACCTACACAGCCCATTGGGTGAACCTGGTGGTGAACGATGGCAAGCAGGGCGCAGCGGACCAAATTGTGACACCCCCACGGCTTGCAGGCAGGCCTCCTGCCACCTCCTCTCCTCCTGCTACATGCTCTTCGCTGTCCTCCTCCTCCTTGGATGAGTGGCAGTTCTCCTCTCCAGCTACACAGCCCCAGCTCCGCAGGGCCTATGCTGCATGCCAGGTAAGACGGTGTCACGCCATCTTAGACATGTCTTGTCTCAAAGCGGAGAGTCACACTGGAGCAGCTCTCCTGGCTGCTCTTAAGAAACAGGTGGATGAGTGGCTGACAGCGCACCACCTGGAGATAGGCAACGTGGTGTGCGACAACGGCAGCAATCTGCTTTCCGCTTTGCATATGTGGAAGCTGACACACATACCCTGCATGGCACATGTCATGAATCTAGTGGTTCAAAGATTTGTGGCAAAGTACCCTGGCTTAGCGGATGTCCTGAAGCAGGCCAGGAAGTTCTGTGGGCATTTGAGGCGGTCTTACACAGCCATGGCACGCTTTGCGGAAATTCAGCGCAAAAACAACATGCCGGTGAGACGCCTCATTTGCGATAGCCCGACTCACTGGAACTCGACCCTGCTCATGTTCTCCCGCCTGCTAGAACAGAAGAAAGCCGTCACCCACTACCTCTACAACTACAGTAGAATGAAACAGTCTGGGAAGATGGGGATGTTCTGGCCCGACAACTGGACACTGATGAAAAATGCATGCAGGCTCATGCGGCCGTTTGAGGAGGTGACCAACCTGGTGAGCCGCAGTGAGGGCACCATCAGCGACTTAATTCCCTACGCTTACTTCTTGGAGCGTGCTGTGCGTAGAGTGGCGGATGAAGCTGTGAATGAGAGTGACCAGGAACCGTTACGGCAGGAACAGGCATGGGACCAATTTTCATCAGACCCAGCTGTTTCCTCAACACCTGCGGCAGCACAGAGGGGGGAGGAGGAGGAAGAAGAGAAGTCGTGTGCAGAAGACGAGTCAGACTCAGAGGATGATGAGCAAGGTGTTTCTTTGGGGGAGGAGGAGGAGGAGGGGACAGCGGCAGGAGAACAACCGCAGCATGCGTTGCAGGGGGCTTGTGCTGCTCAACCTTCCCGTGGTATTGTTCGCAGCTGGGGGGAGGAGGTTGACTTACCTGACGTCACTGAGGAAGAGCAAGAGGAGATGGAGGGTACTGGATCCAACTTTGTGCAGATGTCGTCTTTTATGCTGTCCTGCCTGTTGAGGGACCCCCGTATAAAAAACCTCAAGGGGAATGAGCTGTACTGGGTGGCCACACTACTAGACCCTCGGTACAGGCACAAAGTGGCGGACCTGTTACCAACTCACCGGAAGGTGGAAAGGATGCAGCACATGCAGAACCAGCTGTCAACTATGCTTTACAATGCCTTCAAGGGTGATGTGACAGCACAACGCCAGCAAGGTACCACTGCCACTAATCCTCCTCCCGTGTCCACGCAGTCAAAGACAGGACGCTCCAGCGATCTCATGGTGATGTCGGACATGCGGACATTCTTTAGTCCAACGCCTCGCCGTAGCCCTTCCGGATCCACCCTCCACCAACGCCTGGAACGGCAGGTAGCCGACTACCTGGCCTTAAGTGTGGATGTAGACACTGCTGTGAACAGCAATGAGGAACCCTTGAACTACTGGGTGCGCAGGCTTGACCTGTGGCCAGAGCTGTCCCAATTTGCCATCCAACTTCTCTCCTGCCCTGCCGCAAGCGTCCTGTCAGAAAGGACCTTCAGCGCAGCTGGAGGCATTGTCACAGAGAAGAGAAGTCGCCTAAGTCACAAAAGTGTTAAGTACCTCACCTTTATCAAAATGAATGAGGCATGGATCCCGGAGGGCTGCTGCCCGCCCCAAGACTAAGTCAGTCCCCGCACACACAGCATCTCTGCCTGCACGCCCTGTGACTGGCTGCCTGGGCTGCCCCAAGAAGACTAAGTCGCTCCCAGTCCCTCCACACAGCATGTCTGCCTGCAGGCCGCTTGACTACCTTCTCCACCACCACCAACAGGGTCCGGGACTCCAGGCGGATTGCTGAATTTTTTAGGCCGCTGCTAGCAGCGGCCGCTGTAATAATTTTTCTGGTGCGTGTACATGACTGCCTAATTTTTCTGGCTGCACTGCGGGCAGCTGCAACAACAAAAGAAAAGGCATGTACATGCGCCCATTCCCCTTCGTGATCATTACCTTGCCGTGGTGAAGGGGCTTGCGTATCACAATGAAGCAATGACCGGCGCATAGATGAGTGTCTCGGGGGGCACACAAAAGATAATAAGGTCGTTGCTTCATTGTGGTCAGACCAAATTTGATCAGCTGGACAGTCACTGTTCTGTCATTCAGCTACATCAGCCAGGCGACCATATGGGCTGTAAAGCCACCAAAACATGCACTCTCGCCATGGTGCGCACCAGTCCATCACGGCCGTCACTACACAAACAGCTGTTTGCGGTGCGTTACACGGTGAGTTTGTTGTGTCAGTGTGAAGCAGTACCTTAATTACACTACCTGATTGATGTATACACATGCAAGATGTTTTAAAGCACTTTAGTCCTGTCATTTAGCATTCAATGTGATTTCTGCCCTTAAAACGCTGCTTTGCGTCAAATCCACATTTTTCCTGGGGACTTTTGGCGTGTATCCCACTCCGCCATGCCCCCCTCCAGGTGTTAGACCCCTTGAAACATCTTTTCCATCACTTTTGTGGCCAGCATAATTATTTTTTTTTTCAAAGTTCGCATTCCCATTGAAGTCTATTGCGGTTTGCGAACTTTAACGCGAACCGAACCTTCCGCGGAAATTCGCGAACCCGGTTCGCGAACCTAAAATCGGAGGTTCGGCCCAACTCTATTGTTAACCCGTTTGGAGCTGTGAAATTAATACATTTATTTATAAAATTGAATACTTTATAATGAAAAAGAAACCTGCTATTCTTTCCCTTTATAGCATAACCCTATCCACTGACACATTTGACAATCTAAAGTCTTGCTCTTGTCAGTCATTCCTCCTAAAGAGCAAGAAAACCCCTGGGCCTTCCCCTCTCAAGTTCCACAGGGCCAAAGGGCGAAACCACCTGCTTCTGCTCACCCCGATTCTTCTGCCCGGATCCCATTCGCTGCTTCATTCCTTTTTAAGACAAAACTTTGATCAAGTTCAAAGTTCACCTGGCCGCCTCCAGTCTTTGCTTTTGTCGTTTTCCCATTAAAATTCATTGGACAACCGCGGTTCTCAGTTCCAGAATGTTAAATAGGTGTACGCTTTTTATTTTTACGAGGTAGGTCACTGACATTATAACTCGTTATATTTTACAGTATTCACTTATAGACTTTCCACGATCTACGCGAGGGAACATGGGTAAATTATTGGTAAAGGAAATGTAAAACTAGCCTTTGACCCGTAGTAGGCAGATCAGAGGTTAAAATTCATCAGCATTTTTGATTCTAATGTAAATAGAGTAATGGGATGAACAGCTGAGAGTGTGAACAGCATAGATAAGCTTCTGGTCCATTTAAAAACAATAAAAAAGTGCTTAGCAGGAGAAGCAGAATCTGAGCCGTGGAGTAGAAAATTCAGTTTCATCGGTGAGTTAAAGAGAACCCAAGGAGGGGTTCTGACAATGCAATCCACATACGGAGGCTGGGTCTGCCTATCCTGCCCAGCCTCTGTTGCTATTTCAATCCCCCCTAAGCCCCCCCTGCGCTCTGCTATCCCCCAAAAATCACAGCCTCGCTTTCGACACACAGCGTGTTGCAGCGGGCTGTGTTTATCTCTGTACTGTCAGTCTGCTGCTCCCCCCGCCTCCTGCATAGCTCCGGTCCCCGCCTGGGTCCCTTCCCTCCCGGCTGATTGGAGGGAAGGGACGCGGGCAGGACTGGAGCTATGCAGGAGGCGGGGGGAGCACGCAGAGTGACAGTACAGATGTAAACACAGCCCGCACAGCGCGGCTGTGATTTATTGGGGATTGCAGAGCACAGGGGGAAGTTAGGGGGGATTGAAATAGCAACAGAGGCTGGGCAGTATAGGCAGACCCAGCCTCTGTATGTGGATTGCATTGTCAGAACCCCACCTTGGGTTCTCTTTAAAGTGGACCTGAACTCTTGCACAGGACACAAGGAAAACATAACAGAAATGCACCCTGTGTGTATGTAAAGAGTTTAGCCTGTGTCATTCCCCCTCATTTGTGTCTAATCACTAGTTGTAATTTGATCTTCCCCCTGTGTCACATGACTGCCTATGGCAGCTAAGCAGATAAGCCCATTTGAAAGTAGAGGCTGTAAACAATATGTCTGCTTACATGAATCCGGAAGTAGAAACTTTGCAGATTAATTTTAGGATTTGAATCAGCTGTAACAAAGAAATGTTTTTTGTTTAAAGGTTATTATGCTGTTTTGTATCTTTTAGAGCAGAGAGGAGTTCTGAGTTCAGGTCCACTTTAAAGAAGAACTGAACTCTTGCACAGGACACAAGGAAAACAGGGAGAAAGGCACCCTGTGTGTTTTTAGAGAGAAGAGCCTGTCTTATCTCCCTCATCTTCAAGTAATCAAAAGGGTAATTAGATCTCTCAGCTGTGTCAATAGGCACGGATTTACATTACAAGAGCCTATAGGCACAGATACCCTGGCACCCTTCACAACCCCACACCCCAAGTGTGCTGGCTGTCCCAGCTGTCACTTCTCCCTTACTGCCCTTGCCCATCATAGGTTACTTTGCTCTAAAAGATTCCTCACAGCTTGAAAGCTACTATCCCAGACTTTTTGTTTTAGGAGAACATCACTGAAATGGTTAAACAAAAGCACTTTGTCCTGCTATTCAGCTTCAATCCGCATCCAAACTGTAGATAACAGTATATTTGTTTACATTCCAGTGTTGTTACAACGTGTGTAAACACAGTCTAACAAGTGAAGGAGCTTTCTGTGCTTCAGACACACACACAGTTCAGAAAAGCTCACTAGAAGATGTTAATATATAATAAAAAGCAGTTTGAATAAAATGCAATGTCAGCTTTCGGGGTAAGATAAACTACACTTTGGAAACTTGTAATTTGTAAAAAGACAATATTACTTATGCACAAAAGCAAATATGATAACTGTATGAGTAATAAAAAGTAGGAAACACATTTTTATTGAATGTTATGTCGGAGTTTCAGACCACTTTAAGGCTGCATTCACAGTGGGACGTTGTGTTGTAAAGCAATGTTAAAGTCACAACGCAGCATTACAACGCAACGCAAAAAAAAGGAGGTAAAGCACATTAACACTGCATTACAAGCATGCCCCTGATGACGCCATAGCGAAACCGGTCGGGCTTACGAATGGTGGACGTGAGAACGGTACTTTATTATCAGAAACGCGCTTGTACATTGTGGGTCCCTGTTACAAGGGCCCGGATGTGAGTATTTTACTTGTATGAATTGAAGCAATAAAAAGTGCAGTTTTTCAAACGGACTACACTTAGATCTATTTTTCTGATTATGGTTTTATGCTGAGGAAAAATTGTATCGTATGAAGAGGGCTGGATCCTTCTGGTCGATACTAAAGAGGAGATGATCGATTGGATGGTTAAAATACATATGCTTAGACATTATAATCAGGGTCTATCTTCAACTTGGTAAGCCTGCACTTTAAGGCTTCTTGCACACCAAGACGTTGCATTAGGTGGCACGTTAAGGTCGCATAACGTGCACCTAACACAACGTATGGTGCTGCAAGAGCCGACGGTAGAGTGAGCCGCGTTAGGCGGCTCGAGTCCTATTATGTCTCCCAGAGTGGCGCTGATTGGCCAGCGGGACCACGTGATGCGGAGCGAGACACTCCGCATCACGTGGTCCCGCCGGCCAATCAGCGCCCGCCAGTGCAGTGAATATTAAGTAGCCATGTGCGCGGCTACTGTAGCTGGCTCTCCCCGCCTCCTCTCCGCCCCCCACTGCGCATGTGCAAACAGTCTAACGCGGCTATAGCCGCTCCAACGCCGTAGCATGCTGCACTTTGCACAGAACGTGCAGCGTTACATGTAACGCAACGTGGGCTGTGTGAACAGCCCACTTGTGTTACATTGCTGTGCGTTGGGGGAGCGTTACAGGCGCACTAACGTGCGCCTGTAACGTCTTGGTGTGCAAGCAGCCTAAAGGGTGTCTGGTGGTGGAGTTGATTTTGAAATGCCGATCAGCGCTGAAGTTGAATAAGAAAACGCTGCATTACTGTTGCCTACAGTAGGTACAGTAAAGCACACAGGCAATGATAAGTATGCTTTCCTGTACGATAACGCACTGCAAGCACGTTACAATGCAACGCTAACGTCGCACTGTGAATGACGCATAGAATTAGCCTTGCAGTACGGTAAGCTGCATTATAAGACTTTATAACACAGCTTCGCAACGTGCCACTGTGAATGCAGCCTAAGGCCTCTTGCACACTACATGCGATTCTGATTTTTTTTATCTGATCAGATTTTTGATTCTGAATAAAAAACGCATGCTGCTACGTTTTTTAATCGGAATCAAAAATCGCACGTATAAAAAAAAATCAGAATTACATGTAGTGGGCAAAAGACCTAAAATGGTTATTATGCTGCTGCTTATCTTTTAGAGCAGAGATTAAGTTTTGAGTTCAGGTCCGCTTTAACACTCTCTGTCGAGGCCTACGCCCAACATGCTGGTTTTGGCAAAACTGAAAGCCATATTTGCAAACTACATTCTACCCATAAATTCCGGATGCAATCAACAGTATTTGAAAATCAGTGCTCTGTCATTCAGAAGCATGTAATGAACTGAGAGCTTGCTGCAGGGACGTTACGGTTTTGATAAAACTTATTTGCAGGCTCCAGTGTTATCGGTGAGTTAAGACACTTATTGTACCACTAGCTGCTCAAGCAGGAGATGTTGCTATAGCAACAATTTCGGATTACCAATAGCAATAAACACATGTTTACTTTTTGCTCTTACTTGCTGAACATTAATACGATTATTTAAGGACCTTAAAGCATTTTCGTTTGTTACTGCATCTGAAATGAGAGTACATTGTTCACTGAATAGGTAGCTGTTTTGAAAATCAGAAATTCCATCAGTTCTTCCCCCTGCAATATAACTATAAGAATGCCATGGGATGAAGCATAGGTTTTTTGGCAGTGTTATAAAATGGAATTCAAAAGAAGTAGGTCAGGTCAATGGCAGGTTCATGCATGTGTGTGTGTCAGAGGCAGGGCCGGGCTGAGGCAGAGATGAGAGAGGCTCCAGCCTTAGGGCGCAGTGTAGGAGGGGGTGCACAACTCACTCAGCTATCATTCCCCTATTGTGTTTGAAGCAGTAAGAAATAAGAAAAGGAGATACATGGCAGTGGCTGTATGCCAGATAACTAGAGATTAAGGTGTTGGGGGCCCTGGGGCACCTCTTAGTCTAATAGCAATCAGTGTGTGACGGCTGGGGTGGGAGGGATGGAGGGCCGCACTTTGGTGTCTCCGCCTTGGGTGCGGGAGGACCTTGTTCCTGCTCTGGTCAGAGGTGATCTAGTGTTTAATGCAGTAACAACCCCCTCCAGACCAGAAACTCACCATTGTCCTTCTTCTGGGATATATGACAACACCACAGACAATTCAATTTATTGAGGAAAAAACCAACACCAACTAGACAACATGTTTCGTGGGTACACAACCCCTTCCTCAGGTCTATATACATTAGATGGAGATAAGTGCAGAACAGCAAAAAGTGCCTGCCTGTCTTATTTTAGCATATCTATTAGCTCCTCCAGAGCCAAGTGCAACACACACTAGGTTACAGGTGGACTGAGACTGTGTGGTCTGCATGCTGCTGCCGCTACCATGCACTGGTCGATGTGGCCAAAAATTAGATCTCTCAGATTGAATCACTCCACGCACTGCACATAGATTTTTAATAGATTTCTGCATGGAAATTATTAAAAATCATCTAACTGCAGCATTGCTGCTTAGGCTCGGGCCGTGCTCAGTGCAGTTGGTAACTCCCAAATATATGCAGGCATCCAGGATTTGATTCAAGTGATGTTTATTTACAGTGAAAGGTAAATGCAATGTTCAAAGCAGGGTTTCCAAAACATAATACGAGAACAGGTATGCAACACAAGTTCAGGATCAATATGCAGGAATATTACCCAGAGACTGGCAAACGGACACAAGTCCAGGAATAGATATGCAGGTTTTCCAGGAACAGATATGCAGGTTGAACCAGGAACACACATGCAGGTTTATCCAGGAACAGGTATACAGGATTAACCAGGAACATGCATACAGGCAAGGAATCCAGATACTCAGGACCTGAGGTATACAGGCATGATGTCCAGATACTCAGAACAGGCATACAGGCATGAACTCAGGACAACAACAGGAACACAGGCTTGGAATCCACATACTCAGAACAGGAACTAGGATACAGGAACTCAGGACATGAACGCTAGATCCATGAGTCAGCGATCAGGGAAGCTGAGGTCCAGCTGCACTAAAGCTAGGCTAGACAATACAATGCAACAGCAAAGCCTGCTGGGAACTCAGGATGCTAAATGCTTCCACTAATGGAGCAATTACCCTGCAGGTGATGGAACACTCCCATGCATATGCAAATTGGATCAAATTCACTGCCAGCTCATAGCTGCAGTAACAGAGAGTCCTGACACATGCATATACAAATTGGATTGAATTCACTGCTAGCTCATCGCTGCAGAGACAGGGAATCCTGACAATTGCACTGTTTGATGGGCCTTCGATCTGCCGTCGCCACCAACCTACTGTGTCTGCACAGACAACGGACCCAGGACGCAGCAAGGTGGAAAAACTTCCACGACCTGCACCAGCATCCAAGGCTACAGTGGATCACACTGCACACCTTCAGGGGGGAAAACAAGGTGAAATGGTAGGGAGAAGGCAAGAGAAATAAGAAAAGGTCAGAATCATGTGGCCATGGCGCCATCTTCCTGAATGGCAGTTTTAATAGCTGCTGTATTTATATATTAAAATCTAGTGATCACTTCTTAGTTGCATACATACTAGAAGCAGAGGGAGCTCAGTTTCTGCACTTTGCTAATGTTTACTAAATGTATCTGACAAAGGATGTAGCCAGAAGCTGCCCACTGAAGCAAGGAGCTTTCCACAGAAGAACAAAGTGCTGTGTTTAACTGTTTGAATGCCGTTCTGCTACACTATTTTTGTGGAAGTAGACTTAAAGGGGAACTTCAGCCTAACCAAACATACTGTCATCAAGTTACATTAGTTATGTTAATTAGAATAGATAGGTAATATAATCTCTTACCCACCCTGTTCTAAAAGAACAGGCAAATGTTTGTGATTCATGGGGGCTGCCATCTTTGTCATGGGGGCAGCCATCTTTTTGGTTGAAAGGAGGTGACAAGGAGCAGGAGACACAGTTCCAACTATCCTGTGTCCTGATTACCCCTCCCAGCTGCACACGCTAGGCTTCAAATGTCAAATTCAAAATGTAAAAAAAAAAAAAATAAATAAAAAAAAAAATAATGCACCAAAACAGCAGAACGAGAACAACAAAATCAGAAATCCCATCATGCTTTGCACAGCATCAGGGGAAAAAAGCCCGGGCAGTTTTCTTCTGTGCAGCTAAAAATTAGGTTTGTATAAGAGAAACAAAGTTCTGATGCTGTGAAACTGTTAAAGAAACACCAGGCCTTTTCAGTGCTGCTGAGTCGATTTTTAGTCCGGATGTTCACTTTAAGGCTGTAAATAATCTTTAAGAGAAAATAGGTTTTTCCCAAAAAATTGTCCTGGCACTGATAAATCATGCTTCAACACTATCTGCAGGATGTTATACATTTGGTAGACATTGTTTACTGGTGCACAACAGCTACCGGTGGTGACAGCTTTTTTTTTTAATGCTGTGAATTCTGTCCGAACTGTCTTTGAACCTGAAATCAGGTTTGACTGTAAAATAGGACTATCTCTGGGATTGTTTATTACAGGTTGTATTTGCACTAACAAAAGAGCAGCCTTTCTTTCTTGGCGTTTTAGGCTGAAGCTTACAGGTTTATCACTACTTGGATGTGATCTTTGCTAAGGGCTAGAAAAAAGGGGAAATAAAGGAAATTGAACCTCGTTAGAGATGTATAGCTATTTTGCACCTGCAATTTGATATATGGTCACTAGATGGTGCTAGCAATAGTCTTAGTTCTGTTATTAAGCCATTTATGTTAATTTAATCTATAAAGAAACTAATTGCTGGGAACATTACACCCTTTTGTATCAAATATTATCGGGGGAAATGGGATAGATTTGAAAAGCTTATTTAAAAGTGTCTTCAGCTACAGCAGGCATACTTGTTCCCACCAATCTGCTCTGATCTGCAAAAGGAGATGGCGTACTCATACCTATGTTTGCTTAAAGGGACTCCGAGCAGTGCAGAAACTATGGAAAGATGCATATTGTTTTAAAGCTCTCTTTCTCCTCTTTCCAATGATATATAAACTGCCACCCTACGCCATAATAGAGAAAACTAAAAGGCGCAGGGCGACGATTTAGGTGTCGTCAGAAAGAGGAGAAAGAGAGTTTTAAATTGATATCCATCTTTCCATAGTTACATTGTATTACACAGGGCGACTTTTTCTCAAATTCAGCAGCTGCATTCAGCAGAATGGAGCTGCTGACTTTAGGAAAAAGTCGCCCTGTGTAATACAATGTAACTATGGAAAGATGGATATAATTTTAAAACTCTCTTTCTCCTCTTTCTGACGACACCTAAATCGTCGCCCTGCGCCTTTTAGGGCTCGTTTCCACTATAGCGAATCTGCATGCGGTGTCCTAGGCAATGCAAGTGGATGGGGCTGTTTCCACTTGTGCGGCTGCGGGAGCGGTTTTTTGTGCGGCAGAAATCTGCACGGCAGAGCCGTCAGATTTCGCGTGCGAGAGGAATGCATGCGAATCGCTGCTAATGCTTTTAAATAGGGAAACCGCATGCGGGTTGAGCATGTGGTTTTTGCCGCGAATTCGCATGCGATTTCGCATAGGTATAATGTTAATTTACACAGGCAGTGACATGGTTAAATTCGCACATACCCTTACCTATGCGGAATCGCATGCGAAATCGCGGCAAAAACCACATGCGGAATCGCACCCGCATGCGATTTTGTCCGCGGTTGAATGCAGGCGATTCCGCACCGCAACAGTGGAAACGAGCCCTTAGTTTTCTCTATTGTCGCAATTGCGGCCGCTGCAATTTCAATCGCGAAAATAGCGGTTTATCATTGGAAAGAGGAGAAAGAGAGCTTTAAAATGATATGCATCTTTCCATAGTTTCTGCACTGCTCAGAGTCCCTTTAAAACAACATAAAATGAAGCGTTGATCAAAAATGAAGTATAATTTGCAATATTTATTTAACTTTGTTTTTAAGCTACAGACATGTCTACCCCATTATGTCCAGTATAAGCTGTTACACTGTTCTTACCTTACCTAATAAAACCGCAGGAAGGGCCGGATTTGTACTTTTTACCGCCCAAGGCCCACTATCACCTCCTGGCCGACAGCATCCTAAACTCCTCCCCAACACAGCAGTGATTAGAATAGGACAGTAAGTGAAGAGATGACAGGGAGTACATTATAAGCTCCTCAGAGGACAGTTAGTGACATGATGACAGGGATTAGATTGTAAGCTCTTTGGCGAGCTGCACATTTGATGAGTGACAGGCAGCTCATAGATCACTGTAAGTGCCCGTTCACTGCCCATTCATCCCCGAGTGCCAGATCTGCCAGATTCCGTTGTTGGTTGTCCCACCCCTATGTGCAAACTCTGTGTAGCAGGACAAATATTTGGCAGAATAACTGCTACTGCCACCCTTTTGCCCACAGCCCGCCCCTTGCTTTCCTGATGCCCCAGGCCATGGCCTTTGTGGCCTTGCCTGAAATCCGGCCGTGACTGCAGGTATCTGCATTTACTTAATTCCATGTGTGCCCAAAGCTGTACTGCACAGGCGCAGGGCTGCGTGGCCTGCACATTTTGGGGGTTAAGGCTAGGTTCATGAGGGGGTCTGTATGGCTGATATTGTGGTGAAACCCCTCCCACAGTGTGATGTCATGACCACGGTCCTGATAGTTTGCTGTCTGTGAACCTCGTTGTATTGTGGGAAATAACAGCTTTTTATGGATGAGACTCTTTTCTTTGCCACTGATGTTCTATTTATTATCCCTAATACACATACAAAAAATCCCACCCAAAGAAAGCCTAAATGGTGGTGAAAAAAACAAGATATTGATCATGTTGGTGCGATAAGTAGTGATAAAGCTATTGGAAAATGAATGGAAGGAGCGCTGAAATGTGAAAATTGCTCTGGTCCATAAAGCGAACACCACCTGTAGTGGTCAAGTGGTTCAATTACCATTCTTCACTTTTCCTAATGAAACTAGAATTAGTGTATAAGAACTTCAATATGTCCTAAGAATAGCTCTGTGGTGCCCCCTCCTGCAGATGTCACCCTAGGCATCAGCCTGGCATGCCTATGTTCAAAATCGGCCTTGAAATGAAAGCATGAAAACGTATTAGCTGACTCCGGCATTTTGTTCCTTTAACATTCAGCTTTTTTAATCAGGGTTTTATGAAATAACTATTAGTCCATTAGCTGTCTGCCAAGCCGAAACGGACTCTCAAAAGTTGCAAGCGGATCACGGGACTCCATCAATACAGCCTCCACTTCTGAAACTTTCCTGCAAGCAGAAGACGCAAATCAATAAATTCCTCGGTTTAACTTGTCATTTGAATTGTAAAGCAGCCGAGTTTAACAAACTGTGCAAACATCATCTGGAGATTTTCAGAACATCTCTGCCCATTATGAACAGCAAGGCAGGAATACTGATGCCTCTGATCAGAGTGGACAGGCTTAGAGGACTACAGAAGCCTCTCTGATGTAGCGCTGACTCTGCTATGGGAGGCGACGTGCGGAAACCATTTAAAGTGACACAGCAACTAAAAAAAAACCAAACTTATAATATAATGAATTGTATGTGTAGTAGGGACAATTCATAGAACATTATAAGCAGAGAAAAGAGTCTAATATTTTTATTTTCAGTTATATAGCTTTTTTTAAGAACATTGCATCATTCTCTAATATTTGCAGTTTACAAACCATACTATGGGCTTGATTCACTAAGACAAATAGCATGCCTTATCAGAGTTAACATGCCTTGTCAGCGTTAACACGCCTTATCAGAGTAACATAGCGAGTGCTACGAACTTATGCCTGCTAATTGGCAATGACGAGAGCTACACACGTCCTGCCCTGAGTCCCTGCGGGTCCAATCATTCTCATCATTATCCCCGCACTTTGATTGGCTCAATAGGCTGCCTGTCAAGTTTCCTGTCAAGTGACAGGCAGCCTATTGGGCCAATCAAAGTGCAGAGATCATGTCCCGCAGGGGCTCGGGGCAGGACGAGTGGAGCTCTTGTCATTGCCAATTAACAGGCATAAGTTTGTAGTGCTCGCTATGCTACTCTGATAAGGTGTGTTAACTATGATAAGGCATGTTAACTCTGATAAGGCATGCTATTTGTCTTACTAAATCAAGCCCTGTGTATTTCATACTATGAGACTGGGAACACACTAGGTGTTGCGTTTTGCTGCATATGCGTTTGTGCGTTTTCATTTACCGCATGCGTTTTCTTGTGTTTTAATGCGTTTGTGGTTCGAACATATAAATCGCAAGTTTTGTATGTGTTTTTTTATATGCAGTGTGTGCAAATCACTAGTAAGTCAACAGGAAGCAGAAATACATCATCAAACTTGTTTTTTTTTTTAAACGCCTACAAAATGTAATAAAACACTATACCTCTGCCTCACTATTGACACACATTACGTGCGTTTAGATGCGTTTTGGAGAAATATGCAGCAAGTTCAGCGTTTTCTAAAACGCACATTACAGAACGTGAACTTATGTGTTTTTTTTCATGCATCCCATTGACTTAAATTATATGCGTTACATAGTTACATAGTTATTTTGGTTGAAAAAAGACATACGTCCATCGAGTTCAACCAGTACAAAGTACAACACCAGCCCGCTCCCTCACATATCCCTGTTGATCCAGAGGAAGGCGAAAAAACGCTTACAAGGCATGGTCCAATTAGCCCCTAAAGGGAAAAATTCCTTCCCGACTCCAGACGGAAATCAGATAAAATCCCTGAATCAACATCATTAGGCATTACCTAGTAATTGTAGCCATGGATGTCTTTCAACGCAAGGAAAGCATCTAAGCCCCCTTTAAATGCAGGTATAGAGTTTGCTGTTAACGGTAGTGTTTTACGCAAAGCTAGCGTTTCTGCCTAGTGTGTTTCTCCCCTTAAAGAGACACTGAAGCGAAAAAAAAATATGATATAGTGAATTGGTTGTGTACTATGAATAATTACTAGAAGATTAGCAGCAAAGAAAATATTCTAGTACTTTTATTTTCAGGTATATAGTGTGTTTTCTAACATTGCATCATTCTATAATATGTGCAGATAACACAACACTCAGCATTCAAAATGAGTCTTTCAGAGCAGTCTGTGAAGTAATGACCTCTCCCCTGGCAGAGAAAAAGTAAACAGTTCACTTACAGTTGAGATAATAAAAGTCAGAAAACAGCCCTTTCCACGACTAGACTTAGTCGGAGAGCTTAATGGCTTGTTTGCATAGAGATAACAACTGGAGTTTCTCAACTCTTCCTGTACTGGAAACAATTAGACTGATGTATCTGATCTTAATGTTTTATTTCTTAGCTGTACTATACATACAAATCATAATATCATCATTTTTTTTTTCGCTTCAGTGTCTCTTTAAACAGAGCAGAGCTAATGACCCTTTGAACCTTCCTGCAGTAAAACCTTAAGTACCACTATCACAAAAATCATAACATTTAAAATACATGTAAAGACATACAAATAAGAATTATGTTTCTTCCAGAGTAAGGGCTGGTTCAGACGGACGTTTGTGCAGCGTTTACCGCCAGCGTTCGGGGCTTGGCGTTAAACGCTCCCATTCAAGTGAATGGGAGCGTGTGTACCAAGCTTTTACGCGCGTTTACACGAACGTGGCGTTCGGGTCCCGATTTTCCCTGGCGTTCAAGGAGCCCTTGGAAGCTACATGTAGCTTTCAGGGGCGGTTGACCGCGACGGGTAATGTTCCCCTAGGGGAAGAAAAAATGCGACTGCATCTGAACGCAACGCGAACACTGCTGAAAGCCTGAACGCATCACCAACGCAACGTCAACGAACGCAACGCCTCCGAACTTCCGTCTGAACCAGCCCTAAAATGAGCCATAAATTACTTTTCTCCTATGTTGCTGTCACTTACAGTAAGTAGTATAAATCTGACACAGAACTGACAGGTTTTGAACTAGCTCATCTCCTCAAAAGCATTCAGTGAATGGCAGTTGTTCTGTCCAACTACCAAAATAGTGTACAGTAAGCAGGGAGGCTGGCTAGCATCATTGTATAAATCCTTTTCAGGGAGTGTCTTTACAAACAAAGTCCATGCTGAAAATCCCAATGAAGAGATGGACTAGTCCAAAACCTGTCGGTTCTGTCAGATTTTTTAGTACCTACTGTAAGGGTCTGTTTCCACTATCGCGGTTTCCGCCACGAATCCGCAGAGTTTCCCCGCAGGCAAATCACGCAGGGAAACTCTGCCATAGGGGACTATGGTGCCGCTGGCCGAATCGCTTGCGGTAGCGATTCGGCCGGAACCCCCGCAGAATTCGCGGCGGAGGTTGCGATTCCCATAGCCGTGCATGGCACGGCTGATGGGAATCGCCTGCGATCCCGCCCACCCGCTCAGTGCCGGCGTGCGTCTATGAGACGCACGCCGCACAAGTGGAAACGAGCCCTAAGTGACTATCATCTTTTTTCATGATAGTGGTTCTTTAAACAAACAAGAAACAGTGAGAGACAAGTTGAGATAAGAGGCCCATGGTCGATTTCAGCCATTATTCGACAGCCGATTTGACCGCTCTGATCAAATCGGCTAGAAATCAATGCAGCAGGAAGCATGATCAATCAATGTGCTCGATTGGTCCAGATGGAAAATCTAGGTTGATCGGCTGCTAGCAGCAGATCGATGAGCCATAGAGTTGCATTGGATCGAATGGTGCAACAATGCATTTCAATCCATTTTCAATAGATTTCCTTTTGAAATCTATTGGAAATCTGTTCCTAATGTGTGGCACACATCAGATAGATTTCTGTCAGATTCAGCCTGACAGGCATCTGACAGGAATATATCTGATGGTCGAATCTTCTGCAAACCTATAAGTGTATGGCCACCTATAAGTGCTTCAGAAAACAGCACTGTGGCCCAGTGCACACCGAGCGGTTTTTGGAGCGATCCACCGGCCGCATCCGCCTATAAAAACGCTTGTCTAATGTATTGCAATGGGATGGTGCACACCGGCGGTTTGCGGTTTTTGCCAAGCCGCAAACGCGCCTCCTGCTGCGCGTTTGCGGTTTTCGGAAGCGTTTCGTCCTCAATGTAAAGTATAGGAAAAACGCAAACCGCTCTGAAAAACGCTAGTTCAGAGCGGTTTGCCAGGCATTTTTGTTACAGTAGCTGTTCAGTAACAGCTTTTACTGTAACAATATGTGTAATCTGCTACACAAAAACGCACCCAAAACCGCTAGGTATGTTTAGAAAACCTCTCTAAACATACCTAGAATCGCTCTGAAATCAGCTCCCAAAACCGCTAGCGTATTGCGGATCTGCTAGCGGCTTTGGTGTGCACTGGGCCTATATCCGACAAAGCTTGGTCAGAGAGCTCAGAGAAGCTCTTTTGCATAGATAACAACTGAAGTTTCTTAACTCTTCCTGTACTGGAAACAATATGAGACTCTTATCTGTGCTACTAATATTTAATTTCTTAGCTGTACTGCACATGGAATTCAATTATCTCAGTTTATTTTCACTTCAGATTCCCTTTAAGCAAAAGGCCTTCGTCATTTGGACTTACAGTTAAGCCCCTGTCACTGCCAGCAGTTTACCAAAGCACAGACAAAAATCAATTTTAATTAGTATTTTTGGCTTTAATGAAAAGTGATTACAGAATTGGCATTTTAGCTAATACTGCTAAGATTTATGGCAGGGGTAATGTTAATTAATTTTCTTTGGGACTGCTATGAGCCATGAATAACTGCAATGAAATGGCAGTTCTGCTGATAGCAGGTCTATATCAGCACTTCCTAACAAAAAAAAAACACCCTGGCCTAATGGGCTGCAGGTATATTTCACATTACTTCTCATAAACCCAACATTATCACCCCTTTATGAAATATGTAGTAAAGAGAATGGCGGAGAGGCGGAGTGTTCTATCATCAGGGAGGCTGCATTTCTGGAAGGGGTAGTGAAAGATTTCAATCACAGTTATGTTTTTTGGAAATCTGTAGTGCTGAGTCAGGACTGGATGTGAATGCAGACGTATGGCTGTTGGCTGACTCTTGTAGTCGTATTCAATGCACATTATTTATAGCTGTTTGGATGCCCGCTGAGTGACTGACTCTCGATACTGGAGAAGAGGGGGATTTTTACTTTACGTGAAAAGCATACTTACCTGACCTAATCTTCTTTACTTCTAGGTTCTGCCTCGAGGGTCGGATTTCTAGAAAGGCCACAAAGGCCATGGCCTTGGACGGCAGCTGCTCAGGGAACTGCTATATATGAAAGAGGAGGTTGAAGATGGGGAGCAACACATAAAAAAGGGAAGCTGATGGTCAAGGGAGCTGCTCATGAAGGCAGTACATGGATAATACATGTGGGAGAGAAGGCTGCACATGGAATAGGAGGAGCACTACTACACAAGAAAGAGGAGCCCCAATATACTTGGCCTAGGGGCACAAAAAGTATAAATCCAGCCTTATCCGCCTCCTTGTCTTTATTAGTTAGTGAAGGAGGAAGTGGCCAGTCCTGATTTCCCGCTTCCTGTTTTTTCTTGTGATTTTCCTGCCACCACTTTATTCAAATTAATTGAATGCATACATTTAAAAGAGTCAAGCAATAATTTGGCTTCCTGGGTGAAGGCAAATTAAAATATTGGCAACATTCTGTTATCGATATTTCGCTAGCGGCTTTGCAATTTGACTTTTTGGCTCATTCCTTAACCTGACAGCAGCCACATAAAGTAAAACTTCATGTGGCTGCGCTTGGGAAGTGTGCCTTCCCCAGCCTGGCAGACGTGGTGTAAAAATCGCCCCTGCCTGAAGCCATGGGGAGGCCCATGGGGGGAGAAGCCTGTGGGAGGGATATGCCCTGGGACGTTTTTATGGGCAGGAGGGGGGGGGGGCAGCGCAGGAGAGAGAGCAGCGGGCACAGTGGCAGGGTGGGGGGCCCAACTCCCCACCTCCATGACCTAGGCCCCCCCTTCAGTGCTCCCCCCTCCAGTAATTAGCGCAGTGGGGCAGGCAGGCAGGGGCCGCTAACTCACCTTTTCCTGGCTCCAGGCAAAAGCTCTGAAAGCTGCCATTGCATTTCATTGCACAGAATCAGAATAATTTATTGTGCCAAGTACAAACGGGGTTGTACCCAGAATTGGTTTTGGCTCATACAGGTTCTGATAGGATGGAGTGATAATGTCAAGAGCCAAAGCTGCCATACTACGGCGCCACTGTTTGCACTTGGCAATCATCTGTTATCCTTCAAGAGACGTGGAGGGGGGGGGGGGGGGGGGGGGGCAGAGGAGGAAGTACAGTTTATCTGCTCTGAAAGCTGCCATTGCATTTCATTGCACAGAATCAGAATAATTTATTGTGCCAAGTACAAACGGGGTTGTACCCAGAATTGGTTTTGGCTCATACAGGTTCTGGTAGGATGGAGTGATAATGTCAAGAGCCGAAGCTGCCATACTACAGCGCCACTGTTTGCACTTGGCAATCATCTGTTATCCTTCAAGAGACATGGGGGGGGGGGGGGAGGGGGGGCAGAGGAGGAAGTACAGTTTATCTGCTCTGAAAGCTGCCATTGCATTTTATTGCATAGGTGCTTTATTTATTTAATACAGTTGCGTGAGTTCCGGTATTAGTCATGGAGAGAATCCGAAAACATAACAACAAAAGTTGTTTAGGTTACCCCTTTAATGACTAACTGTACAAGATTCCTTTGCACGCTTTCGAAACTTTAAGTTTCTTCTTGAGGCATGTTTCAGAACTGGATCAGAACCATGTGGTACAGTTCTGATCCAGCTCTGAAACATGCCTGAAAAAGAAAGTTAAAGTTTCGAAAGCGTGCAAAGGAATTTTGTACAGTTAGTCATTAAAGGTATCACCGAAACAAATTTTGTTGTTATGTCTTTGGATTATATAATACAAACTATCCTGTGATCACTTCTCAGCTCTTTCTGCTTCTCAGCTCAGTACAGCTCAGTTTGCTAATGTTTACAAAATGTATCTGACAAAGGAATGTAAACAAAAAATAATATTATCACCTCTTTGGATGCGGCCAGAAGCTGCCCACTGAAGCAAGGAGTTTTCCACTGAAGAACAAAGTGCTGTGTTTAACTGTTTGAATGCTGTTCTGCTACAATTTTTTTGTGGTAGTACATTTTATGCTGTAAATAATGTTTTAGCACAAAGAGGAAATGCTGTGTTTCACACCACTTTAAAGTAAAATGTGGTATGTCCACCACAAGACTTATAAACATGATTATGGACTAAGTTTGCCTTCAACATCTAGCAACTTTTCTTTTTCCACTTGAATAGCTATAATGTTCAAATGTGTGAAATGAAATGCCGAGAAGTAAAAAATAGACCCACGCTATTGTATTCTACAGAAATAAAGCAATTCACTTAGATGCAATAGAGCCTAGCAGCTATGAACATTAAGTGCCCGTGCAGTAATGCTAACTCTGCAATCTATTTAACCATTGCATTAGCTAGCCCATTAGACTATGCTCCATTTCATACACAGTTAATCCTTTTGTTATTAGAATGGATTGATTAGAGGGGGCCCCGTTCATGTTTTTATGAAATGGAAGCTGTGTGTGGGAGGAAAGTGATATAAAATTGTACAAGGATGCTTTTAATAAAAGTGGATCATGCCATTCTCTTAAGACAACCGCTTTTAAAATGGCAATATGTCTGGAAAAGACTTACATTTATTAAAATGGTAACAATACATGTATTAGTGTTGTACTGCAGAAAATACACATTATTGTTTCTACTGTAGTAAAATTACTTCAAGGACAAATTAGGTGACGCCCGCGCATGTGCAAAAGAAGCCAACCCATCGGGGGTCGGCGATCTTCATAGGCTGCCAGCAGGAGACGGGAGAAGACCAGGTCTGCGGCGGGGGACAAACGTGACTTGTAGGTGCTGGAAGAAGCCCCAGGTTAGTAACGATAGTTTTATTTAGTCACCTTGCTTGTCCTTTAATTCAAATCTGAATTAAAAATAAACAGATGAGATCAACAATTGTATCTATCCTCCTACTCCTAAATATATTTTTAGAATCCCACAGTTTCACTTTCTGTTTAAATGGAAATCTAAAATGGGGGGGGGGGGGGGGGGGGGGGGATAAAAAAAATGTATACATACCTGGGGCTTCCTCCAGCCCTTTTCTGGCAGTTTGCCTCCTTTCCTTTCCCAAGGGCTGCTTGGACCCTGCTAGCCGGCCTGTTATGTTCTTCAGTCATGGCGTTCTGCTGTGCCCATTCCCTGGAGCGTGATAGGGGAGCAGATGCAGCTGGACTTTGTCTGCGCTGACTGGTGGATTTACCGAGCCGCCTAGTGGAGGATCGAGGCGGTCTGGGAAGATGGCGAGGGAGAGATCAGCTTGAACGGGGCTGGAGAAAGCCCCAGGTATGTATACTTTTTTTTAATCACCCCATCTCATATACACTTTAAAAGCTAAAAAAGTAGGTTTATTATTTAATTGTCTCAGCTGAATTACGCAGTCTTTTAGTGTCTGAGAGCTACAATATATGAACTATTTTTTTATCTATTCTTTGCATTCTAAAGCTGTTCTCTTCCAACTCCAAGAAAGAATTTGTGATGTCAGACAGCAGTGGGGTTTCTGTATACAGTAAACGGAAACACCCCTGTATACAATATCTGTATATAGGTTTTTCTTTTCTGCATGGTGGAGCTTTATCCTACATTTGTGGATGCAGTTATGATCATTATTCACAGACAATGGGTTTAAGATGTGTTTTGTGAGCCCACCTAGTGATTTTGATTGCAGAATCACATTAATTCAGTGGTACCTGAGTGCCTGAGGCCAGTGTCACAGTTAGCAGAATCGCATGAGTTTTCCCCATAGAACACATTGAAAAACTCATGCAATTCTGCTAAGTGTGACCCTGGCCTGAGGATTACAGCCATTTAAAGTGAACCTCCGGACTAAAAATCTACTCAGCAGAACTGAAAAGGCTTGGTGTTTCTTTAACAGTTTCACAGCATCAGAACTTTGTTTTTCTTACCAAAGCATAATTTTTAGCTGCATTTTTAGCTAAGCTCCACCCATCAAAGAAAAAAAGCCCAGGCTTTTTTTGCCTGATGCTGTGCAGAGCATGATGGGATTTCCTATGTTGTTATTCACGTTGCCTAGCAACTGGGAGGGGTGATCAGCACACAGGACAGTTGGAACTGTGTCTCATGCTCCCTGTCACCTCCTTTCAACCAAAAAGATGGCTGCCCTCATGAAATCAAACATTTGCCTGTTCTTTTAAAACAGTGTGGGTAAGAGATTATACTACCTATCTATTTTAATTAACATAACTAATGTAACTTAATGACAGTATGTTTGTTTAGGCTGGAGTTCATCTTTAATGTTGGCATTCAGCCTTGTCCATTCTTTGCAGAGTTATTCTTTAGGTCCTTAGTGAAACTATGTACAGTTTTGATCGCAAGCCATGTCAGTCAATCCTTCCTGTCCTGTCCTCTCCACACTGCAGGTTTTGCCCTCCTGTTCTTTCCATCAATGCTGGGACAATCCCAGGGGTCACGCCCAGGTGGCTACTAGGCAGCAAAGTAATCCGCCACTGCCAAGGGTGACGGACAATCCTCCCTTGCGGGGTGCTCTGGTAAAGACCTGTCGTTATTTACACTTCACAGTCTTGGAACGTCCTGGCAGTTGCAAAGCACTGACATAATTCCTAACCACTTGATCCCTAATTATTAAATTAACTATTTGTCGTTATTAACCACTTCAGGACCATAGGCTTACACCCCCCTAGTGACCAATCAATTTTTACAATTTAGTGCCGTGCAGCTTTAATAGCTCGCTGCAGAGCCATACAACTCAGAACACAAGTGACCCCCCCCCCCCCCCCCCCCCTCCTTTTCTGCCCATCTCTGATTGCTGGTGCCATGTTTATTTATTTATTTTATTAATTTATTTGTTTTTTTTATTAATAAAATTTGCTAAATTTATTGTTTGTTTCTTCTACCCTCTTCCTCTCCCTCCCCCCAACAGCCAATCACGGCGATGCTTTCTCATAGACATTAGCCTATGAGAGGGGATCGCAATCGGAGCGTCTCCAGGGGACAGCTGAGTGACAGGCTGTCCCCAGTACAGCGCTGCAGTAGATCGCAGCGCTGTACAATGTAAATAGATGGCGGTTTCGCCATCTAACAGTCTGCTAGCGGCGATTTGCGCTGGTAGACTGATGACTGAGCAAAGCTCCGTCACTCAAGCGGGGATGCACGCGATCCCCTGTAAAACCCCGCCCCAGAACTTGATGCCTTTCTGCGTTAGTCGGTCCTAGGGCTGCCAGCTTCCCAACACCGATCGGCGTTAGGCGGTTGGGAAGGGATTAATTTGGCCCCACCCCCTTACCCTAATGGGGATCTGAAAATACCCAAACACTTCTCCTCCATAGCAGCCAGTATCCGCTACAGTTCCAACATCAACACATCACTGTATGAAATCTTTACACACAACACATGTAGTTGAGGTCTTGTGATTGCTCCGTGTTGCCCTTCCTGTCAAGATTCAGGAACAGGAAGAGGTGTGCAGAGAGCAAGGATCAGGCAGATATGTGTTTCAGTTTTCACAAACACATGAAAAGCTGGGAGGAGGGGCTTGCAAGGAACAGACAGCGGCATGTGAGAGCTGTAGAGAGAGAATACACTGCTGTTTGTTTACTGCAGGCAGTCAGGGAATTCTTATTTCTTCTCAAGGGAGCAAACTCATTAGTGCAATATAATTGCATTATCGATCAGGATGCAAATTGGGGTAGTTATAACACGTTTAATTTGTAAGTACACTTATCCTTTAAGTGCTGTTTCTCACCCTATATAACCCGGGCTCCGGTCCACCTTAGTCATGCTGAATTTCATATATTTGCATCGCCAGAACTGGTGCTGGAATACTGCAAGCAGCAATTTGACAAGAGAAGTTCCCAGAGGAGTGAGAAAAGATGATGTCAGTGCATTGTATAAATCATGAATCTTGCATTTGTCAACATCCGAACAGGCTGAATATCTGGCAAGAAATATTCACATTTACGGGAACAGTATTGTTTCTCCTACGTTATTGCAATAAATCACTATAAAGGCTGGACAATGACTGCTGAGCCTTGCTTAGTGCAGCAAGTGGAAGCGGGTGGCCTTGTAATGCGATGTCACTATTTAGTAAATGATTCAACATGTCACCTCCTTAGCAGAGTCAGTGTTGGCCACCGTCAACCATTTATCTAAATGGTAGTCCTTTGGGCTCTGGAACATTAAAGAGCACATGTACTGCAAATTCACCATTTAGGCCTCCGTTCACTAAGCATGACCACATCTGCAATGCAGAAAACAACTGATTTTATCGATTACCTTGCCAAATTCCAATTCAGCCAACTTATTACCGCACTCAAAAGTAAAATTAGCGACTAGTGAGGTAAATTACAGACTTCTGCGGTAAATACCTTAAGAAATGTCAAGAAATTGCAATTCACAAAGATTAAAGGACAACTGATGTGAGAAGAATACGGAGGCTTCCATATTTATTTCCTTTTAATCACTTAAGGACCAGGGGTGTTTTGCAGGATCTGTGGTGCGTGGGCTCTCCAGCCCGCAGCACAGATCAGGATTTAGCCAGGGCGATCAGACTTACCCCCTTTTTTACCCACTAGAGGGATGTCCTGCTGTGGGGGTCTGATCGCCGCCGGCTTGCTGCGCTCTGCGGGGGGGGGCTCTTCAAAGCCCCCCTCCGCAGCGTTTTCGGAGCTCCCTGCCTTCCCTTCCCTCCATCTCCCTCAATGGGCTGCGCAGGACGGATATCCGTCCTGCGCATTGAAGGATAGACTTCAGCCTATCATATGCCGGCGATCCCCGGCCAATCAGAGGCTGGGGATTGCCGATCTGCCTTACGGCGTTGCTGCGCAGCAGCGCCGTTTGATGTACAGTGGGGATTTCTTCCCCGCGTGTTTACATTTTGCCGGCGAGCCGCGATCGGCGGCTCTCCGGCTGTTCACGGAGACACCCTCCGTTAACTGACATGGAAAGGCCGCTCGATCGAGTGGCCGTTTCCATGGGAAATCACTTAGGACCTGCCGACGCCTATGGGCGTTAGCTGGTCCTTAGCAATACCAGTTGCCTGGCTGTCCTGATGATCCTCTGCTGCTAATACTTTTAGCCGTAGACCCTGAACAAGCATGCAGTAGATCAGGTGTTTCTGCCATTATTGTCAGATCTGGCAAGATAAGCTGCATGCTTGTTTCTGGTGTGATTCAGACACTACTGCAGCCACATAGATCAGCAGGGATGCCAGGCAACTGGTATTGCTTAAAAGGAAATAAGTACGGCAGCCTCCATATTCTTCTTAATTCAATTTAGAGATGGGTAAATACAAAACATTTATACATACCTAGGACTTTCTCTAGCGCCCTCCAGCTTGATTGCTCCCACGCAGCCGTCCTCAGTCTTCTTCATCTCCAGTAATGCAGTACTACCATGAAGGCGGAGAATGCTCCAAGCCACGAGACCGAGATGGAGGAGCGCACTATGCATGCGCCGACTGGCCGAAATGACGGTACCCATTACCAAAGATCCAGAAGGCTGAGGGCGGCAGCAAGGGAGTGATCAGGCCTGAGGAGGCTGGAGGAAGCCCCAGGTATGTATAATTTTTTTGTATTTACCAGTCTCTGGTACACTTTAAAGCATTCGGTAAATCAAGTAAAAGTTTTTGATGTTTGTGATCAGCCGGTAACTCACAATCTCCACGCGGTAACATTGACAGATGTAGCAGACAGCCAATAGGGAGAGCAAGCAAAGAAAATTTGTGCATCACCATAGAGTTCCATTTAATTTATTGGCAAAGGGAAATTTGGGCACATACATCACCTGATAAATATTGGGATTTGGGGCCGTAGGCCCAAATTTCCTGCTTCTTATACTGCCTCCTTACAGCTTGGAATCAGGAAGTATCAGAAGTGTTCTCCATTCTGCCATCCATCCAGCGCTGTAGTGGTGCTAAATGCAGCTGTTTGGGTTCCAAACCACATGGTCCTGAACTCGAAGACCAACACTAGTGCATAGGCTGTGTGTGTATGGGGGGGGGCAAACTACATACCCTCCCTTCGATACAGAGGTAAATCCTCCAGATCAGGCCACACCTGTTATGGGTTGTGGGGGGATTTGGATGGTCACACTTGATGGGAGATGTCCCTTTACTCTATGGGGTAACCAAAGTATTTTAGACTTTTTTGGTAATTCATAAAGATTTTGACAGGTGCGGTAAAGTTTGGTAATTTACCGAAATCATGGCTTCAATTCACAAAGACCTGTTTGATAACAGTAGAACAGTGTGGAGTTTGTTTCATGCTGTTCTCTGTGCAATGATGGCATTACAATAGTTAAAGGCGTCCCTAACATCCCTTTACTCCCTCTGAATGCTCTACTCCCTCTGAATCTGTCTATTAGTCTATATTAACATTTTATTTAATGGCCAGAGTTTAGATGAACTTCCAAGAAACTTAAGACAGGCCATGCTTAGATGATTTCCCCACTGCTCTTCTGCATCTTCAAACAAGAACCTAAAGGGTTAAACGTCTGATGGGCTGAAGGGGAAATCTCTCTTGTGCTGGCTCTCTCCTCCGCTGCCTGGGGGGTAGAGAAGCTCGCCCCTCCCTTGAACAAATCTGAGCCTATTAGAGGGACTTGCAAGAGAGAATGGCTGTTCCTGTTTGCTCTCTGCTTCTGTCAGTCATGGGTTGCAGCACAGTTTCCGACACATCAGAGCTGGAGGTAATTTCCACACATGTTACTCGGCTTTACCGCATGCTCTAATCTTTATGAATTGACATTTTTACTGACATGCGTTGAGCTATTTACCGCACAAGTCGGTAATTTACCTCAATGCTCAGTCATTTCTGCTTGCCAGAATGAACATTTTCCTAAATGCTCGGTAAAATCTGCTGTTTTTTGCATTACCGCATGCGGTAATGCTTTGTGAATTGAAGCCTTTGTTCAACTTTTCCATTTTGTATGAATGCAGACAAGAGTGACTCGGAAGGTGCAACCCCCCTCCCCCCCAACAACCAAATACTGTAATCAGCTCGCATTTGTTATACTACCGTGGAAGCTGAAGTGCATTTCCATAAATTTGTATGTATGTATGTGAAGATAGTTTGAAGCACAAATACTTGGGGAATATCACACTGCTAATAATAAACTGGGAAACAGTGCTAGCGGAAAGCTTGAATTGTGAGTATGTTACTGAAGGACTCTGTATTCTGCTTGGTATATATTCTTGTATTTTTTTTGTTTTTAAATAAACTTTATTTGAAAAAGAATATAATAACATGGTGAATGTAAAAGAACATTTCCAAACTTTGTAGGATTTCTGTCATACGTATAAACAATTCAGTCTTCTTACCTGGGTCACCCCTGAGGTCCTATGGGAACCATGCATTTGCTCATCATAAAGGACTGCAGCCAGTGGAATGGCTACAGTACCATGGTCCCCCAAGTTTTACAATACTCCCCCCCCCCCCCCCCACGACCATGCGTATAAGAATTGCATTATACTGGACCCCAAAACCGGCTTTCCAAGGACACCTAGTGTGTGAGAGAGGTCAGTGGCGTAGCAATAGGGGGTGCAGAGGTTGTGACCGCATCGGGGCCCTTGGGCCAGAGGGGCCCCAAGGGGCCCTCCCTCAACTGCAGTATTAGCTCTCAATTGGTCCTGTGCTGGTAATAATCACTTATATAGATGCTTTGAATAGTGGTAATCATTAACAAACTGTTCCCCATCCTCTTTTTGCACCTCTGACACTGTGGTTGTCCTTTGCAGATTTTGGTGCACCGTATCAATTACTATGTAAAGAGTACTTGGGGGGGAGGGCCATTGTGAAACTTGCACCAGGGCCCACAGCTCCTTAGCTACGCCACTGAGAGAGTTGTAAGCAGAGGAAAAGGATTGGTTTGTTAAAGGACAACTGACCTGAGAGAAATATGGAGCTGCCATATTTGTCTCCTTTAACCTCCCTGGTGGTCTATTAAATCCGCCAGGGGGCAGCGCAGAACATTACATTTTTTTAAAAAAATCATGTAGCTAGCCTAGCGCTAGCTACATGATAGCCGCTGTGCAGCGGCATCCCCCCGCCCCTTCTGATCACCTCTGGCGATCAGAGCAAATAGGAAATCCAGTTCAGAATGGGATTTTACTGTTTGGCTTCCCCGGTCACCATGGCGACGATCGGGATGACGTCATCGACGTCATGGCGCACGGGGAAGTCCTGATCCACCCCTTAGCGCTGCCTGGCGCTGATAGGCCAGGCTGCGCAAGGAGTCTGGGGGGACTGCCGTGCAACTGGGATTGTTTAAAAGGAGATAAATATGGCAGCCTCCATATTCATATTTTGTGCCGACTTTAGTGGTTAATAGCAAAGCTATTGCTACATATGTTAAGGAGAATAGTGGGTACAAGTCAAAAAGACCTTGTAGTTTTTGAGAAAATCGATTTTAAAAATGCAAAGGAAAAATGGATTTTAAAATTTCATTTTTCTGACCTTAAAAAACATTTTTTACTTTGCATTTTTTAAAATTAATTTATGAAGTCTTTTTGAAAAATTATTTTTGTGACTTGTACCCACTATTCTCATTAACATATGTAGCAATTTTGTCACTAATCACTGCTAAAGGACACCAGCCAGGACAACATTTACACGGAGTTTGTATGTTCTCCCTGTGTCTGCTTAGGTTTCCTCCTGGCAAAAACATACAGATAAGTTAATTGGCTTCCCCTTGTCAGAGGTGCAAGGAGGGGATGGGGAACAGTTTGTTAATTATACTATTCAAAGTGTCTATAGAAGTCATTATTATGAGCACAGGACCAATAAAGAGATAATACTGTAGTTGAGGGAGAGCCCTTTGGGGTCCCTCTGGCCCAAGGGCCCCGATGCGGTCATAGAAATATAAGACATCCCCTGAAAATAAGCCCTAGCACAACATTTGGAGGAAAAAATAATATAAGACTGTCTTATTTTCAGAGAAACACAGTATGTATTGTGTAGTGTATGTATTGTAGTCTAGGGCCAATTTAGGCAACCCCTATTGCTACGCCCCTGGTGCAACCTCTTTCTCTGCTGGATCCACCTCTTGTGTTCCCGTGTCCCCCTTGTACCTTTAGTGTCCTCTTGATGTCCCCCTTTGTACCCATGTCCTCCTCTATTCCCTAAACTCCTGTCTACCATGTAACCCTATGTCCTCCTGGTGTCTCTTGTGTCCTCCGATTTCCTCCTGAATCCTCCTCTTACCCCCAGCTCCATGTCGCACTGCCCCCTTGTCCTGGGATGTCCCCCTAATCCTTTTCCTCCCCCCAGCTCCATGCTGCTGTGTCTCCGATGGGGAAGAAGTACGACATCTTGTGTTTCTACTGGAGCTGATGATCTGGTAGGCGGGATCATGGCTCTGTTATTGGGCCAATCACTGCACTTGCTGAGTCGCAGCGAGTGCAGTGATTGGCCCAATTACAGAGCCATGGTCGGCTCCAGTAATAACAAAAGTTGCCATACTTCTTCCCCTTACTGCATCTAGGGATTACTTTTGGGGTTAGGCTTATATTTCCAGCATGCTCGAAATTCCTGCTAGGGCTTACTTTCAGGGGATGTCTTAATTTCAGGGAAAGAGGGTACATAGACATGTGACAATGGTGGGGATTAGATTGGGAGCCCCTCTGAGGTACAGTTAGTTAGTGACAAGACAATATACTCTGTACAGCGCTGCAGAAGATGTCAGCGCTATATAAATGCTAAATAATAATAATTTTGGCACGAAAGTTATGCAAAATTACAAATGATTACACAAAATCAATTGAATTTACAAATCATAATTTTGTATGGGCGTAATTCCAATCATCACTAGTGAGCAAAGGACATAACTAAAAATGGCAAAACTTTGGCAGAGATAGAGTGAATCACACAGTGATACAGTATTTGTATTCACAAACATTTCTCTACATTTTTCTTTTGTGCGTGAACTGATGTCCGCATTGTAACCTATTCTAATTAGGATTGTTATGGAATCAACAAGGTGCCGTTTTCCATTGCACATCCTTTTCTTCTTCTCAGCAAGAATGTTTGCGTAGAATGCACAGGAAGTGATGGGTGTAATTGATAATTAACCCCCCGGTGAGGTGGAAGTAGCATGCATAGTTTTTATTGTCCTATGTCATGCTATGAAACCATTCACCTACATTACGTGAACTGCCTGCTGCTTTTCCATGGAGGGCAGGAAATTATTTTCAGAATACTTTTCACTTAAAATAATCTTTGCTGGGCTCTATTTTGATAGAGGACTGCCATGATGGGTTCCATGTGACATTTTTTTATCGAGAACAAAATGGTGGACTGATAATTCTTGCATGGTGCCAGTGGAATACCTGGGTAATATAAAAAAGGGGGGGGGGGGACCTTTACTGGCACAGGTCGGGCAGACTTTTGTTTTACTCTCACACCACACACCTCAGTGGAGCCCGAAGAGAGGAGAGGGCCTGCTCAAAGTACTCATGTACACACTTTACATGCAGGAAGTGACCAGTGGCGTCATTTTCACATCTGGTGGGCTTAGCGGTTACTGTGCACTCTCTCCTCTCTTCGGTCAATGCTGACCTGAAGTCTGTAAGTAATGGAAAGGCAGCAGTGGTGGCACACCATAGGGGCAGGCATGGTGTCCATAGCACCGTGGCGCCCATGGGACGAGCTATGTCTGCACATCTCTAAATACGCCTATGCATGGTGCATAGACAGTTTTGGTTTACAAAGCTTACATAGTTACAAGGCTATTTTTAGTTTTTTTCAAAAAAAGACATGCATCCATCAAAATAAACCTCCTGATCCTCCCTGCACCTCAACCCAGAGGAAATAATGCCACAAAGGCAGAAACTATCTCCATGACTGGATCAGGGTATTCTCTTACCACACCTAGCAATTGTAACAGAGGTACCCTTTGAGATAGGGATAACATCCAAACCCTTTTTTAACGCAAGCATAGAGCTGCCATTACTCGTTCCACATTTTAACCACTCTTGAGGCCGGTTGCACACCTAAAAGGTGAAACGATCACCCAGCAGGGTTGCTGGGCTGGAAGTACATCACTGTGAATCCCATCGATCCGCCTTGGTGCCCCGCACCACACCCTTATCGTTTACACTCACTACGCCGCCTATTGATTTGCATCACTGCATGATCTGTGCGGTAGGCATGGTTCATGTGGAAACTTGCAGTAGACTTTGGTACGGCATTGCAGTGATTTGAGAACTTCCGTCACACCATGCTGCATCATGTCCACTATGCAGGTCTCCATAAACTTGCATGTTCCTTGCGACGAGCTGCGGTGGGGAGAGTACATGAGCGCGACGCACGGTGTCCAGTGTGAAAGGGGCCTACAGAGAAACTGTAGTCAAAATAACATAATGAATATATCCTGGCGACAGGACCATGATAACAAGAGGCGAAAGGCGCACCTGTGCATGCGAGGAAGATCCTGACTCGGTCACTGGTCCAATCTTCCGGAGGATTAGAGCGGAGGCCTGGCTCATAGCGGTACTTCGGCATAGGACCTCACAGACTCCTAGGGACTGGAGGAGGCCTCAGAGGAGTAAACAACAGAGAGTTGTGCGCCCCTCCTACACTGCGCCCTGAGTCTGGAGCCTCTCTCGCCTCTGCCTCGGCCGGCCATGGTAAAGATAGCAGCCCCCAGTCAGGTGCTTTAAATATATTCGTTGCAGAAAGAGCAGAAGCGCTAAACTTTGTGTGTTGTTAATTAATGCAAATTTACAACCGTATGCATTAAAAATAGGAGGCTGAATATGATCCATTTTATCATCAGCGATAATACACGCTCCAAGTCCGGGGGAGGATTACAGTAAAAGGGCCCGGGCCGCTCTCATAATTTTTAATAAAAGCTCCCACAATTGAGTGAGTCAGCAAAATACTGCAATTTCTCTGAAGCCTCAGCCTCTTTCTGCCAGTTCCATATTTTCTGTACCAGGCTGGCAAGCGCTGCAGATGATTTATCAAGCTGATTTTGTTGGCACTGAATTACAATTTCTCTAATAAAGCATCTCCCCGGCAGTACAGATTCCATATAACTAATTTCTACATTTGGCTTAATACTCTCCACTGCAGGATGGGAGATTGTTCCGCAGGTCTGCAGGGTACGAGGCTACAGCGGCTGCACTACAATAGCATTAAGTGCGGTAATGGCTTGGATACAAATCAAATTGTAAAGACTAAAATAAAACAATAGCGAGATTAAGAACATCTTATATTTTATTGGTTAAATGGCAACTATGCTAAGCACATATGAGATTTAAAGACCTCCTCTAGCCAAAAAAAGGGGTCTGAATGTCAATATATATTATGTAGTCTATGCACTGTGTACAGTTAGATAAACATATAAAGTTTAATCTGGTACATTATAGTGTATAGAACAGACTCACATCTAAATCTGTAATAACTCTTCCTTATTTCTAAAGTACACCCTCAGCATGTGTCCTCCCCTCCAGCCTGATTCCCTCCTCTGCCCCTCCCTCCCCTACCCTCTGCCTGCCTGGATCAAATTACTTCTCTTTTTACAGTGTGTAACAGAGAGGAGAGACAGGAGAACTGCAGCAGCCTGTCTTATCATGACTGTTTACTATAATTCTTATTTCAGATGTCTGTTTGTCTGCCTAGATTAGATCACATGAACATGAGGGGTGGAGTAAGGGCATCAACCCCCCAGCATCCTTTGCACCAATGGTTTGGAAAGAAAAAAAATGCCAGGGCCCAATTTCACACTGGGGGTGGGGATTTCAAGACCATATGTGGAATACAGACCCTGGGAGTGAGAAAATCACACTTTATCATGTGTCATTTTATATATCTTGGCAACTTATTAGGTTTAAAGCAAACTGTAATTATAATTTAGATACTCTTTAAAAGGAACCCGGGGTGAGAGGCTGCCATATTTTAAAAGGAACCTGAAGTAAGAGGGATATGTAGGATGACATTACATATGTATTTCCTTTCAAATAATACATGATGCCTGGCTGTCCTGCTGATCCTCTGCCCCTAATACTTTTAGCTATAGCCAGAGCTGTTTTTAGGCATAGGCAAACCGGGCAGATGACTGGGGTGACACCCTGCAGGAGGGGGCACCACAGAGATGTTCTTAACACATTGAGAGTTATGTAATTCTTATAGACAACTGCCAGTTCCAACATTAAAGTTATGGATGGAAATTTCATTGCCTAAATGGACACTGCTAATTGACAATGCAAAAAAGTGCTTAGTCTGGGGCACCAAAACAGCCAGAAACAGCCATGGCCATAGACTCTGAACAAGCATGCAGATCTGAAGACAGCTGAGCTCTGTAACTTGGTCAGGAGCCGTTTTCATTGGCTCCTGACCTCCTGATCACTGTGAGCCAATCACAGTGATCAGGAAGTCTAAACAGAAAACATTGGCTCTGGTCCTTAAAGGGACCAGAGCCGTTGCTCCGAAAGTAGTTAAACAGGCCCCCATCGTGATATATTTTCAAATGAAATATATTATTCAGGATACCCACTTTTACGTTAATTATCTTGTTAATAACCTAAAGTAAAAAAACTAAAGAATCCGGAAGACGTCGCCGGCGGGTCCAGAAGCATCGGACCGGAGTTGCGAGGGCACCGATCGTCTGCAGGGGGCTGAGGGAAGCCCCAGGTGAGTTAATCTCATTTTTTTTTTGCCTTTAGGTTCACTTTAAGCATCAGAAACACTTTCTATATCTACAGTATATTTTGCTGTATATTGGTATGTAGCTCCGCCCTTACAGTGATGCTTAGCCTAGGCTGTTTAGACTGTCCATTAAAATGTAAGTTACACATTTTTGCTTAGCTGCTCCCAGGGTTATACATATGTTGTTTTTAACTTAGGTTAGGCCACTTGCCCGTAGGTTTACCTCACCGTGGTGCAAGTGTCCAGTATATTATACTTTGCATGCAAACTATAGTGGAAGCCAAAGTTCTTCCATAGTATAATAAATGTAGCATTTGTTTTGGATGCAGGGCATGCATTTTCAGCCTAATAGAGGTGGTGCATGCCTGAGCGATTAACCAATCATTTGCAGCATGTTTTTAGGGATGCGCAACCCCACCCCCCCTTTTCCTAATTTTGCTAGTATTTTGCTAGTATGTAACTACCAGGATAGCTGCTCCCAGCCCGTACTCCTGAGTTTCCTGTTTGCATGGTAAATAATAGTAGTTATGCATATGTTTTGCATCTGATTTGAATGCGAATTGTGCAGATAGCTTATTAGAGGTGCTGCACATGTGAGCTGTTGGTCATTTCAGATGCAGCCTGTTGTAGTATGCGCTGGCCCTCTCCTCGCTGTCCATTAAAAGCTATCCCCTTTTGTGTTTTGGTAACCATTATACATTTTATTCATCATGTTAATTTTATCACTGTCATTACCAATTCTATAATTTGTATTTTGTATCATTCTTTGTATTTTGTCACTAACTATGTATCTTGTATATTGGTGTACACCATTGTCTGTATTATTATGTACCCCATGTTTGTTTCTTACTTTGTACAGCGCCACGGAATATGTTGGCGTTTTATAAATCAATAATAATAATAATAATACTTATGTATTTATCCTGTGTTCAGGTTCCCTTTAGGGTAGGAAACACACTAGGCAGAAATGCTAGCGTTGCGTAAAATGCTAGCGTTGACACGCATAAAGTCAATGGGCAGCATGAAAAACGGAAACCAAATGCAGTAAAAAGCAAGCAAAACGCATGTGTGAAACGCACTAAAAACGCCCTTCATTATGACAAAAAACGCACAAAACGCATATGCAGCAAAACGCAGCCTTTCACGCACTGCCTAGTGTGTTCCCAGCCTCAGTGTTGCAAATCAGTTCTTTCTGCATGCAATGACGTTATTCCTGGTGTTGAGCATACATTGCGTTGCTGTCATCAGCAGGTATGCAGCTATTTTCTGAGTTCACCACATATTCTCAATCACTTACAGTCTTCAGTCTCTTCTGCTATCACAGGGACAGGGCACAATGAGAGAAGCAAGGAAAGGCTGCAGGCAATTTATTTTAATCTATGGAGATGGGTATCTCTCTAATCAGATATTTGTGGGTGAAAATGTATTTGCCCTAGTTTGATGCCTCAGAAGTATGATAAGGTATCTGTCGGTAAAGCCTTATCTGTATTCTGTGCCGGGGAAGGCAGATCATTAACATTTAATTACTGTAATATCAAGATTATTGCTACTAAGGGTCTGGAAATGCATTTCAAATAGAAGACATGTAATTTGCTGCGCATAAGACGTCCTTAAAGCACAACTCTGGGCATGGATATTTCCTACCCTTAGCTGGGTGCTCAGAGGCAGAGCGGTGTTTGAACACCTTAGAAACTTTATGATTGGCTGGCTGATGTCACATAATTTACTCTTAAAGCAAACCTGAACTGAAAATTAAAGCAAACCTAAACTGAAAATTAAGTCAAAATAAACATTCATAGGTCATACTTACCTCCTATATAGTCTACTCATCAATTTCTTTCTCCTCTCCTGCGTCCTATTTGTTCCCTGTGATCAATGGAATTCTCCAGCCTCCATTTTAAAAATGGCCATTACCCCACAACAGCTTCCAGGTCAGCACGCTGCTACTGTAACATCATCCACTTGAGCCATAGGGAAACATGGACATTACCTTGCTCATCCGTTGTCTTTTCAGTTATAACTGACAGCAACTGATATATAACTGACAGTAAGTGATATATTTCAGTTCAGACAAAATCTTGTCAGGAGAAGTAATGGTCGTAAGAAGAAAATGGTGAGCTTCTGAGAGAAACTGATGGAGAGGTAAGAATGTAATATGAATTTGCAGTTACATCATGTATTTATTTTAAATAATTTTACTCGGTTTAGGTTCACTTTAAGTCAAAATAAACATACACAGGTCATACTTACCTCCCGCATAGTCTACTCATTAATCTCTTTCTCCTCTCCTGTGTCCTGTTTGTCCCCTGTGTCCTCCATTTTGAAAATGGCCATTACCCCATACTAGTTTTCTGGTCAGCACACTGTTAAACTGTAACATCGCCCACTTGAGCCATAAGGAAAAATGGATCTTACCTTGCTTATCAGTTGTCCTTTCAGTTATAACTGACAGCAACTGATCCATCTCAGTTCTGAGAAAATCTTGTCAGAACTGGAAGGAATTATTGTTAAAAGAAAATGGTGAGCTTCTGAGAGGAACTGACGGTGAGGTAAGTATGTAATATTCATTTGCAGGTACATCATGTGTTAATTTTAAATAATTTTACTCGGTTCATGTTCACTTTAAAGAGACTCCGTAACAAAAATTGCATCCTGTTTTTTATCATCCTACAAGTTCCAAAAGCTATTCTAATCTGTTCTGGCTTACTGCAGCACTTTCTACTATGACAGTCTCTGTAATAAATCAATGTATCTTTCCCCTGTCAGATTTGTCGGCCTGTGTCTGAAAGGCTGCCAAGTTCTTCAGTGTTGTGGTTCTAATATGAACTCCCCCTTCCAGGCCCCTCTATGCACACTGCCTGTGTATTATTTAGATTAGAGCAGCTTCTCTCTTCTCTCTTATCTTTTACAAGCTGGATAAATCGTCCTCTGAGCTGGCTGGGCTTTCACATACTGAGGAATTACAAACAAGGGCAAAGCTGTTTGCAGGAAGAAAAGAGCAGCCTGAAACTTCAGTGCATGAGAACTGCAGGGGGAGAGAAACACACAAATAATCTCTTGAGATTCAAAAGGAAGGGTGTATACAGCCTGCTTGTGTATGGATGTATTTTCTATGTGTGGACATACTGTACATCAACCTACTTCCTGTTTTGGTGGCCATTTTGTTTGTTTATAAACAAACTTTTTAAAACTGTTTTTAATCACTTTTAATGCGGCGAGGAGCGGCGAAATTGTGACAGAGGGTAATAGGAGATGTCCCCTAACGCACTGGTATGTTTACTTTTGTGCGATTTTAACAATACAGATTCTCTTTAAGGTGCCTGTGTATTGCTCGATTTGGGGCATCGATATCTGGCCAATTGAATCATAATCAGTGCCTCTGCATGGCCACCTGATAATCATTTTGATCGATTTCTAGACAAAATGCAGAAAAAAAGCCCTAGCAGAGCATATTTGAAAGTCCCTCCAGGACTCCCAATTGGTCCATTAACAGACCAATGGGAATTTTCCTTTTCAGGGAAGATCCCCATTGGTCTGCTAAAGGACCAATGGGAAACCCTGGAGGGACTTTAAAAGATGCTCTGCTTTCTTGTTGAAACAAAAAACAAAAAAGGATGTAACCATAATCTCTGCTAAACCGCTGCTATCACGCAGCAAAGTGAGTGGTTTATACTAGGGTGACCATGCGTCCTCTTTTCCCCGGACAGGTCCTCTTTTTCAGACCTGTCCGGGGCATCCGGCCGGTTTTTTTAATTGTCCGGGGAAGAGAGCCGTTCGGAGCCGAACACGAGCCGGCTCTTTAAAGGGAGCCGAGCGGCCAAGCGCAAGGAAGAGCCGATACTTTTAAAGAGAGGCCGCTCTCTCCACTTCCCATTCTCTGCATGCCACGTGATTACACTGGACGTGCAGGGAGAGCAGTCAGAGAGCGCACGGCTGATGAAGATCATCACAGAGAAAACTTCAGGGGCAGGTGGGAGAGAGAGTATCATTTAAGTTGCACGCTGCGCTCTGCAAATGGGAGATGGGGGCTCACTGTGAATGAGTGAGGGAGATGGGGGCGAGGTTGGTCTTTTCTGCGTGCAAGGGGAGAAGGGAGCTGGCAGTCCTGACTCCTAAAAGCTGCAGCAACAACTCCCACAGCAGCCGTTACATGCCTGTGCAAAGATGCACACATCGGGGACTCGAGGGTGAGTGCTGAGCCTGAACTGACAGTAGAGCATTCACAAGCAGGGCTCTCAGTGTAACTTGCTGATCCTCCTCCCTCCCTCCCCCGCAATGATGCTTTCCCTGTGCAACAAGCTAAGTGCACCGGGAGGAGAAAGAACTTATAGGGCACACGCTGCAGGGAACTGGAGGATTAGATGTCAGGTATTATTTGCTGCAGCTCCTGACTATCCTGTCAACTTGCTCTTTCGTCCTGACTCCTCAACCCTTCCTACTCTAACAGACCCTTTCCTCACACCCAGCAGGCTGCAGCCAGTCACCTCTCTGCCAACTAGCCACTCTCCCCTCACTTTTAGCAGCTTGCTGTAATTTATCATCCTGCTGTCACCCTCCCCTGCTGCTAGCTCTCTGCCACCCTTTCCTTGCCTGCTGTCTCTTCTTTGCTACCCTCCCCTCCTCTCCCCTCACTGCCTCCCCCTGTCCCCTCTATACCAGCCTCCCCTCCCCTGCTGACCCTCTCTGCCACCCTCCCCTCCTGTCACCTGTATACCGCCCTCCCCTTCTGACCCCTCTGCCACCTTTCTGCCATCCTCCCCTCCCATCACCTCTCTGCCATCACCCTCTCCCCTGCTGACCCCTCTCTGCCACCCGACCCACCTGTCACCTCTATACCACCCTTCCGTCGCCTGTTGTCTCCCCTCTGCGGCTCTGCTACCCGCCCTTCCTGTCCTATGCCACCCTCCCCTCCACTGCTAACCCCCTCTGCCACCCTCCCCTCCTGTCACCTCTATACTACCCTTCCCTCCTCTGCTGTCTCCTATCTGCCACCCTCCCCACCTGCCACCTCTTATACCACCCTTCCCTGCCTTCACCTCACTGACATCTTCTGCAACACTTTACAGAGTACATAGTCATGTCACCAACTGTCCTCAGAGGAGTTCACAATCTACTACTACCATAGTCATGGTCTAATGTCCTACCATAGTATTATTATTATGTATTTATATAGCACTGACATCTTCTGCAGCACTTTACAGAATACAAAGTCATGTCACTGACTCTACTCAGAGCAGCTCATAATCATATCTTTCCATAATAAAAGTCTAATGTCTCTACCATATTATTGTGTATTTATATAGCACAGACATCTTCTGCAGAACTTTACAGAGTACATAGTCATGTCACTGACAGTCCTCCGCGGAGCTCACAGTCTAATCCTGTCATGGCCTAACCTCTTACCATATTATTATTATGTATTTATATAGCAGGGATATCTTTCTCCTCAGCACTTTACAGAGTACATAGACATTTCCCTCAGAGCAGTTGACAATTGAGTCCATAGCCATATTGGATAGTGGTAGCTGTCACTCTCAGGCAGGGAACACACTACATGCGTTTCTGCGCGTTTTGCCGCGAACGGCAAAACGCGCACAATTTTAGAGGCTATTGAAAATAATAGCCTAGCTCGGGAAACGCTGCGCCGCATGCGTTTGTGCGCGTTTGCGTTCGCGTTTTTTTCCGCGTTTTGTAGCCGCACAGTTTTCTGCTTTTTTCCGCACATTGCATGACACTACATGCCATGCAAACGCAGAAACGCACGCGGAAAAACGCACGCGTTAGACGCGACCGCAAAACCCGACGGAAACCTGGGAAACGCAGGGGAAAACGGCCCTGCAAGTGTGTTCCCTGCCTCACACTTTCCTTTTTTTGGGGGGAGGGGTGGGCGGAGGGTGCTATCTGAATAATCAGCACCGGGTGTCAAATACCCTAGGTACGCCACTGCGAAGGAGGCGGGATGCAGATAGTGGTTGGAGAGGCGGTCTGTCTATCTACGGTAGCGGGTTAGTTTGAATGAATGGTATGAGAAGAGAAGAAGCTGCAGCGGAGTTGGTGAGACCATCCCCATATAAATATAGTTGTGTATTTGTAGATACCTCCATTTATTTATGCACGTGGCGGGACTGCCGTTCTGGTATACACATGTATAATATATTGCTGAGACCCTCACTGTACTGTACATATATGTTTGTGGGGAAATGTGCTGCCAATCTCATAGCATTTGTGGGGAAATGTGCTGCCAATCTCATTGCATTTGTGGTGAAATCTGCTGCCAATAAGATTGCATTTGTGGGGGAAAATGCTGCCAATAAGATTGCATTTGTGGGGAAATCTGCTGCCAATAAGATTGCATTTGTGGGGAAATCTGCTGCCAATAAGATTGCATTTGTGGGGAAATCTGCTGCCAATAAGAATGCATTTGTGGGGAAATCTGCTGCCAATAAGAATGCATTTGTGGGGAAATCTGTTGCCAATAAGATAGCATTTGTGGGGAAATCTGCTGCCAATCTCATAGCATTTGTGGGGAAATGTGCTGCCAATCTCATTGCATTTGTGGGGAAATCTGCCAATCTTGATTCCATTTGTGGGGAAATATGCTGCCAATCTCATTGCATTTGTAGAGACATATGCTGCCAATCTGATTCCATTTGTGGGGAAATTTGTGGGAAAAAAACGGCCCTCCATGCCTGCAAAGATGGACAGCACACTGCTAAGGTCTTGTATGTTTGGCTCCGCCAATGGCCACACCCACATGCTGTTGTGATCGTCCTCTTTTTTGGAAATCAAAATATGGTCACCCTAGTTTATACCCCCCAAATCCCCTCTGCAAAATCCACGACTTTCTTGGTCGTGTATTTTTCTGCTCATGGAGGCAGTGCTTTCAGCTGCAGCTCTGCCTCCATGCGCGTCAATCTGCTGGCGGATCTCCGCCTCTCCCCGCCCCTCTCAGTGAAGGAAGTGTAACGATTGTGGAACTTTCCCAGTGATCAGCGCACAACGCGTGTGCTGACACGGCGGAAATCCTCCACAAGCGTGTAATTGTAGGCACCCAGCAAAAGGTGCTACGCACCTGTAGAGGGAAATTCCTGTCGGCAGATGGCGCTGGGGAGTGCAGAGGAACCAATCCTCTGTACCTCCACAAATGCCAGACAGGAATTGTACGAAGTGCAGAACGCAATCGCAAGAGAGGCGATTGCGAATGAAAACGAGCAAAGGGACAGGTTGTATGTGTGTGCACCAATCCAGTCGCCACCCCGCCACCGCGCACACACAACAGCAGATATGAAATAGGAACGCAATCGCGAGAGGTGCGATCGCCAGACGTGACACAAGGCAGATCAGGACAGAATACAAGGTAGCAAAGGCACAGCAAATAATACAATGAGGAGATACGGAAAATAACAAACGCTAGCTAACCGCGAACACCGTACTCATTCGCAACAGTGCACACGGTTATGCGCGGTCTCCACGTGTTAAGCACAATAGAGACAAGCACGCCTAACTAACCATTAACAGACAAACATGAAACAGAGGACGCGAGCGCTTGCTTAACGGTTACTTCACCGAGCCTCCAGCAAGCGTAGCAGACAAGACAGACACACGAAAACAGGGACAAGCGAGAGATAGGATCCACAACACTAGCGAAAAGTGGCTAGCGCGATCCAGGTACAGAGTAGCAGAACAGAAGGATCCACAGCACTAGCGAAAAGTGGCTAGCGCGATCCCAGGAGACAGAACAGAAGGATCCACAGCGCTAGCGAAAAGTGGCTAGCGCGATCCCAGGAGACAGAACAGAAGGATCCACAGCGCTAGCGAAAAGTGGCTAGCGCAATCCCAGGAGACAGAACAGAAGAGATAGCTGGTAGCAACCGCTGCACCAGCTATACTCCAAGAACAGAGATCAGAACCGTTTCATGTCGACCACCGCTGGGACAGGACAACAGCATCAGAACAAACAAACAGATAAACAATCCTAACTGCACTAGGGAATCTGCCTATCACAGTTTCCAGGAATTACTCTAAGCTGATCTTCAAACCAAGAGCATGGCTGACACTCTCCATAGTGTTTCACAGGAAGACTCCTTATGAACAGCCAAGCATTGTGGGACACACATAGTACTTATAGTACATGCCTACAATGAATGTGGCCAGGCAATTTGCATGACAACGTATGCAAATTCCTCAGCAAGCACAAGCTGCAAAACTGACAGAAGCTCTTCTTTCCAGAGTCCTGCAGCATGCAAACCTACACAATGGTCAAAAAGCTGCCTGCCTGCACAGGCAGCTGAGCAAATCATCACAGGAAGATTGAGAGGGGCGATGTGAGGCGGCTGTCAGCAGTGATTGATGAGTCAAGCAGGAAGCACTCCCCGGACACTAGAGAGGGGATTTGGGGGGTATAAACCCCTCGTTTTGCTACGGGCGGTTTAGCAGGGATTATGGTTACTCAAATAAATATATGTTTATAAAGAGAATTTAGGCTCGTCACTTCAGACTCTCTTTAAGAATAGTAAAATACTTTTTTTAGGAAGGTTTTGATTGGGCCACTCCCCCCCCCCCCAAAAAAAAATGTAAGGCACCTTTTTGCCCCTCCATTACACACAAGTTTTAGGTAGCAAGAAGCACCCCTCCAGAATTAGGAACAACCTCCCGGTATCGGTAGTAGGCCTCCAGTACAGGAATGCAGAAGTGCACCCCACTAAAGGTGGCACAAAGGTATCCCCAGTATTAGGTAGCCCCCCCCAGTATGAGTAGTCAGAGGGGCCTCTAGTAAAAGATAGCCCCACAGTAAAGGCAGCCCGAGGGGTGCCCAGTATAGATCACTTCTCTCCTTTGCTCCACTCACATTACTCTTTACCTCAGGGGACCCACTGTAGACTCCATTTACGCTGTTGGCCTTTGTCACTGGGCCCACGTTGACAATGGGCCTCATAGCAGCTGCTATGGTGATCTCTATGCCACTGGGAATAGGTAAGGGGTACCAATTCATTTATTTGGAGAAACTAAGACTATGTGGGATGTCTCCCAGAGTGTCACCTGACCTGCATCGGGTCACATGATATGCCAGGAGCCGTGCATGGATGCCGGAAAGCTGAAGGGAGCTGCAGAAAGAGTAGAAAACAGCACCTGGAGGCTCTGTAAGTATTTTCAACCCTGCAAATCTCCCAAAGCACTTTCCCTGTTATCCCCCTCAGGCATGACTGTTATTTGAGACTTCCGGTTGGCTGAAATCTGGATAACGGCAGTGGTGCTCACCGCCAGGTCGTGATCACGCTTACGCGTGGATTCACGACCATTTTGACGCATTCCGCCTCGGACACGCTAAGCCGTGAATAGATTTTCAACCACGAAAATCTGCTTCGGCTACGCGTGAATGCGGACAGAAATCCGCATTCACGCTCGTGAAACCCGGCGCTGAAGTCGTGGTTTGCGGAAATGCGTCAAACTATGCGGAAGTGACACATTGCAGGCCAATCAGAGTGCCCCAGCCAGGCCCTAGCAACCAATCACAGGAGGGGAGCTATGCCCTCCCCTCCTGAATATAAAGCGGCGGCCATGATGGAAAAGCTCTGTCCTTGCTAGACTGTGGTGCTGAGAGGATTATCTCCAGGCCATTGTTGTTTGAGCAAGTGCATTTATTGTGTTAAAAACAAAGCGGTTTTTTTTGCTAACACTGCTCTTATACTGTACACAGTTAGCTAGTCAGTGAGTGATTGCTGTAGTTAGTTGTAGTCAGTGTAGTGTAGTGGGAGCGTGGGAGTCTAGTGATTATTTAACTGTGTGTAGTGCTGTGCAGGCAGGTTCAGTGCTGCAGTGTAGTGGGAGTGGGGATTATCTGTGTGTAGAGTGCAGGCAGGCAGGTTAGTGCAGCTGCAGTGTTCACTTGTATATTCCAGTGACAGTTTATACACTTGTACTATTTGCAGGCAGCCAGTCACACCGCCGGCGCCGCCACTCTCTGCCAGCGCTGTTCATTCATTCTGTCAGTGACCTTGTGCCGTGCCCAGTGCCCACTGCTCGCTCGCTCGCTGGCATATGAGCATCTCATTACACAGTGTGACATCCTTGTGTGCCCACTGCATCCTTCAGTGACCTAGTTGTATATCCAGTGCATCCTTCAGTGACCTTGTACTGTGCCCACTGCATCCTTCAGTGACCTTGTACTGTGGCCACTGCATCCTTCAGTGACCTAGTTGTATATCCAGTGCCCACTGCTGTGCCCAGTGCATCCTTCAGTGACCTTGTACTGTGGCCACTGCATCCTTCAGTGACCTAGTTGTATATCCAGTGCCCACTGCTGTGCCCACTGCATCCTTCAGTGACCTTGTACTGTGCCCACTGCATCCTTCAGTGACCTAGTTGTATATCCAGTGGCCACTGCTGTGCCCACTGCATCCTTCAGTGACCTTGTACTGTGCCTACTGCATCCTTCAGTGACCTTGTACTGTGCCCACTGCATCCTTCAGTGACCTAGTTGTATATCCAGTGCCCACTGCTGTGCCCACTGCATCCTTCAGTGACCTTGTACTGTGGCCACTGCATCCTTCAGTGACCTAGTTGTATATCCAGTGGCCACTGCTGTGCCCACTGCATCCTTCAGTGACCTTGTACTGTGCCTACTGCATCCTTCAGTGACCTTGTACTGTGCCCACTGCATCCTTCAGTGACCTAGTTGTATATCCAGTGCCCACTGCTGTGCCCACTGCATCCTTCAGTGACCTTGTACTGTGCCCACTGCATCCTTCAGTGACCTAGTTGTATATCCAGTGCCCACTGCTGTGCCCACTGCATCCTTCAGTAACCTTGTACTGTGCCCACTGCATCCAGTGATTCATTACTAGCAACATGTCTGGCAGGGTTTCGCGGGGTGAGAGGAAAGGGAGTTCAATTGCCTCAGCCACTTCTGGGACTGCTCCACGTCCAGGGAGAGGGCGCCCAGCTGTACGTGGTCGTGATGCAGCAGAAAGGGGGGCAGCAAAGCCTGGGCCGAGTCAGCGGACGCCATTGTCCAAATATTTTAAAGTTTCTGGTCCCCGTGTGGTGGTTGAGCAAATGGAACCTGACGTACTCATGGACATCATGACTTCCTCCCAGACCTCTACTGTGAGCACCACTCCAAGCAGCAGCAGCAGCCAACATTCCACGCTTGTTGTGACATCCACCCCAGCACCCACTGGTCAGCAGCCCTCCCAGGATGACAGCGTTCTGTCCCTCAGTCCGGCTTCTGGGAACCTGCTGATGCAAGAAGCTCAGGACTTACTGGGGACTGATGTGGCAGAGATTGAGATCGGGCCACAATCACAAGCGTTGTTGAGTTTTGGTGATGAAGAAGAGGGGTCTGTGTCTGGGGATGTAGGGACAGAAGAGGAGGCGGGGGAGTCAGAGGAAGAGCTGGATTATGATGATGCTGCTGATGATGACGACGTTGTGGACCCTAACTATGTGCAGCCTGCTGAGTCCGTGGAAGAATGGTCAGAGGCAGAGCAGGATGACGAGTCACCTCGGCCTAGGCAAGGATATCGCCATATGTCAGGCAGGGGCAGGGGCATCGGCAGCAGTGGGCGTGGAGGAAGTAGACAGGACACTGCTTCAGCCGGCACCACCACCATGCAACCCCCGGCAACTACTACCACACATTGTTTCGCTGCACCCTCTGCTAGTGGGGGCCGCAGTAAATTAAAGTCACCAGTGTGGGATTGCTTTGAGGAATGTACTGATGACAAAAGGTATGCTGTGTGCAGGTTATGCAGCAAAAGATTGAGCCGTGGGAAAAGTCTGAGCAAGATGGGTACCTCATCCCTCCAGGGCCACCTGAGAAGCCGCCACTGCCGCGAGTATGCGGAGTTTAAGAGGAAGCAGGCACTGCTGGCAGGGGTTCCTGAGAGCAGAAGGCCCACCAGCGCAGCAGCATCATCCCTCCCTCAGGGTCGTGAATCCCCCACAGCAGCAGCAGTAGTAGCACGCAAGCGCTCTTCCACCTCGGCTACTCGGGACACAGACATTGAGGCTGGCAGCCAGTGTTCGTCTCTCTCCTCTGTCTCCCCTGCATCCCAGCGTCGTCAGACCCTGCTGAGCGACACCTTTCAGGGTCTGACCAAGCCTCTGCCTCCAAGCCACAGGCGGATCCGCAAACTAAATGGCTTGCTGGCCCGGGCCATGGCATCACAGCTGCTTCCCTACTCCCTGGTGCAGGAGGGGAGCGCCATGCGGACGCTGCTCCAATTTGGCATCCCCGAGTGGCAAGTCCCCAGTCGCCACTATTTCAGCAGGAGCGCGATCCCAGCACTCCACAAGTTTGCGGTGGAAAACGTGGCCCGTTCCCTGGACTACTCTGTGGGCAAGCGGGTCCATGTGACCATGGACTCGTGGAGTAGCAGATTTGGGACAGGTCGCTACCTGTCCTTTACGGCCAAGTGGGTGACACTGATGGAAGGGAGGGAGGACAAGAGCGCATCAGCCCAGCTAGTGGTGCCACCACGCGGGATCAGGGGGGATGCAGAAGGGTCCTGTCACGACACTCCCTCAGCACCCGGAAAGCAAGCCCGCCTCGGCACTGCCAAGCCCTTTTAAAATTGGTGACCCTGGGGAAGGAGAGGCTTACGGCCACCAACGTCCTGGCCGTCCTCAGGAAGCAGGAGCGGAGGTGGCTGACCCCCAGAGGCCTGGAAGTGGGGTATGTGGCAGCCGATAACGGGGCCAACCTGGTGGCAGCAGTGCAGCAGGGAAACCTCCAGCACATCCCCTGCTTGGCCCACGTGCTCAATCTTGTGGTGCAGCGCTTCTTGCGCACCTACCAGGGGATGAGCGAGCTGCTGCAGGATGCCCGGGTGGTGGTACGCTTTTTCCGCCTGTCAGCCACTGCCTCTGCACTCTTGTCCACCTTACAGCAGCAGTATGGAAGGCCACAACACCGGATAATCATCGACATGCCAGTTCGCTGGAATTCGACTCTGGCCATGTTGGAGCGGCTGTGTCAGCACAGGCTGGCTCTTAGGGCCTACATGCTAGACCCAAGTGTCCCCAGCAACCAGCAAGTCCCCATGATTACTGCCACTCAGTGGACACTGATGCAGCAAGTATGCCTGGTGCTGAGTCCCTTCCTGGAGGCAACCAAGATGGTCAGTGAGGAGCGGGCCTCGGTGTGCCAGTGGGTGCCCTTGGTTTGTCTACTGGAGCAGGCAATGGACAATTTAATTGAGCGTGGGGATGAAGCCCTGAGGCAGTTGGAAGAACAGGAGCAGATGGAGGCACAGTCCAGCTCAGAGGAGGGCTCACAGCAGGTAGTGGAAGAGTTGGAGGTCCCTAACCTGAATGAGGAGGAGGAGCAGAGTGCAGCAGGCGTTGTACGTGGATGGCGGTTTGAGGAGGACAACGACATGGCACAGGAAGAGGACAGGCATGCGTTATGGGACAATGGCGAGGACGAGGAAGATCTTGCTGGCAGGGCCCACTTGTTTCCCATGGCTGTGCACATGTTGCGCTGCCTTCGCAGGGACCCCCGGGTGATCCAGATGCGTTCAAGGGAGGACATCTGGATTACCTTGATGCTTGATCCCCGTCTGAAGGGGAAGCTGGGAGACTTAATGACGCCATCCACCACCGAGCAACGCACAAGGGAGTTGAAGGAGGCCCTTGTGCGCAGACTACTGGAAGCATTCCCCCAGCCTTCCACCCCCACTGTAACTGCTCTGCCAAGCCAGCAAGAGGTGCCTGCCATTGCCACTAGCAGCACAACAACAACCACCAGCAGCAGCAGCAGCAACTGGCGCCCCGGAGACCTGAAGAGCCTAAGCAAGAGCCTGTATGCAGTGCAGCAGCCCAGAACAGAGGTGCCCGCCACAGCATCCACCACCAACCAGCACAAGCAACGACTGACCACCATGGTGTCTGACTATATGGGGTCATCCAGCAGGCTCAATGACACCGACAGCCCCGTGGACCCCTTGGAGTACTGGGTCAAGAGACTGGACATCTGGAGCGAGCTTTCCCAGTACGCCCTGGAACTCCTATCCTGCCCTCCTTCCAGTGTCCTCTCAGAGAGATGCTTTAGTGCGGCCGGTGGCGTGGTCACAGAGAAGCGCTCTCGGCTCTCCCACGCCTCTGTGGACAAACTCACCTTCCTGAAAATCAACCAGGCTTGGGTGGAAGGTGAGTTCCTGGCCCCTATTGTCGGACACAGGGGGACATGAAGTGGCTGCTGCATGTGCTGTTGTTAACTATGCCTGCCTTTATAAAGACATTTACTACCTTCCTAGTGCCTACCTTGGTTAATTTTTTGGTGTTATGGTACTACTACCAGTAAGTTGCCATGGTCCTCCTTCTGAGCTGCTGAACTGACCACCCGCTTTGTCCTCCTGACTCAGTCGCTACTACACTCTGCGTTCACACTGCCCGGGTCGCCGGGTGCATTTCATTTTTTAGCCAGCACTATGACGCTGTGCTACTACTACTGTGCTGCTGCTGCTGAACTGACCGCCCGCTTTGTCCTCCTGACTCAGTCGCTACTACACTCTGCGTTCACACTGCCCGGGTCGCCGGGTGCATTTAATTTTTTGGCCAGCACTATGATGCTGTGCTACTACTACTGTGCTGCTGCTGCTGAACTGACCGCCTGCTTTGTCCTCCTGACTCAGTCGCTACTACACTCTGCGTTCACACTGCCCGGGTCGCCGGGTGCATTTAATTTTTTGGCCAGCACTATGACGCTGTGCTACTACTACTGTGCTGCTGCTGCTGAACTGACCGCCCGCTTTGTCCTCCTGACTCAGTCGCTACTACACTCTGCGTTCACACTGCCCGGGTCGCCGGGTGCATTTAATTTTTTGGCCAGCACTATGACGCTTTGCTACTACTACTGTGCTGCTGCTGCTGAACTGACCGCCCGCTTTGTCCTCCTGACTCAGTCGCTACTACACTCTGCGTTCACACTGCCCGGGTCGCCGGGTGCATTTAATTTTTTGGCCAGCACTATGACGCTGTGCTACTACTACTGTGCTGCTGCTGCTGAACTGACCGCCCGCTTTGTCCTCCTGACTCAGTCGCTACTACACTCTGCGTTCACACTGCCCGGGTCACCGGGTGCATTTAATTTTTTGGCCAGCACTATGACGCTGTGCTGCTACTACTACCACCAGTATGTTGCCGTGGTCCTTCTGTGCTGCTGAACTGACCGCCCGCATAGTCCTTCTCCTGACTCAGTCGCTACCACCACTGCACTCTGCGTTCACACTGCCCGTGTCCACTGACAACTCTGCTGCGATGTCATTGCTAATTGCTGCAAAAAAAACAAAAAAAAAATTACAAAAACCTCTCTGGAGCCTTTTTGCCGTCAGCCACTCATCCTCCTCCAGCGGTACCTTCGCCGCCAAGTGCCATTGGAACTCGCCTTCACCTCTTTGACTGCTTAACGCGTATATCCCTTTTTAAAACCACTTATTACCAATTAATAGCCCCATTTAAAGTGTTGATTTCACTTTAAATCCATTTTCTCTAGAAAAAATTTTTTGGGGGGAATTTTTTATGTTGAAGTTATGTTGCCCCTTATCACCTCGATAATCCATGCTATTTGGGGGACTGTAGCATGTATGGGGGCTTTGTTATTAACGTTAAAAGAAAATCCGCCTCTGGGCGTGAATCCACGCGTGATTACGCCATTCACGGCAGAAAATCCGCGTGGTTGCGTGGACGCGGACGAAAATTTTTTTTTGCAACCACGCGGATTGCCGAATTCGTGAAGTTGAGGCACATCCGAGCATCCCTGGATAACGGGCACTTTGCTGTATATTTCCAAAACTAATAAGGGGGTTCTGGTAGTATCCGCATATGACTTCTCCATCCCCTCTCTACTAGAACAAAGCCACGACCAATAGCGAAGTGCGCTTGGCTTACAGTATAGGCATCCTGCTGAATGGTAAATGTATGTTCTCCTTTTCTAGCTAAGAGCTTGCTGTGGTACAAAATAAGCAAACAGAAACCTGAAAGATCACTTTACAGATCCTGCTACAGCCATAAAACCAGCTGTAATAGGCTGTTGAGATACACATTAAACTTCGTCCTTAGCGAGGTACCAGCCTTCATTATTCATGTCACCAATCTGCATGGCCTTTTCACCGTGTCCCAAATTGGAAACCTTTTACAGCATCGGATGTGACATTATTCCTGTTACCTGCCTGACAGTTGTGACATAGTTCATTTACTGCACATCGGTTCAGTGCTCTCTAACTAGCTGCCTCCACCGCTGCCCTCTTTAAAGACAATTGCCGGCTGTGGTTCCATAAAAAGAGGATAAAGAACGGAAGATCCTGGAGACTGCAGAGGACACCGAGGGATGGATAGGAAACCCAAAGGTTTAAGATTTTGTGACAATAGCTTGTTTTGTTGAAGCTGAATCTATAATGCTTTCTTATTAATTTTATGCACCATGTTTTTGAAATTTAACAAGATTGCAATGTGTTTCTTAATGTATATTTTACATTATGTACGAGGCCCACACAAGCACTGTGTAAGGCAAGTGAGATGGAACACCAAAACCCCCAAAGGACGTTGGCCAGGGGCATGTGAAGGGGAGTAGCTATGGGGTGGGGGGCAGGGGGCCTTCCTTCCTCTAATACAGGGGACCTTCCTCCACATTAGGCATTAGTGATGGGAATTCTGGCTCTTCTGGGAGAATCGGCTCTTCTGAATCGGCTCCCATGAAAGAGCCGGCTCTGAATCAGCTCTTCATTAAATATCACTAGACACCACTCAGAATCGGAGTAAAAGCCCCGCCCTCGTCTCCATGACAACTCCAGACTACTTCTCTGACTTGGGCAATCCCTCATGCTACTGCTCTGCTCCGCCCCATACACTCCTACAAGCTGCAAGAGGAGGACTACATCTCCCAGCATGCCTCATCGCCCTTTATTACACAGCAAATCAGAGCTGTGTGGGGCGGCTGAGGCATCGGCTCTTTCAAAACTGAGAACCTGCTCTTATCGTTCGCAGCAAAGAGCCGGCTCTTAGAGCCGGCTCGTTCGCGAACGACCCATCACTATTAGGCATGTTGTAACACTTGTTATGGGTGTGAAGATAGAGATGGCCACACCTTCTAAGATGGGTCCTCAGGCCGTGTAGATCACCAAGGGGAGGCAAAGAAAACACATTTGACTTGCCACTTTGGTATAGTTTATTGGTACGTTTTGCTTTTATGGAGAGAGAAGGCGGAGCGCCGGGACAAGGCACAATGGAATGGCTTCCAGGGGGCACAGTACATTTGGCGATGTACGGACAGATTGAGCAAGGGACAGATCTCTCTCATATCGAGGGAGGTAAGCAGGAAGGTAGAACACAAACATGCAGGCATACACACACAAACAAACACACAGACAGACACACACACACACACACACACACACACACACACACACACACACACACACACACACACACACACACACACACACACACACACACACACACACCTCAGATAAGAGGAGCTTGTCTTTGGTTTGGCATCAGCATGAGGAGAGGAGGTGGGGCCAGTCAAGAAAGCAATGAATAATAATTAATAGGCGGGATGCACACACTTGCAGCTCTCCAGTCCATGTGTCAGCAACAGAGGGAGAATGCTTGATAAAGATCGTCCAATGTACCAGTGGACATTCTGCTGCACCCTAGAGTTTGCTGCCTTAATTACATGATTCAGGTTTGCATGATCGTAATTTAGGCAGCAAACTCTAGGGGGCAGCAGTGCTGTATGCTGGTACAGGAGACAATGTTTCTCACACTCTCTTCCACTCTCTCCCCATCTGCTGCTGGCATGCGGGCCTAGAGAGCTGCAAGTGTGTGATCCCACCAGGGGAGGACTGGGACCTTTTGGCCTGGAGGGAAAACACAAACTAGAGGCACATTTTCACAGCAGCCCGGGCCCAAATTACATCACACACGTGCCCCACGTGCTATATGCCAAAAGTCACATGGGAAATACAGCAAGGACACATGAGGGACAGCATGACAGATAAAGTATAATGCACTGACAATGGGGGAGGGGGCAGATAAAACATTTTGAGTTACAACGGCCAGGGTTTCCGTCGCATTCATTGTTTGTGATTATCGCACTGGATTGACCACATCAACCCGAGATTTCCCGCATCTCAGATCGATACTTTCAACCAATTTCCACCCGAAATCAGACAGATATTTTCCCACGGACCCTGCAGGCAAGCCTCTGCTCTGCATCATGCTGTTTATATTAACCAACTTGCCCACCCTCTAATTACTCTGTAATTAGGCATTGATTTCCCTCGGCCAGCCTAGTGGTTCACATTGCCTTATACAAAAACATGTACCAGGAACTGTACCAGCCCTAAATCATTAAATGAGAGGCAGCCTGGGTGGAAATTGTCCCCCTTCCCCCCTGGCCAGTCCTCCCCTGGATCCCACCCCTTTAATTATTATTCACTGCTCTGCTGGTTTGCCCCACCTCCTCTGTATGTGCTGCCCTGATAAGAGATTAATGACAGCCAAGAGCTCACCAGAATTAGCCGGGAGCGCCCGGCTAGTAGGGCCCGGGGAGAACTCTGAGGAGGTGCTACTGCGAAGGTGCAACAACGCCCATACATGCAAACGAGTGTGGATGTGATCTCCAAGAGGATCCTGGCCCTGGGCAGCAGTGGTGGTCTGGAGGCAATTTCAGGAGGAAGACTCTAGAGATCTTTTTAGGTAAAGATCTAGTTTTTTTTAATTTTCATTTGCCTCAGGTTTGCTTTAACAATAACGAGGGCTGGATTTACCTCACAGGAGACTATAGGCACAGATATACTGGCACCTTAGACTTCACCCTTCATGAACCCACAAACACCCGCCGAACTGCACCACAAGTGTGCTGGCTGTCCCAGCTGTTACTTCTCCCTGAGATCCCTTGACTGTCATAGGTAGCTACAGGTGCCCCTTAGTATTAGGTAGCCACAAGTACCTTCAATATTAAGTAGCTAGTGATGCCCCCAAGTATTAGGAAGCTAGAAGAATCTCAGTATTAAGTAGCTAGAGGTGTCCCTGACTGAAGGGAGATCAATCTTGTCAGTGGAATGCTGAGAGCTGGGTTATTAACCTCTCATTTACACTTTGTTCGGGATGCTGCATAGGGAAGGAGGAGAGAGGCACTTGGGGAGGGAAATGAGCCACCTTTTCATCATCAAGCGCCTGTAGGCATATGCCTACAGTGCCTTATGGTAAATCCAGCCATGACAATAACTTTGGTCCTTATTCAGGTGTCACCATGGATCACTAGGATCACTCAACAACGACCCCATGGAACGGAAGCAGGAAATTTGGGCGCATGAGGCAGGTGGACAAAGAGGGAGCCGCCATTCACTCCCATAATAAATATCGTTTAATGGGTGCCCAACAGGAAAAAAGGGCGCCGGAGAAAAATAACGTTTTAAAAGCGGCGCCCGGAGACTTTTAATGTTTTTAACTGCTTCTCATGATTACACATTATTTAATGATTTATTTTTTAAACATTATTTTTAAACGAAAAACAGTACAATATTTTTTAAAACATTATCTTTAAATGAAAAACCGTACAATTTAAAAAAACAACATTATTTTTAAACGAAAAACCGCACAATATTTTTTTTAAAACGGTATTAATGCTTATCACAGGGGGGTCTTAGGTTTAGGCACCACCAGGGGGGTCTTAGGTTTAGGCACCACCAGGGGGGTCTTAGGTTTAGGCACTACCAGGGGGGTCTTAGGTTTAGGCACCACCAGGGGGGTCTTAGGTTTAGGCACCACCAGGGGGGTCTTAGGTTTAGGCACCACCAGGGGGTCTTAGGTTTAGGCACCACCAGGGGGATCTAGGGGTTAGGGATAGGTACAGGGAAGGTTCTGTGTGAGAGTAGGGTTAGGTATAGCTTTAGTAACATTCTTATTAATGTTTTATAAAACGTTATTATAAATTTCACTTTTTAACCCATTCGCGTTCCGTCGTTTTCACTTGAGCAATATTCACCTCCCATTGATTAGCATATAACTTTATCACTACTTATCACAATGAACTGATCTATAGCTTGTTTTTTCCGCCACCAATTAGGCTTTCTTTGGGGGGTACATTTTGCTAAGAGGCACTTTACTGTAAATGCATTTTAACAGGAAGAATAAGAAAAAACGGAAAAAAATCATTATTTCTCAGATTTCAGCCATTATAGTTTTAAAATAATACATGCCTCCATAATTAAAACTCACGTATTGTATTTGCCCATATGTCCCGGTTATTACACCGTTAAAATTATGTCCCTATCACAATGTATGGCGACAATATTGTATTTGGAAATAAAGGTGCATTTTTTTCCGTTTTGCATCTACCACTATTTACAAGTTTAAAATAAAAAAAAATATAGAAATATTTCATCTTTACATTGATATTTAAAAAGTTTAGACCCTTAGGTAAATATTTACATGGTTTTTTTTTATTATTGTAATGTTTTTTTTTTTAATATTAAACAATTTATTTGGGTATTTAAATAAGGGTGGGATGTAAACCATAGTTTTTTAATGTAATTGTGTGTTTGATTTTAATTTTTCTTACTTTTTGTTGTAGTTTTACTTTTTGGCCACAAGATGGCGGCCATGAGTTAGTTTACATGACGTCACTCTAAGCGTAACACACGCTTAGAGTGACGCATCGGGGAGGGAACAGCCAGAAAAAGCGAAGCTTCCGAGAGAAGCTGTCGCTTTTTCAGCGGGGGAGAGGAATCAGTGATCGGGCACCATAGCCCTATTCACTGATTGCCTGGCTAACGAACCGCGGGCCGGGAGCGCGCGTGCACGCGCGCGATCAGCCGCGGGAGTGCGCGGTAGCGCGCATGGTTCCTGGATGTAGTTTCTACGTCCAGGAACCAAAATAGGTTGAACAAGGAAGATTAACGTTTTTACAATTGTCGATTTCATACACATTATTTAATGATTTATAACTTTATAAAACATTATTTTTAAACAAAATATATCACAATTTTTTTTTAAACGTTATTCATGCTTATTGTTTAAAACCCTGCGCCCTTTTTTCCCGGTGCCCTTTTTTAACGTACGCCCATGGAACACCTGCACACATATGAGATTTTCATTCTGGATAATCATATGTTTATTTTGACTTTAAAAAAAATCAATTGAGCCCACGTAGCAGAAATACATAGGAACAATAAAACGCTGAATAAAGGCCACTGCAATCTCTTCCGAAAAGCACTGCAATATTGAACCAGGACCCGTGCAATCAGCAGTCATAATAGAAGTAATAAAACAAAACTTCCTGCCTCCGTTGCAAATAATTATTCCCATCTCCACCGTCAGCAAAATTGGAAAAACCCAAGAAATAATGAAAATCTGCTGCCTCATCGCTCTCAGCTTTTACAAACCACTTAATTAATAAAGCAGGTTACATTAATCCTGTGATCGAGAAATGGCTGCTCTGTTTCTCTTCCATTAAGATGTTTGTGTCTAATACTTACTCTCTGGAACATATAGAACAGGGGTTCATTCAATCAAGCTCATGTCAATGCTCATCTGCATCTCCGTGCCAAAGATGTGCTGCAAAACTATTCTTTAAATGTTGAATCTGCCAATGTATATTAATTCCGAGATGCTTCGTGCTTTAATATAATTATGGTGCTCCTGTGCAACTTCTGATATCTGTCTGTCTTTTACAACAGGGGCTACATCTTTCATACAAACTAGGGGTGAGCTTTCGAATTCCGTGGAACTTCGATTCCAGAGTTTCCGATTGAAAATTGACTTTCTGTAGCAGAAATCTGTATTCAGCTGAGTACTGTATTCATGGCTGGATTTCAGGCAAGGCCACAAAGGCCATGGCCTAGGGCACTGGGAAAGCAAGGGGCGTGCTGTGGGCAGCAGGATGGCAGCAGCAGTTAACCTGTTGAGCTTTCACAGCAGTCGGGTGAGCACCCAAACGGCTATTCCTGATGCTGGCTGTGCTGCACTCTGCACACATTAGCAGCCGGTGCTACGCCGTGCTTGTCCTGCTTCACAGAGTTTGCATATAGGGGTGGGCAGCTACCAACAGCCAGATCTGGCACTTGGGGGATGAAGGGGCCGTGAACAGGAGCTTACTGTGATCTCTGAGCTGCCTGACACTTACTGAATGTGCCGCTCACCAAGTAGCCTACAATCTAATCACTGCCATCATGTCACTTACTGTCCTCAGAGGAGTTTATAATGTAATCCCTGCAATCATGTCACTAACTGTCCTCAGAGGAGTTTACAATCTAATCCCTGCCATCATGTCACTTACTGCCCTCAGAAGAGTTTACAATCTAATCCCTGCCATCACGTCACTAACTGTCCTCAGAAGAGTTTATAATCTAATCCCTGCCATCACGTCACTAACTGTCCTCAGAGGAGTTTACAATCTAATCCCTGCCATCACGTCACTAACTGCCCTCAGAGGAGCTTACAATCTAATCCCTGCCATGTTGTGGGGGAAGTTTAGGATACTGTCAGTCTGGAGACAGCTGGTGATAGTGGGCGGTGAAAGTACAAATCTGGCCCTGAATGCACTGACACAGGAATTTTAGGCCAATCACAAGATATGGAAGTTTTAGGCCAATCAGAGAATCAGTATTGTACTGCAGAACTCAGAATACAGTGGACACTTTAGGCCAATAACAAGACTCAAAACTATTAGAAAATATCAGAGAATTTGGAAGTGTACATGGTTATACAAATAGTAGTGTACATCTGCAAAATATAGCGTATTCTGCAAAAAACACCTTTTTTAAAAAAAAAAAAAGATCTATTTTTAGTAACAAAAATGGCAAAAAAAAAAAATCATTCCGCGGGAAGAGTGTGACTGAGTAGTGCAAGTTTTTTGTTGAGCGTGTGTATGAGCCACACACTCAACAAAAGTCTTTTAAATGCACAATTATCAAACAACTTTTGTTGTGAAACAGGTTGAAACAACCAAAAAAAGTAGTTTGCTATTGTCCAATCAACTGCTAAAACGCAGCTCAAGTCAATCCAACAGTTGGATTGACTTCTTGTCAGTCTTATCAGTTGTTTCAACAATAGCAAACAACTTTTTTTTGTTTCAACTTGTTTCACAAAAAAGTTGTTTGATAATTGTGCATTTAAAAAACTTTTCTTGAGCGTGTGTATGAGGCTTTAGAATCCAACACTGCCATATACTCTGGTATTCTCGATGTTCAAGCAACCCATTGGCTGTGATAGTTGTGCGAGTGTGCAAAGGGTTACTTGACTTTGCATCTTTAGACTCATACAGGGCCATATACTAAAGTATTCTTGATGTAATACTAATAACAATAATCTGAACATTTGTATCGCGCTTTTCTTCTGTCGGACTCAAAGCGCTGAAGAGCTGCAGCCACTGGGACGCGCTCAAGAGGACTCCCTGCAGTGTTATGAAGTCTTGCCTTGACTTCCTTACTGAATAGGTACTACTGACCCTAGCCAGGATTCAAACCCTGGTCTCCCATGTCAAAGGCGCACAAACAACCCATAGGCTGTGATAGTAGTGTGAGTGTGCAAAGGGTTACTTGACTTTGCACCTTTAAAATCCGACATGGCCATATGCTATTGTGTTCTCCATGTAAGAACAGTCCATAGGCTGTGATAGTTGTGCGAGTGTGCAAAGGGTTAATTGACTTTGCACCTTTAGAATTGTACATGGTCATATACTTTTGTGTCCTCGATGTACGAGAAACCATTAGGCTGTGAATGCAGTTTCCCTTCATCACTAACTCCACCTGTGTGCACTGCAGTCACAGAGGAGTTAAAATAAAAACCACACCTCATAATATAAAGCCCAATTTGTGTTGACCTGACATACTTGAGCACTTGAGAAGGAGTGGGCAGCAGGTTATGTGCAGATCACATCTGCTCTTGACATCTCACCAAAGGTAAAACAATAGATCATTATACCAGCAAGCAGTGACATTCTCCAAACAACTGCAGAATTTGACTCTAATTCTTCTCCTTGCTTTTCGTTGTTGTAACCCTGGTAACATTTTGTATTGTATGGAGAGGTGCGATGACACAGTTTGCAGAATCACAAAACCTAACTTTATTGTCTGCTATGAAAGATCGCCTGCTGCGTTTTATTGACTAAATTGGCTTCTGCTGGTTCCCGATACAATGAGAGACAATGAGAGGCATGCAATTAATGGATTCTCACTGTACATGCCACAAGCAGAAAATAAAAGGAAGGTTGGGGATGAGAGAAGTATGCTGAACCCTCATTCATCAATGTACAATGCAAGGATGCTGATACATTCCCAGATAATACTCTTTATATGGTGGCCTTGTGCGATGCTCTGGACAAGTATAGGTGCCCTAGGGCATGATAACAAGAATCTCTGACTGCAACCCAACAAAAGGATTGCTAACGTGTCTGTATGAAATCATAGCAATGAGAATGAACTAAGAACAATCAGCTTTAACGTGGTGCTGACTCCTGAACTCTTGCACAGGACATAATGAAACATAGAGAAATACACCCTGTATATATTTAAAAAGTTTAGCCTGTTTAATTCCCCCTCATCTGTGACTAATCACAAGTTGTAATTTGATCCCTTAGCTGTGTCAGCTGGCTGCCATGGCAGAGACCTAATTTGTAAACACAGGATGTTAACAATATGTCTGCTTCCATGAAAGCAGGAAGTAGAAACAGTGCCGATGTATTGCAGAATTTGTATCAGCTGTAACAAATATTTTTCTTTAAAGGGGCACTATGGCGAAAAATGTTAAAATTTAAAATATGTTCAAACATATACAAATAAGAAGTACATTTTTTTCCAGAGTAAAATGAGCCATAAATTACTTTTCTCCTATATTGCTGTCACTTACAGTAGGCAGTAGAAATCTGACAGAAGCGACAAATTTTGGACTAGTTCATCTCTTCATGGGGGATTCTCAGGGATTTATTTATTTTCAAAACCACTTAGTGAATGGCAGTTGCTCTGCCCAACTGCCAAAAAACTGTGTAGCGAGCAGGGAAGCTGGCCAGCATCATTGTTTAAATCCTATTTAGGGAATATCTTTATAAAACATAAAAGCTTTGCAGAGAATCCCCCATGAAGAGATGGACTAGCCCAAAACCTGTCACTACTGTCAGATTTCTACAACCTACTGTAAGTGACAGCAACATAGGAAAAAAGTAATTTATGGCTCATTTTACTGTGGAAAAAACGTACTTCTTTTTTGTTTATGTTTGCACATATTTTACATTTTACAATTTTTCGCCATAGTGCCCCTTTAAAGGTTATAATGCTGTTGTGTATCTTATGGAGCAGAGAGGAAGTTATGAGTTCAGGTTCACTTTAAATAATTTCATTTTAAGTGAATCAGGTCAATCTTTGGCGTATGAATGTTTATCATAGCTCTATGATTGCCTAAGCAATGAACTGATTGGTTCAATGTATTTTCAAAGAGTCCCTTGAACATTTTACCAGTTAACAGAGTACTGCTAGCTACTGAATAGTCATGCCCACGTGGATGAATTTCCAACCTCAGCAGAGCCGTTTCTATGCATAGGCAACATAGGCAAATACTTTGTGTTGAGACAGTAGAAAGAGAAGCAGAAACCGCTGGCACTGCAGGAATCAAAATACATCCAAGAGGAGGGAGGAAGAGGAGGGGGGAGCACTACACAGCCCCGAACGGAAGTGTATTTGAAGTGTATCCTCAGCGTGCTCAGGTCCAAGTCACAGCATGGTTGTAGGGAGGAGAAGAAAGCGCCGGCACTGCTGTTACACACTTTATTATAACGTTGATAAAATCAATACAGGGACATTCATCCAGACAAATTGGAGAAACACATACCGTGGGTGGGTGTAGAAGGTGCGGTGGGTGCAGAGCCTGACGGCCGTTTCGCGTTACATGCGCTTCTACGGAGGCTATACCTGCCTCCGTAGAAGCGCAAGTAGTGCGAAACGGCCGTCAGGCTCTGCACCCACCGCACCCACCGCACCTTCTACACCCACCCACGGTATGTGTTTCTCCAATTTGTCTGGATGAATGTCCCTGTATTGATTTTATCAACGTTATAATAAAGTGTGTAACAGCAGTGCCGGCGCTCTCTTCTCCTCCCTACAAATACTTTGTGTTCCACCTTCAGAAAGCAGTGCCAAAAAACATACAAAATACACAGATTTTACCTAAATTTTACAAATCTGCCGGTAGCATTAGGACGGAGCATATGATAGAGGAAACAGCATTGAAAGTCTCAGCTCAAACTGTCAGTCCATCTTTGTTTTGTTAAAACTTTAAAAGGCAACCTCAAGTAATGTTATCATTGTCATTAATTGTTTCAAGTTTGTCTATCATTATTGTCATTCACATAGTAGAATACGCATACACAGAAGCGGGGGCTAGATAGTGTTATCCATGTCCATTAGTTTCCAAAAGTTTCAATCCCTGTAGATAGGAGGGACGTAACTAGAGAGGAGTAGTACCTGCGATCATAGGGGGCCCTCGAGCTGTGGGGGACCTAGACTACTAAACTTCCCTTCCTCCGACACAAGGGACTATACAGCAAAGTCCCCATTATCCGGAATTCAGGCAACTGGAAGTCTCAGCTAACCTGCGTGCCTGAGGGATAACGGGTACCTCTCTTAGTGGGTTTCCAGTAGGTGCTGGCAGGCTTTTAAATACTTACCGAGGCTCAGGCTATGTCTGGCAGTCTTCCTCTATCTCCCCACGGGCTCCTAGTGGCTTCCGGCATCTGTGTAGGGAAGCCTGAGGGCCCTTTTACACTTCAGTTGCTCTCAGTTAAAACGGAAAGAAAACTGATTTTCAAAGTAATGCTCATGTTTTCCTATGGCACCTTTCACACTTAACATGTTTAACTGAAATCTTTGTCACAATACACTGCTATGGAAAAAACGCGTACTAACGCACACTAACGCACGCTAACGCACACCAACTGATTAAGTGTAAAAGGGGCCTGAGTGTCCAATGACTTGATGCGGGTCAGCTGACACTCCGTGCACTGGGGAAGCTGGAAAGCCTCTCTGAGGGAGACTGCCAGACATCGCTGGAGCCTCTGTAAATATTTCAGGGGTTGAGGTTTGTACTATTTCGGCCGGTTGCTCGAGCAACCAGCAAGCACATGTATTCGGTATCAGGCGACCCCCCCCCCCCCCCCTCCTGGTGCCGGATACTGGAAACTTTGCTGTATTTTAGATCAGGTGTTTTTGTGGCTACACTTGTTATGGGTGTGAAGATCTTAATGGCCACTTTTGTTTTATGACCCTTCTGAGATGAGCCCCAAGGCCGTGAAGGGCATCCTGGGGAGGCAAGGAAAGGGGTGTGAACATTGTGAGGGCCCCATCAAAGTTTTGCTGGAGGGCCCCATGAATTACAGTTACGCCGCTGTATAAAGTGGTAGAGCCAGGGAAGAATAGGAGGAGGGCCCGGGTGGAGGAAGGAAGAAGTCTGGGCCCCTCTGCCCTGCTGGGCACAGGTAAGGTGGGGGAGGGGCTGATCGTAATAAGATAGCCCATACATTTTTTTGCAGGGGGCCCCATCAGGTAAGTTACATCAAGGGTCGGGCCGAGGCAGAGGCAAGAGAGGCTCTAGCCTTGGGGCGCAGTGTAGGAGGGGATGCACAACTCACTCAGCTACCATTCCCCTATTGTGTTTGAAGCAGAGAGAAATAAGAAAAGGGGATACATGGCAGTGACTGCAAGCCAGATAACTAGAGATTAAGGTGTTAGGGGGTTGGGGGCACCTCTTAGTCTAATAGCCAATCAGTGTGTGATGGCTGGGGTGGGAGGGATGGAGGGGCGCAGTTTTGTGTCTCAGCCTTGAATGCTGGACGACCTAGTTACACCCCAGCTCTGGTTACACCCCTAATAGTCAGTGTATTCCATACCTCCCAACTTTTTGAGATGAGAAAGAGGGACATTTAAGCCACACCCCTGATCACGCCCCTGTCACACCCCCAGTCATGCATACCATAAAACTTTTAATAGAAAAATATTTTGTTTTATAATCATACCACACTGGTCCTTTCTATCCTGGTTCATTTTCCTTCATGTTAACATTTTAAAATTAGTAATATATCAATTTAAAGGATGGGAATAAGGGTTAGAGTCAATCAAACACATTTTTTTAGTAGAGAAATATATATATTTACATAGAAAGAGGGACAAAGTCCTGAAAGAGGGACAAATGAGGAGGAAAGAGGGACAGAGGGACAGGGCTCCCAAAGAGGGACTGTCCCTCCGAAAGAGGGACAGTTGGGAGCTATGGTATTCATGGGCAGCAAGTGCACAGTATGAACACGCCCTGGTTCACATGTACTAGTAATAGAGTGACCAGACGTCCCGGATTGCCCGGGACACGTCTCAGATTCGAGGTCCGCTGTCCCAGGCTGCATGAGGTCCCGGGAAACGTCCCGCTTTCAGCAGCGGGACGTCCCGGCCTTGGGACTCTGGCCACTCTATTCTTATGAACTGGCAGCGGCGTCTATAAACGCCGTGCCAGTTTATTGCCCACAGCCCCGCTCCAGCCTCGTCTTCCGGTGTCTGTTCCGACACCGGCAGGCGAGCAGGGCTATGGCAAGATGGCTGCCGAAGCCCTGTACTGGAGACTATTTGTGTCTCCAGTACAGGGCTTCGGGCGCCATCTTGCCGTAGCCCTGTCAGCGCGGGAGACGAGCAGGAGGAGGAAGGAGGTCCCGGGAGCAGCGCGCCAGAGGCCGGAGACTTCTGTCAGGTGAGTAAATGCTTTCTTTTTCAGGTGAAATGTTTGCCCGCATTGCGTTTCTTTTCTGGGGAAATGTTTGCCCGCATTGTGTTTCTTTTCTGGTGAAATGTTTGCCCGCATTGCGTTTCTTTTCTGGTGAGATGTTTGCCCGCATTGCGTTTCTTTTCTAGTGAAATGTTTGCCCGCATTGCGTTTCTTTTCTGGTGAAATGTTTGCCCGCATTGCGTTTCTTTTCTGGTGAAATGTTTGCCCGCATTGCGTTTCTTTTCTGGTGAAATGTTTGCCCGCATTCCGTTTCTTTTCTGGTGAAATGTTTGCCCGCATTGCGTTTCTTTTCTGGTGAGATGTTTGCCTGCATTGCGTTTCTTTTCTAGTGAAATGTTTGCCCACATTGCGTTTCTTTTCTGGTGAAATGTTTGCCCGCATTGCGTTTTTTCGGGTGAAATGTTTGCCCGCATTGCATTTCTTTTCTGGTGAAATGTTTGCCTGCATTGCGTTTCTTTTCTGGTGAAATGTTTGCCCGCATTGCGTTTCTTTTCTGGTGAAATGTTTGCCCGCATTGCGTTTCTTTTCTGGTGAAATGTTTGCCCGCATTCCGTTTCTTTTCTGGTGAAATGTTTGCCTGCATTGCGTTTACTTTCTAGTGAAATGTTTGCCCGCATTGCGTTTCTTTTCTGGTGAAATGTTTGCCCACATTGCGTTTACTTTCTAGTGAAATGTTTGCCCGCATTGCGTTTCTTTTTTGGTGAAATGTTTGCCCGCATTGCGTTTCTTTTCTGGTGAAATGTTTGCCCGCATTGCGTTTCTTTTCTGGTGAAATGTTTGCCCGCATTGCGTTTCTTTTCTGGTGAAATGTTTGCCCGCATTGCGTTTCTTTTCTAGTGAAATGTTTGCCCGCATTGCGTTTCTTTTCTGGTGAAATGTTTGCCCGCATTGCGTTTCTTTTCTGGTGAAATGTTTGCCCGCATTGCGTTTCTTTTCTGGTGAAATGTTTGCCCGCATTGCGTTTCTTTTCTGGTGAAATGTTTGCCCGCATTGCGTTTCTTTTCTGGTGAAATGTTTGCCCGCATTCCGTTTCTTTTCTGGTGAAATGTTTGCCCGCATTGCGTTTCTTTTCTGGTGAGATGTTTGCCCGCATTGCGTTTCCTTTCTAGTGAAATGTTTGCCCACATTGCGTTTCTTTTCTGGTGAAATGTTTGCCCGCATTGCGTTTTTTCTGGTGAAATGTTTGCCCGCATTGCATTTCTTTTCTGGTGAAATGTTTGCCTGCATTGCGTTTCTTTTCTGGTGAAATGTTTGCCCGCATTGCGTTTCTTTTCTGGTGAAATGTTTGCCCGCATTGCGTTTCTTTTCTGGTGAAATGTTTGCCCGCATTCCGTTTCTTTTCTGGTGAAATGTTTGCCTGCATTGCATTTCTTTTCTGGTGAAATGTTTGCCCACATTGCGTTTACTTTCTAGTGAAATGTTTGCCCGCATTGCGTTTCTTTTTTGGTGAAATGTTTGCCCGCATTGCGTTTCTTTTCTGGTGAAATGTTTGCCCGCATTGCGCTTCTTTTCTGGTGAAATGTTTGCCCGCATTGCGTTTACTTTCTAGTGAAATGTTTTCCCGCATTGCGTTTCTTTTCTGGGGAAATGTTTGCCCGCATTGCGTTTCTTTTCTGGGGAAATGTTTGCCCGCATTGCGTTTCTTTTCTGGTGAAATGTTTGCCCGCATTGCGTTAATTTTCTGGTGAAATGTTTGCCCGCATTGCAATAATTTTCCGGTGAAATGTTTGCCCGCATTGCAGTAATTTTCTGGTGAAATGTTTGTCCGCATTGCAGTAATTTTCTGGTGAAATGTTTGCCCGCATTGCGTTTATTTTGTACTGACATGTTCCCCGCATTGCGTTTATTTTGTACTGACATGGTTGCCCGCATTGCGTTTATTTTGTACTGACATGTTTGCCCGCATTGCGTTTTTATTTTGTACTGACATGTTGCCCGCATTGCGTTTATTTTGTACTGACATGGTTGCCCGCATTGCGTTTATTTTGTACTGATATGTTTGCCCGCATTGCGTTTATTTGTACTGACATGTTGTCCGCATTGCATTTATTTTATACTGACATGTTGCCCGCATTGCGTTTATTTTGTGCTGACATGTTGCCCATTGCATTTAGTTTCTGGTGTCCGGGGTAACTGCATTTATTATTTAATGGTCATAGATGGCTATGTTTGCTGCTTTGTGGTTACGGTATACTATTAGCATCACACAGTTTCTGCACACCCATGATGCAAAGTCTCGTTTGTCCACATCATGGCGTAAACACTGCTTTCTTATGCCTCGCTGTTACATCATTACGGTAGCTCCGCCCATAAAATGTCATGGCCACGCCCATTTTTCACCGCAGCCCCCCCCCGGTCTTCATCGCTGTGCATTTCTCAGTCCTCCCCACTTTTCGCCACGGCGCGCTACGCGACCCCCCCCCCCCCCCCTCCCTGCGCCCACCCTCCCTGTCCCAGGTTGGACCCACAAAAATCTGGTCACTCTAACTAGTAGGCACAATATGCACTGAGCTTGCAAATTTACAAATGGCTTCTGAGTGAAAACATAACCAGTTTGGAAGAAGGGAAGCAACTGTATAGATAAATGTAGCACTCAGCTTGAGGAAGGTGTACTTGGTATATTAAAGAAGATTCTAGTAGCACTGTATCCCTGTAATGAACTCTCTTTTTAGCAAAAGATTCACATGCTGTTCCAATTTATTTTGTTATTATTATTGAATAAAAATGCAGAGCACATAGGTCAAGTTATAATGTATCTCTTCATAATGTCGCTGTTATTCAAGAACTGCACTGAAATAGCTGCCGTGGGGATGTCGGCTTATCATCAGAGTTAGCTGTATCCGTTCTGACAAGCCAGTGACCACGTAGTTATTGATAGTCTCCTCTGTCAGTGGAATGCTATAGGATTCATTTAGAATTGGAGAGTGGCGGCTGGATTGCCTCGTATTTCCTCTCAGAGCTGTGGCATGCAGGTTCCAGTTTTTTATTAAGGCTAAATCATTAGCGGAGTCTGCTGTACATATGTAAAACAGCCGAAACGCAGCATTATTCCAGAATACATAATTTTACCATTTATATAAATACACATAAAGCACCGCTTCAGCATGGACTGAAAATTTAAAGGCCGATAAAGAAAATATATGCAGCTTCGTTTCGGGAAATCCATAAAAAAAAAAAAAAAAATACAACACTCTCTGGTCAACTTTTCCATTTGCTCAATAAAAGACTACCAACCGCTAATGTCTAAACTTTTATGACACATTTTAAAGCACTTTTGCATTTTTCTTGTTTTTTTTTTCTTAGTCCTAAATTATTAATGGAAGAGCTTGTTTTATTTTCTTTGAGTGCATTTTTTTTTATTTTATACTGCCTGCCTGGTCAAGAGCCCCTTAACCAGCCGCCTAAAGGACACCCGAGGCGAAAATAAACTAATGAAATAAACAATTGTATCTATGTTACTTCTCCCAAAAATGCATTTTTAAGATATTCGTGTACCGATATGTGTCAGCAAGTAACAGAGTTCTGATTATTAGGTGATCTGCAGTATCACCTATAATGCAGATATATACCTGATTATACGGTGATCTGCAGAATCACCAATAATACAAGTATACCAGCAGCTAATGTGATAGCAAGGATAGTGCTTGGTGCAACAGTAGTACTGATAGGTTTAGTTGTACCTCTCCAGAGGAGCTGGAGGGCACTAACAGTACAGAGCCCCTCACCAGAGACAAGGGCCCTCTGGTGAGAGTAGAGTAGTCAGACTAATCGAGTTGGCAACAGACAGACAGATACGGTACAAAATCATAAGGCAAAGGCAAGAAGGTTTTAACAGGCAGAGTCGGCAGCAAGATCAGATGGGCAGAAGTACAGAATCACTGAGAGTAAGAATAGTCAGAACGAGCAAGAGTCATACACAGATAATAAATAGTATTCCGATTATAATTATAGCTATCAAACAAATCCTATCACTTTGTGAAATCACTGCTTTCCTCCCGGATCAAATCACACCGGATCTATCTAAGGTCTGAGCGTTAACATAAAGTATTCGCAACAGCAGACAAGTTGCGAGTGAATCAGCAAAGCTTAAGAAGCAGAGGAGACCCCTTCGGCACGCCCACTCCCATCAACCAATAACGAGCGGCGAACGTCTCCTCTGCCATCAGCCGACCGGCCGGTCAGCTGACGTCCCGTCTGTGACCATCAGTGATGGTCAAACTGTAGTCACTTTCTGTCTGAGTCAGGCACTTACATACCTGATATTTAACTCTTTCAGGCAGAGAAAAAAAAAATAGGAACACACGATAGTTATTTGTGTGTTAGGCACTGTACATACCCATGTCTATCTCATCATGTCACATGTCACCTTGAGTATCCTTTAACCATTTCAGCCCGCCGGTATTTTTCACCTTATGCATCAGAGCAATTTTCACCTCCTATTCATTCGCCAATAACTTTATAACTAATTATCACAATGACTTAATCTATATCTTGTTTTTTCCGCCACCAATTAGGCTTTCTTTGGGTGGTACATTTTGCGAAGAATTATTTTTTTCTAAATGCATTTTCACAGGATTACGGTATTAAGAAAAAAATGGAAAAAATAAATATTTCTCAGTTTTCAGCCATTATAGCTTTAAAATAATACATGCTACCATAATTAAAACTTATGTATTTTATTTGCCCAATTGTCCCGGGTTATTACACCATTTAAATTATGTTTCTATTACAATGTATGGCGCCAATATTTTATTTGGAAATAAAGGTGCATTTTTTCAGTTTTGCATCCATCACTACTGTATACATAATGTAACGATTGGTGTCAGCACGCAGAGAGAATCTGATTCTTGGCGATCTGCAGTACCACCAAGAATGCAGATATACGCCTGATTATCGATGATCTGCAGAATCAGCGATAATACAGATGTATTGCTAACCTCTGGACACCAGAATAGTGAGAGTGTTTGGTGCAACAGTAACAACTCTGAGTGGAGACCACCAGAGGAGCTGGCGGCCTAAGACTCCTGAGGAATTCACCCCTGACTGTGTGTGATATTCCTGTAGCCTGTGGACCCCTGGGCGAGGGACCGAGGCTGGGTTGCAGGAAGCCCTGCAGCTAATATGAAAGGTATTGCCCTGGACTGGGCTAATGTAATACAGTAATAGCACAATCCTAGTCTGGGTGTGAGGTCCGTAGTCACAACACCCTGGAACTAGTCTGGAGCATAACATAAATGATAATACAATTCCCTAGTCTTGGGTATGAGGTCCGTGATCGTCAACACCCTGGAACTAGTCTGGAATATAACATAAATGATAATACAATTCCCTAGTCTTGGGTGTGAGGTCCGTGATCGTCAACACCCTGGAACTAGTCTGGAATATAACACAAAGACAATACAGTTCCCTAGTCTTGAGTGTGAGGGCCTTGATCTCAACACCCTGGAACTATGCTAGAGAATACACAGAAGATACACAGTATTCCTAGTCTGGGGTGTGAGGGCCTTGCTCTCAACACCCTGGAACTGGTCTAACAATAAACAGTACAAGGTAATCTAGCTCAGTGTGAATTCCCAAGTCCTCCTGGTTCAAACACACTGTAAGGATCTGACTATGGTCTGAATGCTTCCACAAAGTGTTTTCAATGGCAGACAACCAGCAACTGACAAGCAAGCAGAATATATAGTAGCTGAACTCTGATGCCCCGCCCGAGCCACTCAGCCAATCATGATTCCAGCAGGAATCAGCTGATCGTCCTGATCAGCTGACACTTCCCCTGCTGGTATAAAGGTCCTGACTTCTGGCCTGCGCGTGCGTAGCTCTTCATCCATCTATGTGGACTAACAGACCCAGCCACTCCAAAGGCACGCTGCTGCGTACAAACTGCCACCTTGGACGCAGAAACAGCCGCTTTGCTATTAGAACATGCGGCGGCTTTTCCGCGTTCTGCCACACTACCAGACGCGTGCCTACGCGTGCAAACCGCCGCGTTGGACGCGGAATCAGCCGCCTTGCTTTCAGCAGACGCGGCGGCTTTTCCGCGTTTTCTCACACATAATTATTGTAAAAAAGAAGCACTTTTTTATTACATTATTTTCAATGGAGTTTCTCTTTAAGAGCGTTTCATCATGTGAAGAATGATGGCAGTTCAGACCTCTCAGCTCTGATAGGTATCAGTGGTACACACTCAGCAGAAGAGCCCTGGTGTTTTCACATCCCTTGATGAGGACGCACTGAGTACACTGTGATGATGTTTACAGATTAGCATGTTCATTTAGAGTGGATTGAAGCTGGAGTAGATGGTGAGGCAGACAGATCATCAAAGTGAGACTGCAACAATCAGTGGATTTGGGTCTTCCTCTGTATATACCTACAAGTGTTCCTTTGGTGTTTAACATTTCAAAGTGAAGCAAGAGAAATACAGGAAATCCCAATGTAAGCCTTGCTTTTAAGTGATAATTCCACACCGGACTATAAAAAAATCCTTTTGTGGTATTAGGTAGCCTAAAATAGATGAATATTTCTTGAACATGTACATGATGGTTCAGTCGGTAGGTTGAACCGGATTCAGGTAGACGTCACGTGGCCGGCTGCTCGGATGGTCATAGATCTCTTCTGGGTCATATCAGACTATAACACGGGTGCTATACTATGGCAGACAGACATATGCATCAGCAGTAAGATCCTTAAAGGACAACTGAAGTGAGAAGTATATGGAGGCTGCCATTTGTATTTCTGTTCTGTTTTATTACCAGTTTCCAGGCTGTCCTGGTGATCTCTTTGGCTGCAGTAGTGTCTGAATCCCATACCTGAAATAAGCATGCAGCTAATCCATAGCTCCCAACTGTCCTTTTTCAGAGGTACAGTCCTGGGGTGATCCGGCAGGAGGGGCAATACAGAGCTCTTAAAGGGGAACATCAGCCTAAACAAACATACTGTCATTAAGTTACATTAGTTATGTTAATTAAAATAGATAGGTAATATAATGTCTTACACATCCTGTTTTAAAAGAACAGGCACATGTTTGTGATTTCATGAGGGCAGCCATCTTTTTCATCTTTTTGGTTGAAAGGAGGTGACAGGGAGCATGAGACAGTTCCAACTGTCCTGTGTCATGATCACCCCTCCCAGCTGAGCACGTTAGGCTTCAAATCTCAAATTCAAAATAAAAAAAATTGCACCAAAACAGCAGAATGACAACAACAACATCAGAATTCCCATCATGCTTTGCACAGCATCAGGGGAAAAATGCTTGGGCACATTTCTTTGATGGGGTGGAGCTTAGCTTCTGTGCAGCTAAAAATGACGCTTGGGTAAGAAAAACAAAGTTCTGATGCTGTGAAACTGTTAAAGTAAAACCAAGTCTTTTCAGTGCTGCTGAGTAGATTTTTAGTCTGCAAGTTCACTTTAACAAACTTGGCACCACAGCGCTATTCTTAGCACACCAAACTTCATAAAAGTGTACCAGAGACAAAAAAAAAAGTTTTATACATACCTGGTGCTTCCTCCAGCCCCATGAGCACGGATCACTGCCACGCCACAAGAGAAGTGCGCCCTCTGCGTATCTCTCTGTCGGCTGCTGGAGAGATACGTAGAGAGCGCACTTGCTCTTGCGCAGACTGGCCACGACTGGAGGAAGTTACGGGACCCTTTACCGGAGCTGCGGGCAATGGAGGATGGTGGCATAGGAGCGATCCGTGCGCATGCGGCTGGACGAAACCCCAGGTATGTATAAATCTTTCTTTTTTTTTTTTGTCTCCGGTTTCCTTTAAGAAAGGGGTGGATGGTAATTTTAACACTATAGGCTTGATTCACTAAATCGTGATAACTCATATCACGGCCATTTTCGCACGAATTTTCGCGTTTGCGCGCGATCGCGAATTTTGCGCACCCAATTGCATGTTTGGCGCACAAACGCCAATTTTCGCATGAAAACGATATTGTTTTTGCGTGCAAAAGTGAATTTGCGTGGGGAAATGATATTGTTTTCACGTGAAAATTCAGGATCGCGCACAAATGTGAAAATGCGCACGAAAACGGGCGTGATATGAGTTATCACGGTTTAGTGAATCAAGCCCTATACAAGCACTGTTGATTAGCATAACAAAAAATACATATTTTTTAACACCTGGAAAATGCCAGTGTTTGGCTGTCACACTGAAGGGGGTGGACAGATACTGACATGGGGACGCCTTTAAGGAGCTTTCTTTTTACCGTTCGACGGAATTGGCCGGAAAAATAATGACTGTATGTTTCTTGTCTGATTTGTACTGGGGTTTTTTCGCCATTTTAAATGGAAATAGAAATTATTGTCCTGATGACATTTGACATATTAATTGCCTGAAATCCATGCATTTGAAGTGAAGGAACTGTGAACAAAGCAGTCACAAACTGCAAAGTGATTTAAAAAGTAACTTGGCTACGAAAGTTCCATTAGGTACAGTCAGAAGTCAACATACTTACACACAACTTACACTGAATTCTATAACCCTCAATTTATAAACCCTCCACAGATTTCATACTAAGAATCTAGACATTTCGCATATCATTTAAAGGGGATGCTGCTCGGTTCTCCCAGTGTTCCCCTTCATAAGCGGGGGAACTCCGTGAGGTACTACACACTGAGCCGTAGATCGCAACGCTGTACAATGTAAATAGACGGCGGTTTTGCCGTACAACAGTTTGGTAGGGATGTGTCTGTACAGCATCGTTCCGTGAATTGTCACCCAAGGGATCAATTTTCTATCCTCAATGGGCAACAATTCTCGCATGTGCGTATTTAGCTTAAGAGTTGAAATCACCAGCTCCTTCTGCTATAGAACAATGTTTGGAATACACAATGAGTTTTTTTGGGCATATTTACTGGTTGATCGGTTTTCTGATCGATTTTTCATTCACTTCTATAAAAAAAATCGATCAGAAAAACTATTGAAATCAGATCGGACCCGTTGGAAATTATCTATCGAGCCATCTTTCTGCCAAAAAATCTCATAGTGTATTCCCAGCATAACAAGCTCTGCTACACTGATTATTCAGAGATGAAAAACCAAGAAGAATCGATACTTACCCAGGGCTTCCTTCAGCCCCATAAACATGTTTGAGTCCCCTACCATCCTCCCGTGGTCTACTGATGAGCTGCAATCAGCCCCGGTAACTTGCTCAGTCGCGTCAGTCTGGGTCTACTGCGCATGCACAGTAGGTCTGCACATGCACAGAAGACCCAGACTGATCCTGACGGAGCCTGTTACCGGCAGCAGACCACGGGGAGGACGGCAAGGGACTCACGCAGTGGTGCTCCTCTTTTTGATATCCGAGTTGATCTGGATCCGGATGGCAAAATATCTGGATAAATCCCGATATCCGAATTCGAACCGTTCAGCAATCCGAATAGATCCGGATATCCAAACCCATTATCCGGGTAAATCCGGGTATCCGGATTGAAAACCGGAAGTGGCCTTTAAATTGCTTCCATAATGTTTTTATAGTAAATGATACATTAAGCATCATGTTTTTTTGTAAAGAAAAACAGTAATTGTTTATGTGGGGAGTTATAATACAAAAAAAAATAAAAATAAAAAAAGGGCTGTAAATTAACATCATGAGGTTCCAGACAGCGGTCGTGCAGCCCACATTGTGTCCAAAGTCCAATGCACAACTGGGACATCACAGTTTTCAGCCCAGACATCTCAAAAATATTAAACAGGTTTTTTTTTCCCCCAACAAAATACAGCTATTGTAGTGGCGTAATAGCTGGTGGCAGACTGGCAGCAGAAGATACAGTTCTGTGTGGACCCTGGCGGTGGGTAACTCGGACAGCAGCAGCAGGAGGAGTAGGTAGATGCACCCTGGCGGTGGGAGCACAAGCAGCAGGAGAAAGGAGGAGGAGGAGGCGGAGTGTAACATGTGGCAGGCAGCATAGATAGTGCCCCATGGCACCTAGTGTTGGTACCACGGAACACAGTTAAACCATAACAACCGTGAGGTTCCAGGAAGCGGTTGTACTGCCGCAGTTGGGGCCTCCCCACAACTCGGACAGCACAGTTTTCATCCCAGACCCCTCCACAAAAATTACACAGCAATTGTGTTTTGGGCATAATAGGTAGCAACAGTGGCTTGTGGCACCCTGGCGGTGGGAGCAGCACAGGCAGCAGGAGCAGGGCAGTGCAGCAGCAGCAGGTGTAACGTGTGCCAGGAGCATGCAGGAGATTGTACCATGGCACCTAGCGTTGGTACCACGGCTGTAAAAACATTGTCAACCAGGCTTAGTTAACATTCAGGAGGAGCCAGAAGGTTGTGGTGGTAAAGGGTGGTAAGGCAGGCATAGTGATTCCCACCCACTTCATGTCCCCCTCTTGCCAACAACAGGGAAAGACTCGCCCAACAGGGTCTGGCTGCGTTTTTTCCTTGCACAGGAAGCAAAGGAGGGAGCAGAGGAGGCCACTGAGGACTGGCTGCCTGAACAGGCCTCAGTGTCGGCAGGAGTGGCAGAGAAGGTTCTGGTGCTGCTCCGAGTCTGACCACTGCCAGCGCCAGCTTCCTTGAGCTTCTTGAACTCCTCATGCTCAACAAAATGTTTTTTGTTTAGATACGTAATGAAACTGGAGGTGCCATACTTGGAGGGGTCACAACTAGAGATGGGCCGAACGGTTCGCCGGCGAACGGTTCCAGGCGAACTTTGGGGGTTCGCGTTCACCTGCATCAGGCGAACTTTTGCGGAAGTTCGATTCGCCCCATAATGCTGTATTAAGCAAAATTTTTAGCCTCCATTTCACTGTCAGCAGACATGTTATTGTCAAACACACTGCTTTCAGTGCTAGAGAACCCGCCCTTCAAGCTAGGTCCTTTATACCATTTGACTCAGTTGTCTGGCTACACTAATTAGTTATGGGACAGCTGCTACACACTCTGCTAGGGAGATTTTAATTGGCCTCCCTCCTCCCTCCTACCCTTCTACCTATTCCCTCCTACCGGAGGGACTCTTCTGCCAGGGAATTATACTATTTTAAAAACCAGTATACATCATACCATAGCTGGGAATACATACATGAGTATACATCATACCATAGCTGGGGATACATACATGAGTATACATCATACCATAGCTGGGAATCAAACCCAGATCTCACTGTGTGGTGGGCATGTCACCCTAAGCACTGTACCACTACAGAAGTAAGTGAAGCTAGCCTAAAATTTAACATTTATGCTCAATGCAATAGAAACATTAGGTTGCTTAAAGGAGAACTGTAGTGAGAGGTATATGGAGGCTGCCATATTGATTTCCTTTTAAGCTGTACCAGTTGCCTGGCAGCCCTGCTGATCTATTTGGCTGCAGTAGTGTGAATCACACCAGAAACAAGCATGCAGCTAATCTTGTCAGATCTTACAAAAATGTCAAACACCAGATCATACCATAGCTGGGAATCAAACCCAGATCTCACTGTGTGGTGGGCACATCACCCTAAGCACTGTACCACTACAGAAGTAAGTGAAGCTAGCCTAAAATTTAACATTTATGCTCAATGCAATAGAACCATTAGGTTGCTTAAAGGAGAACTGTAGTGAGAGGTATATGGAGGCTGCCATATTGATTTCCTTTTAAGCTATACCAGTTGCCTGGCAGCCCTGCTGATCTATTTGGCTGCAGTAATAATAATAATCCAAACATTTGTATAGTGCTTTTCTCCTGTTAGACTCAAAGCGCTCAAGAGCTGCAAGCCACAGGGACGCGCTCAAGAGGCCACCCTGCAGTGCTAGGGAGTCTTGCCTTGAACTCCTTACTGAATAGGTACTTGACCTAGCCAGGATTCAAACCCTGGTCTCCCATGTCAAAGGCAGAGCCCTTAACCAGTATACTATCCAGCCACTGTAGTGTGAATCACACCAGAAACAAGCATGCAGCTAATCTTGTCAGATCTTACAAAAATGTCAAACACCAGATCTGCTGCATGCTTGTTCAGGGTCTAGGGCTAAAAGTATTGGAGGCAGAGGATCTGCAGGATAGCCAGGTAACTGGTATTGCTTAAAAGGAAATCAATATGGTAGCCTCCATATACCTTTCACTACAGTTCTCCTTTAAGCAACCTAATGGTTCTATTGCATTGAGCATAAATGTTAAATTTTAGGCTAGCTTCACTTACTTCTGTAGTGGTACAGTGCTTAGGGTGACGTGCCCACCACACAGTGAGATCTGGGTTTGATTCCCAGCTATGGTATGATGTATACTCATGTATGTATCCCCAGCTATGGTATGATGTATACTCATGTATGTATTCCCAGCTATGGTATGATGTATACTGGTTTTTAAAATAGTATAATTCCCTGGCAGAAGAGACCCTCCTCCCTCCGGTAGGAGGGAGGAAGGAATAGGTAGGAGGAGAGGAGGGGAGGAAGGGTGGAGGCCAATTAAAATCTCCCTAGCAGAGTGTGTAGCAGCTGTCCCATAACTAATTAGTGTAGGCAGGCAAATGGTATAAAGGACCTTGCTTGGAGGAGGGCGGGTGGGTCCTCCAGCAGTGATGTGTATTTCACTCAATTAGGTGTGGCTCCAGGTATTAGAGCTTTTGAAACATGGTTTCTATCTTTTTTCCAGTTGATAGAATTTTTTTAAACTTTCAAAGTTCGCCTCCCCATTGAAGTCTATTGCGGTTCGCGAACTTTTTCGCGAACCGAACCTTTCGCGGAAGTTCGCGAACAGGGTTTGCTCAGCTTTAGTTTGCACACATTGCATATGGCAGACTTGCTGTCCACTGTGGGCAGAGTGAAGAACTGCCAGATTGGGGACGTGAAGATTGCCCTGTGGCCTGAATGGGATGCTGCTGCTTTTCTCCCTGTGGTGGTTGGGGGTTGAGTGGTGCGGCTGGTGGTAGTGGCGGAAGATGAAGCAGCAGGCTGTGGGTCCCGCATTCCACGCCCACTGCTGCTCCTGCCACTGTCTGCAATGCTGATCCTCCGTGCCAAACCCACCGATGCATCCTCCTCCTCAGAGTCTGTGGATGGTAGTCACGGTCCTTCATCTCACATCATCATCATCATACTTCCCCTCCTCAAACAAATGCTGCTGGGATGATGACCCCCCAAACTCTTCTTCTGCTGCCACATGCAAGGACCCCCCCCCCCCAACAACCACCGTCTGCACCTGTGACTCCTCCACATAGCCCAATGCGCCTGGTAACAGCCCTGCTGATTGTGATTGCGGTGCCTGGAGTGAAAAGCACGCTCACTGAGGGTAGGCTGCCCGCTGGGGTTGACGTGATGGCCGAATCCCCAGGAACTGCTGGGCGACTGCTCCTGTGAACAGGAGTGCTGGTGGGGGTGGAGATCTCTGTTGTAGAGCGGGTGTTGGCCTGCTCATTCACCATCAGCTCCATCACAGGCTCGGCATCTTTCTCCTCCAATTTGCTGGAAAATGGCAGCTACTGCTGCTGCGCCTCTGCAGCTTGACTCCCCCTAACAGCTGGGCGCCCAGTGCGTCCACGGCCAGTGGCTAGCGGCGGAATGGACACTGACGCGTCAGAACTGCTGACGGTGGCAGCAATGCTGCTCCCTCTCCTCTTGGCCTTGCTGCCCCTCCCCCGGCTGCCAGTGCCAGCAGACATAGTACAACTTATATGTGATCATGTGATGTCACCAGATGATGTGGGGTACTTTATTAACAACGGGGTACTCTACTTGGACAATCAGTGGTGGATAGTAGCACAGTAATATAACTTCACCTAACGGAGTGACAGACAGCAGAGTAGAAGACAGTGCACACTAACTGTCCATCTGTCACTCACACTGACTCAGCACAGCAGCACTGCAGTAATCTGTAGTAATTAATAAAAAAACAAAAACGGTACTAACTAACTACACAATAACACAGTAAACAGTAACCTATACTGTAGCTAAGGCTAATAGCAGGCCAGCAGCAGGCGTGGCCTGCGCACACACAGGACCTAACTAGCAGCTGCTGCAGCACAAAGTCTGACTGTCACTGACTGAAATCAAACAAATACACAAGCTAGCTAACTACAAAATAAAACAATAATGATGTAGTACAGGTGTTTAGACTCAAAAGCTAGGTTTAGCACAGTATACAGTACTTGCTTAGCCAACAACACTGGAGATGTCTCTCTGTGAGCAGTCACAAGCAAGGACGAGATTCTCTTAATGGCACCTGCCGTATATACAGGAGGGGCTGGCCAGGGTTCCCCTCTGTGATTGGTTGCTAGGGCTTCGGGTGTGAGCCCTCTGTTTGGCTCAATGACGTCATGGACGTCATTTGTGTGGTTACACAATCCAGATCCGGGTACCCGAACTAGGTATCCAGACTGCTTTACGGATACCAATTGCGTATCAGGATTAACTCGGATACGCATTCCGGATTTGGCCACCAACCCGGAATCCGGATCCGAGGTCGGATAGCAGTAAAAGTTCGGATAATCTGGGTAGTTCGGGTATCCGGAAACCTCACTGCTCACACGTGATTATGGGGCTGTAGGAAGCCCCATGTAAGTATCGATTCTTAGTTTTTCATCTCTGAGTCTCTTTAAAGAGAACCAGAGATGAAGCATCCTCTTGTATTTTACCTTATAAATCAGTGGGAACATGACAGTAAACACCTAATCTGCTCTTTGTTACATTGTTCTCTGTTTAATTTGCCTGTTATCACCTCTAAGATAAGAATCCCGACTAAGCAGTCGGTCTGGCTTTGCTACAGAATAATTATAGCTGAGACTGTGTTCTTTGCTGTCTTCAAGTCCAAGCCTGCCCCCTGCTGGCTTTGCTCAGGAATCATTATAGCTGAGTCATTATAGCAAAGCCAGACTCAATGCTCAGTCCGGGATTCTTATCTCAGCTAGATAACAGACACTTTTAGCAGTGAGGATGGAACAGAGAGCATGGTAAATGTTTTCTCTAATGTTCCCACTGATTTCTATGGTAAAATACATAAGGGTGCTTCGTCTCTGGTTCACTTTAAGGAGACTCTGAAGTGAACAAAAATTGCTATTTTTACCTGGTAGTTTGCTTCAGTAGTCTCAGTAGATGTAAACCGCCACATCCCCGAGCCAAAATGAGGGGTTTGTACCCCCAATTCCCGGCGCAAACATCCACGACTTTCTTGGTCGTGGATTTTGCTGACCGGGGAGGCAGAGATTTGAGCTGCAGCTCTGCCTCTACTGAAGTCAATCGTAGAAAGTACTTGTGGATCGCACTCCTGTATTTGTGCTAGTGATGTGCCTGGACCAGAAGATAGGTAGCACTCCCGTCTCCAATTGCTGAGTAGAACGTAGAGTCCAGCACCATCAGTTGTATTGATGCTCTTTATTATAAAAGACACATTGACAAAAGAAGCAACGTTTCGGAGGGGACCCCCTCCTTTCTCAAGCCAAAGTCAGTGTCTGAACATATGCTCTAAATCACACATTTATATACACATACAGACATGCAGATAACCAATCACATTTGATGTCTGCCTATGGCGACCAATCACTTACCACCACCTTGGGTGGACTTGATAGAGAACTGTGTCTTTCATATTCAAATGTGAGCAGACACTCACCAGCCAGTGATGCGCAGGAATGGGGGAGGAGAGTGCCGGCCGCACTAGGCTCGTCTCCACAAAACGCCGACCACTCAGCCCAGAGGAGCTGGAGAATGTCATCAGGACATGCCTCTTAACGAGGCGGACCTGATGGGAAACCTCTGTGGCTGCGAGCGCGCGGCGTTATTTACTTCTTTTGCCCAGTGTTGGTACAGATATATCGATGATGTTTTTTGCATATGGGCGGGGCCACATTCGAGCCTAGTGGAATTTATTCAACAAGTACATGAAAAGTGTCCAGCTATCAAATTGCTCTGGCTCTTCCAGGAAGCGCTGCTCGGATTGCCCCCCGTGGATTTGGGGGGTCTAAAGCCCTTGTTTTGGCTTGGGGATGCGGCAGTTTACAGTATATCTACTGAGAATACTGAAGCGAACTACCAGGTAAAAATAGCAATTTTTGTTTGCTTCAGTCTCTCTTTAAAGGTCATCTAGAATAGATCACAATACACAATACAGTGCAATACAGTGCTTTTTGCCTGAAAAACTGGATGACAGGCTTCAGAAAAGGTATATGGAACATTGAATACACCGTACACCATGCCTGTTCATTGATGAACCTCTGTCATTCCTATTTACTGGAGCAGCATTGATTGTGTGAAAAGTCTACCTTTATCATAAAGTAATCTTTTCAAATTAGCCATGTCAGGTCTGACAGGAGAAAGATAACCTATCCAACCTCTTTTTAGTCAATGAGACAGTTCTATCATTACTTGAGTATGTAACCTTAACCACTTCACCACTGAGGGGTTTTAAAGAGAAACTCCGACCAAAAATTGTACTTTATCCCAATCAGTAGCTGATACCCCCTTTTACATGAGAAATCTATTCCTTTTCACAAACAGACCATCAAGGGGCACTGTATGATTGATATTGTGGTGAAACCCCTCCCACAAGAAACCCCTCCCACAAGAAAAGTGCGTACTTTTTTTGGCAGTTTTCTGTCTGTGAACCTTGTTGCATTGTGGAAAATAGCTGTTACAGCTGTTTCCAACTGCCCAAAACCATGCAGCAGCTACATCACCTGCCAACACTAAAATGTTCACTGGAGTTCCTCTTTAAGCTCCGCACACACTCTAGACTGCGGCCGTCGTAAATAAACAAGGAACAATGGGTCGGCTGACGATTGTTTAAAATAAGTGTCCCACCGATCGTAAAAGACAACGATTATAATCCATGTAGACTGATCCATCCTGGAAAATTGGTTCAAGAGATAATTGGTGTCAGTTTATTGTACTAAGCAATGACAGATCAGTCCATTCAAACTCCTCAGGTATTGGGAATTTTGCACTTCCTAGTCTTCATTTTCGTGGTTCCGGTAACAATTGGATCGGAAGGCCATTATTGTGACATTAATGAATTCAAACGTGCATTGACATCGTTCATTCATTGCAAACTGGTGGGGACTTCTCATTTTCTGACGACAGCGGTCTATCATGTGTATGGAGCTTAACAATTTGCTTGTAATGTGCTTGGGCCCAGAGGTGTAAAGGACCCCAACTACTTACACTCCATCTGATGCAGGAGGTCCTCTCTAAAGGAGGTATTTGGGCCACACTTGCAATAGCTGAAGGTAGTTGGGGTGGCCACACGTTACAGGACCACCAGGAGATTGGACGGGTCCTAGGCCTTGATGATCACCATGGAGGGAGGGGAGGTGGTGTGTTAACGTGTAGGACTTCCAACTGAAATTTCTTCAGGGGACTCCATGATTCGTAGCTATGCTCCAGCTAGCAGGTTGGTTCTTTGAATCAGAAAGGAAAACTGACGAGAAGGAGATATTAGCCTTCACTGTTCTCAGTGCCTGTTGAACTTACTTTCGCCTCCTCTGACTTTATCAACATCTACAGTGACCAGACCGGTGGTGGAAAAATTGGCGTGTTCAAGACATTGTGTGGGCGGAGCGAACTGTATTGTAACTCTGAGGCAGTGGGCCAGAGTTTCCTCAGAAAACACGGATAGACAAAGTGACCCTAAAGATAATTAGGCAATGTTCCCCAAACACATAAGAGAGCAGAGTTCCCACAATGATGTAGTGAAATGGGAGCTTTGCATCATGGATGTCAGTCCATGACATAACTATGTACTCTGTAAAGTGCTGCAGAAGATGCAAGTGCTACATAAATACATTATAATGATATTGTGGGACATTAGACTTTGACTATGGCGGGATAGGATTGTGAGCTCCACCAAGGCCATGACTACATTCTCTGTAAAGTGCTGCCTTAGATGCCAGTGCTATATAAATACGGTACATAATAATATCGTAGGACATAATGGCTATGGTGGGATTAGATTGTGTGTGAAATCTGCAGAAGCTGCTGATGATAGAGTATTAGCATACCATTTAATAATTATGAGCCCCCAAAATGCCAAATGCTGCAACAATAACCCCAAAGTAGCAAATGCAGCCTCTACGACCATCAAATAATAACTGCAGCAACTGTTACCTCTGACACATGAATTGCAATAACGGTTACCTCCGACAAATGAAATGCAGCTACCGTTACCTCTGACACATGAAATGCAGCAGAAAATGATTACTTCAACTCCTCAAACAGTAAATGAGGCAAACATTACCTCATGTGGCCTCAGAGTCCCACAGCTGGCACACCCAGTGGCCAAAAGTGGGACATAACCTGGGACACATTGCAGCCTGGGATGGGGGACCCTGAAACTGGAACTTGTCCCAGGTAAAACGGGAGGTCTGGTCAGGGTACAACAACACAATTACAGGTGGTCAGACAGAGTAGGTTGGGGTAGGTAATTATACCATGCAGCAGAGGTCTGAAGGATAAGAGGGTGTGTCCTGCAGTCTGTATACACCACATTAGTGAATTAGAAAAGCTGGCCACACATCACACGACTTGTATTCTGAAGTTTAAAAAGGAGGTATTTAGCCTGCCCTTTATTAAAGTTGTCCAACATGCACGGTTTGCCATGTGCAGCAGGTAGGGATGTAGGTGTGCTAATAATCTTAGAAACCATTCTCGCTATTTAATTCTGTGAAATCGAGATTGCTTTGTCAGTTACGTTGTTCATCTGTAAGCTTAAATTTACATTTTCAAAGTAAATTTTCTCCGCTTCCTATGTATGCTTTACCCCCAGCAAATTCAATTATATACAGTATACTGTATATATATATATTAAAGCAAACCTAACAATAAAAAAACTTTAGAATATAATGAATTGTTTGTGTAGTGCGAATAATGAATAGAACATTAGTAGCAAAGAAAAGTCTCATTTTTTTATTTTCATTACTATAGTTTATTTTTGTAACATTGTATCATTCTGTCATATTTGCAATTTAGAAACCACACTCTGTCTTTTATCAGACATAATGCCCCCCTTGAACTTTCCTGCAGTAAAACGTTATCTCAAGCTGTCTCTTTAAAACAGAACATTTCTTTGTTACAGCTGATACCAATCCTGCAATAAATCTGCAGTGTATCAACTTCCTGCTTTCATGGAAGCAGACATATTGTTAACATCCTGTGTTTACCAATGAGCTCTCTGCAGGCAGCTGACACAGCTAAGGGATCAAATTACAACTTGTGCTTAGTCAAAGATGAGGGGGAGTTAGACAGGCTAAACTCTCTAAATACATACAGGGTGCATTTCTCTATGTTTTCTTTCTATCCTGTGCAAGAGTTCAGGTCCACTTTAACCACTTCACAACTGAGGGTTTTTACCCCTTGAGCACCAGAGCAATTTTCACCTTTCAGCGCTCCTTCCATTCATTCGCCTATAACTTTATCATTACTTATCACAATGAAATGAACTACATCTTGTTTTTTTCGCCACCAATTAGGCTTTCTTTAGGTGGGACATTATGCCAAGAATTATTTTATTCGAAATGTGTTTTAATGGGGAAATAGGAAAAAAAAGTGGGAAAAAATTTATTATTTTTCAGTTTTCGACCTTTATAGTTTTTAAACAATGCATGCTACTGTAATTAAAACCCATGAAATGTATTTGCCCATTTGTCCCGGTTATAAAACCATTTAAATTATGTCCCTATCACAATGTTTGGCGCCAATATTTTATTTGGAAATAAAGGTGCATTTTTTTCATTTTTGCATCCATCCCTAATTACAAGCCCATAGTTTATAAAATACCAGTGTTATACCCTCTTGACAAAAATATTTACAAAGTTCAGTCCCCAAGGTAACTATTTATGTATTTTTTTTTATTGTAATTTTTTTTTTATTACAAAAATAAATAAATTGGGGAGTGTAGGAGGTAATGAGTTAATTTTTAGTGTATAACTAATGTATTTGTATATGAAAAATGCTTTAGGGTGTAGTTTTACTATTTGGCCATAAGATGGCCACAGTAACTTTTTGTTTATGCGTCCTGCAAGCGTCCGGAAGGACGCTTGCAGGAAGTGTTATGAGGCTCGGAAACTTTTTTTTTTTTTCACAATGATCACGCGGCTTCTCGTAAAAGCAGCTGATCATTGCAGGGGCTTGGATCAACGAACAGGAACGGCTTTTCCCGTTCATTGATCTCCGGGGCAAGTGGGTGGCGGCGTGCATGAGCGCGGGGGCGCGCGGACGAGCGAGCGGGAGCGCGGACAGCGGCGTGAGCGGCGTCAGGTGCGGATTTCTCCAGGGTGGAAAAAGGGACGGAGAAATCTGCACTGCTGGGGGTAAAGTGGTTAAGCTTTGGAAAACAGGATTGTATTCAACCCTGTGGGTAGAATAGCTCAGAGAAGCTCGTTTGCATAGATAACAACTAAAGGTTTTTTTTTTAACTCTACCTGTACTGAAAAACAATATGAGACGCTTTTCTTTGCCACTAATGTTCTATTTCTTAGCTGTACTACACATACAATTCCTTATCTCATAAGTTTATTTTCGCTTCAGGTTTGCTTGAAGTATGCTGTGATCACTTTATACAGTATATTTATAGCCTCAGTGATCTGCTATTCCCAATCTTCAGTGGAGCGGGCTATGATTTTGCGTTGGTCTTTTCCTCGCTTGTCACACAGCAGCAATCATGTCATCTTCCAGTGTGCTGGCTTTCAGGAGGCATTGTCCTCCCTGCAGGCAGCCCTCTGTATTATAGAATCCCATATCACATGGTGCTTTATTGCTGACCATTCAGCTCTGCCTATCTTAATGTTCAGCAGCGTGAGCAGTTTTTGTTCTCCGTTATTGTACAGTGCTCTTTTTTCTTGGCTCTCAGCTGGCTTGGAGTGTGCTTAATGGGACGCGCTGTTCCACCGCTTGTTCAACGATCCTGGCTTCAGATAGACTGGTAATTTTAAAGGACACCCATAGATATCGTCATATTGTACTAGGATGAGTTGCTGCACGCAATCACATTGAAAATCTTGAAGGTCTTTATTGTTAGGTATTGCTAGCTTTCTTAAAGAGGAACTGTAGCGAAAAGAGGAAAAAAATACATCAATACATTGCAAAGTGAGAAGTTAAAGAGACTCTGTAACAAAATGTTCAGCCTTATTTTTTTGTATCCTATACTGTAAGTTCCTATACCTGTTCTAATGTGGTCTGGATTACTGCAGCCTTTTCTAGTTGCATTTAGAGATGATCGGAATGAGCAAATTCCGTTCCACCGGAATTGCAGAATTCCGCCAGCGCTAAATTCCATCGCCATCACATTTCCGCGGAATTTTGCAGAATTCCGCATTCCGGCAGAAAAATTAAAGTAATCGCAAATGAAACCTTGTTTATGCTAAATGGTATCCCATGGGACCTAGTAGCTGTTCCCCCGGTCTTTTTTTTTTTTTTGCAGCAGGAGGTGTCACTTAAGCCATGGGACCTAGCAGTGGTCCTATGGCGGTCATTTTGGCGCTGCAGGAGGTGTCGCTTAAGCCATGGGACCTTGCGGTGGTCCCATGACGGTCATTTTGGCGCCACAGGAGGTGTCGTGTAAGCTATGGGACCTGGCGGTGGTTCCATGGCAGTGGTTTTGGTGCCGCAGGATGTGTTGCGTAAGCTTTGGGACCTGGCCGTGGTCCCATGGCGGTGGTTTTGGCGCCGCAGGAGGTGTCGCTTAAGCTTTGGGACCTGGCGATGGTTCCATGGCGGTGGTTTTGGCGCCACATGAGGTGTCGCGTAAGCTATGGGACCTGGCGGTGGTCCCATGGTGGTGGTTTTGGCGCTGCAGGAGGTGTCGCGTAAGCTTTGGGACCTGGCGGTAGTCCCATGGCGGTGGTTTTGGTGCTGCAGGAGGTGTCGCGTAAGCTTTGGGACCTGGCGGTGGTTCCATGGTGGTGGTTTTTGCGTCGCAGGAGGTGTCGCGGACTCGCGTAAGCTTTGGGACCTGGTGGTGGTCCCATGGTGGTGGCTTTTGCGCCGCAGGAGGTGTCGCGTAAGCTTTGGGACCTATACAAAATGGTTGGGTTAGGTGAGATAGCTAGGGAGCTGGTTGCTAACATAGGATTGATTGGTTTTTGTTAACACTGTAATTGGTGCTGAAATAATTCCGATTTTCATGCAGAAATCCGTTTGTGTTGTTTTTGTAAGCCTCTGATTGGTGCAGAAATTCCTATATTCATGAAGAAATTCTGTAGTTTTCACTTTAAACTTCTTCTAGGGGCTTCCTTGTGATTGGCTTACAAAATTCCGCATTCCGACGGAATTACGCATCGTTCCACGGAATTTCCGCTATAGCGGAACTGAATCACCAAATTCCAGCCGGAATTCGCGGAAAAATGAATTCTGCGGTACATGGTGAGCATCAATAGTTGCACTGTCTCTGTAACATATCTAATCTTCTTTTCTTTGTCAAGCTTTGTCGACCCAGAGAAGAATGCACTGCCTCTGCTGTGATAGAGAGAAGTTATGCATGCCCCCTCCAGGCTCTGTGTGTGTGCTTTGTTTATTAGTCACAGACAGGGTCTCTGCTCTCAATTTCAGCTTGTCTGAGGTGGGAGGGAGCTGCCCATGCTGAGAAACTGTGAGAATGCCTGACAGGAGTGCAGATAATTCACTATGTAATAAAAACTTGTAGTATACTGTAACATGATATACATATATATATATATATATATATATATATATATATATATATATACACACACACAAACATCACTTCCTGGTTAGCGGCCATGCTGTTTGTTTATATACACTAGAGTTGGGCGAACTGTTAGCTGAACTTCAGCCGAACTGTTCGGCTGCCCAACCTGTCATGTCGCTGTGGCTCTTACTACTTCCGGGTCGCAATGACCCGGAGTAGTACGTCTGCGCTGGCCCGGCGGAGCACGTCCTAGATCGCGCTCCCGTTGTCGGGCAGTCTCTGTGCATGTGTGTGACGTCACTCATGACGTCACACACATGCGCAGAGAGTGCCCGGCAACGGGAGCGCGATCTAGGACGCGCTCCGCCGGGCCAGCGCAGACGTACTACTCCGGGTCATTGCGACCCGGAAGTAGTAAGAGCCACAGCGACATGACAGGTTGGGCAGCCGAACAGTTCGGCTGAAGTTCAGCTAACAGTTCGCCCAACTCTAATATACACTGCCTAAAACTGGCGATTAAAAGGATCATGGTGGGGAGCGGCGGAAACTGCAAAGAGGGATTCAGGAGATCACAGTGACTCGATTGCGATGTTTTTTTATTGTACAAATCGGACGGTACAGATTCTCTTTAAAAAATAGAAGAGCGATCAAGAGATGATTAATATTCGCTAAACTGTTTCTTTTTATTTTGAACAAATTGCAATCTGTTATCTGTTGGGGAGGTAAGTCATCCAGTACCCCCCAATTTTACGATATTTTAATCCATAGTGATTTTATTCTTTGGGCGCCTCTGTAATTTATTGAACATGTGGGTGAAGTGGACAGGCCAACTTAAAGGGATCTGAGCACTGCTTTTATAACCTATATAACCAACCCAGTCCCGCAATCTACTCGATCCAGAGCTGGGGCTTCAAGCACCTGCAAAGCATGTCAGAAGATCTACACCTTCAGGGCTTATTCACAGTGGGATGTTGTGTTGTAATGCAATGTTAAAGTCACAACGCAGCATTACAACGCAACGCAAAAAAGGTGGTAACGCACATTAACCCTGCATTACCATCGCATACAGTAGGTGCAGTAAAGCATACAGGCAATGAAAAGTATGCTTTCCTGTACCTGGTAATGCGTGCATTTAGAGGTAACGCACTGCAAGCAGTGAGTTACCATAACGCTACATGTTACAATGCCAGGCTAACGTCGCACTGTGAAAGACACATAGGATTAGCATTGCAGGGCGGTGAGCTTCGTTTTAAGAGGTTATAACGCAGCTCAGCAACGTCCCACTGTGAATGCAGCCTCAGGCTACATTCAGGGCTGCCATCAGAAATATTTGGGCCCCGTACTGGGCAAACCTACTAGACCCCCCCTCCCACTCCCCTCTGCCCCCACACAGCAAATCACAATCTTTGTACGTCACAGGAGCACAACGGATTGGACTGGAAGGGTATTGAGGGAGCTGATGGACGACAGAGGGCTGGAAGGAGCCCCATGTACATAAAAATTCTTCTCTCCCATTCGTCTCAGACTCACTTTAATCACTAACTAACTAAGGTAACTCCAGGATGAGCCTCCCAGCACCACTCATCACATTAATGGGCAGCCCATGTGTGGCACTGTTTGCCAGCAGGGCCGGGCTGAGGCAGAGGCGAGAGAGGCTCTAGCCTCAGGGTGCAGTGTAGGAGGGGGTGCACAATTCATTCAGCTATCATTCCCCTATTGTGTTTGAAGCAGAGAGAAATAAGAAAAAGGGATACATGGCAGTGACTGCAAGCCAGATAACTACAGATTAAGGTGTTGGTGGGGTTGGGGCCCTGGGACACCTCTTAGTCTACTAGCAATCAGTGAGTGACAGCTGGGGTGGGAGGGATGGAGAGGCACTCTTTGCTGTCTCAGCCTTGGGTGCTGGAGGACCTTGTCCCAGCTCTGTTTGCCAGGCCCCAGATTTACTAGGGCCCCATACAGCAATCCCCCTTGCGATGTCCTGAAGGCAGCCCTGGCTACTTTCGCATGGGCCACTGCGTTCCCTGTTGCAGCAGGAACACAATGGATCGGGAAAATGATGCCACATATTACCCGTGCATTGCGTCACATACAGTCAGCATACAATCAATGAAAAGTATGGTTCTTTGTGACTGTTACTGCGCATGTTTTGCAGTAATGCACTGCATTGCCATGCTGCATGCTGTTATACCGCAATGCACCCACTGCACTGTGTGAACGTCCCTATAGGTGGTGCATTGCAATGTGGCGTGCCGCATTATAAAGCAGCCGCTATATTGCACCGTAAAGCACCACTGTAAACATGGCCTCAATGTGAGTACATTTCCAGGCCAGAGATGCTTTCTACCACCCATGGCCCACACCATTTCCTCTGGGAGGTTCATTTTACATACTTTTCAAAACCGCTGCTCACATCCCTTTTTATGGTTTACTAAATTTTGTTTAAAAACACCCAGGTGGCAATATGACATATTTACTTTTTTGAGGATTTTTACTTTTCTCTGCTTCCTAAAACAAGATGGATAATATGAAAAGTTGAGTTTAGAGCAATATTTTCATGTTTCTCATGTCAAAATGAATCTATTAGTTACACTTAATATTTCTGTCTTTTTCTCAATATTCTGTATATTTGCTAAACTTAATATTGGGTGACCCAAATGCAATTAACTTTTTCTCCTGAGTTTTCTCCTAAGAGGTCATTTTTCATCTTCTTTTTAAGATAACATTTTAGCATTCTGCAATTGAAAAAAATACCAAAAAAGTAGAAGAAAAAGTACTGATAGGCGTTTGCTGATAAGGGGCTTGATTCACTAAACCGTGAGAACGCAAATATCACATCTTATCAAAGATATCACACCTTATAAAAGTTAACACGCCTTATCAGAGTAGCATAGCAAACGCTCCAAACCTGCAGGGGCTCTGGGCAGGACGAGTGCCATTGCCAATTAGCAGGCATAAGTTTGTAGCGCTCGCTATGCTACTTTGATAACGTGTGTTAACTTTGATGATGTGTGCAAGGGCATACCTAGAAATCCCCGGGCCCCCCTGCAAAAAAAAATCCACCACCCTCCCACTTCCCTAGGGCCCGCTCATTACTTTTGTGGGGCAGGAGGGGTCGCAGCATAAGAGGAGAGCGTGGCCGCAGATCGGTGGGGAGGGGGGACATTCCCTCCCCTCCCTTACCTCGGGCTCTCCTCTCAGCGCTCCCCCTCCTGCAATCATTGGTGGCAGCAGGCGGCGGCGGCAGGCTGAACACATACCTCCTTCTCCCCGGAGGTCTTCCGATCACTAAGTGCTTCATGTAACTTCCTGTGTAAACTTCTGATTGCTAAGTGCTTCATGTAACTTCCTGTGTAAACTTCCGATTGCTAAGTGCTTCATGTAACTTCCTGTGTAAACAGGAAGTAGCATGAAGCTCTTAGCGATCGGAAGACCTCCGGCGAGAAGGAGGTATGTGTTCAGCCTGCTGCCGCTGCCACCCGCTGCCACCAATGATTGCAGGAGGGGAGCACTGAGAGGAGAGCCTGAGGTGAGGGATGGGGGGGGGAATGTCCCCCCTCCCCACCGATCTGCCACATTCTTCTCTTATGCTGCGACCCCTCCTGCCCCACAAAAGTCCCTGAGCGGGCCCTAGGGGGGCCCCGGGCCCCCTGCGGCAGCAGGGGTTGCATCCCCTATTGTCACGCCAGTGGATGTGTGATATCTTTGATAAGGTGTGATATTTGAGTTACCACGGTTTAGTGAATCAAGCCCAAAGTGTGAAAATATCACCTAGGAGAAAACTTAGGAGAAAAGGCCCATATACAATTAACCTTTTCTCCTGAGTTTTCCGCTACTTGATATTTTCAAACTTGCCAATAAAATGCTCTTTAACTCACCAACAAGCAAAAAAATACTCCAAATAATTTTGATAGTACTTTTTAACCAACTTTTTGGTACTTTTTTCCATTGCAAACTGCTGAGAAGTTAATATAAATCAAAGACAAAAACTGTTCTCCTAGGTAAAAACTCAGTAGAAAAAGTTAATTACATATGGGCCAGGTGACTTTCATATGGCCCAGTATACAGTAGTTTAAATATTGCAGTTACCTAAATATTACATTGCCAGAAACACTGGTTCAATCAATCTCTAGCCAATTGCTCCAAGTAAAAGTAATGCTTATTAGAGTCGTACTATATCAAATTAATTTGCATCATATCATGATAAATCTAATTATTTTCTGCTAAACCCTATTGCATTTCAGTTCCCATTAAACAAAATCATTTAATTGTTTAATCTTATCTAAACTTTATTTGACTGAATTAGATAAAAAGGTCTCATCTTTAAATTAATAGTATTTGAATAATTATTTTTGAAATAGGAAATTACTGTATACAGAGGTTTTGTGCTTATTGAAGTTTGTACAGTTCATGACATATCAATGTATTATTTGCGTATAAATACTACATTTGTGCTTCAGTGGTGAAAATGTACCGTAATACTTCTCGTATGTTATGCCATCTGATTTAAAATGTTGCTGTTTAATTCACCCAATAATACAAAAGTGTTAATTCACTATTTGTAAGGTATGGAATAAAAAAAACACACCAAGGTTAATAATAAACAGTGATGAGTGAAAACGCTGATATTCTTTTCTCATTAGTTTTCGTGAAAATATTTTAAAATTCAATTTTTGAACGTGAATGCCTCTTTTGCATTTTTCACTAATTTTGGTGCTAAAATAAAGGATTTTCATGCTTTTCCTTTGACCATATTGCAAAAATGCAATGTATTTACATAAATATTTTATCATAAATCGAAAATAACTCTCTTCTATCTTTACAGCACAGCCTTGTGTGCACTGGCATAGGTCTGTATGACTCTGTCTACTCATGTGACATGCAGGAACACCCAGGATGGGGGCCATATACGAAGCAAGAAATTTGGGCGCCCGCTATCATAGGGTGTGTGTTTAGGTTAGGCATGGAGGGGAGGGGGGAGGGGTGTTCTTAAGGGTTCTTAAGGGTTCTTAAGGGTTTTTTTTTGGGGGGGGGGGCGATTAAGGTTAGGTGTTGGGGGTTGTTAAGGGTTAGGCATGGAGGGACAGTGAAGGTTAGCCATGGAGGGGATGGCTAAGGTTAGGTGTGTGTGTGTGTGTGTGTGTGTGTGTGTGTGTGGGGGGGGGGTTAAGTGTTAGGTGCGGGGCAAGGATGGTTACGGTTACTTATCGGTAAGGGAGGGTTCTGTGTGAGAGTAGTGTTGGGTTAAGTTGTAGCAAAATATATGTACTATTTTCTAATATTTTACTACTATCATTTACACTTTTAAAAGTAGAATATTGGTAAATGTTACCAATATTCTACTAGATAAAAGTGGTTGCAAAATTTCCTTGCGCCCCTTTTTCATGCAGGCACCATATGGAGCCGTATGTGGCTGCACACCGGGCTGTGTTGTGAAGAAATAAGAGATGATCTGACCTAGCACTGGAAAAAAGGTAACGTAATCAGTTCCCTGTGTTAACCGGTTCAGCACCGCATGCATCCGAGCAACGTTCACCTCCCATTCATTCGCCTATAACTTTATTGTTACTTATCACAATGAATTGATCTATATCTTGTTTTTTCCGCCACTAATTAGGCTTTCTTTGGGTAGTACATTTTGCTAAGAATTATTTTTTTCTAAGTCTATTTTAACAGGAAGATTAAGAAAGAAATGAAAAAAAATTCATTATTTCTCAGTTTTTGGCCATTATAGTTTGAAATTAATATACGCTACCGTAATTAAAACTCGTGTATTTTATTTGCCCATCTGTCCCGGTTATTACACCGTTTAAACGATGTCCCTATCACAATTTATGGTGCCGATATTTCATATAGAAGTAAAGGTGCATTTTTTCAATTTGCGTCCATCACTATTTATAAGCTTATAATTTTAAATAATATAATACCATATTCTCTTAACATGCATATTTAAAAAGTTCAGAACCTTGGGTAGCTATTTATGTTGTTTTTGTATTTTTTTTATTGTATTTTTTATTTTATTTTTTTAATAAAAAAAGTGTATGTGGGTAATTTTTGGTGTGGGAGGGAAACTGCTAATTTTAAATGTAAAATAATATTTTTTTTAATTAAAAATGTATGTGGGTGCAGTTTACTATTTGGCCACAAGATAGCCACAGTGAAAAAAGTCCTGGATGCGAGCGACCTTGCATCCAGGAACTAAAATGCTGGGGAGAAGTTTCCTGGGGGCAGAAATACCGCGCTCTCTGGAGAGAAAGTGTCGGTATTTCTGCGGGGAAGTTATATCGGTGAATGGGAATTATATTCCCATTCACTGATCGGGGGGCTAGCGGCAGGCAGCGGGAGCGGGCGTGGGGGTGCGCCTGATCGCGCGCACTAGCCGGCGGCAGCAGCAGTGCCTATCTGGACGAGGAAGCTCGTCCAGATAGGCCGAACTGGTTAAGGGGCCCATACACTGGTCAAATTCAGCGATCGATTTTATGGAATCGATCAGAAATCGATTCTATCTAATCTATTGATGGATATGCGGCTGATTTCGATCAATTAGATCTATCTGACAGGATAGAAATTCATTCTGAAGTCTTTTGTAAATCTGTTCCTAGTGTGTGGCACACATCAGATAGATTACTGTCAGATTCGACTTGATAGGCATCTGACAGAAATATATCTGATGGTCAAATCTGCTGCAAATCTATCAGTGTATGGCCTCCTTTACTCTGCTACCTAGATAGCACAAAGTCTACCTACCTAATTCTGGTGTGGGAAGAGGGACAGGGAGGGTGGAGAGCAGGGCCGGCACTACCAAAGAGGACAATTGCCCCAGGGCCCCAGAGCTTGTAGGGGCCCCCAAGGCGTCTCCTCCCATCTTAACTATTGCTCCCCGAGGCCTCTGCAGTCTTTGGCAGAGTAACGTCTCACCTGTGCTGGCAGGCAGGGGCCCAAGTTGGAAGGTGATTGGGAGGGAGGGTCAGCAGCCAGTTCAGGGGCCCAGGAGTGAAATTTGGCTGCAACATAGGGCCCCTAATGTCACTATTTGGTTGTGGGTCTCTGTTGGGGGCCCCCAGGTTCATTTTGCCCTTGGACCCCATTGTTACTAGAACCAGCACTGGTGGAGAGAGGGATTAATGAGCAACCTAATACTAATGGCTGTCTGGGGGATGCATTAGACCTTTTTTGGGGGGGGGGGGGGGGGAGGGTTAGGGATGTCCATAGCTGAGTCTCCATTTTATTGTACATGGATTAATCCCATTCTTTGTTAAATTGTCCCAAAAAAAAAACAGGTCAGCTTCAGAACATGCAGGCGGAGTTGTTAGTTTTTCTTTAAAAAAACATGTATTACTGGCAAGGACTGTAACAAAATCCATGATTAACCTCTTGAGGACTGCAGTGCTAAACCCCCCTAGTGACCAGGCCATTTTAAGCAAAATGTGCCACTGCAGCTTTAAGGCTAAGCTGCAGATCTGCACAACACAGCACACACGTGATTTCCCCCCCCTTTTCTCCCCACCAACAGAGCTCTCTGTTGGTGGGGTCTGATCGCCCCCAGATTGTTTTTTTTTTTTGTTTACAAATATTTTTGTTTCTTTTTTTATTAAAAAAAGCGTGTTCTTTTAAATCTATTCCCTCCCTCCCTCCCTCCTTCCCCACAGCCAGCCAATTGTGGCGATCGGCTGTCATAGGCTTCTGCCTATGAGAGCCGATCGCTCTCCAGTGTCCCAGGGGGACAGCCGTGTCACATGGCTGTCCCCAGTACAGCGCTGCTGCCGATCGCAGCGCTGTACGGGTAAATAGACGGCGATCACGCCGTCTATCAGTCTCCCGAGCGGCAATAGCCGCTCGGAGACTGAAGAGGGGGCGGAGCTCCGCCCTCCGAGAATGAGATGCGCGCGCAGCGTGCGCGCGATCTCATTCAAAACAGAGCCCCAGGACTTTACGCCAATTGGCGTTAGGCGGTCCTGGGGCTGCCGCCGCGGCCACGCTTACCGGCGTGACGCGGTCGGCAAGAGGTTAAAATAATGTTTATTTATGATACTTACATGATACGTTTTACTATCTACTACTGCTGCACTCATCACTATAAAACCGTCTACACAGATAAATGTCGGTCTTTGTAGATTTTATAGTACCGAGTCCAGCCAGTTGATGAAGCTCTGATTGCCGATGGACTCTTCATATCAGCACATTGCATAGGAGTGACCAGGCCACTTAGCCGTGATTTATAGACATTGTCCTCAAAACTACTGCATAATCAATACATCAAATGAAGGCCTTACAGACGGTCTGATTTATTTGTATGGCACAACCGGCAGAGACGGCGAAACATCAATTCACTAGACAGATCATAATCTGATGACTTTTTATGGTGTGTAACAGTTCTGCAGAGCAACATTTACTGTTTAATGTGTTTGTTTAACACGTATGTGGCAGCTGTGTCCATATTGCCGGAGAGTGAAAGGATGCTGAAATCTGAATGAAGCTACAAGTACTCTCCTCGCAATGCAGGGACATGGATCCGGCGACATCTCCCTGACGACGAGCGCTCCGCCCATCCATCTTCAATCATCTTCTGGCCAGCAGGTATGCGCGACGCTAAGCGACGTTCGCATGATTGTGTGCCTGTACCCATGTTGCGAGATTGCGTAAATGACCACTGGTCACTCAAAAAAATCGCCAGTCGATTTGCGAGGTGGGTACGGGCCTTAAAAGATAGATCTTACACTATGAAGCATGCACTGTTACTAATTATTCTTACTTAGCATTGTTGTACAAATTCAGCACATTAAAGGACACCCGAGGCGAAAATAAACTAATGAAATAAACGATTCTATTGATCTTCCTTCTCCTAAAGATGACTTTTTAAGATATTCCACAGTTTTATTTTATGTTTAAATCTACTTTTTAAGTTTTAACTGTTTTATTGTTTTTGCTCAATGACAGATTCATTGAAGTATGCCAGAGTTAAAATCTATGAACTATTGCCCCTTTTTATCTCTGTCCAGCTCTCAGAACCCATTTTCTGCTAGGAAAGTGTTTAATAGTTGAAATTTCTTATCAGTGAGGGTCACACTGTAGTCACTTCCTGTCTGAGTCAGCCACTTACATACCTGATATTTAACTATTTCAGGCAGATAAAGAAAAAAAGGAACACAGCCTAGTTATTTGTGTGCTAGGCACTGTACATACACATGTCTATCTCATGTTACACGTCACCTCGGGTATCATTTAAAGAGGAACTTTACTTGATTACAATTTCTTACATTTTACAATTTAAGATCGAGATAGACAAGGCATCTGGCCCAGATGGCATCCATCCCCGGGTATTAAGAGTTGAGTTTAGTTATTGATAAGCCACTTTATCTTATATTCTTCTCGTTATATTTTATGGACAGATATATTTTTTTATTTTCAACCAAGGTACCGGTAACTATTTAACTATGTAACATACATGTAAAATAATTTAGTTAGTGTTTGATCATTATAAAATCTTTCCTTACCCTGATTTACATTCTAAAATGTATTACAGACGGTGAAATCTTTAGTGCTGGCAAGGAGCATCTCTGCAGAATGTACGTGTTCCGAAGTGAGCAGAAACAACACCTGGTCTCCCAGAGTGCACTGGAAGAAGAGGCTGCGTAACTAAGTTACCCAGGCTAAACATCACAGTAAGGGTGGGGCTACATATCAATATACAGCAAAATATAGGTTTAGGAAATTTTTCGGATGCTTAACCCAGGATAATTACATAAAATGACTTATCCTGAATAATGTAGTGCTTTTTAAAATATGATGTTAAAGTTCCTCTTTATTATGTGCAATATTAGTTTTCTCTTGGAGGCCAATGGAAATACTGTGGCATTCATAATAGAAAATACAGAACAGCTGGAAAAAAATGAATATGGTGAATAGAATTAGCTTGTTGGCTATAGAAGAAAATAACAAGGATGCTTAGAGACACTGAAGCGAAAAAAAAATTATGATATCATGAATTATGTAGTAGGGGTAATTACTAGAACATCGGTAGTAAAAAAAAAAATATTCTCATATTTTTATTTTCAGTTATACAGCTTTTTTTTTTTTTTTATATAACATTGCATCATTCACTAATACTTGCAGTTTACACATTACTCAGCACTGTAAAAGGTTTTGCAGAACAGGCAGTGAACTTTTGACCTCTCCTGAACTGTTTTCTGCAAAAGAAAAACACAATACAGTTGAGATAACCTAATCAGAAGTCAGAGCTCTCCACCACTTTTAGGCCTCTATTCCATGGACTGTTCATAGGCAGTGAAATGCCTCTCAAACTCTTACAACCGCTCACTGCTGCCTGGTAACCGCTCACTGCTGCCTGGTAACTGCTTGGTGAGTACCCAGTTCAACAGTCATGGAAAAGAGGCCTCAAAGTTGCAGAGCTCAATGGCTATTTGCATAGATAACAACTAGAGTTTCTTAACTCTTCCTGTACTGGAAACAAATATTAGACTTATGTCTCTGCTCCTAATGCTTTATTTCTTAGCTGTACTACACAACCAATTCATTATATCATAATTTTTATTTCGCTTCAGTGTCTCTTTAAAGAAGAATTTTAAAACAAAATAAAACACCCACATTTATATGTGTCATAACAATTTATATTTTAAGAAAAACCTTAAGCAAGTAAAATGATTTAAAATAAACACATGATGTAGCTGCAAATGGATATTACATACTAACCTCACCGTCAGTTCCTCTCAGAAGCTCACCATTTTCTTCTTACAATGATTCCGTCCAGTTCTGATAAGATTTTGTCATAACTGAAATATATCAGTTGCTGTCAGTTATATATCAGCAGCTGTCATTACTGCAAGGCAATGTCCATGTTTCCCTATGGCTCAAGTGGGTGATATTACAGTTTAACAGTGTGCTGACCAGGAAGTTGTTAGGGGGTAATGGCCATTTTTAAAATGGAGGACAGAGAATTCCATTGATCACAGTGGACAAATGGAATGCAAGAGAGGAGAAAGAGATTGAGGAGTAGACTACAAAGGAGGTAAGTATGACCTGTGTATAGTTATTTATTCTATTTATTTTCAGTTCAGGTGTAAAGAGGAGCTACAGTTAATGAAATTAAGATATAAACAGTTATATCGTACCTTCTGTGGTGCCAACAGCATTTCCATAACTGTCACAAGTGTTTAAAGAAATCTTAAAGAGAAACTCCAACCTAGAATTGAACTTTATCCCAATCAGTAGCTGATACCTCTTTTACATGAGAAATCTATTCTTTTTCACAAACAGACCATCAGGGGGCGCTGTATAGCTGATATTGTGGTGAAACCCCTCCCACAAGAAACAAGAAAAGTACGTACTCTTGGCAGTTACATGTCTGTGAACCTTGCTGCATTGTGGGAAATAGCTGTTTACAGCTGTTTCCAACTGCCAAAAAAGCATGCAGCAGCTACATTACCTGCCAACAGTAAAAATGTCACCATGTAATAAATGTCAGAATGTAAATCAGGGATTTAAAAGATTTTACAATGGGGGGCAAACACTGACTAAATTATTTATACATAATTATTGTAAAAATGAACCACTTTTTTATTACATTATTTTCACTGGAGTTCCTCTTTAAGTGTGGATTAAAGTTAAGAATGACTTACCTGGGGTTTCTTCCAGACCCCTTTAGTGCTTTAGGTTTCTCTCTGTACTCCTGCTCTGGTATGATGTGCCGCTGTCACTGCATGCACTGTTCCACGCACGACTCCTTGATCACACTTCCATGGGTGGCGGCATTTTGGTCATGTGCAATTCGTAAAACTTGCAACTACTTAAGAGGAGCATGATCTGGGACGCACATGTGCAGTAGTCTGTGACTGAGCAAGGGAATAGTAGTGCAATGGTGCTGCTGACCTGGAAGACCATGAGGGCCCTGATAGACTGTGGGGTTGAAGACCTCTTACGATTTCCTTTAAAAAACAAGGAAATGCTTACTTTTCATGATAGCATGGAGGAAGTGGTAGAATTTCTCTGATTTTTACAGAAGTTATTCGCTTCATTCCCTTGTGACACCATCAGCTCAAATCGAAGCCCTTGGTGTCACAAACACTGGAAGAGAGCTGTTTCCTTTCCATGGGGGGCAGGGCTAGCAGCAACGATCTGGATAGTATAACCCTTCATTAGCCTTTTCAGAATTGAATATTGGACAGAGTTGAGATTATTTTCTACCATATGGAATCTTCATGTAACAGTATAAATGGCTTGTCAACTGAGGATATGACATTACGGGGGACGGAAGCCCTGCCCACATACAGAGATTATTGAATCTGATGAACAGAAAGTACAGATCACATGCTCATCCTTTACTTCTTATAGTTTAGATAGTTATTCAAGGTCTCCTTCTTTCAGGTGCCACATCTATAGAGGTTCTGCTATCAATGGTGTATGAAGCAGTGGCCTTAGTTTTGCTTCTGGAGTACTGCTTTAAGGTGTCATCCATTGCAGACAACCAAAGCACATTTTGGTACTTACTTAAGTGGGATTAAAGACGACTGTAATGATCTGCTCTGCTGTCTGCATAGGCAGGCAGCTTTTTGACCATTTTTTCAGGTCTGAATGCTGCAGATCCCTGGAAAGGAGACCTGTCTTCACTCTGCAACTTTCAGAGTTGCTGTTCTGTTGAGGGAATTGCATCCACTTGTCATGCAAATTGCTTATCTTCTTCCTTTGAAGGCTTGCAGTATAAATACCATTTCCTCCCAGAATTCCCTGCTGGTCATAAAGGTTTGGTTATGCTGGACTTGGCTTGAGTTTCAGCCCCTCTGCTGACTGTTTGCGTATATTCTAGTGTAGTTAATTATTGGGGAGTGCATCTTGCATTCTCTATAGTGCAGTCAGGCTTTGTATTATTTGTACTGTTTATTCCTGTGCTGTTTTGTCTTGTCCCTGCGATTGTACTGTCGCCTGCGGCGGCTGGCAGTAAATCGTTTGGTCTCGTTCCTAGATCGCATTCGCCCTGGCGGTAGAGGCGGTGGATCTCCTTTGTCTGTCTTGGAGTATAACCTTAGCTGCGGTTGCTACTGGTTACTCCTTTAGTCTGTCTTGTCCAGCACGAACGCTTGCTGTTGTCTGGTGGGAGGCAACCGATTAGCAAGCGTTCGCGTTATTTGTCTGTCGTCATTGTTAGGTTCATGCGTTAGTTAGGGTTGGTACATTTTGTCCCTGTTGCGCTTTTCGCGCGGTGACCGTACCGTTAACGCGCTTGTCTCTGTTGCCCATATCGCGCGAGGATCGCGTTTAGGTAGTTCGTTTGTTATTTTCTTTGACGCTCAGATTGTGGTTCTTTGCTGTGTCTTCCCTACTAAGTCAAGCTCTGTCTTATTCAGTCTTGTGTCGCTATTAGCAATCGCCATTCTGGCGATTGCTTTCTCACTTTGGTTTTCGCTGTTGTATGTCAACCGTCGCCGGGTGGCGACTGGATTGGTGGACATACATACATTCTGTCTCTGTGCTCACTCTCTCTCTAGGGGCTATCTTGCCCTGTATTGCTTCACCTCGTACAATTTCCATCTGGCATCTGTGGCAGTGCAGAGGGTTTATTCTTCTGCACTCCACAGCTCCATCTGCCGGTGGGAATTCCTCTCTACAGGTGCATTGCACCAAAGCTGGGTTCTGTTATTTAAACGATTGTGGAGGATTTCCGCAGTGTCAGAGCACATCTTGTGCGCTGACCACGGAGATAATTCCCCATTTGTTACAATGACACACAAATAGCTGAACACATAGTTAAACATCTCTGAAAAAATATGTATGGTCTTGTATGGATTGGGTCCATGTAGATCCAATCTCAATAAAATGTGTAGTCTCTTGATTTGTGTCTAAAATGATTGCTGTTGACACAATGCTACAGGTTGAAAATTAGAAATGTTCAGTGCATTGGAAGGGTCATAATTAAGTACAAGTCATGCTAGGAGTAAATTCCATGCATCACAATGCATTGGACTACGAGGGGATGTGATATGGCTGTTTGACGCCTTCCAAACCCACCCCATAATCTGGCTAACACCTACTGGTAACCTTTCATTACACTGTACTGCTGGAGATATTTACTGCTTTTCATAGTACTCATCTTGGCTCATTCATTAGAGCAGTTGCTATGGAAACCCCACTTTCGGTGTTATTGGTTGGTAAATCACCTCTCAGATACGGTGAACGGCTTGTATATTCAATTCATTAAAACGTCACAGCTCTATTTGCATCACTTACTGCAGGATTTTTACTGCATGTGTTGAGGTGTTGTTAATATGCAAAAAAATGCTAAACTCTTTAATTAATATAAGCGGTGAGTAAATAGTAAATAAATATTACCCATAAACAGCAGTTTCTGATCACAGAATGTGGCAACTGCATGGATCAACACTGTAAAAGAAATAATTATTAGGCTGAAGGAGGCACTCAAATGGCGAATCAAAAGTAGCAACACACAACATGTTGCGTGGTCTCCCCTTCTTCAGATGAAGACCCCGAAACATGTTGCTACTTTTCATTAAACGCAAGTTTAATTTGCCATCTGAGTGCCTCCTTCATCCTATACACTGGTTTATGTACTCGTGGAAGTGGTGACTAGAGTTGAGACGAAATTTTCGTAATTTCGCATTACTATAATTACGCATGCGAAATTTGCGATTACGATGCGAAATTACGGTAGCCTAATTGTCATTAAAATCGTAATTAAAAATACCGTAAGCGTAATTTGCAACGCGTAATTTTGCGTTTCGTTCATACCGTAACTTCGCATTAAACCGTAACGCTCCTGTATAAAAATGTGGGTGACATGTGGGAGAGGCGGGGAGGGCAGCAGTCCTTAGCAGACCAATGGGGTTCCTTTAAATCAGAAGGAACCCCATTGGTCTGCTAAGGACCAATGAGGCTCCTTGGAGCCCAAATTCAAAGATGCTTAGAGAGCTCTGAGCTATATAGCTCAGAGCTCTGTCGGGTCCGGACTCCGTGCAGGACGCTAAGTCCCCGCCGGCTCCGCTGCCCTCCCCGCCTCTCCCACATGTCACCCACATGTCACCCACATGTGGGTGACATGTGGGTGACAGATGTGGGCGGGGTGGACAGCGGGGGCCAGCGGGGACTTAGCGTCCTGCACGGACGCGTATGCGGCGGCTGAGCGGCGAGTGACGTCGGGTGCGGCGTAGTTACAATGTAACAAGGTTGTTACATTGTAATAACTTTGTTACATTGTAACTGATAGAACATTTCCAAGGATATTGCGTGGGATCATTTATTTAAAGGGACAGGTAAGTATTAATGGTTAATTAAGAATATTAAAGGACTTTTTTCGTGGTTATGTTTTTTGTTCAATTAAAATACTTTTTCTATGTGTTTGTGTGTTTATTTACTTTTAACTCTTAAAGGAAATGGGTAAGGGGTACAAGTACCTCTATACTCATTTCTCCTGGGAGGGGGGGTGGGCATCTGGGGGACCCCTTTTTAAAGGGGACTCCCAGATGCCACCATGAACCCCCCCCCCCCAGGAAATCGCGGCCTCCACCTCCACCGCCCATCGGAGGTGGAGAAGAGCCCCTTGTCCTTGGATTGGACAAGGGCTCGGAGGTGGAGGGGAAAGCTTGGCTGCCCCTCCCCTTCCGAGACCCCCCAATCCATGGACCATGCGGGCTGGTATAGTCAGGGTGCGGAGCCCCACGCGGCCGGTGCTCCGCATTCTGGCTATCCCAGCCTGCATGGGGGACAAGGGGTTAAAGAGGTCTGGGAGGGGGGACCCCACGTCGTTTTTTTTTTATATTTCCCACACTCAGAACGAAGTAAGTAAAACTCTTCCCACTTGGGGGAATCTATGAAAATAATAAACTATTGTTACCTGTGCAAAAAAAACTGACATTTTCCGCATTTGAAAGACATTTTCCCCCTTGAAACTTAAAAATCGATTTTCTCAAAAACTATAAGGTCTTTTTGAAAAAAAATTTTCCCTCTTATTCCCACTGATCCCCTTAATATACCCTGGGAATTTGGTGTTCCTAAACTTTAAGCAGGCTTTGCTATTAACCGTTAAAGTCGGCGGGTTTTTAAATGTATACATTTTTCCTTTGAAACTTTAACATCGATTTTCTGAAAAACTATAAGGTCTTTTTGAAAAAAAAAAAATTTCCTCTTATTCCTTCTGATCTCCTTAATATATTCTCCAAATTTGAGGCTCTTAGCATTTAAGGGGGCTTTGCTATTAACCCTTAAAGTTGGTGGCTACCTAACATTGATCCATGCGTCAACTTTTCCGCTTGGGAGCATGACCATACGCATTAATTACGTAATACCCACTGTAATGCGAAAATTACGCGAAAATTACGCTTACGCGAAATTCTTCTTCATTACGATTATGTACTTACGGCCATAATCGTAATTACACTAATTACGCGAAATTTCGCGAAATCGTAATTACTTCATTACGCTCATCTCTAGTGGTGACCCACAAAGGGATTGTGCACCAGCAGTCCAGGCTGTATGTCCTGGTAGGAGAGACCACTCTGGTAGTGTTTGTCACTGTAGAAGAAATATAAGGCCTAGTTAAAAGGCCGGTTGGTGTACACAAAATAATAATCTTTAGCAAATGCCACCATCACTGCCCCTTTCACACGGGCAACTGATAAGAGGTGAATTACCGCCTGTCAACTGCTCTCCAGCACTGGTGCTAGTTAGTGCTTGGTACCTGTGCTGAACCGATGCCCCCCCTCCCATTGGGTCACATGTTGTGTTCCTCTGCCGCTTTGTATCACCATGCGTGTCAGTGCTTGGCATACCTATGTATACTAGGGATGGTTGCAGTCAGCCAACTTCGCTACGCTGGAGCTACGCGTAGTTTTACGCAATTACGCTTCGCCAAACTACGGCTTCGAAATCAAATATTTGCTTCGTATGCATTTCGTAGACTACGCATTGAAATACGCACTTATGCATAGGGAAGCGTAGTGTATGTGGATGCTTATGCCCGTATGCAGAAAATTGCAGAAAATTGTATGCATTAATTCTTCATTAAATGCTTATACCGGTAACTCTTCTATGCGTACATTCCTCTTTCCAATGCATACATTTGTAAGCATGCGACCGCACGCGGAAAATTAGATGCGAGAAACGCATTCTTAGTTCACTACGCAATACACATGTTAACTACGCATAGTGGGCGTAGCGGTACTTCGCCACGCGTAAATCCATAAGCGTAGTTTTGAAACTTCACCTATGAACTACGATGTGTAGATGCGAATTACGATGCGTAAGGTGAGTCGCACCTTATCACTCACACACATAGGCACATTCATGCACACACCCACATGTACACACTCACACACATAGGTACATGCATGCACACACCCACATGTACACACTCACACACATAGGCACATTCATGCACACACCCACATGTACACACTCACACACATAGGTACATGCATGCACACACCCACATGTACACACTCACACACATAGGCACATTCATGCATACACTTACATGTACACACTCACACACATAGGCACATTCATGCACACACTCTCTCATACACACACACAAGCATTTACATACTGTACATACATGTATACCCACTTACACATATATACACACACAAAAACACATGCTCACATATTAGACATACACCTACATGCACACCCACAAAGCCACCCACACTAATCTGCCTCCTATGTTAGACTTTTTCAGACTCGCAAAATTCAGAGCTGTGCTCTGGACGAAGCTCATCTCTGCATTGTCCATAAATTATTGATACGTGATATTAAGTAGAGTCAGCACTACTGTATTTGCGGCTCCATTTGTATTTTAATTTCTGACTATTAATATCCATAAAGCGGGGGACAGTAGAGAGCCTGGGAATATGTCACCACACTTGCCTGGCACATGTCCCTGAGCTTTGCATATTGCTGACGCATGTAAATACACACACCTTAATGGCGCTCTTTAGATCTAATGAGATACATTATGAATCATTCTACCTCCACTGCTCCCCGGCCATGTGTCTCTGTTAAATACTGCAGGCGAGTGACAGACACTTTCTACAGAGCTGTCTATGGCACAATCCATTCCCAGGAGATCCTCGGGGACCAGAACAAATGGAGATGGAAAATGATGTGATTCCAGGAAAAGACTGAAATGGCCAGTAATATGGAACATAAGTTAATACAATAGATTGGAACCTGGTTTCATTGGAAGTTGAAGAGAATTTATTAAAAAACAGGGCTCATTGTTTTTTGGCCCCAAGCATCTCAGCGCAGGACAAGCAGGTTTTAGTGCGCCACTTTGATAGATATGTGCAGAAAACTAGCTAGCTGTCCACCCTAAGCTCCTTATTCCAAGTATTACCATATTTTTCGGCTCCGGACTATAAGACGCACCCAGGTTTAAAGGGCAAAAACTAGGGGAAAAAAACATACCTGGTGCGTCCATGGTACGGGAGCATCTTGTAGATTTTCTCCCTAAATTATTGTGTCCCCCTTGTACCTCATGTGTCCTACTGTGTCCCTCATGTGTCCTCCTGCAGTGGCGTAACAATAGGGGCTGTAGCCCCTGCATCTGCGGGGGAGGGGGGAGCCTGGGGCCCGCTCAGGGCCATTTTGGGGGCAGGAAGGGATTGCAGCATGAGGGGGGGGGGCGCATTGGCCCCCCCCCATTGGCAGGGGGGGGGGGACACTTCCCCCTCCCTCACCTCGGCCTCTCCCCTCAGCCCACTCCCCTTTTGCATTAATAGATGGCAGCGGTGGCGGGCAGGAACACAGGCATACCTCCGTGTTCCACCGCTGAGGTCCGATCTCTAAGTGCCACACGCTACTTCCTGATAAACAGGAGGGGCGTGCTGAGGGGAGAGCCCAAGATGAGGAAGGGGAGAAGTGGCCCACTTCCCCGCCGATGTGGGGGCCAATGCTCTTACCTCATGCTGTGACCCCTCCTGCCCCCCAAAACGTCCCCTTCTGTCCCACATGTGTCCCCTTCTGTCCCACATGTGTCCCCTTCTTTCCCCCATGTGTCCCCTTCTATACCCCATGTGTCTCCTTCTATCCCCCATGTCTCCTCCGTTCTACCCATGTTCTCCTCTGCTCCCCTAGAATAAATGAACGCAGAAGCAGTACGGTTCGCCTAAACTATCAGAGTCTGCGGTGATCAGAGACCTCCCCTGTTCCCCTAGTGCCAGCTTCTGCTGATTGCATGACTGCTGATCATCTTCATCAGCAGAAGGCAGCACTAGGGGAGCAGTGAGGGACAGGAGAGGTTTCTGGTCACCATGGGCTCCTATTCTTCGGGAGTGGAGAAGATATGGGGACAATACAGGGAGTTCATGACATCGCGGCGGGTCAGCGTTTCCTGTGCCATTCTTCTGCGACCCTCTAGTCAGCAGCAGTGACTCCCTCAACGCTGGCCTGTCATGGCCAATTGCAGGCTACTGCGCATGCATGGCCCTGAGCCGCACACATCCTGATCACACTCCTGTGGCTGGGACTCGGAGTATTTGGCTCATGCGCAGTAGCGATTTTTCTGTACTGTGCTCAGAACGGCTGCTGCCATGCACATGAGGCCATCCAGCTTTGAAGGGGTAGCTGCTGCTTGCTGAAGGGTCTCGGAAGGACAACATGGGCACACGATGACTGCAGGGAGACTGCAAGCACCCCCAGGTAAGTTAAACTGCTTTTTTCTTTTTTTTTATTTCAATTACGGTAAGATTTTCTTTAAGATGACTCCAGGTTAGGAAAAATATGGCTGCCTCCCATAGGGGCAGAGGCACTAAAAAGCCAGAATTCAAAAAGGGCACCAGGGAAATATGGACATCAAAATAGCTACTAGTAGAGTAATGGTAAAATGACAGATTATTGCAGTGGTCGCTCTGATAAAAAATATTTGTAAATTTGCTACTTACTAACAGTAAACCTAACCCTATCTTTATTTTACTGATTTCTAACCCTAAATGATTTCCCCAAGGATGCCTAACCCTTACACTTGCGTTTCCCTTTAAGAATGTATTGTATTTTTTGTTATCACATGCTTTTATGTAAGCACAACAAACAGCATTTTATTGGGGTAAGCGCATTACTTTTTTGTTTCGTTTTTCTGTTGAGAATTTCCCACAATGCAGGTAATTATAGAGCATTATACACACATCCAAACATGCTTTATAGCCTAATTAATGGAGACTTTGGTGTGGTAATTATTGGTTGAATAAACAACTCAGATTGCCTTCCTTCTATAGTAGAGAACAGAAAGCCCAGATTTAATGTTTGACTTTACCCCTCCCCCACCAAAATGAATAAATAAATAAATAAAATAAAAAATGAAAGCGTTAAATGAAATTCCAAATGGATTAGCCTGTATATTCTCCTTTTAAGAAGTTTTAAGAACTGTTTTGTGGACCGTTAATTAACTCCTTTGTAAAAGGTCACTGGCAGGGATGGGTCTCGCAAGGCGGTCTCATGAAATAAAAAACATCTTTAGTTAATGAAAAGCTGATTTTTTTTTTATTATCTAAAGCTTTTGAAAGGGGTAAAACATGCAGAACATTCCCTGGAGATAAAGCAATTATGCAGACCAGCTAACCAATTAAACGCATATAGAATAATGGCAGTTAAGGCTACAGAAGAAGGGCAATTCATTACATTGGATACAATGAGGTTTCACCGTTGCCTGAATGGACTCTGGAGACCTTTTTGACAAAGTTGAGCTAGTTTTCTCTGGAATGGTTTACGTAATATGTTTATAGTGGCTTTGGGTAATCGTGTTGCCATCTGATTGTATAATGGAGAGTGAAAAACAATAAAACTAAAGGGAGTCTGATGCAATACAAATAGTAAAATACTTACCTCAGCAGAGGAAAGCCTGTGGATATTCCTAAACTACCTGTATCGAGGATGTGTTGTGGTGCATTCATGTGAGTTTACTCATTTGGGTTCCTGAAAGGGGCGTAACTAAAGGAGAGCAGCTCCTGCAACCGCAGGGAGGTCCAGCGCTGAAAGGGGGCCCAACTACTACGTCACTCCCTCCGATAAAGGGGTCCATCACTCAGATCAGATGTTTTTGTGGCTTCACTTTCTATGTGTGTGAAGATTATGATATCCAAACTTGCTTTCTGACCCTTGCAAAATCGGACCCAGACTGTGAGGGTCACCAGGGGTAGGCAAGGAAAACGATATGAACATTGAAGGGGCGGGGTGAAAGTTTTGCGCGGGGGGGGGGGGGTGTACAATGATTTGTAGTCAAGCTTTAGGTTCTTGATATCAAAATTACCCTGATACGTGACAGGTAAAATGCAAAGGTTTGGTGCTTATCTAATTAACTGTAGGTTAGGAGGCTTATGGTGCCCATACATGGTACAATGTTTTCATTTTTATTTGATGAGGTCATTTAGTTCAATTATTCTGTTAGATCGAATATAAAGATTTTTCCAACATGTCAGATTGGATTTTTATTGAAAAAACCGGATAATTTATTCGTTTTTCTTGATAGAAAAAATAGATTCTTGTCATCTTACATTCGATTCGACCGGTTTGGTCGAATAAAAGGGAAAATCGAATATTTTTATTGTACCTTGTATATTTTTATTGTACCTTGTATAGAATATTTTTTATTGTACCTTTAGAAACCAAGTAAAAGTGATTGACTCGTGTATAAGCCCCCCCCCCCCCCAGTATAGCCCTCTCCACAGTAGCCAGTACAAGTCAGCCCCTCTCCCATAACATAGCTTGCATGCTCTGCTCCATGAGCTAAGGGACACAGGTAGTCTTGAGCAGCGCACTCTGCACACCATGTTGCAGGGGATGGGGGTACCTGACACAGCAGGGACCTAGCTGGTAAAAGCAGGATCACTAGTGTTAAGATGCTTACGCTCCTCTGCCAGTAACAAAACCTGCTCCTCCTTTTTTGTGCTGAAAATTAGGCTTATACATGAGTGTATAAGGTAATTAAATGGTGTCATACAACACTTAGAATATATACCATAATTTTCAGACTATAACATGCACCTAGGTTTAGAGGGCAAAAATCAGGGGAAAAAAGACTAAGCCTGGTCTATGGAACAGGGGCATTTTATGGGCCTTTCTCCCCAAGCAGTCTCTAAGCTACTCTATCTAAACTACACTACACTAACCCCTGCCACACCCACACGTTACACTGCACTGCACTAAACTAACACTACACTTTACTAACACTAACCTCTGCTGCCTTCCCAGATACACTACACTACCACTTCAGTACATCAACTCTTACCTGATCCTGCCACTTCACTCATTTCCCCTTTGCTTTGGTCCTGCTGATAGACACGCTCCTCTTCTCCTACTGCAACTGTGGATAGAGCAGTACACCATGGCTAGCTGCTGCTATGGGTTCTCCATTCCTTGTGGCCTCCTTACTTCCTTATTACTGGTTCTATTACTGTAGCCCCAACGGCTCACGTGTGCCGCAAGGTCATTGATGACCCCAACACACGTGTACCACTAGGGTTACAGTAAAAGAACCGGTAATAGGGAAGTACGGAGGCCACGAGGAACAGGGGAACTGGAGCAGCAGCCAGCCACAGTGTACAGCAAAAAGGAGCCTGTCTATCAACAGGACCAGAGCGAGGGGGACAGGGGCCCGGCGGCAGGATCAGGTAAGAGTGTCCTGTGCACTCTGCACTACTTACATTCCTATCTTCTGTGTATAAGGGTCCCCCCCCCCCCCCCAGTTTTGGGGAAGAAAAATTGTTTCTTGTATTCTGAAGAATACAGTAGACACTCATTCATCCAAACTGAAAGAGTTGCAGGATACAATACTATCCTTATGAATAAAACACACAACACTTGGTAATCAATAATTCAGGCTATATATACTACAGTATATTGATCAGGGATTGTGCTTTTACTTTAAGCAATTAATAATATTGATTCTGTAGCATCTAAGGTGCAGAACAATCCAGTTTTATGCCTCAGTTTTAATCACAGGAAAAATCTCTGAATGCTTTCCATCTTAAAGGGACTCCGAGCACCTCTCATGGGTATGTCTTTAAGCCAGACGACTTCCAACCAAGTCGTGCTATGACCCTTCTAGAGGAGCCTCTTGCAATGACCATGCGTGTCACTTCCTCTTCCTGCTTCATTTAGTGATGCACTTCTCTAACAGAGTTTAGGCATGATAAAAATGGTTATCACGCCTAAAGCCTTTAACTGGGTTATCACCGCTTTGTGAATCGAGCCCCAAGTGTTGTTTCTTCTCACTTCGGAACACACAACAAACATTTGCCAGCAGTAAAGATATCACAGGTTGAGGAATACAATGAAAGATTTAAAAATGCAATTGTAAAATATAAGAAATCATATAAATCATCAAGATACATTTGGTAGAGTTCCTCTTTAAGTGCTGTAAAAGCACATTAACACTTTAAGAATTTTGGATAGTAAATACCACTTATCCCAAACAGATTTATTTTACATACTCCCAGCACACCCACATCTCCTATTTTTGTTGACGATTCATAAATAAATCTTGGCTACGGTAGCTGAACGATGAGAAAAACTTCACGCCAGACACTACTGACTTGGGAATAGATTAAATTAAAGAATATTTTTAGACGTATCTAATTTGCAACAGGGGCAGACAGGATGCACGATAGGATGCGGTTTAAAAATGGAGATATTGTTTCGGCGGCGTGGAAAGAATGCAGGAAGGCAGGCGGAAGGTTCCCGGGGGTGTTCAGCGGAGACTTCATTTACCTTCTCTCTTGACCCGAGCTGCGTAAATTCCTATTGCGTATCATGGCAATAAAAGTCAAAAGAACAAGTTGGAGGTGATTTTTTTTATATTGACTATCCTTTTAGAGTTATATTTGTTTTTTATTAGGTCGCTTTAGGTCAGTCCACAGTGTAATGCCCGGGGTGAGGAGGCCACTCAGGCATTTCTCAGCCATGTCCATCAACACGTTGCTTTTTTGCTGTAGGTTCATTTAAGTGACAGTTTGTATTTATTTCTGGCATTTAATCTCTTTTAGTCTCAAGCTATGGATCGTAAAACGCCAATACCGAGCATCACACACCATAATGACTTCCACTGACTTGTGGATTAAACAAGGGATTTGAGGTTATTTACTAATGTCAGACTGTGAAACGTACAGCATAAAATAACAAGACTGGAAAAATGGCAGCATTGCCCTACAAAATGCCATAATGTAGGACAGCCAATCACAGTTCACTGGCTCAGAGCGCTCACAACGATACAATAACCATGGCTAATTTATGCCTTTTGTGTTTAAACTTGTTAAATATCTCCACATAGTTCAGTCGTAATTACAGTAATTGCCTTTTTTTTTGTTAGTTTTGTTTACCGTAAGTGGTGGTTTCCTCATTTCACGGAATTTGAAACTAGGCAATTAAATCCATTGTCAGATTTCGCAGTGTGTGATTGCCAAACAAAGTAGCATTGTTAAGAGGAACCGGAAGTGAGTAGACTTCTGATGTGCTGTTAAATAGGGAATCTGAAGCTCCTATTGTCAGAACAGATTTCTAGAAAGCCCACAAAGGCCCGGGCCTTGGGTGTCTTAAGCCCAAGGCGGCACTTGGGTGTGAAATAGGGGCTGCTACATATAAAAGAGAAGCATGCAAATGGGGAGCACCACAGGAAACAGGTAAGCTGATACCCAAGGTAGCTATACATGAAAGAGTGGGTCTGCAGTACATGGATGTTACACATGGAATGGGAGTGGCGCTGTAGCCCCTTCATATTCGGCCTAGGGACGGGAAAAAGTATAAATCCATCCTTACCTATTGTAGTGCAGTTGTTAAAAAACAAAAAGATAATGAATAAATAAAACAAAAAGACAAAAAGATAATGAATAAATAAAACAAAAAGAAAGCTGCTTTGAAGTTTTAATTGATAGGGTTATAGGAGACCTTTAGTGGCCCCAACCACTCTTAAATTAACCCTAACTTCACTCCCTGTCCTGTGCCAAACGCCAACCTCTAATGCCTAATTCCATTTCTTCATAACCTCTTCCCCCCCTGCCCTCCATCACTGGGTACCCTGCTCAAATTTGGGCCAGGACATCATCTCCGTGGAGTTTATATGTTTTCCTTGCACTTCCATAGTTTTGCTCTAGGTTCTCCAGCCTCCTCTCACATTCCAAAAACATACAAATAAGTTAATTGGTTCTACTCCACTACTCAAAACTGACCTTAGTCTACAATATGGACATCCTATATAATAAAACCCTGGGCCCTGTGTCTCTGCATCCTGTCCCTGTGTGTGTGTGTCCCTGCTTCCAGACTTGACAGTTTGCTGTCTGAGAACCTCATTGCATTGTGGGAAATAACAGCTTTATCAAACTGCCAAGCAAGCAACATCTCCCTGTGTACATATACTTCGGACAGTGGTGCGAGACGGGTGAGCAGGATGCATCAGTATGCGCGTTGCTGGGGTTTAGTGGCCGTGACCTAGTGCCCGTTTTTTAACGGGCAGGCCATTTTACTAGTAAGACTATAACTATGGTAGAGATTAGATTTGGAGCACCTCTGAAGAACACCTAGTGACATGATGATTATAACTCTGTAAAAAATGAAAAAGAGAGACACCCCATAAGCCAAAATCTGGTGTAGTTTTTTAGGAAATGGGTAAATTATTTGAGTAGATGGATATACTTACAAATGGAAGCAACCACTTTCAGGGTTCATGGGATAGCAGATTTTGGTCCTGCCCTCCCTCCCACCCTGTGGTGTAACTACAATTCATGGTAAATCCAACAAAATCTTGATCCCCCTCCAATTTTCACACCCCTTCCATTGCCTCCCCTTGGTGTCCTTCAGGGCCTAGGGGCCCATTTCACAAGAGTCACAAAACAAGTGCAGCCATTGTGATCCTCGCACCCTTAACAAGTGTAGCCACAAAAACACCTGATCTGAAGGATAGTCCCCTGTATAGGAGGAAGGGAAGGTTAGTAGCTGGGGTCCCCTACAGCCCTGGGCTCCCTTGCAAACACAGGGGTTGCTCCCATCTAGTTATGCCCCTGCCCCTACCTCAGGTCTACCTTCAGGGGGATCTATTGAAAAGGGAGGCTGAGCTGCCTGTATGAAAAGGGTGCCTCCATAGACATCATGGTTATTTCTGCAAATATCAGCTACAAGGTGGTGAAAAGGGCGCCCGACTTTTGATATAGGCTACAAGCGGGCGCCCCTTGGTAGCCCATATTTTATTTGGCTATTTTCAGCTACAGTAGGGCTCCCCTTTGTAGACCATATTTTTTCGGCTACAAGGTTTTCGGCTACAAGGTTTTGATTCTGCTACAGTAGGACGCCCATTTGTAGCCCTTATTTTTTCAGCTACAAGGCTTTTGACTACAGTAGGGCACCCTTTTGTAGCCTATATTTTTTGTTCCGCTACAAGGTTTTCGGCTACAAGGTTTTGATTCTGCTACAAAAGGGCACCCTTGTATAGCCAAGATTTGGGGAATGCGGGGGGGGGGGGGTTGTTAGGATTAGGCATCACAAACAGGTGGGGGGGGTCTTGGGTTAGGCATCACTAGGGGAGTTAAGGGTTAGGCACCACCAGGGGAGTCTTAGGGTTAGGCACCACCTGGGGGGGTCTTAGGGTTAGGCACCACCAGGGGAGTATTAGGGTTAGGCACCACCAGGGGAGTCTTAGGGTTAGGCACCACCTGGGGTGTCTTAAGGTTAGGCACCACGTAGGGGGTCTTAGGGTTAGGCATCACCACAAATTTGGAATATATGGACTTCAACAGGAGCCCTTAGTAGCTGAATTTGACATATATGGGCTACACCAGACGCCCTTTGTAGCCGAATTTGGCATATATGGGCTACACTAGGCACCCTTTGTAGCCAAATTATGAATATATGGGCTACACCAGGCGCCCTTTGTTGCCAAAGTTGGTATATGGGCTACACCAGGTGCCATTTTTGTAGCCGAAGTTGGCATAAATGGGCTACACCAGGTGTCCTTTTTTCCAGGTGCCCTTTTCATATAGACATGGGGTCCCCCACAGCCCTGGGCTCCCTTGCAAACACAGGAGCTTCTCCTATCTAGTTACACCCCTGCCCCTACCTCAGGGCCACCTTCAGCACATAACAGGTGAGACTCAGACTGCAGTATGGGGCCCGTGTGAGTTTGGAGCCCAGTGAACAATGCCACACACATGGACACCAGCTGCATGTCTGTCACAGAATGTACACATTGTCAGTGAATGTGGCTGTGTTCAACTTGGCCGGCCAATTTTGCATTGCGATTTTTTGTGAATGTGCCATGTTTGTGCTTTGCTATTCTCATTTCAGTGAATAAACAATCACAATTGCTGAGAAAATGCTGCATGCAGCACGTTTGGGATTTTTATAAACTGCAAGCGTTGCTCAAGCACTGCAGTGAGAGTAATCCCGTAAGATTACATGCAGTGTCGGACTGGGAGCTGGATAACCTGAGGAAATCCACTTGCTGGCCAAGCAGCAGTAATCAGGTGTTGCTGCTCACAGTGAAGACTTGCTGCACGTTTCCATTGGGAGTGATAACACATGCATACCTCCCAACTTTTTGAGATGAGAAAGAGGTACATTTAAGCCATGCCCCTGCCACACCCCTGATCACGCCCCCCTCACACTCCTAGTCACAAATACCATAAAGATTTCATAAGAAAAAGATGTTGTTTTATAATTCAAACCGCACTGGTCCTTTCTATCCTGGCTCATTTTCCTTCATATTAGCATTTTAAAATTAGTAATATATCAATTTGAAGGATGGGAATAAAGTTTAGAGTTAATCAAACACATTTTTTTTTGTAGAGAAATATATATATTTACATAGAAAGAGCGACAAAGTCCTGAAAGAGGGACAAATGAGGAGGAAAGAGAGACAAATGAGGAGGAAAGAGGGAGAGAGGGACAGGGCTCCTAAAGAGGGACTGTCCTTCCAAAAGAGGGAAAGTAGGGAGCTATGCACATGGTTTCTGCTGCTTGGCCAGCAGGTGGATTTCCTCTGTTTTACCAGCTCCCAGTCTGACACTGATTACATGTGTCACAGCACTTTGCTGATCGCCGACAACCACCTTAAGGGCTGGTTCAGACGGACGTCTGCGTGGCGTCGCGTTTGGGGGCGTTGCGGCGGCTGCGCGGTCAGGCTTTCAATAAACTTTGCGTCGCGTTCCGATGCGGTCGTGTTTTTTCTTCCCCTATGGGAACATTAGCCGTCGTGGTTGGCCGCTCCTTGGAAGCTACATGTCGCTTCCAGGGGCAGCTTGAACGCTAGCGAAAATTGGGACCTGAACGCCGCATTTGTGTAAACGCGCGCAAAAGCTCGATGTAAACGCTCCCATTCACTTGAATGGGAGCGTTTACCGCAATGCTCCGCAAGTGTCTGTTTAAACCAGCCCTAAATATAGGGGGTTCACTAGGGGAGAGGAGTGAGAGGGGGTCCAGTAGGTTTTCCCAGTATAGGGTCCAGAAATGTATGATGGCAACCCTGCCCTACCTGGATGGTACACTGCCCCTAGAGGGCAAAGTATTAGCCCTAAGAGAACTAAGGGAACTGACTAAAGTAGGAAAATGGGTACAAAAGGCATCCCTAGGCAAACTATTTATACATTAATCATACAGTATGATATGGAGAAGGAGACTTCTCTAGAGGCACTCACACAAATACGCTCATAGCATAAAGTCTTTGAAATACTCCTTTGCTTGTCTGCTGTAACGATTGTGGAATTCTCTCCATGATCAGCGCACAAGGCGTGTGCTGACACGGCGGAAATCCTCCACAAGCGTATAATTTGTGGGAACCCAGCAAAAGGTGCAACGCACCTGTAGAGGGAAATTCCTGTCGACAGGTGGAGCTGTGGAGTGCAGAGGAACAGCTCCTCTGCCCTGCCACAGACGCCAGACAGGAATTGTACGAAGGGAAGAAACGCAGGGCAAAATAGCCCTGAAAGAGAGAGATCAAAGCGACAGAGGGTATGTGTGTCCACCAATCTAGTCACCACCCTGCGACGATTAACACACAACCATGAAGATAAAGTGAGAAGGCAATCGCCAGAGATGGCGATTGCTAACAGCGACACAAGACCGAATAAGCACAGATGAGGAATGTATGTATGTCCACCAATCTAGCCGCCAACCTGTGACGGTGGACACACAACAGAAGAAACCAAGTGAGAACGCAATCGCAAGAGAAGCGATTGCGGAAGAGAATGAGCACAGGGACAGAATGTATGTATGTGCCCCAATCTAGTCGCCAACCCGCGACGGTGCACATACAACAGCAGATATGAAGTAGGAATGCAATCGCGAGAGAGGCGATTGCCAGAGGTGACACAAGGCTACAGCAAGGCAGAGCATGAGAGTAGCAAAGGCACAGCAAATCATACAATGAGAAGATAAGGAAAATAACAAACGCTAACTCCGCACTCATTCGCAACAGTGCACGCGTTTATGCGCGGTCTCCGCGTGTTAAGCACAACAGAGACAAGCACGCCTAACTAACCACCGACAGACAAACATGAAACAGAGGACGCGAGCGCTTGCTTAACGGTTACCTCACCAAGCCTCCAGCAAGCGTTCGTAGCAGACAAGACAGATACACGAAAACAGAAATAAGTGAGAGATACGATCCACTGCTTTTTCCGCCAGAGCGAGTGCGATCCAAGTATAGAAACAGAGCGAGCTGGATCCACTGCTCTTTCCGCCAGAGCAAGTGCGATCCAAGTACAGCAAGAGAGATGGAGATAAGACGGATCCACAGCACTAGCGCAAGGCGAGTGCGATCCAGACAAGACAGATCAGATGAGATAGCTGGTAGCAACCGCTGCTCCAGCTATACTCCAAGAACAAAGATCAGAACGACTTCCTGTCGACCACCGCTGGGACAGGACAATCGCAACAGACAAACAAAACAGATAAGCAATCCTAACTGCACTAGGGAACCTGCCTAGTGCAGTCCCAGAAATTACTCTAAGCTAATCTTTAAACAAAGAGCAAGGCTGACACTCCAGGAGTGTTTCACAGGACTAAGGCCCGGTTCACATTAGCGGTGGCTATCCGGAATAGCCGTGCCGGAGCCGCACCGCATGCTGGCCGGACGAAACGGACGCACGGCATAGCAATGTAAGTCTATGCCAGGGTTCACATGTGTCCGTTTCGTCCGGACCGGAGCCGGACCGGATCCGGACTCCGGTGTCCGTTCCAACATGCGCTATTTTTTGGTCCGGCTCCTCCGGCAGCCGTATCCGGGGCGGAGCCGGACTGCACCATCCGGCCAATGGAAACCAATGAGAACCGGAGAGCGCACAACACACTGGCAAAAAATCCGGATGTTCTACCCCACTTCCTATGCGGATTTTTGCGGCGATATTGGCTGGGGACACATGGGCAAGCATTTTGGAGTGGAGCAGCACAGCTGGATCCGGATCCGGAGATGTTGGCAGCATGTCGGAGGTGGAGGTGAGTGCTAAACAGCAGAGGGCCTGATTCCACAGGTCCCCCTTCTGCTGACCTCCCAGACCCCAACATTTTTTTTTGATTTTATACAGGTTGTTACTATCCGGATCCGGACCGCAACCGTGTTCATACCGCACGGAAACCGTATGCAACCGGACCGGATCCGGACAGGAACCGTACGGTTCAGGTCCGATCCGGCTCCGGTGCGGTCCGGACATCCGGTGCGGTTTTTGCAAAACCGCAAGTGTGAACCGGCCCTAACCCTTATGACCAGCCCAGGTCTGTGATATCACATGGTATATATAGAGCAAGCCTACAAAGGATGTGGCTAGGCAATCTGCATGACTAACGTATGCAAATTCCTCAGCAGCAAGCTGCAAAACTGACAAAAGATCTCTCTTCCAGAGACCTGCACAAAATGCAGACCTGAACAGTGGTCAAAAAGCTGCCTGCCTGCGCAGGCAGCCGAGCGGATCCTCACATCTGCATTGCGTTTTGACCACCACAGGGATACACGGAAGCGCTGCGCTTAAGCGATCCTGGAATATAATTGAGACAATGGGAGAGAACAGAATCGAGTGCGGCACTTCAATAACCCCCAGCCATCGCCCAGGCGTGCTTCCTGGGTATAATACTGGATTCGACTCTTTCTCATTCAACTCATTCAGTCTCTGTTCACATCTAAAATTGAAATCGCAAACGCAAGGGTTTTGCAATTTTGTGCACAATTTTTTTAGCGCCTGCCAGCAATTGCCTGCCCGCTGTGTTTTTTTTTAAAAAGCACTTTTCTACGCACTTTTACACAGCGATTTTTTAATTCACTCACTGACGCAAGTCAGGAAGTGAACTCTTTGACCAGGAAAATAATAAATATAATGTATCTATTCTTAAAAACGCGAACGCAATCGATGCACAAAGCGATTTTGTGAGAGTTTTGCGTTTTTCCTATACCCTCCATTGAGGCAAAATCGCATCAAAAATGGTACCGGCACTGCTTTGTTGAGCGCATCCGAAACGAATTGCTCAGATGTGAACTCTCTCATAGGGAATCATTGCACAAGCATTTTTAGGGCGATTTTGAAAATCGCCTGCGCTTGAAAAAATGCAGAAAATGCCCTAGATGTGAACGAATCCTCAAACTTATTCAAACATCATCAAACACATTGACAAACTATCCATCTTTTGTTGTCTCTACGTAAAAATATCTCCGATACAATGCATCAAATGGGTCTGACTGCATAAATTATGTCCCAGAAAGAAGCCTTTTCTAAAGGCCCATACACACGCCTGACTGCAGACAACGACGGGTCCGTCCTCACCTCCTGCTGGGCCGGCGTTCCAGCGATAGTCCGGCGTGTGTACAGTCTGTCTGCAGACTGATACGGCTGTTTCTGAGCGATCCGTGGCCGACAGACTGTACACACGCCGGACTGTCTGCTGAAAACTGGGAGGTGACGACAGACCCGTCGTTGCCTGCAGTCAGGCATGTGTACGGGCCTTTAAAGTGATACACAAGAAAGCCCACAAACGTTTGCTGAAGACAAACAGACTGAGGACATGAATTACTGGAACCATGGCCTGTGGTCTAACTAAGATAAACTTATTTCATTCAGAGGGTGTCAAGCATGTGTGGTGGCAACCAGGTGTGGAGTACAAAGACAAGTGTGTCCTGCCTACAGTCAAGCTTGGTGATAGGAGTGTCATGGTTTGGGGCTGTATGAGTGCTGCCAGCACTAGGGAACTACAGTTCACTAAAGGAACCATGAATGCCAATGTGTACTGTGACCTACTGAAGCAGAGCATGATTCCCTTCTTTTGAAACCGGTCTGCAGGGCAATATTGCGAGATGATAACAACCACAAACACAGCTCCAAGATGACCACTTCCTTGGTAAAGAAACAGAGTAAAGGGGTTTGCGGCGGACTGCATTGACTTCAGGGCATGTCTGCAGCCACTGGTTCTTTTAAAAAGGTGCGAAAACTGTGAAAAAGGCATGAGCAGTGGTATGGCAGGGGACCAATGGCAAAAGTCCTCCCTTCAAAATACGTATTTTATGCAGAGACTTTTCTGTAAAAGCAGAAAAAATGCTGCTTGCGCAGTGAGAGCCTTAAACTGCACTACAAACTCAACAAGGATGTGAAAATCTTTGTGTGACAATCAGGGCCGGATTTAGGGCAAGGCCACCTAGACCATGGCCTAGGGCACCACAGGAGCAGGGGCACCAAAGCTGCAGGCTAAACTGGTGCAAACTTGCAAATGCTGCAATGCAGGGAAATCAGGTGAGCGCCTGACCATGGTACTCTGCTGCTAACTGCCTGTGCAGCGCCCACCTTGCTCTCTGTGCATGTTTGCATTGTGGCCAGCGGCTACGGACTTGGGCAGCATTGGAGATGGAAAGGAAGAGGAAGCTTTTGCACTGGAGAGAAGCAGAGAAATGAGTGACACTGAAAGCTTCTGCGGTGTGAAGGCAAGCTGGCTACCTATAGTGAAGGGGGATGGGAAAAGAAGGGATTAAGGGAATCATCTAGCTACCTATACTGGAGGAAATGGGGGAGGGGTCATCTCGCTACCTATACTGGAGGGGGGCAGCTGGTGACAGTGGCCTTGGGCGGTAAACCGTACAAATCCGGCCCTGGTGACAATGGGACTCTTGCACAAAGCTTTTCTGTTGAAATATCTCACCTTACTTATTAACTCACAATTTATCTCTCCTTAAAGGGAACCTAAGATGGGGGATATAAAAAAATTATACATACCTGGGTCTTCCTCTTGCCGCTGCCTGGATCCTCCGCTATTCGGCCCATGATGTCCTTCAGGCCAGCTGCACACGCCTCCATCATTCTCCCATCATAGGGAGCATTCTACACCTGCACAGAACGCTCCAGGTGACGGGAATGTGTTGGGGAAAGTGCACAGCTGGAATGCATATGCTCCGACTGGCCCTGACTGAAGGACTTTATGGGCCAAATACTGGAGGATCCAGGCCACCTGGGAAGACGGTGAGGGAGTGATCAGCCTAAAGGGGGTTTGAGGAAGCCTCATGTATGTATAATTATTTTATATCCCCCATCACAGGTACGCTTTAAATGATTTAACTTGTACAGCTGCATTTACGCCATGCATTACAACTGCCTATTATTAAATAAGAAATGTACAGTGATGGAGAGAAGGGGGGCATTGAGAAATTCACTCTGATACTCCACCCCTGTGGTTATGCTCCTTGACTACATGTGACCTCAGTATGGTCATGCCCCCCAACTATTCCGAATCCTGCGGGACTGATCCGATTTGGGGGGGCTCTCCCGTTCTCCCGTTATGACCCCTAGGCTGGCTGGGGGGGTCAGATGTGAAAAAAATGACCAAGGTGCCAGCCACATGGATGCGGTGTGTGGGATAATATTATCCCTCCCTCCCTCCTAATGTGCCCCCCAGTATCCCCCCTGTTTGCAGAGTACATTTGTGCAGCGGAGCGGGCTGTCATTTAATCTTGCCATTCATCCTCACGTACCGGGATCTGGCTTCACTCTACTTCCTGTGACGTCACAGGAAGCGGGAAGAAGAGAAGAGCCAGATGCCGGTACACAAAGATGAATGGTAAGATGACAGCCCGCTCTGCTGCGCACTTTACTCTGCAAACAGCGGGACACGGGGGCACATTCGGAGGGAGGGAGAATATGATGCTGGACCCACATCCCACACACTGCATCCGCGCGGCTGGCGCCTCAATCATTTGTTTCCCCTCCTCTCCAGGTTCACCTCCTCCTCACCCACGGGCACCATCACCCTCCTACCCACCCACGGGCAGGGTATATTGTCTATTTTTTTTTTATTTAAATGCCCATTGTGGTTTTAATAAAAATAAAAAAAAAACATATGAAATGATGTATGCATGACTAGGGGTGTGTCAGGGGTGTGGTTGGGGGTGTGGCCTTAGTGTCCCGCTTTCTCATTTCAAAATGTTGGGAGGTATGGTATGGTTCATCATGTCACTGACCTCAACTAAGAGTTTTCATCTTTCCGTTCCTTCCACAGTAGCTCCAGAGGCCTCTGCTGTGAGAACTACTCCATATTTTTTTACTTGCAGAGCTCCAACAGCGATTTTTTTATAAGAATGGCTCTGAGCTGAATATTGTTTTGCATTTCTGCTCATTTGATATAAAAAAAAATGTTAAACTAATGACTATAAAACAAAAAAATCACATATCCAGTTAAATCGTACCTTGGAACTGTCAAAAGTCTTTAGTTCCCTTGTGTTTTCGCGGTGAACTCTTCCTGAAGCTCAGACAATAGTAATTAGGGAGCAGCGAGTTTGGTGATACAGATACTTATCCGTGCTTCCACATGACTGCCGTCTGGTTAGCTTCTACACGGTTCTTACTGATCTATAGCTCTTGTTGGGTTACTTTGTGTTTTGAGATAAATTCGGCCTGACAGGTTTAAGATGAGAGCATATGCTTCCAGCTACTTGACTTATCCCCTCAAATTATTCAAGATAAAAAGATTCATTTGTGCTGCTTGCTCCGTCGCTCTTGTACTTTACGCAAAACAAAAGAATCTGTAGCTTTGAAAATTATTTTGCGTGTCCTGGGGGTTGCTCTGATTAGTAATTCAGCAACTACAAATGTAAACACGGTCTTGACAGTTGAGGTGAAACATTCTGGATTATTCAATCAGATGAAGCGAATAGCAATATTATTCTGTAAATCACAGTAACCAACGGCACACAATTGTCCCTCTTCTGAAGGGAAAGTTCCTCTTTTGGGACCAAATTCTGACATTGTGGGGAATGAGGGGGAAAGATGCTGTACTTAAAGGGTACCAGAGAGAAATGGCCAGCCAAAATAGAAAATGATTTTATACATACCTGGGGCTTCCTCCAGCCCCATAAGCCTGCATCGCTCCCACGCCGCCATCCTCCGCTTCCTGGATCCGCCGATACCGGGCCCGTCACTTCCGGCGGACGCGGCCAATTGTCCGCATCACAGGGGCTCCCTCTATACCCGTACGCATGCGGCTGCGCAGTAGGCAGCCACATGTGTATCTGTATGGAGAGAGCACCCTGTGATGCGGAGAATTGGCCGCGTCCGCCGGCCGACTGGCCGACTCGCGGCAATGACGGGACCCGGTGGCGGCGGATCCAGGCAGCGGAGGACGGCGGTGTGGGAGCGATCCATGCGTATGGGGCTGGAGGAAGCCCCAGGTATGTATATTTCATCCTCTCTGGTTCCCTTTAAGGGGTGTTGTAAAATCCAAAAATAACAAATTGCTAAAAAAAAAATGACTGCCCCAAAAATATATGTAAACCCTTTTTTTGTTTTAAAATAGGTCCGTATAATATATGTCTCCTAGTTGTTTTTTCTTTTTACCTGGCCTGCGCACCTTTGCCTATCTGCTGGAACTGTACAGTGTCAGCGGGATTACAGGAAGTTTTTTTTAAACTACAGTAACAAGCTTATGTCAGCATGCAAATCTTTCTATTTTGGATAAGATAAGGACGATATGGCCAGTTGGTAACTGAATCCCCCTCAAATTAAAAGTTTACATAGTGCCATAAGCCTGTTGTCTAGGTGATGTTTGCTGTGGGAGAGACAGTAAGCTGTGAGGAAAAAAAGAAAAAGGCAGAAGTGATGTCAATTTTGGCATCACAGAGAAACAGTAAAGATGGAAACCAGCAGAAATATTTTTTTTCTCATGTAAACTAAATAAGCATTTTCTTATTGATTGTTTTTTCAGTTTTCAGTTAATATGGAGTTGCATCCGAGTTTAATGTAGAGCATTACCAAACTTTGTGCATATGCCCCATTATTCTTAAGCCGGCCAGCATGCATGGGAATGCAGACTCTGATTAGATTGGCTTTCAAAATTGAGGTCTAGGCAAGGATTGCAGCAAAACCTCTACCCCAAGCCCCTTCTGCCTCCATGCTCCAATATGAAAAGACAAGGGACTTATCCTGATTCCCCACCTTAGGTGTCCAAGGTAAGGTGGACATAACAAAATGCGGGCGTTCCTCTTTCAGAATCCCTAGCACCAATCCACAGTAGGTTATTGTCAGCTCTATTTTAGTTTCTCCATCAGAACCTCCATCACCAATCTAAGCAATACACTGCTGGATAACTCCTGTATAGCACTGGCAGTTCTCTGTAGCCCCTCATTCAGAACCTCCAGCAGAAATCTACAGTACAGACCTTTCAATTTTCTTTAGCTCCACCATAACTGCTACCACCAATTTATAACATAGTGCTGACAGATGCCCTTTAGTCCCTCCATCAGAAATTCCAATACTTCCAGTGCCATCAGTACCTATCTACCGTAGATTATTGTCAGATCTCTTCTAGTCCCACCTTCAAAACCCCCACCACCAAGCTACAGCATAGTATGCCAGAACCTTTTATTTCCTCTCCAAGGCCCTCCAGCACCTTCAGCCGGACTAGGACAAGGTCCTCCATCATATAATATTGGCAAGAACGCATCCCCCCACCTATTAGGCCTCACCATCAGTTGCTCAGGACAATATTGAGAGGAGCTACCTTGTGCTCCAGCCATTCACATCAAACCTTTTCTAACTTACTTAGGCTGACTTCCTTTTCAATTCAGCCCTTCTCATGGCCCCACTTATTACTATTATAATTATTAATTGTATTAATATAGCACCAGAATGTTACGCAGCACTGAACAATAAATAAGGTTACAGACAATGACAATAGGGGTCAGGTGATGGACAACACAATACAGGCAATAAGCAATAAGATACACAATTGTTTTTATTTAGAATTTATAAAGTACCAACAGCTTTTGCATTGCTTTACCGAATACATAGTCAAGTCACTAACCATCCCCTATAGGAGCTAGGTTTCCTTCAGGGCTCTGGCTTCCTCCCACATCCCAAAAACATACAGGTAAGTTAATTGGCTTACTCCTAAATTGGCCCTAGACTACACCAGACATACAGTAGCAATAAAAAGTATGTGAACCATTTGGAATTATATGGATTTCTGCACAAATTGGTCATAAAGTGTGATCTGATTTTCATCTAAGTCACAACAATAGAGAATCAGTCTGCTTAAACTAATACCACACAGATAATTACATGTGTCCATGTTTTTATTGAACACACCATGTAACCATTCACAGTGCAGGTGGAAGAAGTATGTGAACCTTTGGATTTAATAACTGTTTGAACCTCCTTTGGCAGCAATAACGTCAACCAAATGTTTCCTGTAGTTGCAGATCAGATGTGCACAACGGTCAGGAGTATATTTTGAATATTCCTCTTTACAGAACTGTTTCAGTTTAGCAATGTTCTTGGAATGTCTGGTGTAAATTGCTTTCTTGAGGTCATGCCACAGCATCTCAATCGGGTTGAGGTCAGGAGTCTGAAGGCGTATTTTCTTCTGTTTAAGCCATTCTGTTTTTGATTGACTTCTATGCTTTGGGTCGTTGTCCTGTTGCAACACCCATCTTCTGCTGAGCTTCAGTTTGTTGACAGATGGCCTTAAGATCTTCTGCAAAATGTCTTGATAAACTTGGGAATTATTTTTTCTTTAGATGATAGCAATCCATCCAGACCCTGACGCAGCGAAGCAGCCCCAAACCATGATACCCGCACCACCATACTTCACAATTAGATGAGTTTTAGATGTTGGTGTGCTGTGCCTCTTTTTCTCCACACATAGGCCTCAATTCACTAAGATCATGCTAGAGATAATAAGGCAAGATACAACTTACAACCACACATTAATCTTGCTTTATTAAGGTGTAGAGGTAAGTTTTCTCATTTGTGAGTTATCTTATCACTTCAGTCTTAAGTTACCTCCTCTGTAGTTATTTTCATATGCAGTTAATTAACAACCTGTCTTTAACTTTAGAATTCTGTAATTATTTTAAGGATTTAAATGTTAACTTTAGAGATCTATCCTTAACTTAAATACAGAAGAGTTAAGTTTACTACATGTCTCATCACCATGGTGTTAACTCTAGAAATGTTATTAAAGACAGGAGAGAAGCTTAGTGAATCGAGGCCATAGTGTTGTGTGTTTCTCCCAAACAACTCAACTTTAGTATCATCTGTCCACAGAATATTTTGCCAGTACTGCTGTGGAACATCCAGGTGCTCTTTTGCAAACTTTAAACGTGCAGCAATGTGCTGAACTTTCTCCATTTAAAGGCAATTTGTGTTACCATGGACTGATGAACAGCAAGGCTTTTGGAAATACTTTTATAACCCTTTCCAGCTTTATGCAAGTCAGCAATTCTTAATCGCAAGTCTTCTGAGAGCTCTTTTGTGCGAGGCATTATTCACATCAGGCAAGGCTTCTTGGGAAAAGCAAATCCAAAACTGGTTTGTGTTTTTTATAGGGCAGGGAAGCTGGCTAACACCTCACTCCAATTAGCTCTTGGAGATGTCATTAGTCTAGGGATTCACATACCCTTTCCACCTGCACTGTGAATGTTTACATGGTGTGTTCAATAAACATTAAATTATTTGTGTGGTATTAGTTTAAGCAGACTGTGATTGTCTATTGTTGTGTCTTAGATGAAGATCAGATCACATTTTATGACCAATTTGTGCAGAAATACATATAATTCCAAAGGGTTCACATGCTTTTTATTGTTACTGTATGACTGTGGAAGGGATTAGATTGTGAGCTCCTCGGAGGGACAGTTAGTGACAAGACTATATATTTATATAAAGGGTGTAGTACCAATGGAGTCCGAGGACTTTCCAAAGGAGACAAAAAAGAGGTGCTCCCTGCTTGCAAAATGCTAGTATTAAGACACTGTTTGTTATTTGATCTGAGGAAGTGGACTGCCATCTGTGAAACGCTTTATCAGTCAAGCTTCTGGTTTCTATTAAAAAAAAATGTTATTCATTTATTTCAGCTATCCTCTTCTTTTAGAGGTAAGCCTATTTATTTATGTTTTATACAGCTGATCAGCTGTCATTACCACTTCCACATATATCCTGGGGCGCCTCCTACCTCTCAGTAAACACAATGCTATATATACTCTGTAAGCAACTGCGCAAGATGTTGGTGCTATAAAAATTCCAAATAATAATAAATAGAGAGAAATCATGTGACCACTAGCTTGGCCATAATTTATGGGTATTTAGTAAAATAAATTGTATATCGGGATAGCGCCTTGGTTAAAGCAATGCAACTATGTACTCGTGTATACTGTATATACTCGCATATAAGCCTGATTTTTCAGCACAAAAAATATGTTGAAAAGTTACCTCCTCGGTTTATATTATGCAAGTCAGTGGAGCAAAAAAAATGATGGAGCAGGTTTTGCTATTGGCAGAGGAGCGTAAGGATCATGCACTAGTGATCCCGCTCTTACCAGCTTGCGCCCTGCTGTGTCCGTGCAACATGGTGTGCAGAGTGTGCTGCTCATGACTGTTTGTGTCCTGTGGCCTGTGGAGCAGAGCGTGCAAGCAACGTGTCAGCGGTGCAATGATCAGGGATTCTTTCTGTGTGGCAATCACTGTTTCTCATATCTATTACGCCATCTAGTGGCTTCTTGAAACACACCTGTATGATCCTGGGGCACATCTGGCTATGGGGAGGGGGCTGACTTGTACTGGGGGAACATCTGGCTACTGTGAAGGGGAACATATTGGGGAGGGGGCTTATACGTGGGTCAATCACTTTTTACTGGTTTTCTGGGGGAGAAGTGGGTACCTCGGCTTATACACGAGTCAGCGTATATGTGAGTTTATACGGTACTTACTTTTCTTTACTTGAGCTTTAAAACATTGCAATGCGCAAAAAATAATCTTTTACGCTTTTGTTTTTGTTAGGAAACTGAGCAAGTCATTCTAGTCTATATCTGGCTGTATATTTTTCAGCATATAATGAGACATTTTTAAGAGGAATATTATATGACATCTGTTTATTGTGTGTATTTTCAGATACAGTGTATTAAACAACTTGTTTATATTGTCATATTTTACATTCTCATAAAAATCAATTTCCCGGAAGACTCAACATATTGTAAGTAATAAAAGGGAATGAAGACAAAACTAAATTATTTTACATTTTTTTATAGGATAATAATAATTTAAAATGTTTATGAATAAGTGAGTATTGGATTGTATTCCGAAGCCGGCGGAATTTTCACGGTCTGGGTTTATTACGTCAATATTTATCATTCAGGAGATTATGAAGTGTCACCTCTAGTTTTGTCTTCACTAGTTCCCATTATGATTATCCTCAATCTTCTTTTTTCATATTCTTATTTAAAGTCATAAAAGGTTCACATGAAAATTGTTTTCAGATGTGTAGAGCGGATTATAGCTAATAAATTATCATTTATATTTTTTAGCAAGCCTTTTCCAGTATTCACGCACAGCATCTCATGAAGAACTCAAAACTAAAAAGGAAAGTGGTTTTTTTTTCATTATCCAACACTCCAAATTTAAAGGTAGAATTTTGTTAGAGTGAGACATAATTTGAGCTACCGTATATCGTTGAATATAAGTGAACCTCATGCATAAGTCGACTCCAACATCTGACCTTCTTAACCTCCTTAGCGGTATGCTCGACACTGTGTCGGGCATTCCACTTGCTGGCCTCAGGAGGCCACCATGCATAATTAATGTGTGGGTGTAAAATGTTTAGCTAGCACTAGGCTAGCTAGTACAAGTGTCCAGCTCCCCCCGATTGCCTGCGATCCCCCTCGATCCCCCCGCTAATACATTACTCAGCCTGGATCCAGCGATCGCGCAGCCTCCCCGCACAGCTCCGGTCTCTCTATGGGGAGGATCGGGTTTGCGCATGACATCATGACATCGGTGACGTCATGACGTCATGTGCGATCCTCCCCATAGTGAAGACCGGAGCTGTGCAGGGAGCCGATCGCTGGATCCAGGCTGGGTAATGTATAAATGGGGGATCGGGGGGTGCCGGACACTTGTACTAGCTAGCATAATGCTAGCTAAAGTTTTTACAGGCATGGGATCACATTAATTATGCATGGGGACACAAACTGGCAAAACCTCCTGAGCAGCGTAACACTCAGGAGGTTAAAGTGGGCCTGAACTCTTGTACAGGACACAAGGAAAACATAACAGAAATGTACCCTGTGTGTATTTAAAGAGTTTAGACTGTGTAATTCCCCCTCATTTGTGTATAATCACTAGTTGTAATTTGATCTCTCCCCTGTGTCACATGACTGCCTATGGCAGATAAGCAGATAAGCCCATTTGAAAGTACAGGCTGTAAACAATATGTCTGCTTCCATGAATCAGGAAGTAGAAACTGAAGATTTATTTTAGGATTTGTATCAGCTGTAACAAAGAAATGTTTTTTTTTGTTTAAAGGTTATTATGCTGTTGTGTATCTTTTAGAGCAGAGAGGAGATCTTAATAGAACGCCAGGCTGGTTAAAATCCCAATTCATTTTCACATTTAAATGCTGCTTACAGTCATTCGGCAATAACTTTATCACTACGTATCACACCTAAATGATCTATAAATTGGGTAATATTTTTCTAATATTAAGGGCTAGTTCACAGTGCATCAATGCATTGCAGAATAATTACTGCATCAATGCATTGCAGATTAATTCTGCATGTCAACTCACTGCCCATACAATTCTATGGGCCTGTTCACATCCCTGCATTGCAATGGATTGAGTTATTTTCACTCGCTGCATGCAGGCTCGGTATTAACGTCCATGTCCAGTCTCCATTGTGGTTCATCCATATTTTAACTTGTGCGTAATGCAACTGACCACTGTGAATCCAGCCTTATTTTATTTTATAGTATGTGCATTTTAAAGGGAATAAGAAGAAAAAAGAGAGGCAGAAGGGGTTAATGAGCATACATGGTAATAGTAAATTTAATTTGTAATTTTTTAGTTTAATTTATTTTTTTGTACACTAAATGTCCTCACACAGTCTCCTTTCCACTTAGAATGCTGAGTCACAGCATTCTGATTCTGAATAGCAGGAAGTGTTTTTTTTTTACTTTATAATGGATGACCACTGTTCCTGTCTGAAACTGCGATTGTTCGTTCATTAGACACTTTGATTCTCTCTTTGGGAACACATGTTCCCATTCACCAATCTGTGCACTGCTGCGTGATGCCGTGGGAGCACGTGTGCGCCGCTTGTAAAAAAAAACAACATAAGAACATAAAGTCAAGTTTTCAGGGATGAAGATACTCATTCTGATGACATAGACATGTGTATGTACAGTGCCAAGCATACAAATAACTAGGCTGTGTTCCTAATTTTCTTTTTCTGCCTGAAAGAGTTAACCATTCAGGCATGCAACTGACAGTTTCTCTCCAGTCGGGGCCCAATTGGACTATAACGTAACCCTCACTGATAAGGAATTAAAGCCATAAAACTCTTTCCTGACAGAAAATAGCTTCTGAATGCAGGGATAGATAAAGAAGGTCAATAGTTCATATATTTTAGCTGTCTGAGACACGGAAAGACTGTGTCTTAAGCAAGGACAGACCAATAAAACTTCTTTTTAAGTTTTTAAATATACCATAAAATTGGGGGGATATCTAAAAAAGGATGATTTTTAGGAGTAAGTGGATAGATACAATTGTTAAAGGTATCAATCAATTCTCACTTAAGGTTCACTTTGAAGTTAATGTTAGAGTTATTTTTGACTCTTCATCAGCATGTAGGTGGTCATGACTAGTGTTGGGCGAACACCTGGATGTTCTGGTCCGTTTCTCCGAACATGGGCCAGATGTTCGGCATGTTCGGCCCGAACCCCGAACTCCCCGAACATCCCGCTTTTGGAGGCCCTATGGGGCCGCAGGCATAAGGGGGGAGCATGCTCCCCCCTTATGCCTGCGACCCCATAGGGGGGCAGTATTCGGCCGAACAGGGCCCTGTTCGGCCGAACAGGGGCCCTGTTCGGCCTGTTTGGCTGGGCATTCAGCTGTTCGGGCGAACCCGAACTAAAAAGGCCGAACACCATGAGGTGTTCGGCCGAACTCGAACATCACCCGAACAGGGTGATGTTCTGCAGAACCCGAACAGTGGCGAACACTGTTCGCTCAACACTAGTCATGACCTACAGTGTGGCTGGATAGTGTACTAGTTAAGGGCACTACCTCTGACATAGGAGACCAGGGTTTGAATCTTGTCTGTACCTGTTTAGTAAGGCCGTGCATATTCAGTAAGGAGCCCTTGGCAAGACTCCCTAACACTGCAAGGTGGCCTATTGAGCATGCTGCAGCTCTCAAGAGCTTTGAGTGTGACAGGAGAAAAGTGCTACATAAATGTCAGCATTATTATTATTGTGGAGGGGTGGAGTTTAACCACTTCACAACTGAGGGGTTTTACCCCCTGAGCACCAGAGCAATTTTCACCTTTCAGTGCTCCTTCCATTCATTCCCCTATAACTTGATCATTACTTATCGCAATGAAATGAACTATATCTTGTTTTTTCCGCCACCAATTAGGCTTTCTTTAGGTGGGACATTATGCCAAGAATTATTTTTTTCTAAATGTGTTTTAATGGGAAAATAGGAAAAATGTGGGGAAAAAAATAATTATTTTTCAGTTTTCGGCCATTATAGTTTTTAAATAATGCATGCTACTGTAATTAAAACCCATGAAATGTATTTGCCCTTTTGTCCCGGTTATAAAACCATTTAAATTATGTCACTATCACAATGTTTGGCGCCAATATTTTATTTGGAAATAAAGGTGCATTTTTTTCATTTTTGCGTCCATCCCTAATTACAAGCCCATAGTTTATAAAGTAACAGTGTTATACCCTCTTGACATAAATATTTAAAAAGTTCAGTCCCTAAGGTAACTATTTATGTATTTTTTTTAATTGTAAATTTTTTAATTTTTTTTTAATTACAAAAAAAAAAAAATGGGGAGTGTGGGAGGTAATGAGTTAATTTTATGTGTAAAAGTCATTTATTTGTATGTGAAAAATGTGTAGGGTGTAGTTTACTATTTGGCCACAAGATGGCCACAGTAACTTTTTGTTTTAATGCGACCTCCAAGCTTCCTTCCGGAAGCTTGGAGGAAGAATAAGGAGGCTGGACACGTGAGTTTTTTCTCACAATGATCGCGCTGCCCATAGGAGAGCATCGGATCATTGTGGGGCTTAGATCAACGAACGGGAATGGATTTTCCCGTTCATTGATCTCCGGGCGAGCGGGCAGCGGCGTGTTTACTAGCTGCGGGCGGCGTGTTTATAAGCGGGAGCGCGGACAGGGTCGGGAACGCGGAAAGTACGTATTTCTCCGTCCCTGGTTGTTAAAGGATGGAAAAAGGGGCGGAGAAATACGTACGCGCGGGGGTAAAGTGGTTAAGGCATCAGGCTTTTTGATCCCACTTGCTCTTGAGATCTAAATTCTGCCCTGGTGGAAATACATAATCAGTGTTTCTTTCAAATTTTTTACCAAAGTCATTTTTACTTTGACAATGCTATTTTACATATCGAGAAAATGTTCGCAAAGATACATTGCATTTTCACAAAAAGGTCAAAGGAAACTAATTTGTAAAAATTCCCCAAAGATGTAAAAAAAAAAATTATTTATACCGCAAAACTTCACAAAAAGTGCAAACTCGTTTATTTATAGTGTGAAAAGTATTGAAAGATGCGAAAAACACAAACTGACTACAAAATTATTTTTGATGCCATTTTAGTTTGAAAGTTGGATTTGACATTATTTTCACAAAAAATTATGCAAAAAGAATATCAGCATTTTCGCTCATCACTGTACACAATACTAGCTTAGTTTCCTGCTTATAAGAGTTCTCTAACATGGCAAGAACTTTTCCCTGGCTGGGCACATAATGCATGCCACAGGGGCAGACCCAGGATTTTCAAGGGGGAGATTCCAGAAAGGTCTCCTTCAGCCATGCACATTGCACAATACAGTATAATAATATGGTAGGACATCATGCTGGGTACACATAATGCAATTTCCCGACCGACCGGCAACAGGAGGAGCAGTTTAGATACAGATAATAATGAGGACAGCCGATATTGGTAATGAAGGGGAAAGTGAAACATTTTCACAGCAGGGCACAGGGCTGTGCTAATACCTGACTCTGTTAAGTTCCCCAGAGCTGCTCCGAACTCTGTACACACACTGCTGCTCCATGCTCTGTACACACACTGCTGCTCCATGCTCTGTACACACACTGCTGCTCCACCCAAAGTCCACCGTAGCCGGGAAAGAAAGGGGGCGGTGCTGTGAGCTACAGGATGCCTGCAGATATTCTGGTGTCTCAACTTGTGCCTGTCCTCACACACTGCACCGGCCCTGATCTGAGGGGGGATTCTGGGCAGCTGTAATCCCTCTCTGCGTTTGCCTATGTGCCATGTAAATACACATACAATAATAAAGCAGTGTTTATGAACCCCGGCAGATTAGCATATTTCCAGGAAAGCGCTAATTGCCCCATTTCGTACTGATTATACTCTGTACCCATGTACCTCTTGTATTTATTCAGTGCGTTTCAGATCATAGAATCCCTGTTTCATTTTCCAAGAACTGTACGTTCCCTTTGTGCATATTTAATTTCCCACTATTACTCTCAAATGGAATATTACTCTTCAATGGAGAGACATAATCACGGCCATTGCGGAACCTTGTGTCTCTTTCCCCCACCTCGGTAATTTAGAATAAATGCGCCGAATACAAACAAATTCATGTACAGCCCACGTGGCTAAGTAGAAATCAAATGCATTTGTTCTTCGAGGAAACAGACAATTAGAAAGGACTGAAATGACTCTCCTTCTGTGTGGTGGGGGTACGCGGCACAAGCTGCGGATGATGATCACACAATGGAAAATAACAGCAGAAAAGAAACTGCTTCATTAAAAGGTAAGCAACGTATTATAACGTAGCTGTAGATTAGCGGCTTCCAATGACTAAAGTTAAAAAGAAAATGTAGGCAAAATGTGTAAAAAAAAACAAACAAATTCCACTCACATACAGGTGAAACTTGAAAAATGGAAATATTGTTGAAAAGTCCATCTATTGCAGTAATTAAATTATATATGCTCAGCGCAGAGTCCAAAAACAAAAGACGAGTCTTCAACAAAGGATAAAAGCAGGCAAATCTCCACCACAATAAATATTGGGTCACGGCACAGCTCTGCAATCATGGATACCCAAAAAAGGAAAGAGGCTTACCAGCTGGTGACAACCCACATTATAAGGTTGTATCAACGCTTTGGTAGGACATCAGGAAGCAACAGTCTGTCCAGGATCCACCAATTCAGGGAAGGAGACAGGCGGCACCTTCATACTGTCCTTTACTGCTGACCCATACACGCGTGCAACTTTCTCGGGGTTCCCATTGCATGGGCCCCGTATGTAAGTTTTGTTTTTATGCTATTTTTATGCTATTTTTAAAGAGAACCCGAGGTAGGTTTGAAGAATATTATCTTAGAGTGACCATATTTTTGTGGGTCCAACCTGGGACGGGGGAGGGGGGGCGTGGGGGGGGGGGGGGCGGCGCGCGCAGCGCGCCGCGGCGAAAAGTGGGAAGGAGTGAGGAGCACGCAGCGGCGAAGACTGGGGGAGGGGGGCTGCGCGCCGCGCCGAAAAAATGGGCGTGGCCATGACATTGTATGGGCGGAGCTAACGTAATGATGTAACAGCGAGGCATAAGAAAGCAGTGTTTACGCCATGATGTGGACAAACGAGACTTTGTATCATGGGTGTGCAGAAACTGTGTGATGCTAATAGTATACCGTAACCACAAAGCAGCAAACATAGCCATCTATGACCATTAAATAATAAATGCAGTAACAGTTACCCCGGACACCAGAAAATAAACGCAATAGGCAACATGTCAGTATAAAATAAATGCAATGCGGGCAAACATGTCAGTACAAAATAAACGCAATGCGGGCAACATGTCAGTACAAAATAAACGCACTGCGGGCAAACATTTCACCAGAAAAGAAACGCACTGCGGCCAAACATTTCACCAGAAAAGAAACGCACTGCGGCCAAACATTTCACCAGAAAAGAAACGCACTGCGGGCAAACATTTCACCAGAAAAGAAACGCACTGCGGCCAAACATTTCACCAGAAAAGAAACGCAATGCGGGCAAACATTTCGCCAGAAAAGAAACGCACTGCGGGCAAACATTTCACCAGAAAAGAAACAATGCGGGCAAACATTTCACCTGGAAAAGAAACAATGCGGGCAAACATTTCACCTGGAAAAGAAACAATGCGGGCAAACATTTCACCAGAAAAGAAACAATGCGGGCAAACATTTCACCTGGAAAAGAAACAATGCGGGCAAACATTTCACCTGGAAAAGAAACAATGCGGGCAAACATTTCACCTGGAAAAGAAACAATGCGGGCAAACATTTCACCTGGAAAAGAAACAATGCGGGCAAACATTTCACCTGGAAAAGAAAGCATTTACTCACCTGGCAGAAGTGTCCGGCCTCTGGCGCGCTGCTCCGTCCCGGGACCGTCTTCCTCCTCCTGCTCTTCTCTCCCGCGCTGACAGGGCTACGGCAAGATGGCGCCCGAAGCCCTGTACTAGTGACACAAATAGGTCTCCAGTACAGGGCTTCGGCAGCCATCTTGCCGTAGCCCTGCTCGCCTGCCGGTGTCGGAAACAGACACCGGAAGACGAGGCTGGAGCGGGGCTGCGGGCAATGAACTGGCACGGCGTCTATAGACGCCGCTGCCAGTTCATTGAGGAGAGAGTGGCCAGAGTCCCGAGGCCGGGACGTCCCGCTGCTGAAAGCGGGACGTTTCCCGGGACCTCATTAAGCCTGGGACAGCGGACCCCGAATCCGGGACGTGTCCCGGGCAATCCGGGACGTCTGGTCACTCTAGCTCTGACTGAAGTCAGACTGGATTAGCTGCATGCTTGTTTCAGGTGTGTCATTCAGCCACTTCTGCAGCCATAGAGAGCAACAAGGCTGCCAGGCAACTGGTATTGTTTAAAAGAAAAATCCATACCCCTCTCAGTTTAGGTTCCCTTTAAACAGCGGGGGGCGGGGCAGACTGCGACAGGAATCCAGTTGTTAGCCAATTCAATGCAGGCAGAAGACAGGGAGGGAGGGGAGCAGTAGCAGCAGGGCAGAGCAGGGCGGCGGTGGGCCGAGGACGGAACACTGATGTCACATACTCCCGCAGCTGGGACGTCCTGCATCTAAAAGTGGGACTTTTCCTGGGACCCAAGCCAGCCTGGGACAGGGGACCCCGAATCTGGGACCCGTCCCAGGTAATCTGGGACGTATGGTCACTCTAATTATCTGCATACAGAGGCTGGATCTGCCTATACAGCCCAGCCTCTGTTGCTATCCCAAACACCCCTAAGGTCCCCCTGCAGTCTGCAATCCCTCATAAATCACAGCCACGCTGCTGACAAACAGCTTGTCAGAGCTGGCTGTGTTTATCTATATAGTGTCAGTCTGCTGCTCTCCCCGCCTCCTGCAGAACTCCAGTCCCCGCCTGCATCCCTTCCCTCCCTGCTGATTAGAGGGAAGGGATGGGGGCAGGGACCGGAGCTATGCAGGAGGCGGGGGAGCAGCTGAGACTGACACTACAGATGTAAACACAGCCTCACAGCACGGCTGTGATTTATGAGGGATTGCAGAGTGCAGGGGGACCTTAGTGGGGTTTAGGATAGCAACAGAGGCTGGGCTGTATAGACAGATCCATCCTCTGTATGCAGATAACATTCTTTAAATACACCTCGGGTTCTCTTTAAGCTGTTTTTACTATGAAAACTCTATATTAAACGGTTTACACTTAGAGTTGCCGTTTGTTTGTTTTTTATGATGTTTACTGATATCCATTCGTGAGAGGAATCATTGCTGAATTGGTGGATCCTGGACGGACTGTTGCTTCCTGATGTCCTACCAAAGCGTTGATACAACCTTATAATGTGGGTTGTCACCAGCTGGTAAGCCTCTTTCCTTTTTTGGGTATCCATGATTGCAGAGCTGTGCCGTGAACCCAATATTTATTGTGGTGGAGATTTGCTTGCTTTTATCCTTTGCTGAAGACTCGTCTTTTGTTTTTGGACTCTGCGCTGAGCATATATAATTTATCTGTTTGTGAACTGTGGACATCGTTCTTCTCTCAGCAGCGGCCACTTTGTTTCCTTGGCGCTGATACACATATGCAAACTTGTTTATTGCAGTAATTAAACTTGCACGTTGAAACTAATACGTAAACTAGACTCATTACATGCAAAGCGAGATATTTCAAGCATGTTATCATTTGGATGATTATGGCTTACAGGTTATGAGAACCCCAAAATCAAAATCTCAGACCATTAAAATATTGTGAAAATGTTCAATATTCTAGGCTCAAAGTGTCAGACTCCAATCAGCTAATTAATCCAAAACACCTGCAAAGGGTTTCTATTTCATATATTAGTTTCACCTTTTAAGTTGAATTACTGAAATAAATGGACAACTGCACGGTATTCTATTTTTTCGAGTTTTACCTGTATTGTATATCTAAAGGTAAATAAAGATATTGATGTGACATTGTTCATCTGTTGTGTCTTGTGTGTTGACCTGCATAAGGTGTTCAAAATTCAATTTGGCTGAACCTGTATTGGGATGACAATGGGAGTGAGTCAGGGATGAGCAGAAACTACGCCAGTGCGAATTTACGCATCGTAGTTCGCATCTACGCATCGTAGTTTGTAGGGGAAGTTTCAAAACTACGCTTATGAATTTACGCATAGCGAAGTACCTTACGCCCACTATACGTAGTTAACATGTGTATTTCGTATTGAACTACGAATGCATTATTCGCGTCTAATTTTCCACGTGCAATTGTATGCTTACAAATTTACGCATTGGAAAGGGGAATGCATGCATAGAAGAGTTACCGGTATAAGCAATTAAGTAGGGATTAATGCGTAAACTTTTCTGCATACGGGCATAAGCATCCGCATACACTACTCTTCGCACTACGCGTAATTGCATATTTTAACGCGTATTCTACGAAATGCATGTGACGCGAATATTTGATTTCAAAGCTGTAGTTTGGTGAAGCATAATTGCGTAAAACTACGCGTAGTTCCAGCGTAGCAAAGTTGGCTGACTACGACCATCCCTGGAGTGAGTTTCTGTTGAAGCAAAGCGTGATTTATACTTTTTCCACTCCTAGACCCGGGGCCAATTTTCTCATGAAGCAAGGTGAAACATTTGCATCAGGCGCAGAGATTACAGGGGCAGCATGGTATATACTGCGTTTACACTAACAGGATGCAGTCAGAATAGAAGGAGAAGCAATAGGAGAGCAAGGTGAAGAGGTCATCATTGGGGAAAAGCAGCTTGTTGTGCTGTGTGAGGAGTGTGACTGTGAGTGGGTAGGGGAAGGCAGGAGAGCAGCAGTGTTTCACTTGACTTGCACAGCAGAAGGGAGGAGGTTGCACTGCTGTTGTGACTGAGGAGGAATGGGGTGGCTGAGGGTGAGCAGTTTGTGTTTGTCACAGTATCACAGCCAGTGTGCTATGTTGAGCTGCAGCATGTCATGGGAGAACATTAAATGAAGCAGAGTAAATTGTCAGGTGCTGTGCGATCATTCCAAATTGAAGGAGGGGGGAAGGCGCATCCTCACAAGTTTGCCTCAGGCAGCAAAAAGTCTAGAACAGGCCCTGCCTAGACCTTAAAGCGGAATATAACCCTGCATTTCAACTTTGCTCTAAAACATTATTTACAGCATATTATATGCAACCAGCATTTTTTTTTTTACTAGACCAGCATTGGAAGGGTTAAACACAGAGGTTTAAAGTTCCGTGGAGAGATATGCAGAAGTTCAGATGGATACATTTAACTAAATAGAATGTAACAAGTGATAAATGTTACACACTCTTTGGCTGTCCTCCAGCTCCTTCTCAGTCAGAGAGAGTGAGTCACATGCCACACTTAGATACATTTATGTAAACAAAATGTATCTATGTCAGCTTCGGATGCGTCTGCAGAAATCTCCAGGAACTTTAAAGCTCTGTGTAACCCTTCCAATACTGGTCTAGTAAACAAAAAAAAATGCTGGTTGCATATAATATACTGTAAATAATGTTTTAGAGCAAAGTTGAAATGCAGGGTTATATTCCGCTTTAATCTTCTTCTTGCTCTTGACCCATGTACAACAGCTGTCATACAACACGTGCACTCCCCTCTTCTGTGTGTAATATCCATGTACAGCAGCCACTCTCTTTCAGGAACATCTCCCTTGAGCCATATCTCTTCTTTCCCATATGTTTCCCCCATTTGTAACCTTCTTTCACCATTTTCAGGCTTCAATCCCATGTAAGCAACTTCTTTTCCATGTCAAGCCCCCTTCCTTAGGCAGCAGCCACCCAAGACCCAGATCTTTCTGGCCTTCCTAGAGACAGCCTGTGTAAAGGTTTATCCCTGATAAAGCACTGCAGGAAGCTTTGGGTAACCAGGGGTTGAGTCTAGGCTTCCTCATGGCTGCACAAGTAGTAGTGCAGCTTGTTCTGGGGAGATTCGGCTGGTGTCTGCATGAGGGGAAGATGAGTGCCAGGCTGGCAGCAGGGAGCAGAAGTATTGCCACTGGGTCAGTGACAGTCGAGGCAGTAAAGGGGAGTAGTTGGGGAGAAAACCTGCAGTGGTCAGGGACCCAGGGGCAATTGCCCCCTTTGCCTCAATGGCAGCACCGGCCCTACTACTTTGATATCAGCATTTAAAGACAAACAAATCACTCGTATATAGAGATGTCGTGAACATCAAACTTCCGCAAATGTTTGCGAACAATGGAACTCGGCAAACCACCATAGACTTCAATGGGCATGCAAATTTTAAAACCTACAAAGACTGGTTCTGGCCACAAAAGTGATGGAAGAGTTGTTTCAATGGGCCTAACACCGGGACCGAGGCATGCCGGAGGGGGATCCATGCCAAAGATCCCACCAACAATTTGTAACGGAGTTAACGCAAAGTCAGGTTTTAATCCCTAAGGGGCAGGAATCTCATTATGCACAGCTCTGGGTGTCAGTGGGCTGTGGAGTGTCACACACAGAGAAATGCAATAGTACTATCAGAATACAGTGAAATAATAATGCACTGGAGTGGTTCTGTGTCTGCAACTTAATGAGGCAACAGCTGTAGTGTGCACACAGCTCTGGGTGTCAGTGGGCTGTGGAGTGTCACTCCACGGAAACACAGGAGACCAATGTGCTAGCCCTCAACAGGGCTGTTTGGGGTGCTTTCACATCACAGCAAGTGAGGAACAAGAACACAGCATTCTAATGCTTTCCCTACCTATCTGCAGGAAGTCTGACGCTGCTCTCACTAACAGTCAGCAAGCAGCAGAGAATGAATGCAATATGGCCACCACAACTGTTTTTTGATAGGGGGGTGGGGGGTCCAGGAGGAGGTGCTATCTGATTAGCTGCCATGTGTCTGCTGACTGTGAGGTAAGGGGTCAAAGATTGGCTCCATGATGATGTATAGGGGGCGGGTCGAACACGCCAAATGTTCGCTGTTCACTGCAAATGCGAATAGCGGAAGTTCACAGAATACTGTCCGCCAGCGAACCATTTGGGCCATCTCTACTTATATACAGATCAACACACTTGAATGTAAACTTAAAGTATATAAGTATTACTTACCTAAGAAGAGGGAAGTCTCTGGATCATCCTGGCCCCCACCATTGCACTGCACAGATCCATGGAACATATCCCAGGAGAGCTTGTCAGATCTGTTACGCGGCCAGTCTCCTCTTCATGCATGAGTGCAGCCAAGCAGCTCCATGCTGCTGTGCATGTGCAGCCTTACTTGCCAGCTCCGTGCTGCTGTGCATGTGCAGCCCTACTTGCCAGCTCCATGCTGCTGTGCATGTCCAGCCTTACTTGCCAGCTCCGTGCTGCTGTGCATGTGCAGCCTTACTTGCCAGCTCCGTGCTGCTGTGCATGTGCAGCCCTACTTGCCAGCTCCGTGCTGCTGTGCATGTGCAGCCTTACTTGCCAGCTCCGTGCTGCTGTGCATGTGCAGCCCTACTTGCCAGCTCCATGCTGCTGTGCATGTGCAGCCCTACTTGCCAGCTCCGTGCTGCTGTGCATGTGCAGCCTTACTTGCCAGCTCCGTGCTGCTGTGCATGTGCAGCCCTACTTGCCATCTCCGTGCTGCTGTGCATGTGCAGCCCTACTTGCCAGCTCCGTGCTGCTGTGCATGTGCAGCCCTACTTGCCATCTCCGTGCTGCTGTGCATGTGCAGCCTTACTTGCCAGCTCCGTGCTGCTGTGCATGTGCAGCCTTACTTGCCAGCTCCGTGCTGCTGTGCATATGCAGCCCTACTTGCCAGCTCCGTGCTGCTGTGCATATGCAGCCCTACTTGCCAGCTCCGTGCTGCTGTGCATATGCAGCCCTACTTGCCAGCTCCGTGCTGCAGTGCATGTGCAGCCCTACTTGCCAGCTCCGTGCTGCTGTGCATGTGCAGCCTTACTTGCCAGCTCCGTGCTGCTGTGCATAGGCAGCCCTACTTGCCAGCTCCGTACTGCTGTGCATGTGCAGCCCTACTTGCCAGCTCCGTGCTGCTGTGCATGTGCAGCCCTACTTGCCAGCTCCGTGCTGCTGTGCATGTGCAGCCCTACTTGCCAGCTCCGTGCTGCTGTGCATGTGCAGCCCTACTTGCCAGCTCCGTGCTGCTGTGCATGTGCAGCCCTACTTGCCAGCTCCGTGCTGCTGTGCATGTGCAGCCCTACTTGCCAGCTCCGTGCTGCTGTGCATGTGCAGCCTTACTTGCCAGCTCCGTGCTGCTGTGCATGTGCAGCCTTACTTGCCAGCTCTGTGCTGCTGTGCATGTGCAGCCCTACTTTCCAGCTCCGTGCTGCTGTGCATGTGCAGCCCTACTTGCCAGCTCCGTGCTGCTGTGCATGTGCAGCCCTACTTGCCAGCTCCGTGCTGCTTTGCATGTGCAGTAGTACTTGCCAGCTCCGTGCTGCTGTGCATGTGCAGCCTTACTTGCCAGCTCCGTGCTGCTGTGCATGTGCAGCCCTACTAGCCAGCTTCGTGCTGCTGTGCATGTGCAGCCCTACTAGCCAGCTCCGTGCTGCTGTGCACGTGCAGCCTTACTTGCCAGCTCCGTGCTGCTGTGCATGTGCAGCCCTACTTGCCAGCTCCGTGCTGCTGTGCATGTGCAGCCTTACTTGCCAGCTCCGTGCTGCTGTGCATATGCAGCCCTACTTGCCAGCTCCGTGCTGCTGTGCATGTGCAGCCCTACTAGCCAGCTCCGTGCTGCTGTGCATATGCAGCCCTACTTGCCAGCTCCGTGCTGCTGTGCATGTGCAGCCCTACTTGCCAGCTCCGTGCTGCTGTGCATGTGCAGCCCTACTTGCCAGCTCCGTGCTGCTGTGCATGTGCAGCCCTACTTGCTAGGAAAATCTCATATTTTCCTTACCTTACCTAAGGTTCATCTTGGGTTCTCTTTAAAATGCACCTGAACTCTTGCACAGGACAGAAGCAAAACAGAGAGAAATGCACCCTGTATGTATTTAGATAATTTAGTCTGTCTAATTCCCCCTAATCTGTGACTAATCACAAGTGTAATTTGATCTCTCAACTGTACCAGCTTGCTGCCATGGCAGAGCAGCTAATTTGTAAACACAGGATGTTAATCCTATGGGCTCGATTCACAAAAGGGTGCTAACTCAGTTAGCACGCCTAAAAGCGTGCTAACTACGGTGCTAAGCAGTTAGCACGGCCAAAGCTTTTATTGATCGCGCACATAGTTTAGCACTGCGCAGTGCGTGCGAAACATCGCACCTAAAGCACCGTGCGACATTTCGGGCGCACCCGGTGCGACGTTTTAGTCACACCCGGTGCAACGTTTTGATCGTGCTAAGGGGCATTTTGGCGTGCTAACTAAGTTAGCACCCTTTTGTGAATTGAGCCCAATGTCTGCTTCCATGAAAGCAGGAAGTAGACACACTGCAGATTTATTGTAGGATTTGTATCAACTGTAACAAAGAAATGTTTTGCTTTAAAGGTTATTATGCTGTTGCGTATCTTTTAGAGCAGAGAGGAAGTTCCGAGTTCAGGTCCGCTTTAAGGTAAATGTAACCACTTTTAGTAGGTACAGTAGTAAATATATGTATACATTGAGCCAAAAGAGAGACATGAGACATTAGTGGAAGAAAGAGGGAGGGAGGGACTCGTTCCGTAAGAGGACCTGTCCCTCCAGAAGAGAGACAGCAGTGAGCTATGGAAGTCTGCATTGTAAATATCACAAATGCACAGAGTCATTTTGGAATGAGGAGCCATCATGTAAGGTGCGTGAAATTGCTTTCTCCATATGAACTGATAATATCCCATCAGATCAGTATGTGTTGGAGGACATTTTCCCCTTGTCACACCAGGTCACGACACAGGGATCTTCATCAGTAAGCAAGACAAGCAGCAGATTCCCTACAGTGTAACTGGGCAGAGCAATTCCCATTGACGATCATGCTGACTGGATGGGGAGAGTGTGGTGATTTTCAATTAGGACAAACTGCAGAGCCCAGAATATCAAACATGTATCCCGATGTGTGTAAACAATAGACTGAGACATATTATTAAGCCTCATGAAAGAGAGAAGATGGAGTGATAGATGGATACATATACATTTAAAAAAGCGTCTGGAAAAAAAGAGCGCGGGGGTTTACTGCTAGTGAATATTGGTAAAATTAGCAATATTTTTCCATTTAATTTCCATCGTAAAATATTGGTAATATTTACCGATATTTTACTAAACTATACTAAACCTAACCCTACTCTAACACAGAACCCAACCACTACTGGTGCCTAACCCTAGGAACCCCCTGGTGGTACTTAACCTTCAGAAACCCCAACACTGGTGGTGCCTAATCCCCCCGGTGGTGCCTAACCCTAAGACCCCCCTGGTGGTGCTTAACCCTAAGACCTCCCCCTGTGGTGCCTAACCTTTAGACCCCCCTCGGGGGTGCCTAATCCCCCACGGTGTCGCCTAACCTTAAGACCCCCCCTGGTGGTTCCTAACTCTAAGACCTCACTGGTGGTGCCTAATTTAAAGACTTCCCCCCAAGTGGTGCTTAACCTTAAGAACCCACTGGTGGTTCCTAACCCTAAAGCCCCCTTAACCTTTCCTCCCCCTCTACCGCAAAGCCACCATGTGTGGAAAGCGAGGTAGTTCAGAGACTGGAGTTCACCGCTATGCCATGCCACTATTTGCATTTCTGTAAGCCCCCAGGATTCTATTGGGTGCTGATATTTCAAATCATTAACGCTACTGAGGTGCGCCGAAATTTACCTTGTTTCCACATATTGCGGCCATTATAAAAGCAATGTTTTGCGGCAAGGAAGGTAAGTTTTGGCGCCGCGAGCCCAAATTTCCTTTCTTTGCTGCTAATTGCGGATTGTATAATAGGTGCCTATGGTGGTGCCATTTTTTGACAAGGCTCTTGTGTCGTTTTTTCCTGCTTCAGATAGAGAGATAGAAAGATAGGCCGCATATAGCATAATGGTTCTATTGCTGAACATAGTCTATGTATAGCTGAACACCAGCAGGCATGTTTTATTCATGTGGTGTCACTCTCTGTCCATTAAGGTATAAGATGGATGGACGGTAATTGAAGCCGATGTGGCACCCAGTTAAACTCACCTGTTTCCCGTAATTACATTGATGTCCTCCTGGTTACTTTTAAATCTATCAGTTAAATGCACTCTTCACTAGATTAGAATGGACAATTCCCCATCAGATTAAGTAGAGGATGCCTCAAACAGGCTTCAAAACGCTGTGAGGCGATTATAACACTGTTAGGTGTGCTGAGCAACATTGTATTTGTTATTATTAAAGAGGACCTGTACTGAAAATAACATGATGAATACATTTGCTTATTGTTTACATATAGATTACTTAGTCATTGTTTGCCTATTGTAAAATCTTCTCTCCCCATGATTTACATTCTGAAATTTATGACTGGTGGTGACATCTTTAGTCCTGCCAGATGATCTGTATGGAAGGTTCGTTACTGAGAGTTCTATGAACAGAGGGAGATGCCGGTTACTTGGTATATGGAAAAAGCAGTTATTTCCCACAGTGCAATGTGGATGACAGACAGCAAAACGTTAGGACCATGGTAATGACATCACACTGTGGGAGGGGTTTCTGCAACAATATCAACCATACAGAGCCCCCTGATGATCTATTTGAGAAAAGTATAGCTTTCTTGTGGGAAAGAGGATATTGGCTATGGATTTGGATGACGTTCAATCCTTGGTCAAAGTTCCTCTTTAATACTGTTTATTTCTAAAGCGCTTAAATCTTCTGCAGTGCTTTACAGAGTGATCTAGGAAGATGGGAACAATGCAGCATACATTTCATAAGGGCACCTAGTGAAATGGGCTGATAGTAGAATATCAGTAAATTTACCGACATTCTACTATCCCCTCTGTAATTTAATTTGCACACTTATCTTCCCCTACCTACACCTAAAAGTGCCCATAGACCTGACGATTATGGGCAGATTCAACAAAGAGACAAATTTATCTAATCGCATCTGATTAGAGATAAATGTGTCTCTTGTCAAAGCTGCCCATATACTACAGGCCGATTCCCATCCGATCTCAGCATGAAATCTTCAGGGAATCGGCTGAGTCCGCTGCGTCCGCCCCGCCGCTGCTCCTCATGCATAAATGTGCCCTCCCCAGGTGTGCATTTATACATTACCTGTCCTGTAGCAGCCTCCGCGCAGTGACCGTTCATCTCGCCGGGTTCTAACAGCTGCATACATGCTAGCGGCACATAGCGTCTGACGTCGTACGTGGCGGGGGTTTCATCATTTCGTGTCTCGTTCCAAAATCAGCCGCCGCGCACCCGACCAGCCAACTATGGCCCGACATCATGCAGCATCCTGAAATTGGTCGCTTTGTCAGTCGGGTATGCACTTGGCGGCATCTATTTTCACCCAATTCAATTGTAATAATCGAATTAGATGGTTGATCGACTGCCAAGTCGCCTGAAGTCACTGGCAATGCTGCCCCTACAGCCATCGGACACTGACTACAGCAGCCATCGGGACACCGGCTACACACTGCCCCAGCAGCCATTGGGTCGCTGGATACACTGCACCACTAGCCACCAGGACACTGGCTACACTGCCTCATCAGCCATCGAGGACACTACCTTTGCCACTGAACCCCTCTCACAGGGACAAACAGTATCCACCAGCCATCAGGACACTGCTGTATGCTGGCAAACCCCTAACACTGCCACAGGGATGTGATCTGCTCGGTTCGGTTTGGGATAACTTCAGCTAGGAAGGCCCTCTTGCACTCCTGCTCTCCTCAGCAGGCCTTTTCTGCCATCTGGACATGTACTAGGCCTCCGCGATGCATTTTGGACTAGGCCGCTAGCCTGGGACTATATTTCTTATTTCTATATTTCTACTCTCTCTCTCTCTATCTCTTCTTTTTCTTTTTTTCCATGAACATTATGGGCTCCTGAATAGCTGCAGAGCAGTTGAGCTCCGCTTACATAGTGGCAGCTCCTCTCAACATAGCACTCAGGTCAGCCCTCTGGTCCTCCTCAGCTACATTTGTAAGTGTTCATATAAATCGTATATCCATACTCTACATGAACTGTATGTATTTTAAACTGTACCATCACCGACTCTGTATGTGCCAAAAACAATTCCGGGTACTACTTTGGTAGTACTTGGCGAAATCTGTTTATGATTCTGATGTATGGCCAGCTTAAAGTGAACCTCCGGACTAAAAATCTACTCAGCAGCACTGAAAAGGCTTGGTGTTTCTTTAACAGTTTCACAGCATCAGAACTTTGTTTCTCTTACCAAAGCATCATTTTTAGCTGCATTTTTTATCTAAGCTCCACCCATCAAAGAAAAAAAGCCTGGGCTTTTTTTCCCTGATGCTGTGCAGAGCATGATGGGATTTCCTATGTTGTTATTCACGTTGCCTAGCAGCTGAGAGAGGTGATCAGGACACAGGACAGTTGGAACTGTGTCTCATGCTCCCTGTCACCTCCTTTCAACCAAAAAGATGGCTGCCATCATGAAATCAAACATTTGCCTGTTTTTTTTAAAACAGTGTGGGTAAGAGATTATATTACCTATCTATTTTAATTAACATAACTAATGTAACTTAATGACAGTATGGTTGTTTAGGCTGGAGTTCCTCTTTAACACTAACCTCACCCAACCAACTCTTAAGACTAACCTTTTCCCTATATGTTTCTGTAACACTAATCCTCCTTACCTACATAAGCCCTGATAACCCAGTGTCTAAATCTCCCCCACCCCTCCCCCCAGGGGACAATGCTATAATATAGCCAAGCACCTAAACTGCCCCTCCCCCCAAGCACTGGACTATGCTATAACCAAGTGCCTGCAGACCAGTTACTTTAACCCAGCACTTGTACAATAACCAAGTGTCTAAATTCTTCCCCCTTTCCCAGCTCTATATTATAGCCAAGTGCTTATTACTCCTCTCCCTCCACTTTGCCGATAGACAGAGTTCGCCTATGCTACAGTATAGGTGAACTCCGGTGTTCAAATCACACACTAGGCACCGCTATAGCCGCTAACTGTATAGCAAGTTATAGCAGTGTCCAGATTACCAGGCATGCCTTATCCCCATTTTCATTGCTTTTTACAGTACTAGAGGCACCCATATAGTGGCGTAGCTAGAGGTTATGGGGCCCCACAGCAAAACTTTCATAAGGGGCCTCAGATGGAGGCACTCTGATGCAATACCACCTGCCCCTACCCTATGGATACGAGTTAATTGGGCAATTTACATTCTCATGCAATCAAAACTGCACATAGTTCATAGACACTGAGACAAAGTCAGAGGGTGGAGAAACACCAGAGAGTTAATGGTGATTATCTTAAGAACCCCCTGGGCCCCCTATGCTCCAGGGCCCCATAGCACCTGCTATGTCTATTGCTACGCCCCTGTACGCGGCCTGACGTCATCACCATGGACCGGGAAGCAGCGGCGGCGAACAGCTGACGGCAGAGCTGCGGCGAGGGACATGCTGGAAGCTTGGGGCTGGACGAAGCCCCGGGTAAGTAGCACTTATTTTGCTATTAAAAGCCTGATAACTCCTTTAAGAACAGTTTGTTAAAGGGGAACTTCAGCCTAAACAAACATATTGTCATCAAGTTACATTAGTTATGTTAATTAGAATAGATAGGTAATATAATCTCTTACCCACCCTGCTTTAAAAGAACAGGCAAATGTTTGTGATTCATGGGGGCTGCCATTTTTGTCATGGGGGAAGCCATCTTTTTGGTTGAAAGGAGGTGACAAGGAGCAGGAGACACAGTTCCAACTATCCTGTATCCTGATAATCCCTCCCAGCTGCACACGCTAGGCTTCAAATGTCAAATTCAAAATGTAAAAAAAAAAAAAAAATTGCACCAAAACAGCAGAACGAGAACAACAAAATCAGAAATTCCATCATGCTTTGCACAGCATCAGGGGAAAAAAGCCCGGGCAGTTTTCTTCTGTGCAGCTAAAAATGAGGCTTGTATAAGAGAAACAAAGTTCTGATGCTGTGAAACTGTTAAAGAAACACAAGGGGCTTGATTTTCTAAGCGGTGCTAACCTACTTAGCACGTCTAAAGTCTTTAGGCTTGCTAACCAGGGTGCTAAGTAGGTTAGCACCGGTTTTCTCAATCAGATCGCGCGCTAAGTACCACGCGCAAAGTCCTATGCGCGCGCTAAGTCCCATAGGATTTAGTGGGCACTTCGCGCGGAGCGCCCTGCACTCTGTGCAGTGCGCACGGTAATTTGCGCACGATCACTACTTCTCACATTTCAACTGAGTTTAGACGTGCTAAGGGCCAGTGCTAAAGTTAGCACCATTTTGTAAATCAAGCCCAAAGCCTTTTCAGTGCTGCTGAGTCGATTTTTTGTCCGGAGGCTCACTTTAGGGGACTACCTGTAAATTAATTGTGAATTTGTGTGTGCATTCACTTTTTTTTTCTTTTCATTTTTTTATACAAGGAGATCAAGGAAATAAGTCCTATTCACATTGTTGATCAGGAGCGCAAAAACAAGTGTGAAAACACATAAAAAATGCACGCGGATGTATGCGGCGTTCAAACATAGCAGCCCTGCTGACCGTTTTTTTTCTCGATACAAATTTCACATCTAATAGAAACAATTATATAGGAATTTATTGGTGTGAATGTGCGAGCTAAAAACAACAACACACAAATACACACTTGTGGAAACAGGCCCTACATTTAGGCTGATTTTTTTTTCTGCTGAAAAATCAGAGTGTAAATTTACATTAGCATGCACAAGTGTAATGCTATTGACTTGTTTTAGATGTGTAGTGAACGCAAATATGGAAAAAACACAATTCACATACCAATTCTGTCTAGTGTGAATGGGAGGGGTGACCCTGCCATGAAGCAGACTGAATCATGTGATTCAGGGCAGCAGACGGTAGAGGGCAGCATCGGCTCTACACTGATCTTTTTCAGTCTCCTCCTCTGATCTGCTGCTTCGGCCTGAGTACACAGCTTGCCTGATGTGAGTCTGTGTGTGCAAGCACGCCCCTTAATTAAATATGCTCTGCTATTTGCTAGCCTCCTCTTTATTAGAGATGGCCCGAACTGTTCACCGGCGAGCAGTATTCTGCGAACATCCGCTGTTCACATTTGCGGCGAACAGCAAATATTTGGCGTGTTCGATTCGCCCCCTATACATCATCATTGAGCTAAACTTTGACCCCTTACCTCACAGTCAGCAGACACAATCAGTTACAACCTCTTCCTGGACCCCCCACCCCTTATCAAAAAGGATTTGCGTTGGCCATATTGGATTCATTCTCTGCTGGCCGCTGACAGTTAGTGAGAGCATGGTCAGACTTGCTGCAGATAGGTAGGGAAAGCATTAGCTGGGCCTGTGTTCTTGTTCCTCACTTGCTGTGAAAGCACCCCAAACAGCCCTATTGAGGACTAGCACATCGGTCTCCTGTGTTTTTTGTGTGTGACACTCCACAGCCCACTGACACCCACAGCTGTGTGCACACTACTGCTGCTGCCTTATGTTGCAGACACAGAACCACTCCAGTGCATTATTACTTCACTGTATTCTGATAGTACTATTGCATTTCTCTGTTTGTGACACTCCACAGCCCACTGACACCCACAGCTGTGCATAATGTGATTCCTGCCCTTTAGGGATTAAAACCCGACTGTGCATTAACTCTGTAATTTTTGGTGAGACTTTTGGCATGGATCCCCCTCCGGCAGGGCCGTAGCTAGAAATGATGGGGCCCCATAGCAAAATTTTGGTTCCCCCCGACCCCCCCAATCCCTCAGACGGCATTGCAGGGCCAGCACTGTGCAGAACGTGTCACTAGCCTGAAGGCTAGCAATGTGTTCTGTTGCTACTGGGCAGCACGGTGGTGCAGTGGTTAGCACTCTCGTTGCTATGTCAACATCTGCAAGGAGTTTGTATGTTCTCCCCGTGTCTGTGTGGGTTTCCTCTGTGCAATCCATTTGCCTCCAACATCCCAAAAACATACAGATAGATTAATTGGCTTCCCCCTAAATTGTCCTTGACTATGATACATAAACTGCACAATACATACAAAGACATATGACCATGGTAGGGGACTAGATTGTGAGCTTCTCTGAGGAACAGTTAGTGACAACTGACAAGACAATATACTCTGTACAGCGCTGCAGCAAATGTTGGCGCTATATAAACAATAATAATAAAAATAATGTGGGGACGGAAAGGCAGATGGATCAGCACACAAGTGCCATTACACAGGGGCGGGCAAGGTGAGTGGGGAGAATAGTGCACTGAGACTGAGCTGAGTTGTTCCACAAAGCTGATGGCTTGTCCTTTAACTTTGGGGGCTGCTGTATACATGCTGGATTCTGGGCACAGACAGTCATTATTGCCCAAGTTTTATCTAGTATGCTTATACAGCTATATGGCACAGAGAGTTAACAGTAATCATTACATTGCCTAGATCAAACACAAAAGAGCTTATTTGTTTACCTTTCTGAGGACAGTGCACACAGTCCCCCATAAACATGTCACTTTGTCCTGATACAGATAACTGCTGTCTGGGCCATCACAGCAGAGAGGACAAGCGTGGTGAGGATAGAGTCCAGGGAGGGCCCCAAAGCAATTGCTATCCCTGCTATAGTGATTCCTATGCCCCTGGCCTCCGGCATTCCACAGTCCAGGTGTTAGATCCCTTGAAACAACTTTTTCATCACTTTTGAAACAACTTTTTCATCACTTTTGTGGCCAGAAACTTTGTAGGTTTTAAAATTTGCCTGCCATTTAAGTCTTAGTTCGCGAACATTTTTGGAAGTTCGCGTTCCCGTTCGCGAACAGAAAATTCTATGTTCGCAACATCTCTACTCTCCATGTGCCCTTCTGCCCTCTGGTCATGTTGTGTGAAATTGCCGCAAATAGGGGGCCTAACTCCTGGTTTCGATCCTGCGTCTGACTTTGCTCTTCCTCTGATTTTGTACCCCATAATGCGTACATGTTTGTGTTTATGCATGCGTGTGTGTGCTTCTACACCTACCGTAGTATGGCTCATGTTGCTGGTCATGATTTGCATTTGCCTCACCATATTATTCACAGTTTATCACTAGCACATTGCCGCAAATATTGGTCATCAGCTCACTCCCTGTGAGGCCCACAAAAGCTGTACTCAGCTACATTTTAGCACAGAAACCGTAAGCGTCTTTTTATTTTTTAATAATTCAGCTTTATTTTACATTCCTGGATCCCCTTGTGTAGCACGTTGAGTGTTGACTGTCACGGAGAGAAACCAATTTTTACAGCTTGTCAGCAGGCTGTAATTAAGATTGAAAGCATCATTCCAGAAGAAAGCACGTGTCATCCCCATTCTGTCCTCTAAACAAGATTCAGCTTTCTTTCGAGAAAAAATAACGTCTTGAACAAAGTCTGAAATCCCTCTTCTGTCTCGGCACTCCTCTCATGCGTAATAATTACTTTTTTTATGGTAGGAAATAGTCGTTCGCTGTTGGTATCAAACTTTCAAAACTTGGGACGCATTGATACTATGCATTTGCTAGTTAAGGTTTGACATTTCTCAGGTTCGACCGTGTATTCAGTTCATCTTGTTTGACAATGGCCCTAAAACTGTCATTAGCAATACGGAACTGTCAGGCACCAGGTAGGGTTGTGGTTATCGCATTGTCACATCATATCCAATGCCTACTAGACATTCATTGACGGAGTCAAGTTGTGGAAGCACCTTATAAATTCAGAATATCATTTAACAGAATCGGTGGTTTGGCAGTAGGAACTAAAAATGAGGAGAAAATACTGGTCATAGAGAGACTCCGCCCTCTGCAATAATACCATAGCAAAAATCAATGAAAACAAATGGGATTTTCTAGAGTCCAAGAACATTGTGCAGTATAAAATGTAACCTTTAATGATTGAAGAATATAAAACATGTTCAGTCTCATATAAAAATAATGTTATGAGAATATAAGACTAATGTCCCTTTCATACGGCACACATAAACCATGAAAACATTTGCCTGACGTGCGTTTCACGGTTCACCTATAGCTTCATCGGAGGAAAATTCTGTAAAATCATTAACGCTGCTATAACTATCCATACACAATTTTAATTCATACCAGATTAAATATATCTTGAGCGTGAGATCAAAAATGCTATTATCCCATCTTTGAAAATGCAAAACGAAGAAGTGGATTTGTATGTTTGGTATGTACAGTGCAAAGATAAATATTCCGGAGACGGGACTCGTTTGATCGGTGTCCGTGTCCATACAGAGTACTGGGTGTGTAGACACAAACTTAGATCAAGCAAATCTGGAGAGAAATGATGTGCAAAATAACCCACTGAACTAAAGTGAGGGATTATGGGACCTGAATATTTGCAAATAGGAAAGGAAAAAAATACTGTATATTTAGCATTACTTTTTTTTTCAATAGAAGGGCTTTTCGTGCCTACAAAAATTGACGCCACAAAATTATGGTGAACAATAGTAGTGATGGCCTGAACTGTGCTAATTTCCGTTGTTTATGTTCTTGGCGAACTGCGAACATAATCATGCAGCCAAACTTTGACCTCTTACCTCACAGTCAGCAGACACATGGCAGCCAATCAGCTAGCACCCTCTCCTGGACCCTCACCCCCTATTAAAAAGCAGTTGCGGTGGCCATATGGATTCATTCTCTGCTGGCTGCTGTTAGTGAGAGCAGGGTCAGACTTGCTGCAGATAGGTAGGGAAAACCAATAGCTAGGCACCCCAAATAGCCCTTTTGAGGCCTAGTACATCGGTCTCCTGTTTTTTATTTTGTGTGTGACACTCCACAGCCCACTGACACCCATAGAAGTGCACACTACTGCTATTGTGGCCACATTAAGTTGCAGGCACATTACCACTCCAGTGCATTATTTGTAGCAATGTACTGCGATTTCTGCCCTTTAGGGATTAAAACACGACTCTGCGTCAACTGCGTAATTTTTAGTGGGACTTTTGGCACGGATCCCCCTCTGGCATGCCCCATATCCAGGTGCTGGACCCCTTGAAACAACGTTTCCATCACTTTTGTGGCCAGAAACAGTCCCTGTAGGTTTTAAAATTTGCCTGCCCATTAAAGTCTATGGTGGTTTGCCAGATTCACCTGTTTGCAAACATTTTTTGGAAGTTCCCGTTCGCCGTTCGTGAGCGGAAAATTCTATGTTTGCGACATCTCTACACTTTAACAGTCGGGCCTGTGTGCCATAATTACCCGTTTCACTTTTGTGTACTTTTTAACCATCCATAACGCTAGCGATTCTGGTCCTCCCTGATTTCACTGGATACTTTGCAACGTGTGCATAAATAGATGACTACACCTTTGACGCCATCACCACTTGCAAGCATAAGACTGCCGTGTACATATATTCACATATAATAATTTCATAGCACAATGCCTTAAAAGATGTGATCTATAGGATGCTGGACAGTAATGGAAAATAAATCAGTACAGTAATGTTCTGAATGAAAGAATAATTGCACCTGCACTAATGTCATCCTTGGACTATAATACAGAAGTCACAGCTTAAGCTTCCAGTACCTTCCAAGGATTTTTAATGCTGCTATTCTTCTGTTGTGTAGACAATGAAATATGTGCATGCTGATGACAATTGCTGAATTTTCTTTATGAGCCACCTATTGTATAGATATAAATTAATAACACGTCAGAGAACATAATAAAATCAAAGCCATGAGGCTGGCGACATTGTCAGGATTGTATTTACCATTAGGCACTTAAAGGGACACTTAAGTCAAACAAAAAAAAAATGAGTTTTACTCACCTGGGGCTTCCAATAGTCCCCTGCAGCTGTCCGGTGCCCTCGCCGTCTCCCTCCGATCCTCCTGGCCCCGCCGGCAGCCACTTCCTGTTTCGGTGACAGGAGCTGACAGGCTGGGGACGCGAGTGATTCTTCGTGTTCCTGGCCACAATAGCGCCATCTATGCTGCTATAGCATATATCCTATACCATATAGCAGCATAGAGGGTGCTAATGTGTCTGGGAACGCGAAGAATCACTCGCGTCCCCAGCCTATCAGCTCCTGTCACCGAGACAGGAAGTGGCTGCCGGCGGGGCCAGGAGGATCGGAGGGAGACGGTGAGGGCATCGGACAGCTGCAGGAGGCTATTGGAAGCCCTAGGTGAGTAAAACTCATTTTTTTTGTTTGACTTAAAGAGACACTGAAGCGAAAAAAAAATGATGATATTATGATTTGTATGTGTAGTACAGCTAAGAAATAAAACACTAAGATCAGATACATCAGTCTAATTGTTTCCAGTACAGGAAGAGTTAAGAAACTCCAGTTGTTGTCTCTATACAAAAAAGCCATTAAGCTCTACGACTTTCAAAGTCATGGAGAGGGCTGTTTTCTGACTTTTATTATCTCAACTGTAAGTGAGCAAATTCCTTTTTCTCTGCCAGAGGAGAGGTCATTAGTTCACAGACTGCTCTGAAAGAATCATTTTGAATGCTGAGTGTTGTGTAATCTGCACATATTATAGAATGATGCAATGTTAGAAAAAACACTATATACCTGAAAATAAAAATATGAGAATATTTTCTTTGCTGCTAATCTTCTAGTAATTATTCATAGTACACAACCAATTCATTATATCATATATTTTTTATCGCTTCAGTGTCTCTTTAAGTGTCCCTTTAAGAACCAGTAGCATTGGAAGATACATAACAGGTGGCAGTAGCTTTCTAGTTTTCAAACATATTTTTTATTTGTTTCCTTCCAGTTAGCTGCAGGATACGGTATTATTTGATTTAGCAGGGTTTGGATGGAGGGGATTACATTAGTGGGGTGCATGGCTGTACATGTTCAGAGCATGCAGCAGGAAGCGTGCTGTAGTAACTCCCCGAGAGGAAGTGAAATCACACGGATACAACAGGAGTCCCCTTCTATAGCTAACCTTATGTCAGTCATGTTGTTCAGCAACAACTCCCTCGTGATGCTATTGCCACGTCACACTGATTGCCAACCAGCAAGGCTAACAGTGCGGATGTGGATCTGTATACAAAGAGGGTGAGACATCGCCCGCCACTTCACAGTGGACACCTATCACAACCGGTGAGTAGTGATGAGCGTATAGAGATGGTTCGAACCTCCGATTTTAGGTTCGCGAACCTCGAACGTGAAGTTCCGCAAAAGTTCAGGTTTGCGCGACCTTCGCGAACTGCAATAGACTTCAATGGGGAGGCGAACGTTGAAAACTACAAACATTTATGCTGGCCACAAAAGTGATGGAAAAAATGTTTCAAGGGGTCTAACATCTGAGTTTTTGCATGGGGGAGTGGGATACACCCCAAAAGTCCCGGGGAAAAATCTGGATTTGACGCACAGCAGCGTTTTAAGGGCAGAAATCACATTGCAATGCTAAATTGCAGGCATAAACTGCTTTAAAACATCTTGCATGTGTATACATCAATCAGGTAGTGTAATTAGTGTACTGCTTCACACTGACAGACCAAACTCACTGTGTAACCCACCGCACACAGCTGTTTGTGTAGTGATGGCCGTGCTGGACTGGTGCGCACCATGGCGAGAGTGCAGGCCATGGGGGTTTTCAAGCCCATATGGTCGCCGGGTTGTTGTTGCTCAATGATAAGAATAATAGTGACTGTCCAGCTGATCAAATTTGGTCTGTCCACAACGAAGCAACGACCTTATTATCTTGGGTGTGCCCCCCCCAAAGCACTCATATAGCCGGCGGTCATTGCTTCATTGTGATACGCAAGCACCTTCACCGCCGCAAGGAAACGATCACGGAGGGCAATTGACACAGGCATGTACACGCACCAGAAAAATTATTATAGCGGCCTCTGCTAGCAGCGGCCTTAAAAATTCAGGAATCCACCTGGAGTCCTGGTGGTGGCGGAGAAGGCAGTCAAGCGGCCTGCAGGCAGAGATGCTGTTTGGGGAGCGACGTAGTCTTGGGGCAGGCAGTCACACGCCGTGCAGGCAGAGATGCTGTGTGTGGGGAGGACTGACTTAGTCTTCGGGCAGACAGTAGCCCTCCGGGATCCATGCCTCATTCATTTTGATAAAGGTGAGGTACTGAACACCTTTGTGACCTAGGTGACTTCTCTTCTCAGTGATAATGCCTCCAGCTGCACTGAAGGTCCTTTCTGACAGAACCTTGAGGTAGGGCAAGACAAAAGTTGGATGGCAAATTGTGACAGCTCTGGCCACAGGTCAAGCCTGTGCACCCAGTAGTCCAGGGGTTCATCGCTGCTCAGAGAGTCTACATCCGCAGTTAAGGCCAGGTAGTCGGCTACCTGCCGGTCCAGGCGTTGGTGGAGGGTGGATCTGGAAGGGCTAAGACGAGGCATTGGATTAAAGAATGTCCGCATGTCTGACATCACCATGAGATTGCTAGAACGTCCTGTCCTTGCATGCGTGGACATGGGAGAAGGATTACTAGCAGTGGCACCTTTATTCCGTTGTGCTGTGACATCACCCTTGAACGCACTGTAAAGCATACTTGCCAGCTTGCGTGCAAGTGCTGCATCCTTTCTGCCTTCTGGTGATTTGGTAACATCTCTGACACTTTGTGCTTATACCGAAGTTCTAGTAGCGTTGCCACCCAGGACAGGTCATTCCACTTGAGTTTTTTTATACGGGGGTCCCTCAACAGGCTGGACAGCATGAAAGCCCCCATCTGCACAAAGTCACTAGCCATCTCAGCTTGCTCTTCCTCAGTGATGTCAGGTAAGTTCTCCTCCTCTCCCCAGCCAGGAACAATACCACGGGAAAGGTGAGCAGCACAGGCCCCCTGCGATGCCTGCTGCGGTTGTTCTTCCGCCTCCTCCTAAGAAAAAAAAAACATTCCTCATCTGACTCCTCTTCCCCATGGGACTCTTCCTCCTCCTCCTCCCCCCTCCCCTGTGCTGCCACAGGTGTTGAGGAGTCATCTGGTTCTGCTGATGATTGTTCCCACTCTTCCCCCTCTTCCTGGTCACGCTCTTCCACAGCTTGATCCACCACTCAACGCACGGCACGCTCCAGGAAGAAAGCAAAAATAATCAAGTTGCTGATGGTGCCTTCACTGTGACTCACCAGGTTGGTCACCTCCCCAAACGGACGCATGAGCCTGCATGCATTACGCATGAGTGTCCTGTATTTTGGCAAACAAGATGCCCAGCTCCCCAGAGCCTGACCTTTGAACGTAGCTGTTCAGATAGTTGTTGACAGCTTTCTCCTGTTGTAGCAGGTGGTGGAACATGAGGGGCATCGAATTCCAGCGAGTCGGGCTATCTCAAATCAAGCACCTCACCGGCAAGTTGTTTTTACGCTGAAAATCGGCCAAGCGGGCCATGGCCGTGTACGACCGCCTGAAATGCCCACACACCTTCCTGGACTGCTTCAGGACGTCCTCTAAGCCTGGGTACTTTGACACAAATCTTTGAATGATTAGATTCAGCACATGTGCCATGCAGGGTACATATGTCAACTTTCCCAAACTCAAAGCCGAGATGAGATTGCTGCTGTTGTCACACACCACGTTGCCAATCTCCAGTTGGTGCGGGGTCAGCCACTGTTCCACCTGTTTGTTAAGAGCAGTAAGGAGAGTTGCTCCAGTGTGACTCTCCGCTTTGAGGCAAGACATGTCCAAGATGGCGTGACACCGTCGTACCTGGCACGCAGCATAGGCCCTGGGGAGTTGGGGTGTGTAGTTGGAGAGGAGATCGCAGCACCATTAGAGCTAAGGAGGAGGACGACAGTGAAGAGGATGTAGCAGGAGGAGTAGGAGGAGAAGGAGAGGAGGTGGCAGCAGGCCTGCCTGCAAGCCGTGGAGGTGTCACAACTAGGTCCGCTGCACAGCCACGTACTCCCTGCTTGCCAGCGGTCACCAGGTTGACCCAATGGGCCGTGTAAGTAATGTACCTGCCCTGACTGTGCTTGGCAGACCAGGCATCCATGGTCAGATGGACCCTTGACCCAACGCTGTGTGCCAGAGATGACACCACTTGCCTCTCAACTTCATGGTACAGTTTGGGTATCGCCTTTTTAGAGATATAATTGTGGCCTGGTATCTTCCACTGCGGTGTCCCAATCGCCACAAATTTTTGGAAGGCCTCAGAGTCCACCAGCTGGTATGGTAACAGCTGGCGAGCTAACAGTTCCGCCAAGCCAGCTGTCAGACGCCGGGCAAGGGGGTGACTGGCAGAAATTGTCTTCTTCCACTCAAAGATTTCCCTCACGGACACCTGACTGCTGCTGTGGGCAGAGGAGCAGGAACCGCTCAAGGTGGGAGGCGGAGTGGAGGAGGGTGGCTGTGAAGGTGCAAGGGAGAAAGCCGCTGAAGATAATGCACCTGAAGGAGGAAGAGGAGAAGGAGGATGGCTTTGCTTTTGTGTGCTGCTTTTGCTCAGGTGCAGGGATGCTCATCCGGATTTCGGATATCCGGGTAACCCGGATATCCGAACATTTTTACACTATCCGGCCGGATCCGGATTCCAGATAGTTGGGCAGAAATCCGGATAGCTATCTGCGGATAGTTTCATGGCCGACCCGGATATCCGCAGATTTCTACACAGCATTACATGCTGAAGCCAGCCTAGCATGTACCGTTGTGATATACCCAAAATAGTAAAACATGAGCTTGCTTATTTGCCTAATTTGCTAGATGAAAGCAGTGAGACACATGGTGATTTGCTTACAGGCTTCAATTCAAGACTTCCGAATCAGAAAGATCATGTGCCCCTCTAGATGATCCTGGTGTAACACACACAGCAAAGGACAGCAATTTGAAGTCTGGAAGATTCCAGGGCAAGGGTGGGAAGAATGAAAAGCTAGCTGGCCATGGAACTCTTCCTGCTAGGGACGGCCTTGCCTTTTGTGGTGGTATAGTGGTGAGCATAGCTGCCTTCAAAGCAGTTGACCTGGGTTTGATTCCTGGCCAATTGTATGTGAGGTTGCTTTTCACATCCTACAAATCCCTAAGCAAGCTCATTTTTCTCTTGGGTATATCACATTGGTATAAATTGCTAGGCTGGCTTCGGCATGTAGTGTTGGTGGTATAGTGGTGAGCATAGCTGCCTTCAAAGCAGTTGACCTGGGTTCGATTCCCGGCCAATGTATGTAAGCTGGCTTTTGACATCCTACAAATCCCTGGAAGACAAGAGGAGGAGGAGGGAGGACGTTTAGGCCTGCAATTTAGCATTGAATGTGATTTCTGCCCTTAATACACTGCTTTGCGTCAAAACAAAATTTATTTCCGGGACTTTTGACGTCTATCCCACTCAACTATGTCTCCCTTCAGGTGTTAGACCCCTTGAAACATCTTTTCCATCACTTTTCTGGCCAGCATAATTTTTTCTAGCTTTTCAAGTTCGCCTCCCCATTGAAGTCTATTGCGGTTCACGAAAGTTCGCGCGAACCGAACTTTTGCGGAAGTTCGCGAACCGAAAATCGGAGGTTCGGGCCATCTCTAGTAATAGCAAAGTCCCCTAACATGCTAGAAACACCAAATTTGCCAGGAATGTTAGGAAGAACAGTGGGAACAAGAGGACATTTTCAACACCTTATCGTTTTTTGAGAAAAATCGATTTTAAAGATTCAACGGAAAAAAATGATACATTTAAAGTGAATCCGAGATAAACTTTTACTCACTGCATAATTGTGTTCCTTTCATATAGTTTATAGGGCATTCCTCAAGCCAAATACTTTTTTTGTTTTGTTTTAATACTCTAATTCCCTATAAACTAAACAAGCCTCGCCCACAGCTCCTTTTGTGCCTTGGCAATGTAGCAACTAGCATGGGCTTAAGGGAGCTCAGTCTGGGCAGGAGGAGGAGGAGGAGGTTACTAGCAAGAGGTTTCAGAGGCAGAGGGGAGGAGGGAGGAGGAGAGGGGAGTGAATTTACACACAGGCAAGCTGATGGCATCTCCAGCCCTCAGCCTGTGATAAACAGAACATGGCTGAGCTCATTGTATCACAGGAATAAATAATCATAAACTTTTGAAGCTGTTTGCAGCTAGATATGCTGTGTAAACTATCTAAACTTTAGATAAGTTATATAGACAAGTTACTTGTTATAGTTAGTTTCTCATCTTGGATCCGCTTTACATACGGTAAATGACAGTTAATGTAGCTACCGCGCTTAAATGTATAATTTTTTCCTTTAAAACTTTAAAATTGAATTTCTCAAAAACTATAAGGTCTTTTAGATTTTTTCCCTCTTGTTTCCATTGTTCTTCTTAACATATCTGGCAAATTTGGTGTTTCTGGCATGTAAGGTGGCTTTGCTATTAACCGCTAAAGTCGGTGGGTTTTGGCGGGTTTTTAATCACGAATACTATTTTCCTTTGAAAATTTAAAATCGATTTTCTCAAAAACTATAAGGTCTTTTTAAAAAACAAACAAACAAAGAAAAAACCATCTCTTGTTCCCACTGTTCTTCTTAACATATCTGGCAAATTTGGTGTTCCTACCATGTAAGGGGGCTTTGCTATTAACCGTTAAACCCGGTGGGTTTTTAATCACGAAAACCACTTGTGATTCGTGATTCCAGGTGATTATTCGACTCAAAACCGCACTCAAGTCGGATATCTCTTTCTACTTGTGATCGTTTGTGATCACGAGTCAATTCGTAAGTGGGCAGAGTTGAATTTGTGATCACTTGAATTCGTGATTGGGGTTATCTGAGCACCACTGTTGGGAGCTAAGATCAGGTTCAGTTCAACACTAAAAACTGAAAAGCACAGAGCTGTCAGATCCAGGAAGAGCAGTGAAGAAATGGAACTGACGCTCGAGGTCTCATAACAGCTGCCTGGCCCTCTATGGCTATTGCCGTACTCACACTGCAGAGTGGTGATGTTTCATTTATTTATTATTAAACCATTCAAAGACTTCTAAGCTGTAATGTTTTTTTTGCCAACTGTAAAGTAGATTTCAATTCTTTTCTATTAACCAATATTTTTAGCGAGGTATATTAAAAAGGCCCTCGGAGCGCTGGAACATTTAATTTCGTAATGAATTCAAAAGCGCTCTTACTAGGCTGTTCGGTTCTCCGTCACAGGTGGATGGCAAGTTTTTTTAAAAAGTATAAAAGGCGCATGTATTCATGAGCAAATTACCATACTTGATCAGCGATGACTTATTAGCATACAGCTGCAAACTATTAGGTAGAGTGAAAGCAATTACTAATCCGCTCGCAAGAGAACCTGCGTCAAGTCCTATCTTTTTTTTTACATGTTATCAATCAGGCAAATGCTTTCCCGCGATCTATAACAGGCAGAAGAGGCTCGAGGTGAGATTTAAAGGACCGGGGAAAAAGTTTTGCTGTACAAAAGCGGAGCCGTGTTGCCGACAGCCCCGAGAACGCCATTTATTAATAATGCATCTTTATTGATGACGGCAGGTGTTCCGCACTCTCAGACACGTCAATCAATTTCATTATGTAAAATGTATTCCGTGCAGCATCAGGAAAAAAGGAACTGCGGAATCAGATCATAAATTAAGCCTCATGATTGACTGGAGGAAGCAGACTGAGCGGATCCCCGCCCACATAAAGGAATTCATGAAGTAAAAAGACGATTGTTTTTTATAACTCGTAACAGGTTTCTGACAGTTTTAAAGGAGAAGTTTTAGAGAAAAATTTTACCCCCCCCCCCCCCAAAAAAAATGTCAGGAATATGATGAAATGTTCACTTCCTGTGAGCAACGCAGGAGACAGAGCAGCCCGGCGGCATGTGATCCCCCATGGAGCCCGGAAGGTGAGTTTTTACTAACACCCCTTGCCGCTTTCATTAATTTCTTCAATGGAGGGGGGAGCACTGAGGGGAACTCGAGGAGAAGGAGGCAGGAGTCGGGCCACCCCCCCAGCGGCTGAGCCGCTGCCCCCCCCCCTCCTTCACTATCCCTCCTCACCCACTGCGCCACTGCCGTTCACCCACCTGGCTAGAAACGCAATTCTTGGTCTTGAATTATCACAACCGCCCCAAACTTGCAATCCATTCTACGGGCCAGCCCAACGGATCTGTTCTTACAAAGAAATGTGAACGGGTCCTATTGATTAACACAGGATCTGTTCAGCTCCATTAGGGTCTGGTCCGTTTCACACCATTGTATGCATCATCTTTGCATGCCAATGTGAACCGACAAAAGCTTAAAGAGAACCAGAGACGAAACACATAATAGATTCATACATACCTGGGGCTTCCTCCAGCCCCATCAGCATGGATCGCTCCCACGCCTCCATCCTCCGTGGCCTCTATCGTCAGTACCGGGTCCCGTCACTTCAGCCAGTCGATGCAAGCGCAGTTTGCTCCCTCCGTACTGCGCAGGTGCCTGCGTAAAGCAGGCGCCGCCAAGATGAAGGGAGTCCCTGTGGATGCGTACAACCGCCCGTGCCCGGCGGAAGTGATGGGACCCGGTACCGGCAATAGAGGCGGCGGAGGACGGCGCCGTAGGAGCGATCCATGCTGATGGGCCTGGAGGAAGCCCTAGGTATGTATGAATCTATGATGTGTTTTCGTCTCTGGTTCTCTTTAACCCCTTCAGTACCAGTGGTCTCTGCACTCTTAAGAACCAGAGACTGCTGGTACCAGAAACTGGCTCCTTCTGACGATTTGTCGCACATACCAGCCGCCACCAACGTCCACCTGTCGCGTCAGGCCACCCACTCTGCCATTTCTATGATGAGCCGTTCAGGAATCGCTTTGATTGGCTCCTGACTGTGTGATCAACGTAAGCCAATGGGAGTTGCTTATATTGATAACAGTATGGAAGAGAAAGCGGGTTGGCACTACTGTGAGAGCAGGCGTCCTGCGGTGGTCCTTCACTTATCCCACTTCCAGCTAAGCATGCTCTGGTATGAAGACGTATATAAGGTGGCAGAAGAAGTGAACAAGCAAGAACCGGCACTGCTGAAAGCTGTGTTTAATAAATATTTCTGGTTGCAGTACAAAAAGCGTGCAATAGAACAAGTTGCTGTCGCTACAGTATGTAAAATTGTTGCAAAAGTAAGGTGGGATACCTTGTGGTGCGGTGGGTGCCGGGTGGTGTTAAGCCTGACGGCCGTTTCGCGCACGTCTGCGCATCTACGGAGGCTGCAAAGCGGGGGGGCGGACTGACGGTATTTGTAACCAAGCGCGCATAGCGGTGACGTCCCGCTCGTCCGCTCCGTCCCTACACTTCCTTCTCAAGTCCACCGACTGCTAGAACGCATTGCGTGCCGGCAGCGTCTGACGTGATGGCGGCGGAAATACACTGAATCCATTGATCAGTGTAGCGTGTATTACGCTTGGTCGCACGCCTGTAACACAAGTTGGGCCATCTTGTGTTAAAAAAAGAGAAAGCACCTCCAATATGGCTTCAGGGTAAGAGTAGTGAAGAAAAAAAGTTAAAGACATAAAAAAAGTGGCAGGGAAAGGTGAGAAAGAACAGAGTGGGAAAAAGATTAGTGCCCTTGTGCCAACATTGCGAAGTGCTGTCCCAGCAGCAGCAGTATCGCATAAACAAGCAATTGTGCTATAGTGGAATATCAATGTGCCACTAAAAATCTACCTGGACTAAAAAACGAAATTGGTTAAAATCAATGACAAGGTTGGTTGCCAAATGCATTGACCTCCAAAGGGGGTCAAGCATAGGGTCAACCCAACCTCTTAGAAAGGTACGAGAAAGATGTAAGGAGGTAGGCATTGGAAAGCCAACACATCAACATATAGTTACATCTAGACAAAGGAGGAGGTTCTTGCTTGTTTGCTTCTTCTGCCACCTTGCTTATATTGATGACAGGGTCAGGAGCCAATGAAATCAGCTCCTGACAGGCTCACTGCTGTCATAGAGACGGTAGAGTGAGATCGGCGCAGGCGGCGAGAGCAGCAAGAACGTGCGGTGGGGGTGATGTGAATTTTACATACTGGCAGGAATAACAGTATCAAAACAGGCGGTAGATTTCAATCACCGCCGTCCGGAAGCGGTTAACTCCAGATCCCACTCCCCGGCTGAGTAGCACGCAGGAAGTGTGATAATAAAGCTGGACCTCATTGTTTTATCAATTAATTGCTTTCTTTTTAGAATTTCTTGTAAGTAACACAGGGACTAATAATGCTCGAGCCAAAACAACCATTTTACTAACAGGAGGATGCAAAACCAAATCTCTGTGTTCTAACTTGTGTACTTCAGAAGGACAGATAATGTGTGTGAAGAGCGGAGAAACAGGTGGCCGAATGAATAAAACAATTCAATACAGCTGGCAAGTTAATCTAGGGAGCCAATCATGAGATCATTCCTGGAATCCTAATCAGGGCTGTCCCATATTCACAAAACAATAAACAAAACCTTTAACTTGAATACAGATGTTGTTTGCATGATATTACACATCATAGAGCAGTGGTGCCCAAACGTTTTTTGCCCGAGGGCCGCACTTCATATCAAGATAAATTTCGCTGGCCGGAACACATATATACAAAATTTAAATATAAATCTTTAACATTTTTCTATGGTGCAGACTAACCAGCAAGCTCATGGTGAACCAGAACTCATTGGAGTGTGTAAGGGGCTACAATGGGACCATTGTAGCCCCTTACACAATCCAATGAGTTCTGGGTCACCATGAGCTTGCTGGTTAGTCTGTACCTCTCGGTGTTACAAGCCCTACTCCATAGAGCCAAATTAAGTCATGCCATGCACTGATGAGGATCAACCAATCCGAAACAGTCTGTATGCATGTTGGATTATTATGGCTCTGTACAAATTAACAAGCTGACACATCATTGCATTCCAGCGGATCTGGAGGTGTGTTTAGCTTTTAAGGGTACAATGGTTAATTTGCATATATTCAGCAGTGGTGCCTGGGAGACATCTCAAGCTCACTCCAACCTGAATTATCGCAAATTCTTTCTGTTTTAAGAAAGCAAACTTTTCTCTAACTTTTTTTTAGTAACAGTTGGTGTTGGAAAAGGAAAGAAAACGGCAAACTAAGAATTGTTGTACTAATCATTTGATGCCCATTTTCTGGGGTACCTGGTTGGATGTGCAGAGGCTTTCTGCGTGATCCCCCCGCCCAGCACAAGTGCTGTGTGAGCTGCGGGTAGCTGAGGCCTACTATTCAGCAGAAGGGTCTCACTTAGTTGCCATGGCCTAGCCGTAGGTAATGGTCTGGGTGAGGCAAAGTTTTTTACAGCTTGACTGGCTGGTAGGGTGTGATGTCACACTGTCCCCTGAGGTGAGAGGCCGGAGCAGTGGCAAAGCATCTAGGAAAAGAGAGCCAGAGCATGTGAGGAGAGCTGAAGCAAGAATCCATGCTGAGGAGGAGGCTGATTCCTATTGGAGGGTGGTTCCTGCAGCAACTAATGGACGAGGGTCTCTAACTATCACAGCACTACAGCAGAGAACGCATACTGGAGAGGAGTGAATGAAAGGTGTGTGCTTCTGACCAGTTTCACCTGACTTATATACTGGCTGCCTCAAGTCTATTGACTAATTTAAATGGACTCTCGTCTAATTAAAATGGCAAAGCGTTTGCATACTGCATTCGCCTACCAGATTATGCAGGATCTAGTATGAGAAAATCCCTGATCCTCCGTCTCAGGACACTTCCACAGGCCACAAAAGTTGGCTTTGTTGGCCACAAATGGCCCACAGGACGTAGTTTGGGCACAGCTGTCATAGAGAATGTCAGAAAATAGTGATATCATGTGACTATTACATATAACAAAAAAAAAAAACTACACACACGTAATGGGGCACCATCCTGAAAAATTTTAAATACATACATATAAAATGTATATATGTAACAGATTAAAGGGCACTACAAATGTCTCTTTTCCTATGTTGCCTTCACTTTCAATAAGTGGTACTGAAAAATCTGATTATGGTTTAGTTTATCTCCTCATAGGTGATTCTCAGTATTACCTTTATTCTTTACAAAAACACTCCTTGGAAAGGGTTTATACAAAGGGAGGAGTTTCAGAATTCTATGGGATTCCGATTTCCGTTCAGAAATTGGCTTTCTGCAGTGGAAAGCGGTATTGTAGGAATCGGAATTCCATGGAAATGCTCCATTACCAAGACTCGGAAATTTTAGGCCAATTAGCAAGCCAATCCAAGCACTAGACCAATCAGAGAATCAGTATCAGGGCCGGCCCGCTCATGAGGCGGGGTGAAACTTTTGCCTCAGGCGGCACATTTCTAGGGGCGGCATCCGCCTGTCGGTGGGTGCGGGGAGCCGGCCGCCGAGCTGGAGGGGTAGCGGGCAGGACGGGGGTATTGGGCCTAGCGGCGGGGAGGGGGGTCGGACCCCCCCCTCCCTCGCCTGGGTCCCCCGTCCTCCGCTCCCCTCCAGCCTTAAATAGATCAGAAGCGCTACTCGTAAGAGGCAGTGGGCGGGGAGGACTCACCTCTTCCTCGATCCAGCGTGCGCTCCACTGACGTCACTTCCTGCAACGCCGCCCACTGTATTGTAAGTGGACGGCGTTGCAGGAAGTGACGTCAGTGGAGCGCACGCTGGATCGAGCGACCCCCCTCCCCGCCGCTAGGCCCAATACCGCTAGGCCCAATGGATTGAGCAACCCCCCTCCCCGCCGCTAGGCCCAATACCCCCGTCCTGCCCGCTACCCCTCCAGCTCGGCGGTGGCGGGGGGGGGGGGGGGGGGGTTGCGGCAGCAATAATTTTTTCAAAATTTGCCTCAGGCGGCAAAAAGTCTAGGGCCGGCCCTGATCAGTATAGCACCTTTGAAATTGGATTACTGTGGAAGGCCAATCAGAGAATGCAGAAGTTACCACGGTTTCCGGTCGGAAGGCAGATTCTGCATAATAGCGTCCATCTGCAAAAAATAGCGGATTCTGTAAGAAAAAAATACAATAAGCTACTGTAACTTTATTGACAAATGCAGAAATCGGTAATTGGAATTCCACAGAATTCAGCGGAATTCCACAGAAATCACACAGTTACGGAAAGTGGAACTCTGTCGGAATTGGAAATCAGTATTTTCTGCTTTTTGTCTCAAAGTAAGTCCCACAGCATAGAATTCAGTTAGGCCAGGAACTGTTATTGTAATGGATGTATTATGTCAAATTAATTCAAAACACTCCAAAGGTGGCCATACATGGTACAATTTTTCATTTTTTTTTTATCAGATAATTTAGTTTGACTATTCCGTTAGATCGAATATAAAGATCTTTCCAGCATGTCCGATCAGAAAAACCGGGATAATTGTTTTTTTAATCGAATTTCTTGATCGAAAAAAAAATAATCATTTCAACTTTGATTCAATTCGATCATTTAGATCAAATAAACGGGAAAATTTAACGTTTTTATTGTATCGTGTATGGGCACCATTAGGCCTGGAAAGCACAAAACACTAGAAAGCGCAAAACACTGTCACAATTGCTAGCGATTTGTGATAACGTTTTGTAAGCTATTTGCAAGCGATTTTGTGAGTGATTTCACTGCTCCTGTACAATTCATTAGAATGGAAACGCTCCCAGAATTCTGCATGTCCTGCAATTGCGATTTGCTTAGTCGCAATCACTGTAGTGGAATCTGTCCCATCCATTTACATTGGCGGAGTGTTTAGGGAAATCACTAGCGATTAAAAATGCTCCCTAAGGCCCTGTTCACACCTAAAAGCGCAAAACACCGGCGGTATTTCCGGGAGTGATTTTTTTCCCCGCGATTACCGCGGTAAAATCACTGGACACTGCAGCGATTTTTCCACGATCGCGATTAGTGCTTCTATAGTACTAAATGAGATCGCCAGGAAATCACCTAAAAATGGTGCAGGCTACACGTTTGCGTTTGGTGATTTGCGTTAATCGCCAGCGATTAACGCAAATCGCCCAAGTGAGAACGGGCCCATAGGGTATCATTGTACTAGCGCTTTAAAAAGTGCTAGCGCTTGAGCGTTTGGCCGAAATCGTCAGCAAAACGCTCCAGTGCAGGGTTGCTCGTAAACTACGCCAGCGCGAATTTACGCATCGTAGTACGCAACTACGCATCGTAGTTCGTAGGCGAAGTTTAAGAACTACACTTACGCATTTCCGCGTAGTCGTAGTCCCGCTATGCGTAGCTTCGCCCGCTACGCGTAGTTGACGTATGTATTGCGAAGTCAACTACGCGTGCGGTAGCTGCATTGATATGGGTCATTGCGCATGCGCAGAAATTTTATTGCCCTTTGTACGCATACAATTTCGCATTGGATGTTGGAATGTATGCTTAAATTAGTTTGAGTATGCGCATAGTTAGCAGATTATTGCGGAAATTTTTCCGCATAAGGGCATAAGCGGTCGCATCAACTACGCAATACGTGAAGCTTGCGTATTTTAATGCGTAGTCTACGGTATGCTAATGTAGCGAAGTGGCTGATTTCGTAGCCATAGATTGCGAAGCGTATTTGCGTAAAAATATGCGTAGTTCCAGCGTAGCGAAGTTGGCTGCCTACGACCATCCCTGCTCCAGTGTGAATGGGCCCTAAACACTCCAAAAAACGCTGTAGTGGGTTCCAGGCCTCACAATGAGGAAACCTTTCTGTGCTCTGCTTACAGTCACACTGAATCCTGCAAAATAACGCTACATTTTCTCACCCTTACAATTAGTGATCAAAGGACAATATGGAAGCTATGAAAAAGAACAGCAAGTTGCTGATAAGCTTCTAAGCAAAGTTAAATACAGAGTCTTAGGGCGGATTTCCACTAAGCCACTGTGCATCTTACGGGAAGCACGCTGGCACTTGCAGAGATGCAAGTCCGAATTCCTGTAGCCATGCCATGCTCAGCAATAGGGATTCGGATGTGTGAAACGAAACCCCGTTGCGTGCCTTCCAGAATGGCACCAGCATGCGATTCAGACAGCATGACAGTATTTCTCTGTGAGACTCGGATGGTGGGAAACGCTGTGTATTTCGCTCAAGTGAAAATGGTCCCTAAAAGAAGAATGTTACTGAACATAAAATTGCTTATTTTTTTACAATATTACTTTATAATTCGTTTAAGCTTTCCTCCCACTCGGGACAGGTCCATTCAGCACAGAGCAGAGCAGACAGTTCAGTGTACGCTCAGCTCTGTTTTCTCATAGTGCTCACATCCGGAGTGGATGCATTAGCACCGTAAGTGGCTATGGGCAACATATCCTCTGGTCCGGAAAAATGAAACAGGTCGGGACTTTGCATTCCATTTGCCTCAACGCTGCAAATGGACCCGTTTTTAATAATTAGTGGAAGAGGACCATATTTAAATAGCGAAAAACTGTAAAATTTAAAATATGTGCAAACATATACTAATAAGAAGTACATTTTTTTCCAGAGCAAAATGAGCCATAAATTACTTTTCTCCTATGTTGCTGTCACTTACAGTAATTAGTAGAAATCTGACAGAAGCGACAGGCTTTGGACTAGTCCATCTCTTCATAGGGGATTCTCAGCAAGGCTTTTATTCTTCATAAACTTATTCCCTAAAAAAAGGATTTAACCACTTAAGGACCAGGGGATTTTCTTCTGATCGGTGCTGCGTGGACTCTCCAGCCCGCAGTACCGATCAGGAAATAGCCAGGGCGATCAGACTTACCCCCTTTTTTCCCCACTAGGGGGATGTCCTCCTGGGGGGG